>NW_024704749.1:15202191-15802191 GCF_018977255.1 Callorhinchus milii
TGTATTATAATAAATACAATAACATAACACACACATACATATACACATACATATATACACACACACACACATACACACACATACATACACACACATACATATACACACACACACATATATATATATAGATATTTTACCTTTACATCAGATGCATTGTGCAGCCCCCCCCCCCCCCCCCAACACACAGAGAGGTGTCTGCCAGGATTGTGTCAGTGTAAACCTACAGTACATCAAACCCCCCCCCCCACACTTGAGAATGACCATGAAAGATTTACTGTAACCCAAACCCCCATCGCTTTTTGGACGGTGTGTGTGAGGCATATCACACACCTGCTACATTTTGGGGTCAGTTTTTTTTCCCCCCTCTACCTTCTCTTTTCACCCCCCCACCCCCATCCCCACCAACACCTTCTCCTCTATCTCTCTCTCTCTCCCTCTGGTCCTTCTTGTGCTGTGCGTTACCCATACAGAGCAGATAAACTTGTCTGAAATGCACAACGTTGAATAGCAATATAACTGTGCAGAGGGGAGCACTGGTTTTTAGGTGAGGGGTTTGAGGTTGGGGAATGGTGTGTGTGAGTGTGAGTGTGAAGCTGATGATTGCTTATATAAAGAGATGGCATTGTGCAAACACAGAGATATTTGGGGGGAGAAAGGGATGGAGAGAGAGAGAGAGAGAGAGAGAGAGAGAAAGGGGATTTAATTTTATTTTATTTCAAATAAAAGGTCAGGGTTGAGCAAATTGTCAATGGATCTTTGCATTCAGGTGAGGGAGACAGGGTGACTGTGTCTGGGTGTAATTTACACACATCGCCCCACACAGTCGATGAGCTGAAATTTGTGTCTTGATTTGTTGGCATTGGTCATTCAGTGGGTGAACCTGCACTCAATAAACAACCCTGTGTGTTTGTGTTTTGAGTGTGTGTGTATGTGTGTGTGGGTGTGTGTGGAGAGGTGTATGTGTGTTTTATTTATATATATGTATATTAAAAAAAAATGGCATTTAATTGCATTTTCTGCGAGGAAATCAACCTGACATGACTGAACGCGCGTGTGGGGAATAGGATTGTAATGAAAAACACATAAATAAATCAAATGTTTTAGTGTGGCGCTTGTGTTTGCTGTTCAATAAAGCGGGGAACAAGGCAAAATAAGTATATATGCATATATATATATATGTATATATAAAGAGCGAGAGAGAGCGAGAGATCTTTCTGGTCATTTCAAAGTTCTGAGCGCAAGAACCTTGGGCGGTTGCTGTGGCCCTTTTGTCCACCTGGAGGCGCACTTGCTCTATTAAACTCATCCTTGAAGGGCACCAGTTGAGACAGGAGGTACCGTCAATAGCTCTTTAAATGACAACTGTTCCATCTGCCTTCAGTCATTTCACCTTCGAGCGCGGGGAACGCAGTGTTTTCTTTTTGTCAATTAGGCCAATGATGTCAGGATTTGCAACGTGCTTTTTTTTGGTTCCGCGCTGGAAAAAAATGTACGTGCGGGCACCGGCGCCCGCGCGGGCGCGCGTGTGTCGCCCGTGTGCGCGTTGGAGGTTTGTAGTTGCAAAGTGAGCGAATTGGGACGGCAACTTGAATTTCATCAGCTTGCGTCCAATCGTGCAGCCCTCGCTTCATGTAAGATAAAGCCTCGGAGCGCTTCGCGAAGCCGGGATCGGATGCCGAGCTGAGGTGGGAGTGGGTAGGGAGGGAGGGAGGGAGGGAGGGGCAGCTTGGGAGGTTGGGGATAGGGTTCACCGTAGACATGGTCGAAGAGATTTTTTTTCTCATGGTATTTCAAGACACGTTCTCCCGTTGTGAAAGGCGCTGTACAAATGTAATTTGTTGTTGTTGTTGTTATCAGGGGTGGAGGGGGGGGAGGGGGGGGAGTGAGACGGAAGGAGAGAGAATTCCAGAGGTTAACGACACAGTTGCTGAGTAAATAATGAGTAAACGCCACAGATTATTGCAAATTAATAAACAAGAGGCCCCCCCCACCCCACTCCCCCAAACCCATCTCCCCCAAAACAGCCAGAGACCACAGAGAGCCCAAGTTTAGCAAAAATGTACCCGTGAATCGTCAGTGATTGCCGCTGAGAGAATTTCCGCCCTTCGCTTCTCGCTTCATGTGCTGACAGAAATGTCGTACTACCTGAGCAGCCTTTCTCTCCTGAGACCATTGGCTTGCGGTGTCCAAACCGATTTTATTTAACGTTGTATTGCCTTCGCCTGGGGTTAGCCTGTAAATAAAGCATAGAAGGACTTCTCTCCTACCCCCCACCCCTGTTCCCTATCCCTCCCCCATGTATCCCTCTGCCCTTGCATTGGCTTCTCTTCCCATCCCCTGATCCTCTCTATCTCTCTCTCTCTCTCTCTATCTTTTCTCTTTCTCTCCCCCGCTCTCTCCTTCTGTCTCCAAACAAGCTTCAGATTGACCGTGGATTCGGGGGAAGCAGAGCTGAGCCCAGTAGGAGCTTACTCCACCCATGGTAACTTTGAAGTTAAAGGATCATGGGCGTGTGTTTCTTTTCCCCAGACGAAGAAACGAATGAAACTTTCCACCTATGTTTCGGTCAGTGTTCTGCGTGCGTGTGTGCGTGTGTGTGTGCGTGTGTGAGCCGAGGCTCGGGCTGGGGACTGGTTGTGAGACGGCAAAGGATAGGATGTAAATTTCCTCTTCGAAAGGCATTGCCACGTTGTGAGCATCGATCCTCAAAAACACGTAAGTGTCCGTCAGCGCTCAGATGCACCGGGACATGTTTTACAGGAGCCGTAAAGTTTTACAATAGCCTTTACAACAGACATTCCGCGTTACAGAGGACAGGGCTATTCCCAGTGCTTTATTTTAACTTTGCGGCAGGAAGATTTGTCGCCCCGTTAATGGCCCTGAGATGTTAAGGACCCCAGACTTGAGGAATGGATCGCAGTAGCACTCGAATTCGGTGCCTCGTATTATTTGATGCCTTCGAGCGGGTTGGTTTGCTTGACAATCTTGCTCCTCGCCGAAGCGAGAGACTTGAGTTCAATTCCAGGCAGAGGGCGAAACCTTGGGCAAGTTTCCTTATTCCACACAGAGCCTAATAATAATCCCTCCAAAACCCAAAACAATAATAAATTGGTCATTTTCAATCTACGACTGTTTGTGGGACATTGCTGTGCGCAATTGGCTGCCGCGTTCGCCCACAAATATACAGTCAATTCACTTTACAGTGTGTTCTGTGAAGCACTTTGGGACGTCCTCCCGACGTGAAAAGCGCTATATCAAATGCAAGGATTATGATTATTATTATTATTATTATTATTGCGAAACCCAACAGCTCTGAGAGAAATGATCGATCTATCGATCTATTTATATATTCTTTTACTGCTCTCGACGCAATTATCTTTGGGAATTATATCCCGAATTTCAAGCTAATGTTTTTATCTTCTCCACATCCCGGGTGAGGGATCGGTCGTGTGTGGACCTGCGTGAGGAACGCCAAGTTTTGGACGGCTTTTAAAATAAAAAGCAGCACACCTCACGACAGGCGGGCAACGTTGCAAATGGCTTGAGGCAGCCACACTCTGAGATCTGCTCCAGATGTGAAAGGCACTGAATAAAATCCAAGGAAATCTATCATAAGATAGTGGCCAGGCATATCCTGTCGTGCTTCACTCCTCTCTGTGAGCAAATATTTGGAACACAAACTGGATAAACACAGTGGATCAATCCACAGAATTTGGACACCGTGCACACGCTCCTCGACTCGCCAAACTACGCTACACGCTTCATAGTAAATCCTGTGAAGCACTTCGAGATCTTTCAGAGATGTTACAAGGTGCTATATCAAATACAAGGATTATTATTGTGTCTTATCTGTCCGTGAGCCATTTCTCTCTGAACATCCTCTTTTATGAAACTGAAGTAATGGCTTGGCAATGCTCTCACACAACTCTATCAGGACTCGAACATCATTAAGGAAGTCAACCCATAAAACCTAATAGCTGCAGAGATGTGTAAGATAGGCTAGACACGTGACTGACAGTGTTACAGTATTACGCGATTACAATAAAGAGGAGAAAAGATATTTAAACCCGCTCCCATTCCTGAATTCAACGCACCACTTGTCTGCGACGGACATTTCCATGCGAAAAAAAAATGGGATCATAATCCAAAAGCTAACCGGGGAATATAATCTCAACTCAAAACACCCATCAATAATCTAAATTGGACATAGTTCCTCAGCAGGCAGTCTCTTTTGAATGAGCTTGATGTGTGCATTCGACTGTAAAAGTTAAGGAAAAATTAATTAAAAGCTACCATTAGGAGGGGAATGGATATCAAACTGATTGGAAAAATTGCACAGGGAACGGCATCAAATTATCTCACCGTGGGAGCGATTCCACCTGGGTTTAAATATACATTCCAGAGAATCCAGAATTCGGCAAATTCAGCCTCAGTTTTGAACCTGCTTTTCGTGCATTTATAATAATAATAATAATAATAATACTAATGTGGTCACTCCACACACCACTGTTTGTGGGACACTGGTTTGAGCAATTGGCTGCCGCGTTTCGCCCACAAAATATACACTTAGTTTACTTTCCAGTCTATTCTGCGAAGCGCTTTGAGGCGGGATAAGGCACGATATCAAATGCAATTTTTTTTAAAACAATGACTGAAAACTGCCTTCAGCGACTGTGTGTTTGTCAGGCACACCCTGATCATTTTTGCCAATTAGTGGCAGTCAATTTGTGCACAGTTGTGTCCCACCGACAGCCATTAGATGAGCGACCAATTATTTGTTCTGAGAGATTATTTGTTGAAACGGGAGGAGGGAATCAATCAATCAATCAAACTTAAGGGCAAATCTACAGCTTAAACACAACTCGTGTGAAGAACATTGCAGAATCCTATGACCACCGCTGTTCCCTCAGCTTGTCGCTCTGATGTAACTGAAGTGGTTCATCCACTCTATTTTCCTTCCTTTCAAAATATTGACAGCATGTAAAACACTTACCGTGCCGTCAGTTTCACATGTTGCTCCCAGGGCATTGTTTCCAATGGGAAACCTTCTGATGGGTTCATCTTGAGAGGCTCCGTTATATTTATTGTCAGTTAAATGTACTGAAAATAAATGCAATATGCACTGGATCAAGATAGATAAAAATACTTGGCCATACGACACTAAGACTGTCCTTCGGATGAAAGGTTAAACTGAGGTCCCATCTGCGTTTTCAGGTAGACTCTGAGGATCCCATGGCACTGTTCAAATCGGGATGGGAGTTTCTCCCAGGGCCCTGGCCGACATGATCAAAAGAATCATTCATTTCACGGTTGCTTGTGGAGACATTTGTGTGTGCAAATTGGCTGCCGTGTTTGCCTACAAAATACAGTCACCCCACTTAACAGTACCATCCTCTGAAGTCCTTCGAGGCATCCTCCTGACAAGGAGGAAAGGCGGTGTATCAAATGTAGAGGAGGATGTTATTATTATTAAGTATTATTAGTAAGTAATATTAATAATATTATTATTAACTTTGCTGACGATTAAAGTGATAACCCGATAAATTTGCAATCTGTGATTTCCCATTTGAATGCGTTTAAAACTCTTTAGGCCAGACTCGCAAAGTACTCAGCGTAATTTCATTGCAAGTTGCACTGAGCCACTTCATTCAAAAATTGCAGATGTGAAGGAAGGCAAGTTGACTTTACCGTCAAATGCCAACAGCTAATTGCAGCTTAAATTATATTCCATCCATCTGTGTGCATAGCTCGAACCATTCATTGGGAGAGCATGGAGAGGAAGTTTAATAATAAATGTGGGCCAACTTTTCGCTCTGCGAGGAATTGAACCCACTGAGCTACAGGACTCCACAAAGTATGTGCTTGATGGTAACATTTTAAAAGGCGTGGAAAAGCAAAGGGATTAACGTTACATAAATCCTTCAAGGTGGGCAGGCAGGGCTGGGCGAAGCTGTTGAAACAAGACTGAAATGGATTGCTCTTTAAAAGAGCAGCACAGACAAAAAAAATAGGCCGGACGGCCTTCGAGTGTGCTGTAAATTTCTAGGGCACTGTTTGGTTCAATGATGTGCGTTTTCAACAGATCCCACAGTGAGAACAAACCTGTGCCTTCCTTTCCATGCAGAGAAATACACAGGTGTTTTTTTTCCTGAGTGGTTTAAAGGGGTGAATTTGCTAAACCCCGGATGCTGCGTCCCTGAGGAAATTATTTTCAAATGGCTCAGAGAATCAGATGGAGGATTTGGTGCTTAGGCGCTGATTGATTAAATGGAAGAGCCGAAGGTTATTATTGGTGGTTGTATGGACGTCGTTGTGGAACGAGAAGGACTTTCTTCCTTCTTTGCAACGGCTCCAACTGGGAACGCTCAAGTATTCAAGATTCTAAGGGCTGTGGGGGTGGGGGGGGGTGGGTGGGGGGGAGTGGACCTAAGTCATCTTAGCACAGTCGCAAACTACAATAAAGCACAAACCCGAGCTCACAAGAGGGGAAACGAACCGGGGTCCAGTGTAATTACTTTGCACAGAGAGTGGTGAGCCCATGGACTGGATTGCTCAGGGAAGCGGAGCCAGCAAACTGAGTCAGCAAATTCAAGAGGGTAATTAGACAGCTGTTAGACAAGGCAATGATTGAGAAAGAGGGGAGGTTCAGTCATGTGTAATTTTATACAGGACTGTATGCAGAACTGGCTGCCGCGTTTTGCCCACAAAGTATACAGTCAGCCCACTTTTACAGTATATCCTGTGAAGTGCTTTGAGAAGTCTCGACGACGTGATAAGGCGCTGTATCAAAATGCAAGCGCCTTATCGCATATTATTATTATTATGTAGCTGCGCTGAATGTCATTTACCAGTCAACAGACCCTGTCAAGCTCTCTTTGTAAGAGTGTTGGCTGTAACGTATCTTCGTAAACAACAGTCACCTTAACACCACGTCCCGTGTAAACGAGAGTTTTAAGCAAGCAGCACACTGGTCCTGCTGCAGGAACATTTTCCAAGATTTACTGTCGATCAAACACCCGCTTGCCCTTGACGTGGACATTCCATCTTACACCTGGCGAGAGAATCCGAATTCTTTCATTTTAAAAAAAAATCCGCTGAGATCCACAGATGTAGATGACATAGTGCCGGCTGGTAAATGACACTTAAATGGCATTTCTTTCAAGTAAGCATTGCTTCCAAGACGGCGGCGGGACGAAAGGGTTAATGTCGCCACCTGACTCGGAGTCAGGATCACACGTCTCGTCATTTTTTAAAGGTTTCCCTCAAGCGCGATTTACAGCCAGGCACTATTTGTTTCATTCTTTTTAATAGGAATTGATTTCTTTTTGATAAGTGCCGGTTTCTGCTGCGATATTTCAGTTTGCAGTCCGGCTTTTGACTTAAACAAATAATGTTTCAACGATGAGAAATAAGTCGATGAAAATGAGGTATGAGTGGTGCTTCTGGTGTCTGAAGGCAGTGTTTCAAAGTAATCTCCCCAAGTCACATCCGAGTGTCTCTTTGGTTTTTGGTTTACCTCTTTCCCTCCCGAAGTATTGATATTTATTTTCAGGCGTATATTAGGATGCCTTGGGGATCGGACTTGTCAGCACGCCTGTGTTTCCGCATTGGTAATGGAGGCATTGCAATTTTATATCGATCACAAAATGTGTTTATAAAGTGGAGGACCTTATGTATTGCGGCTGAGACATTTTGACTTTATATTTTTACAAATCATCCTATTTAGAAAATCAATTTTTTTTTTTTGCAAGGTGCAATATATAATATTGAGACTTCTTGTGAGGTTGTCTGCTATAGGATACCTTCACAAGAGTTTTAATGTTTCATTGTAATCTGCTTCTTCTTCCGGTACATGTTTTTTGTGCTCTGCCAACCAAGCGGGCATCGAGATTGATCATCGAGTTTCCCAGGTCTTTTAGCCTTCCCGGATCAAATTCGAGCACTTTCTCTGCAAAGTGTCCGTACGCCTGCAAAGAATTACGCAGTCACTACACATTGCCGTAGCGGAGGTAACGAGTTGCAGTCACTTTTGGAAGAGGTTTTGTGACAGCGATAACTGGGTCACTTTGCACAATCACTTGGCATTCCTCTACAGAATGAAAAGAAATCTGTGCCAAAGTCCATTTGATCACTAATTCAATCCGAACCAAAAAAAAACACACAGAAACTTCATTGAAGCTCACTTTATGAACCAAGAGCAATTAAAATTCCCAAATGTTCTTTTATCTGTAGACGTGACTTGGCAGCGTTCCTGACAAAACACCGTGTGCTCAACAATAACAGGCTGTATCACCGCTGAATGTTATTAGCAGGAGTTTAGGTTCAAATGCCCATCCTGGGACCAGGAATTCAGAGCGAATAAACAGTACGTTCAGAGCGAATGGGTAATAGCTTGGTACAGTCATGCAGTCATGTTTTCAGAGGCGTAGCTAAATTGATGGGCTGTCTTGAATGCAATTCACGTAGAATCGCATAGAAAGTTACAGCACAGAAACGGGGCCACTTGGCCCAACTAGTTTGCGCTGCTGGTTATTCTCCACAGGAGCATCCACCCCTCCTCTACCCCTCTGTTCCTTTCTTGCTCGTGTGCGCATCAAGTTTCGCCTCAAATACAGGAAAAACGGTCACAATCAGGAGCAGATGGAACTTGCCGCTGCCAACACTTCTCCTCTGGCGTCAGCCTCGTTCGGTTGGCAATGCTCCCTCACCTCGGAGTCAGAAGGTTGCGGGGTCAAGCCCTACATTGAGACTTTGAGCTCCTAGTCTCAGCTGACGTTCCAATGCTGTACTGGGGGAGGTAATGCATTGTCGCATGTCCCATCCATGGGATGAGATGTTAAACTGTTCAAGTAGACGTAAAAGAACCCATGGACACAACTCAACAAGGAAAGGGAGTTTCCCCGTCGTCCTGACCAGTAAGCCCGCATACAAACTTAATCATTCCCAATTCATGGCTATTTTTTTGAGGCACACGTGTTGTGTGCACATCCGCTGCTGTGTTCGCTTACAAAATGCACAATCACCGCACTTTACAGTGAACCCTGGTGAAGAGCTTTAAGGCAATCGTTTAACCTGTTCTCTTTCCCCTTCAGCTGTAACAAGCCCAGCGGGTGTAGCCGCATGAAGCAGGTGAAGCGGTCACGATGTAATGTGTTCCATTACCGAGAGCTGGATACAAACAGGTCGTTAGAGTGCTTCTGCACGCCGAGATTCCGTGCCAATTGCTCTCATTTGTTGATCGTTCATCACTGTGATGTTTCATAACTACATATTTGTAAAAAAAAGGGAATCAATGTGTAATGCCAACAAAGCATCCTCGGAAGGATTTACAAAACAACACTCCTCTCTCTGCCTGACTGATGGTGTGGATTCCCATCTGAAATCTTGATTAAGATATGGCTGTAATGAAACCCAAGCTCTTCGTGCAGTCTTAAATCAATGCTTATGCAAATAACTCATGATACCTGTGTAGTCTTATTCAATACAGAAGCTTTCAAAGCCAGATCGATATCTTCTTGGTGAACCTGAGAGATTAAAAAAACAGGACTGTCCACATTACACTGCGTGGTCAGCGGTGATGGCAGATGGGAAACAAATGGGCCGTTTTGAGGCCATGATGGTTGGTTACCGGGATGCGGAATGTCACCCAAAAGGTTGCACCTGTACTTGGAGAAGATCCGTTGCACGAGGGGTACATGGCCTAACGTTGGAGCGAAACTAAAGGAGAGAATGATTCGCAAGCAAGTGGTTCACAGACCATCTGAGGGGTTTGGGTGCAGAAGGCTCTTTGGTTCACAGGATTGTATCCTTCTGGAATACCAGCTTCACCATCTTCCCGTGAAGCTGTTTCTCAAATGACCTCAGTGCCTTGGCCTTCACCGTCCTACTTGTCGAAAGACGGACTTGTGACACCAAACTGAGGAATGCAGACGTGTTTTGCACTGCAGAGTTTCAGCGTCTGGTGTCAGTGAAATTCTTCAAGCTCTACTACTGTAAGTCTTAGCTATTCACACTGAAACTTAGAGAGAAAGTTCCTGGAGGAGCAAAGGCCTAAATTGTCCAGAGTGCTTGTACGCTTGTGGAATAAATAATATCTTGTAACATTTTTTGAGTCGTCTTTCGACCAGGATGTCATCTCTCATTAAAGGAGAGCCTTGTGTTATTTCCATCAGGCCAACATCCTCTTTGCTTCCCATCGGAAGGCTAACCCAGTGTGAAAATCCAATGCTAAAGCAATGAAACGCTGAGCATGCTGTCCTTCTGCGAGACGGTATCAGCTTCTTCTGACTCAAGCTTACATAGGCCTCCTCACACATTGTCTAAGTACCGCCAGCTAAACTGCAAATCTAGGACTTGTGTTGGTAAGCTTTGCCCTGATTCCCCTTCTCTGGATTTGGTGAGAGCTTTGGGCCATTTATTCTGTACCATTGTTTATTAACATATCTCGAGTGGAAATAGGCTGCCACTTCTCGAACACTTTATTGATCTTCAGAAGCTTACAGTATTTGTCTGACAATTCAAACGGATTTGAAATTGAACTATTTTTTTCAAACCGGGTCGTTACACATTCATTTCTTCTGAATAAAAAGCAAAAAAAAAAGAGATTTTTCTCCCTCTCCTTCCATTTTTTTTTGACCTCGCCAGCATACAGCCTTAATTACAGTTTGATGGAAATCAATGAACGAGCAAAGCATGTGCGGTAATGAATGAATCCTCCGATCCTCCTCCCCGTGTCTAGACCTGCAGATTTAGCTTTATTAACTTCAGACAAAAACAAATAAAATGTGATATGGGCAATTATTTGCAATCGGTTTTAAAAGTCGTCAGCCAATTAATGTGAAAAAGAGTTAAAGCCACCGCATTGCTGAAAATTCCCCTGTGGCTTTGGATGCGCTCACTGAACCTAAAAGGTGGTGTTCCCAATACAGTAAAAGGTTTATGTATTCTGAAATTCACCGACTCTTCTCGCCTGTAATCTCACGATTGTGACATTTGCCTGCAGTAACAGTTCAGGTGGGGTTTAACCTTTTTTTTAATTAAAATTATCATTATTGAGGGCGTTACTGTTCGAAAAGAGAAGCGACTTTCCCCAGGCGTCCTGACCAACAATCCTGCAGTTTGCCTACAAAATACACAGCCATCACCCATCACAGCGATATCTCGTGAAGCCTTTTGAGACCTCTTGACGACTCACTGTGGATTTCAATCCTCTCTAAGTGTTTCTCTTTCAAATAGTCACCCTTGGCGGGTTGCTTTTGCCTTTCTCAATCAATCAACCCAAAAAAAAATGTGATTTGGAAGAAAGGTTCACGTCTGAATTTGGGTGCTTTTGCTCAGCGCTCCCAGTCAAATGCACGTGTTAATTGTCAGAGCCGTCTGGTTTCCGAGTTAACAAGGTCATGTCAACAGGTAATACAGAGACACCTCCAATGCCACGATCACATACATAATCGGGGCAGGTTTTCTAAGCCGAACTCTTTGATATTGAAAAGCCACATGAATTTCCATTTGTTCGCTCGAAACATCAGTGGGAAATAATTCCTCCAACTCCACACCTCCAACATAAACACCCACCGATCAAAGGAGCGTGCTCTTTGGTGAGAAAGGAGAGGTGATCAGAGGGGCTCGCCTTGAAAGGAGGGCACATTTGCCACAATAATTTGTCGGATTTCACTTCATTAGTAAACCAAGAGAAAGGCCAAAAGCTGGCGCGAGCATCTCGTGACACACTGTACGGTTTCTATTTTTTTTGTTTGAAGGGCGGAAAACATGCACATGAAACAAAAAGGTGTCTGTATTTTTTTTTGACCTCGAGTATCCCAGCTCCTTTGATGTGTCTGAAAGCAGAAGAGCTGCTTTTCTTCCCCCGTGCTCTTGGTGCGCCGTACTGTGTTTCACAAATTGTGAGCGTGGCATCCACACATTGTCAAGACAGAGCCATTAGCAATACAAAAGTCCAGGCTGGCTCTATTTTCAATTACCATTCAATGTCACTGAGGGGGAGTACGGTATGGCTTAGTACTGTTCCTGTCACGCAAATGGATTTCAACCCTGTTCCTTGAAATTGTGTGTTTCGCCCACAAAATACACAGTTGATTCACTTTACAGTACATTCTGTGAAGCGCTTTGAGACGCTGCGAAGATCTGATAAGGGGCTGCATCAAATGCAAGGATTATTATTATTATTGTTGTTGACGTGTGAGTTCCCAAATCCTAAAATATCACTGTATTAGTGAACTGGAGGCAAAGCTGAATACTGACCTCCCAAACACGTTCACACACACCTCACTCCCCTTATTGTAATGATGTTTCAATAACATTTGCAAACCTCCTCCTCATCATTACCATATAATAATGATTCTTTTCAATATATTGATATCTATATATAGTGGATGTATGGTCGAGACATCTCGTTTCACAGGATTTTGCCTTAAAGTGCGGAGACTGTGCATTTTGTAGGCGATATACAGTACAGCGATGTTATAATTATAATAATACTTGATTTGGCAATGATTTCACGTCAGGACAAATTAGAAGATGCGATAAATAAACCAGACAGACCTCCTCCATTAATCTCCTGAGATGTTCTCTCCATGAAGGATGCCTCGATGGACGGGGACAAGTTATTGACTGCAGAGAAAATGCAACTGCAAGCTCGTGTCTAAATATAGCGGCCACTTTCCTGGAAGCAGTTTTGTGCACTTCTGAACACGCTATACGAAAGGATCAAGGGCAGATTTAAAAAAACAACTGAAAACGAGGACCTTTGATTCGAGACAAATTTGTGTTGCATAATCTCCGTTGCATCTATTTAATTAGCTGCTCAGTATGCCTCTGTCACCTCTTCTCTATGCCTGGAATACACTGTGATAGAACCTCTGTGGGGCGACCAGAAGGTTTTGTGAAGAAAATAGTCACTCTTTCCTTTCCCTTTTCCTTATCCTCTGCCACAACAAACCAGGAACAATGCCAGAGAGGAAGGAGGTTAAGCAACACCTGAACCCATAAGAAATGAAAGCTACTAACATGAAGTGCCTCAATTTAACCTCTCGCACAGACAAATGGCAAACGCAAGAAAGAAATAGGTTATATGAGGGTCGGTGGTGTGCTCTGAACATCAAAGGAGATTTCAGGTAGGAAAGTGTCATTGACCAGAAATTTTGATCCAATGTCCCTTTGCTGCCGCTGGTCAGAATATTTCCACCGTTTAAATAAAAAAGAATCCTTGAGTTTGATATAGCGCCTTGTCACATCGTTGAGACGTCTCAAAGCGCTCCACAGAAAAGACCGTAAAGTGAGTGGACTGTGTATTTTGTGGATGAAACGGGGCAGCCAATTGCGCACGGCAGTGTCCCCCACAAACAGTCGTGGATTGGGGAAAAAAAACACAATGCACAAAGCTTGTCCAGCCTCGACTGATAGAGCGAGCACGAGAAGCTGGCTGACGACCTGCATTGGGTTGACCGCTGGGACTTTGGGGATGACTTTGCAGAGAAGGATATGGATCATGCCTCAGGAGAATGTCTCTTTGCAGTCTTTCTAGGTTTGCTTTCAACAGTGAACCATTCTCTAACTGTGTGGGCAGCCACGTACCACACTGTGAAGCCTTTGCCATAACAGACTGACCGTAACTCCGATTCATGCTCAGTCTGATTTGGGCTTTTCTGGACTCATCGGGCCCTCATTATTAGTAATAATCATCCTTACATTTGGTACACTCTCTTGTACGTCACGTCTCAAAGGGCTTCGCGGGATATACTGTGAAGTCTAGTGACTGTGTGTCTTGTGGACCAACCCAGCAGTCAATCTATGCACGGCAATGTCTCACAAACAGGGTAAATCAATCCCTCAGTGCCAATCAGAGAACCGTCGGAAGCAGGTTCTGAAAGAGGTCTCAACAACAACTTTCATTTATATAGCGCCCTTCACGCAGGATAGCTTAAGAGTGGCGGGTTTGGGAGCTGAGCGAGGGAGAAGGGGTCGGGTTAGCTAGGTCTTAAAATAGGATTTCAAGACAGATAAAGAGGGGATAAGACAGTGAGATTGAAGCAGTGGGTTCGAGAGGTTAGGAGCTTAGTGGCTGAAGGCACTCACAGGCTGCTGACTTTGATCTTCACCTTTCATAGCAATTCACAATCAAAATTGCAGCAACCCACCGTCACGAGCACAGCCACGAACCAGCTCACTTGTTTCGGGAAGAAAAACAAAACACAATTCAAGAAGTTAGGAATGTGCAAAAAAAAAGATTGCTGGAAGCCCGATCACGCATTACTTGCGATAATTCGCAACAGGACGTTCAGAAGATCATCGATCTTACTCTTCAGACCCGTGTAAAACCTACTTAAACACTGACATAATTTACACACAAACCAATTTTTGTAATTTCTCTCTGCCCGCTTCTATAGCGCTGTGTTACTTAATATGACAAATGCGACCGATTATACACTCAAAAAGCAGAGAATATTAAAGGTTTTTATTTTAACGGGATTCAATTTGTTTCTGGATGGCGTGACTGCTGGGAATAAAGTGCATTAGGATATAATTATTCTATTAAACTAACAAATAGGGATTCGGGTGGGAGTGTTGAGGGAAACCTTCAAATCTATAACTCACAAGAGGTGCCAATTGCCTTCACTGCAGTTTGCAACTACAATTCCTCGTGTTAATATTTGAGAATTGATTCGGGGATGCATGTGTTTTTAGCAGCCGCAACAGATTGAGAGAGGATGCCTCTAACTAGCGAAGCTTCCTTTCAGAACCTAAGTGATTATACCGCTTCGATGGTCCCAGGGGAAAAGCTGACATCAATGGCACTAAGTTTGCATTACGTTTCTCATTGCATGCATTTGCATTGCCAAGTGAGGACAATAATCCATTATGTTATTATATTAGGCATTTACCTCATCATGAAGATCTTTGTTGCGCCACAAATCTTGCTCAAGCGCTCCCTACCCCTTGCACAAACAGGCTCGGTGGCAGATAATACTAATAATAAGCCTTGCATTTGTTACAGCACATCATCGCGTCGTCGAGACATCTCAAAGCACTTCACCTCCCGAAGCGAAGGGCCCGATACAAACGCAATTCCTTGTTTGTTGTTGTTTGTGGGATTTCACCGTATGCAGTGTATTTTGCATGCAAATGTGGCAGCCAATTTGCACACAGCAATCTCCTATAAACAGGCCTGAAGCGAATACCAGGTTTTATCTGGGGGATTGTTGGCTGGGACACCAGGAGAAATGTCCTTCCCTTTTTTGACTGGTACCATGATGGGCTCTTTAATGGCCAACTGAACAGGCAGGCGGGGCCTTAGTGATGGTGTTCATCGTGAATGGATGGATGACCATTTGAGATGTCGTGATGAGGCTATATCAAATGTAAGGATTATTACTTAACACTAAGGAAAACTGGTTTCATTAAAGAAAGGATATTTCACACGACAGGACATTTATAAAGCACCAGTGGATTTCAGAGGTTGTTTCACTCACAGATTAGGTTGAATAATCTATTGTTTGCTCTTTATGTCCCACAGCCAAACACCTTTTATCGTGGCTACTTTCTCTTTTCATACAATTATCACACAATTAACATTCACTTCATCTGATAAAAACCCATTTAAATGCAAAATTAAGCCGACTCTCCGACGCGTAATTTAAATGTCTGAAAATTACTTTTCGCTATATAAGAAGGAACGGAAGATAAATTATCCGTATTAATTAAAATGCTTTAATGTTCAGCGTGTATGTCATCACTGCAACAAATAGCAGTTAATTGTTTCATCGATTTTCTTAAAACCATTTCCTCGGTGTCTGTCTTACTGCACTTGTCATTTGTCTGATTTTTGAAAGATTATGACACAAGCCAATGTGTTGGATGTTGGTTTCAGTCATCATTCAGTCTTGAAACAAGATGACTCAAACAGCAAAGTGTCAAATTAATATGGGTTTGAAAAGTTAATCTGGAACTATGCAAGGCAAACAGAACAAAAGCACCCAGGTTTAGAGTTGCAAAGGACAAGTTCTTTGCTCGGTGGGAAACTAACAACCAGAACAGGTTGAAGGTCGTCGAAACGGCTCAAAACGCTTCACGAGATACACTATAAAGTGGTTGTCACTGTGTGTCGTTTGTGGTCGAATCCGGCAACCAATTTGCACATAGCAATGCCCCACAAACAGCCATGGAGTGAGTGACCAATTTGAATTGTTTGGCCTGGACACCAAGATAAAATCTTGCACCGCCATGCTTTCCACTTGCCACAACGCTCAGAGGGGCTTAAAACACTTGGCGCTTCTGAAGATAAAGGAGAAAGAGTGAACAACTTGAGCTTGTTTACTTCCTAAATAGCAGGCAGGAAAATGAAGATTGGTAATGACAAGTCAGGAGAAACACATCAATAGCTACCTGACCACATTGTCCACAGGCTATGGCTTGCGAGGATAAAATGTAATGACATGAACAGAAACACTTTTCATACATTATAAATTACAGACACAAGAGTGTGTTCAAGGCTTATGTTTGGCCTCAGGCTACTCAAGCTGTGTTCGTGGTTTTATGAAGTCATCTGAAGCCCTTGATTAGAGGTTACAGTCTTGCTATTGATTTCTGTTAGTCATCATGCCACAAGTATTACATCAAGTGCAAGGATTATTATTATTATTATTATTATTATGGTGGGTTGACCATTTCTGCAGATCAGTCTTTTTTTGTTCAGATCAGTCTCAGGGCTGAGGGGGTGAAGACAACTCCAGACTGATCTCAGTGATCTGGAATGTGAAGCGTCAATGAAACCTGGTAAGTTTCAAAAGCTTCGCCTTTTGTCCTTCAGCAAATTGGTGGCACAGTGACATTCTGTCTGACTCTGTGTGATGGACACGCAGAGGCAGAGATCTTGAACTCTCTCTGCGGTATCAAGTTGCCGGTTCACACTCGAAGAGCCAACCCAACAAGAGGTATTTCCATGGCAACGCATCCTCAAGGCGAACTTAAGAAGAAACTTTTCCGCCCACTCTTCTGAGCGGTTTGTGTCACAATCGGGATGCTTTGTAATCTTGCACAGACCTGACCACTGTGGTCTCGCTCAAGGCTTCATCGATCGCAGGTTACCTCGTCAGCTGCAAAGGAAATAGCAATTACCGTTGGCTTGCTACCATAATGGAAGAACCAAAGCACAATAATGGGCTTCTATTGCAGCTGATGTGATCTCTACAAAATGACTGTACTGCAGATGTTGGGTCAGAAAAAAGAAGGCAGAACAAGGGATGAAAGAAAAGAAGGGTCCGTAGTGAGAGGAATAGCAACTTGTCTAATGGACAAACATATGGTGAACTGAATAAGAAATTTGCGGTGGCTCGAAGGGACACTGGCATGGAGACATGATGGAAGGCGAACGCCAATCATGGGAGGAGGAGAAACACTGGTGGGGGAGGAAGGATGATGAAAGATTCCCAAAGTTTATCGTGAATGGAAGTGCAGTGAAGAAAGAGGTCTGAGGGTGTACCACTTGGCAAGAGCTAATGTTTCATCAGAACCGCAGAGGATGCAACTCACTGATTGACCGTGTATTTTGTTGGTGAATCGCAGCCAATTGTGTACAGCAGTGTCCCGCAAACAGTCATGGATTGAGTGACCAACTTTTTTTTTGGGTGGGGGGAGGGAGGGAAAGCGATCTGCCAATCGACTAACAATCGGGATCCGACTTATTTGCTCGGTAAACAGAGGTGTGTTGAGAAAGGAAACTTGCCCAATGTTTCGCCCCGTCCGGGTTGATTTGGGAGTGTGACTTCAACATAAAGACGTGCGAGGTGCCACTCTGCGTGTAGTTTACTGCACTGGGAATAGCTGCTGAAAAAAAATCACTGCATTGCAAAAATTCACTCACACTTTGCCATCTTGAGAAACAAAGGAAGTGCGGAGGTGATTGACTGAAAGGCGTGAAGTCAGACTAAACTGTTCACACTAAACAGTTGGTTCAATGTCACAGTGTATTGAGGCAAGTGTCATATCATTGTCTGCTGACTATTGTGTGCTGAGTCCACCGCCCACTTACAGATTATGTAACGTATGCTCTCTGTGTATTCAAATCATCCCTATTATTGATTGATTTGCAAGATCAGATTGATGTGATTCCATCCGCTCTTATGTTGAAGAGTTTTGTACACCTGGGGAGTTTACACTGAGAACACTCCAAACCCAGAGGCATTTTGCTTTAGTGCGGAGCAAAATTGCTTACCAATTTGGGCGAGTCTAGAAAATCATATTTTCAAAAAAAAAACCCTTGTGGTGGGAAAGCTGCGATCCCAGTTTGGTGAAAGGTGAAAAGCTTTAAGCTGGGTTCAGTGGAGTCATTTTATTAATGTTAAAATGACAGTCATTTGAATGAAGTCACAGCAATATCATTCAAAGCACATGCCGTGCCAGAACACTACCTACCTACCTACCTACCTACCTACCTACCTACCTACCTACCTACCTACCTACCTACCTACCTACCTACCTACCTACCTACCTACCTACCTACCTACCTACCTACCTACCTACCTACCTACCTACCTACTACCTACCTACCTACCTACCTACCTACCTACCTACCTACCTACCTACCTACCTACCTACCTACCTACCTACCTACCTACCTACCTACCTACCTACCTACCTACCTACCTACCTACCTACCTACCTACCTACCTACCTACCTACCTACCTACCTACCTACCTACCAAATTACTCGCACTTTTAGACACTGCAATGTTGGATTCATTCTCAGCACAATAAATCAGCACTGGCAAAATATTACAGCATTATTTGAAGACTCTTTGAAAAGATGAAACTTGACCTTTTGCTGGATTTCAGCCCAGCGTGGCACAGGAGAAATATAAGCCTTATTGGACACTGGTTGCAGTTTCTAACAAGACGTCTTTATCAGCAGAGGATGGTGCCTGTTCTTTTTGAAATATATATATATATAGATATTATATATATAGACATCTATATTTTGTTTGCAATTTTCTTTTCCAATTCTATTTTATCTTCTTCCCAAAGTAGCGTAGTGGTGAATCCCTTGGATTCAGAAACAAAGTGAATCAGCTAATTGCTTGACAGCTTCGTTAAGTTAAGTAAAAACACACACACACAAGTGCAAAGCGTTAGGCAAGACCGAATAACGAGTGTCTTTGTGTGCTGTCTGGCTTCTCTGTAGCCAGAATTACACATCTAAACGAATGCCCTCCGGAGGGCTGAACACCTCTGCACTTTATAAGGCAGTAACTCCTCACTTGTTGTATTGCGGTCAGCTGCACTGTCTTCCATTTGATAACAGTGCCATTCAGTGAAACCTTGGGTCCACGTTTTAACCTTCTGAATAAATATGGAATCGATGCTCCATTTACTGTGCATTTTACCAGAACTTCGGGGGAGGAGGAAAGAGTAGAGTCTCTATCCCGCTAAAATCAAATTGAATCCTTTGGCTTGAAAATTGAGCATTGCATCTGACTGCACATCTCGGTCGGCCTGCTGCGAATGTGTTTGCTTTTGTGTGCTTTGTGCCTGACTTAAGCCTCTCTATACAAGGTTGTTCTGACTTGTGAAGCTGGTACGTGATGCTGACCAACCTTACAGTTCAGTTAAATAACAGGGACCCAGGTGGAGTGTCAGCCTCGACGCTGAACGCACAGTCCCAACAAAAGCAATCAAACTTACAACCTTTTGTGCTGTGTTTGCCTACAAATCACACAGTCACTACGCTTTACAGTGTGCCTGTGATGCACTTTGAGGTGTCCTCCTGACGAGAAAGACACCATATCGCCGCATCAATTATTACTATTACAATTATTATGACATAGAGGTGTGCTATCAACTGAGCCAGGTTGACACAATTTGGGGAAAAAGTTGCAGAGCCTGGGGCAGAGTGGCTAAACGTTAGCTTCATCCCTTATTACATTGTTCATCCCGCAACTATTACGATTTAATACCAATCTGTGTCGAGTTAAGCAGTTTCGAACTCTGAGCGAATACAATGGATTTGAGACTATCGCAAAATATTTGCGCACAAATGTTCCTTAAACCCAACATTTGCCTCCAAAATACACAGTCACTGTACTTTACGGTGGATCATGTGAAGAGCATTGAGATGTTCGCCTGACGGGAACTGGCACTGTATCAAGTGTAAGGATTATTACTATTATTATGACGATAATAACAGTCTGAAGAGACTTTCATGCCATCAGTCTTGGTTGGATTCAAACCCAGAATCTGGAGGCTTTCTTTGAAAGAAAAATTGTGAGACATCAACGTGTTCGGCAAACTTTTATCTCAAGCTGCATCGATTCCATATTTAAACTGACGACAATTCTCATCATAGACTTCCACTGAGAGGTTGCTGGTGACACGTTTGCATTGCGCTCTGGTGAACATTCAACTCGTGTAGACATCTTTAAGACGCTGGAACGTGCGATCGCAGTTCTAAACCTTGAATCAACTGGAGTGCCCTTAATCCAACTTAAGACAAAACTGCTTTGCTGCTTATTGATTAGATCGGCAAACAAGGAACAAAATGGCTCCCCACTGACCAAACCTCTGTGAATTATGTCCTGCGCAGCTCTCTGAACCAGAGCGTGAGAGAAACTGTCTGGAGCCAACCTCAATCTGACATTCCTCAGAGCTGTGGTTAAGGCAAACACAGAGTGCACATAACGGACTTGTAGTTACTGGTAGGATCAAACTTCATCAAACCTTTGCCGGGCAGAAAGCAAATGGCAGAGTACAAGCAAAAAAAAAATGAAGATCTTGCAGATTTATTCTCTACATAAATCCCTTCACATCAGAATATCCACCTGACCGCCCTCCCATTACAGAACCAACCTTGTTTTTAACATGAGTTCAATGTCCTGACCTCAACCATCCTCCCTTTTAACCCATTTGAGTCATTAATAAACATTTCCTGGTGTCTGTCCTGAAATTGCCCTTTGCAATTGTCAACCTGTGCCCTTTGCTGTCTTGCTGTCAAGTGACATAAGAATAAGAATAATATAATAAATAATAATAATAATAATAATCCTTGCATTTGATATAGAACCTTATCGCATTGTTGAGACATCTCAAAGCGCTTCACAGAATACACCGTCGAGTGAATTGACTGTTGGTGAAACGGGGCGGTGACATTTGCACAGTATCGTCCTGAAAACAGACGTGGATCGAATTAACGAATGTTTCCGATACATTCAAAAAAACATTTGATACAGTCTTGTACACTTACGATCATCAAACTCATTGCTGGCTTTGACTGAATCAGTTCCCCCCCCCCCCCACCACCACCACCCCTTAACATTTGAATTCGCAAATAAAACTCAGCAAAACCCTTCAGCGAGGTCTGCGCTGGAAGGCTTGAAAGCTCTCTCGACTGTGGCAGAGGTATTGGAAGTGCGAAGTTGGTCGACTGAGCGACAATTGAGCTATGAAATGAAGACTTCATCGTACGTTCACACCGTTGGATTCTGGCCCGCTTTCAATATCATGCCACAAGCCGCTCGGTTGAAAACAAATATTCAGGAAACTAATAATAACAATAATAATTGTGTTTGCTTTCGGAAGAGCTGCGTGTCAAGCCAAACATCAATGGGCTGTAGACACGTTCACCTGGAAAGAATTCTACACACTTTGCACACAACTCCTGGCATGTAGCAAATCAGCAAATCATCCTTCCCTGCAAATGATAACTGCGATTTTTTCCACACTTTTATGAAGCAATTTCATGGACTGAATTATTGGATTAAGCGGCAGTATTTGCTGTGAATGAGGCGGACAGAAGTTCAGTGAAAGTGCCTCTCCTAGGCTGGTATCATTTCAAATGAAGGATCAGATTAATATCTTGTTCCAACACATGCTAACCCCAGTGTTAACTGAGACGGTCAGATTTGAATAAATTTCAATTAAGCGGAGGTGTGTAAGTTGGACTCCTGCGATATCTTCGAGATTCCACGCGCACGGAAGGAAATGACTGAACCGTCCAGAGAGTGGGATGTGAATGGAGGGATGGACATGGATGGCGAACAATACATAGGATTATTGGGGAGGAACGGAGGGGAGATCACATTGACAGCCAAACATCAACAGTGCCACACCGTCAAAAATAACGCCCACAAACCATACAGTCAAGTCACTTTGCAGTATATGCCGTGAAGTTCTTTGGGACGTCTCGAAGACGTGATCAGGCGCTGTATCAAACGCAAGGATTATTATTATGGTTGTGAACTTTGGCATCGAGTCATTTCAGCCCTGGATATTCAAAGCATGAAGTTGTGGGCATCGAAGGAGCAGCAAGTAATGCTGTCCCATTTCAATGCTTTCATCTATGCAAACCAAAGGCAATGGTAAGAGGTGTTTCCAAAGCGCTTGTTTGTTTCCCCCGTCCCATTGTCATGGCAACATAATGGATTTCGAGTTACATTAATGCTTTCGAGAAGCGATTTTTCTCTCATGTTGCTGAACAGAAGCATCTTTCCTGTCACCCCACATCTGCAAAGATGACATTTTGTTTAAACGCAATGCCAATACTATAACAGAATTGCAAATAAAGGACGCCCGTAACTCGAGTAGCGTTTGCTGAACTTTTTATATTCCCCGAGCACACTGAATTATTGACTCGAAATTTAATTAATCTTTCGGGTTTCACATTTTAAACATTCCCTCACACTCGGAAGAAAAAAAATGTTTACCAAGCAGTAAGTAGGAACCCGGTTGTTAAGACGATTGGCGAATCGCTTTTCCGAGAGTAATAATTCCTTCAAAATAAATAATAATAATAAATTGGTCACTCGATCCACGACTGTTTGTGGGGACGCTGCTGTGCGCAATTGGCTGCCGCGTTTCAGCCACAAAATATACAGTCAACTCACTTTACGGTATATTCTGTGAAGTGCTTTGAGACGTCTCGAAGACGTGGTAAGGCGCTATATCAAATGCAAGGGTTATGATTATTATTATTTCCACTTAACACATAAACGCAGGTCCCGATGACTCTGAATACTGGCACCGTGGGAAGCTTCATGCAGGAACAATTTCATCCTTAGAAAAGAAAATTCTTAAGACTTATTGAAAGCAATAAGTAATTGCATGTATACGAAGTCCTGGTTTCACAGACAGATTCAAATATGGTTTCATTCCCTCTCCCAGGTTTTAATAATGTATTAACACAGTTCAGCATTTCGCCCACAAAACACACAGTCAAACCACTTTACAGTATATTCTGTGAAGTGCTTTGAGATGTCTCAATGACGTGACAAGGCGCTATACCAAATGCAAGGATTATTATTATTATTAATAATGATTTACCGAAAAGTGGAAGGAATTGAGTGGGGGGTGGGGGTGGTGGGGGGAGAGAGGAGGGATCATCGAACCAAACTGAATCAGATCACCAAGTCTTCAATGTTTGAGGATGTTGTTTCTTGTGCTGCAGTAACATAGTGTGCAAGGGGGGAAGAGTTAAATCTGCATGCTCAGACTGGGTAGGCACGCTTTCTCCGATAAACCTTCACCCTCCAGACTGCGCTGACTCAGACAGCTGATGCAACACCTTCTGTCTTAAACCGTCTGACAACAAAGATAGTTTTGAAGAATGATCGGGACTGGGTTTAAATGCAGCGCTGCTTAATACTGGTATGGATTCTCCACTTGCCCGGATTACGAGCTGGCCGTTGTTTACTGCTCACTGCGGCCTTGTCATCATGTGGCTGATTGATCCTGGAAGTTTCAGTTTAGTCAGGAAAGGCATCTCCAACCTTAGAAATTGCAATAAATTACAACACTTTTAACCCCTTTGAGCTCCGCTGTGCCCTGATCCTTCCCTCTCTTCGAAAGTGGGCTTGTCCGCCTTAGCGAAATCACATTGCTGTGGCGCCTTTCACGTCAGGGGGAACGTCCCAAGCTCCGGTGCGGACGCCAGGAAGTACTTCTTTATCCAGGGAACAATTGACAAAGGGCAACCGGTTACCAGGACGGGTGAAATTTCAACTGAAGTGATCTAACGCAATCTTGTGACAGACAGTGCAGCCATCCCACAGCACAGCGCCGAAAAGATTACTGGAGACTCGCAAAGCGCCGTTGACGTTTTGTGACCAAGCAAAAGGAGCGGAGTGCGAGAATCGTTGGACACGCGAGTTCAACCGGGACGTGGTTGTGGTTTTTGTACGGTTCCGGCCACGGCAGTGAAGGAGACTGTTTGCTTCCCCCCCCCCCCCCTACCCAACCTGCCCCAGCACCCCAAGCGAGCAGATGAACAGGTCTCAGTTCATTCTGTCACGCGTTGAAAACCAAACGGTTTTAATGAAACCCCCGAGTGAGTAAATAATGAAAATTATAATAAAAAAAAGGACTCTTTTAAGCCTGGGGTCAAATAGCTGAAAATTACAAGGTCGTTATACAAATCGATGAAAATCGGGGCTAATTATCAGGTGTGCAATTAAGCTGAGCCAAACGTTCGGCATTGCTGGATTGTTTACTGCCGCGCTTCTTCGTGTCGGCATTTTGCCTGCCTCGAGAAAAGCGCGAGCTGTCGGTAAATTGCATTTTCTTCTCTGTTTGACCTTTTTTGAATCCACTAACATCTGCTGCCTGCAGGCAAATCGCTGTTTAAGGACGAGATAACAGCAGCCGGCCAGAAGTTCTGCAATTTGTATGTAATTATCCTGTGTTTGCCTTGCTCTAGTCGCGGAGCTAGATGACATGCCCAGACAAATTGCAATCATCTCAGTTGAATGCAATACTGATGTCTGGGCTTTGTGATGAAGACTTTTTATCGCTGCCGAGATCGAGTGGCTTGAGCACGGTACGCTTGACTGACTTTGGGAGAGGGTGGCCGGTGTTTGTGTGTGTGATGGAAGGGGGGGGGCTGTTGGCGGAGAGAGAGGTGGAGGGCAAAGAGAAAGGGAAGAAAAGCTTCACTAATGAACGAGTGTCATCTTCAGTAGTGCACATTTCTCAGCGTAGGTGATGAGTGAAGTTTACAACAAGATTCTCTCTCTCTCTCTCTCCCCACCCACCACAACCCCACCACCCTCCAAATACGCGTGGTTCAATACGTGCGTGCCATCCATATGTGTGCAGTTGCTCAAAATATTCAGTCAATTTACAGTGTAGTCTGTGAAACGCTTTGAGACGTCTGCAAGACATGATAAGGCGACAAATAACAATAATCCTGGCAATTGATACAGCGCCTTATCACGTCTTCGAGACGTCTCAAAGCGCTTCACAGAATATACTGTCAAGTGAATTGACCGCATCGTTTGTGGGCAAATCAAAGGCAAGGATTATTATTATTATTATTATTATTTATTGCAGTTGCTGGAGTTTATTCCCCGGTTCACACTTTAGCTGCAGGCTGAGTCAGGGTCAGCTGAACGCTGACGTCCCTTTCGCACGCTGCACCTCTGCGTTCTGGTTGCGATTCCGAGCTCAACAAGGAGCAGATGACAGTCACCGCTAGCCTTTCACGTACACAGCCAGCCCTGTCACAACACATTTGCGTTCAGTTGGCACTAATTTGCAGTGGGACATCACCGTGCGTAGATCGGATGACGACACAGTCCCACCAGTCGTGTACAGTGCATCCTGGGAAGCACTTTGAAACGTCCTCGTCCACCGTCAAATGCAAGGATTATTATTATTATTATCATCATCATATATTTCAATGCAAGTCAGTGTTATAAAGCAGACAAATTAACGCGTGCATTTGAAATGACATGATGGGTCAGCCACTCAGCCTGGTCTCTCCTGATCTCAGTGCAGCTCTCTCGCAAAGCTCAGCCTCTGCCAGTTCCCCACAACAGAGATGAAACAAATACAATCCTGATCAATGATGCTAATCCTGATCACCGAGGCTAATCCTAATTCTTTTATCTGTTGGGTTTTAATAAGGTAGTCTGATGGTGAAACTCAGATCTTTGATGTTGGCTCTTTTGATCTCTTTTTTTTTGCCTCTCCAAACAGAAGTACCACTTACCCTCATGTTGCCCTTTTGTGGATTGTTTTTCCCCCCTCCGCTCCCCCCCACCCCCACATGAAACCCAGTCAGTGCCGTGCAAATAGCACTTTTTTTGCAATCGAGTGTGCGATTAACATTAACTGTGTCCACTGGACCCCAAATATTGTTATCAGTATGTCCCCGACTTCAAACAGCGACAGATGTGAAACTTGCCTTCAACCCTGTTTTTCAATTAACTTTTAATGAATAGAAAACGATGAAAGCTGAAGCGAATTTGTATCTGATTTGCCTTTGAAAGCCTCATCCCCGTTAACTGTCCAGCAAGCTTTCCCGCTGCTTGTCCGGCACGGACCACCCTACCCACTGGGGCTTTGGCGTGCAGGGTTAACAGGAGCTGAGTGGGTTTATTCCCTGGCCCGTGACTGGTTTGCCCTTCCAAGTCCTGCCGATGAGTCAGGCTGGGCTGTGCTGTCATCGGCAGTGCCCTGGAATACTGTAGACCAAAGAGTGGACTGGGGACTAAAGCAAAGAGCGAAATAACTAGTGGAAACGATGTGGTTTTAAGATAATAATCTCTCAGGAGCACTCACAAAAAGTGCAATCTGCCAGTCTTCTCCTGGGATTTCTGGCTGATTCTAAAATTAAGCATTAACTTTCAACTTTCTTGCATCTACTATTTTAGTTTTCAATCCCCTGGCAGTCGTCCCACATGCTGGAGTGAGCAAACCCATCACGCTGTTCTTATCTTTCAAAATAAATAAATAAACAAAAATCAAAATGCCGCGGAACTTCTGGCTGGGAGTCTGTGCGCCTGTGTGTGTGTTTGTGTGCGATGTCCCGCACAGTTTGATTTTCAGTGAACAGGAAGGAGAGCTTTTCATCTCGTGACTCCTGAAAGCAGTTCGGAAGCAGTTTGAGAGTGACTGGGCGTGTAGTAAGAAGTGGAACGGTCCCTGGGTGTTTAAAACAGTAGAGGCGATTAAAACATGGGGCTTTGACCTGCGGAAAACAACCCAGACCCGTGACCTAGTATGATTCTTACTTTGGAGCACAGAGTTTTTCTGAACGTGACACTTCATTGCCTAATTATGCCTGTGGTTTGAGGCTAAAAGGATTTAGTTCGTAGTACGCCCAAAAAAAAGGGGAGTCCTGTAGGGTATTGGTTAAAGCGAGAAGATCCGGATTCGATTCCCGGGTCCTCGTTAGGCAAGTTTCCTTACTCCACACGCCTCTGTGTGCCTAGCGACAGGAATTTGGTTGTTAGTAGATTGACGGATCACTTTTTCGGGCAGTAACAATCCAAGTGCAGCAAGAAAGATACCCAAGTGCATTTTCACAATGCGACAATCAGCGAGACTCGCTGGCCACTTCAGTCCCCTTGAGGGCTTTCATCAAGGGAACAAGGGAAGGCTTTGCAATATATTTCACCTGATGCGAAAATGCTTGATGCTTACCCCTGAGGTGCTAGGTAGCAGAATGTTCTGTTCCTCGAGTGTTATCGGCCCCTGGCGATGAGGGGGTCAATGCATATCCGTGGCGAAAGCTGACAAAAGATATAATCAGATATCTTGAAGGCTCGACTGTGACGCAGATCAGTGTCCTTGAAGGAAACGGCTGGGTCGATGCCAATGTAAATTGAAAATAAAAGGCAGCAATGTACTACGGCGAACGATGCCGGGTGGCTGAGAATTACGTGTCAGATAACGGGAGGGTGGGGGGGGAAAAAAATGCTGAAATAAAACACGATTTGTGAGGTGCTAAATTAGCTCCTGCAACGATTTTCGCTGATCAAAAACAGGCTGGGATTTGAAAGGGGAAACTTGGCAACGACAGAGCGTAACCTTTCAACAGTTGCACTTTGCTGCGGCCTCACATTTTGACTGAAGAGTACTGGTAAGTATTGATATGATCGAGGATTGGGTGTGTGCTGATGGTGGAGTGTGGTTGTCGGAGGTGGGTGGAATGTGGGAGAATTCGATGGGATTGCAATTGTGATAATTATTACTTTACATACTGCACATTTCTCCTTCTCTACCCCCACCCCATCAAAAAATATCCGAGTTTTGTATTCATGGAAATACATAGACTGAATTACGTAGATTGTTAATGCATGGAAACATGTCGTTCAGCCCAACTAGTCTGTGCCGGTGTTTGTACTCCATATAAGCCTCCACCCTTCCTCATCCCCTCCCCTCGTGTATTCACTCAGCAGGGAAAACAATGTGGTATTTGCTTGTGATGAAAGAGTTCCCCGACTCCCACTGTAAAGGGTGGATAAGGACGGAGGAGATTTTGAAGATGTTACTCGAAGACTTTGAAGACTGAAGCCGCAAGGTTTCTTTTACAAGACTCGTTTTGGCTTAGAGTTAGTGTTCTGAGTGTTTGGTTGGTCTTGAACGAAACAGCCTCTGAACCAAGACTTGGACCACTCACTCTTTCACATACAAGGTCCACTGCTACTGTGAAATTCGGCCCTCCACGGCTGCATCACCTCTCAGAACAAGCTGATCATTTAGTCCCCCTGTCCCAAGCTACCCTCAGACTCCTTCAAGCCTCTAAGCCTTGTAGATTTTTCTTGCGTTAGTGTAAATGTGCTCAGCATATCTCATCAGGTTTAACTGGAACACATGTGCCTGTATTTCTATTTTCGTTCTGTTGTGGTGTTGAGTGGTTCCGACCGTGAACAGCGGCAACAACAACTGACATTTATAAAACGCCCTTCACCACGGGGTAGCGTCTCAGAGGCAGCTGTTGAACTCCCTTTCAGGAGGTTCGAATTCAATCTCAGTTGAGACTTTTAGTTTGATTTTGAGTTTCATTAGCGGTTGGGAGCGAGGCATCAGACAGGTGATTAAATAGAGCATTCCACAATAGCAACGCTGAGATGCGAAAGACCAGTCCAGTCCTGCACAGATTCATCTCTAGTTGAGCTGTCAATGAAGTATGATCATTGATTGAAGAGAGAAAGGTCTATGGCCCATAACCAGCTTGCTGTCTCAGGTAAAAGAGACGCTAAGAATGAGGGGAGAATCCAACAGTGGAAAGCAGTTTATATTGTAAAAAAAAAGCAAAAATCAATTGAGAAAAACTCTTAATTCACATGTGCTCCGTTATCAGTGAAAATCAGGGGAAAATAAGGGAGGAGGTAAATAAATAATGTCAATATGTACTTTGCAAATTTGTTATAATTCAACCTGGATTGATGCAAAGGACCATTCGTTCAGGCAAATGGATTAAGGGTTTATTTTAGTACTTAGAAAAATGCAGCCTGGTCACATTTGCAGATGCACAGCCTGAAGACTTTTTGCTGCTTAGATCTCCGAAGGTTAAAGGTTTATATTGTGGCAGTAAATCTGATGGGGGGGGGGGGGGGGGGGTGATTGGCACTTAACGTGAATTCTTTCACCAAGCCAATATCTCACTGCAGAAGAAAGGAAGGCAAGAGGCAGGCAATCTTCAAGTCAGAGAAGTCTCCTGGTGCAAACATTCCTTTGAGGCGGACAATAAAGTCACCTTTTTGGACAAAGGCTTTCATGTTGGTGAAGGCCATTAATTAGGCTGACCATTTTTATTGCCCCTTCAGGCTGCAATTGTATTGCGATTGAGCAAATCTGCAAGGCTTCTCTTATCCTAGGCTTTTTTTTGAGATGCATCAACTTCATAGAGTCGTAGTCCAATTACCTCCGAAGCATCTCAGTGTGTGCTCTCAAACGAGAGCAAGATGGTTGAATGGGGAATACCCCTCAAGCTTTTCTCCAATTGGCAGCAGTTGCAATATCCCTCAGTCTAGTTTAAGACTAAGTTATGTTTCACTGAAGGTTCCACCTTTGGCTCACTGCTGAGGGCTAACTTCTGCCGTTGAAGGAGTTCTATTTTGTGCATTTGCGGTTAATGTTTCAAATGAAACAATGCAAAAAGCTTCTCTCAAGACTAAGTGCAACACCATCCATCTCAATTATTGCGCAGCATCAAACTCACACTGCAAATTCAATCGCTGAAATGGGAATATTTGTTTAAAATGAGATTTTAAAGTTGCATTATCTGTTTTTTTTTGGGGGGGCGGTCGGGCCAACAAGTATACTGTGTGCATTCAAGATCGAGATAGATGGATACTTAGCAAGTAAGGGTTTAAAATGATGCAGAGAAAATGTGGGGAGATGGAAATAAAGAATTGAAATAGTTTTAAAGACAGAGGAGGTGGAGTTGACTGAATAACCTACTATCTTCTGTATGCCATGTTTTGTGGCATTGCTGCCTGGCCCTGTTTAGATGAATGGTAAAGATGCCTTGTCACGACTGGAAAAGAGAAGGAAATCACCTTTTATATCCTGGCCAACAATCTCCTGACCAAATTGATCATTCAAGTCAGGTGCTTCATGTCTGAGACATGGCTGCCACGTTGGAAAGTGAATTGACTGTATATCCTGTGGACGAAACCCAGCAGCCAATTGTGGACAGAAGCGTCCCCCACAAACAGTCTTGGATTGAATGAGCGACCAAATTATTTTAAAATTTATTTTTGAAGGAATTATTAGCCCTGGAAAAGCGATCCGCCAATCGACTAACAACCGTGGCCCTACTCACTGCTAGGTAAACAGAGGCATGGTGGAGTAAGGAAACTTGCCCAATGTTTCGCCCTGACCGGGAATCAAACCCAGGTTCTCTCGCTTGCGAGACGAGTGCTCTAACCCCTTAAGCTACAGGGCTCCATTTTGAATGCAACGGCGATTCTGCAAGGTAATCAAACAGCAATTTGGATGGTGTTTTGATGCTAAAGGCACTGTATCAAATGCAAGAATGACACAGCCAGAGGTAAGTATTAGGGAGGTAAGCACGAGTCGGTTTCTTTTGGGAGAGAACGATAACAATGTAGATTTGATCAGTGGCTGTCGTGTACCAGACGGTGATTGTGGTGGGATGCACACACATACTGCAGTCCCCTTCCGATTGTAATAATACAGCTGGATAGATGAAAACCCTGCACTAACTGGATGTAGAATTTCATAGCGATGAACTGGATAATGTTTCACAATAAATGCGCAGTAATGATCATGAAATAAATCATGCTTCAGTGCAACCGTCTTTGTGCGCTTAGGCACAAACTGTTCCAAAAGCTGACGCCTAATGCTATAACTCGCTGGCAACACACTAAAAAATAGGCTAACAATGCAAGAAAATCACAGCAAAACAAGACTGAGTACCCTGGAATAATTTGAAGGCAATGATACTTCCATTTGATGTAATGCCTCAACATGTCATTATATACATATATTTATATATATGAAAAAACACAGGGAGAGATTTGTTCAACTTACAAAAATGGTGAAGTATAAGGATCAACTCACAGGAAAAAAAATGACTGCATTAAAAAAATGGTTCCTGCATGAAATACAAGGCTTCCAACGAAGCAAGTTATATCATTCCAAAATATAAATCTGCACAATATACCTGCAGCCAAGTTTCATGGGCTGCTAAATCCTAGCAAAGATAGGGTCATTGTCTGGTAGACTGGCTCTCGTGTCCAGATGTTCAGATGTTACTCAAGCAGCGCTCTCAGCGAATGGAAAATCTATGTCTTGACCTTCTTCTGTGGTATTATGCTTATTGTGAAGTGAGTGGAGAGAGACAGAAAGAGAGTGAGAGAGAGAGAGAGAGAGAGAGGACGTAATTATCTTATCCGGCAGGTCTGGATTCAAACTCTGAATCTGATTGCGTACGGGGCATTGAACTGTCCAGTTCACAAAGTATTTAACAATAGGAGGGAGCTGAATTAACAGACTTTGGTGAAATAACAAGCTCGCTCATTGCTCTGGGTGTTCGGTTTGTTCATGCCGCTCACTGAACACTATACGATATGTTTGATATCCGTTCTGGCATTTGCTGTGAAGCTGGAAACACACAGTGTTCAGATTCAATCTGTCGGAGCTGAATTCCCACAGAAACTCCCCGGTTTACTCGTTTGTAGGTGAACTCCATAATTTGCTCAATAAATATTTGCCGCAAACCCTTTCACCCGCATTCAGTTTGCATTACCCACTTTTTAGTGCAACCCAATGCTTTCTGTCAACCTCCTTGGGCTGCAAATAGCAATTCGCAATCACCGTTTTGCCCGGCGCAGTGCAAAACAATGTACAATTTAGCATCAGCTCTGTTTACTGAGCGATACAATGCAAGTTGTGATAATTGCGCTAATCACAATAATTAAGGGAGCGATTCAGTTTTGATCACTGTTTTCAAAGCAAAATGTGCAGCTGTTTGCACCGTTCTTTTTATTTGCTAAGTGCATAAGGAGGTGCCGAGGAGCCGGGAAATTAACNAAAAACAAGGGAAATGGGTCCCAATTTGTGACTGATGTTTCTGGCACCTGCTTCCACCTATTTCAGTGATTTTGCAGATCAAACTTTAAGGGAAGAAGAGAGTCCAACCATACAATGGGAGTCCATAAAATTCCCATCCCGCCCTGGAAACAGATCATCATTCAATGCTTCCACATTCGCTGTGCGTGCCACAGTTAATTCCGAGCCAAATATTGGATTGAACAGGCTCAATTGCCTGAGCCGTCTATTTCTGTTCTTACGCTGTCTTATTGTACCACAGGTTTGATGTCAATTTGTTATTAAACATACTGCATAATGACACAGTTTTCCCCACAATTTCACAGTCGATCCATTTTACAGTGTATTGTGTGAAGCTCTTTGAGACGTCTCAATGACACGATAATAATAATAATAATCCTTACATTTGATATAGTGCTTTTCACGTATTCTAGACATCTCAAAGCGCTTCACAGAATAGACTGTAAAGTGAATTGACCGTATATTTGTGGGCGAAATGTGGCAGCCAATTGCGCACAGCAGCGTCCCCACAAACAGTCGTGGATTGAAGTGACCAATTTTTATTATTGTTTTTTTCTTGAGAGATTATTGCAATTATTACAGGGATTATTACCAGACAAATATAGGTAGACGCACTTTCAAGACGCTGCCCAAAGCCATTAAATCCCTTACAGTGCCTTACTGCTGCCCAGCCAAGATCAGTGAATGCAAGGATTCTTGTTTTGGATAATACTGACATAGAGACTTGCATGGGAGCAGGAACCAGGCTTTGCTTTGGTAATTCCCTGTGGCACACACAAAAAAAAATGTGAAGAACTTGTGTCATCCACATTTCTATTTGCTGCGAACCCGAACCATGGCAATGTTGCTCGAAGTGTGCACCTTCCTTTATCAACGGCCGATAATGAACTGGAGTTATGTTTTGTCACAAAGAGGTTTCCGCCACTTTCTGCAGCTGAATAGTGAGGCCCCTGATTTTCCCCCCTTGTAAATGCATTGCTTAGCGAGCTAGTCACTGGCCTCATTTCCCCACAAATGTGCCTTTATCATTCATCAGTATCAATGGTAATCACAAGCTCAACAGCAATTAGCATCAACAGTGCCTGTATTCAGGGAAGCAAAGAGAGGATATGCAACACAGAGCAGGTGGCTTCGGAGGATAAACAAAGATTTAAAATTAAAAGAGAGAGAAAAAAAAACGCGTGCAAGCAATGAATAATCATGAACTAACGGCCGTTTGTGAAACAAAGGGAGTTCTCTGTTACCTAAAGGTTTTGGTTACAAGTCTTAGCTTTCTCGAAAAAGCAGTTCCCTGGGCTGAAAGGGCTGCCCGAGATTAAATCACAACTGCGTTTGCCCGAATATCTTCTTCTGAGCTTGGGTCGAGCAGGAGAATCGATAAGAAAGTAAGCAGACAATCCATAACATGAAACAGAAGCTGCGTGGGCTAACATGGATGTCCTCAGTCTGACTGGACGTCTCATTTTCCAATCCAACGCAATACCTCCTGGCTCAAATTGGATACGAGAGCCTGAAGCAATCCAGCTGGCAATAACAAAAGCAGCACATATCTGTTTGATAATTTATGCCCATCATCTAACCTGGCTTAGATGTGCCTGCTGTGCCAATTAACCGCCTTGTTTCTGTACATTGCCAACAAGAAGGTTTCCTCAGGTAGGAATTATTCTTAACGATGCCCTTTCTCACCTCCATTTCACTTCGATTTGAAGAGCCAGCGGTAGTTTCTTATTCTCACGAGGACTATTTGGGGAGCCTCAAAAAAATAAATCTCTCACTGAGATACAGTGTCAGGGAATTTTTTGCAAAACAAAAATAGAGCGTAGGATTGTCCTTGGTTTTAATTGGTAATTACCTCTCATTCCAGCCTTGCCGCAAACCAGGTTAAGACGATAACTGCACCTCGTGCAAGTCCCTATTCTGTGTTGCAAAGTTGCCAACCTGCACTGCACCAGGCAGTTGGAAACTAAACATATGTGTAAGCATTTTTTCACACAAAGGGTCGTGGATATCTGGAACTCTCTCCCCCCAAAAGGTTGCGGGTGATGGAATCATTCAAATTTTCAAGACTGAGGTGGAGAGTCCTTTTTTGTTGGATAAGAGTGTCACAGGAGATGGGACGAGGGTATGATCAGCCATGATCTAACAGAATGGCAGAATAGGCTCGAGGGGCTGAATGGCCTGAGTACTCCTGTTCCTATGTTCCTATGTAAATCTCAGTAGTTTGCGTTGGAGACTAGTTGTGATGATGGGTTTTAAGGGTGCTGGTGTGTGTGAGTGTGTATGTATGTATGGGTGTGCATGTAGGTGCATGTCAGTCACCCGGCTAACCAATGATGTGTTGGATGGATCAACAGTGAAGCACTCAGAATTGTTTTCTTTCCTACAAACAGGCTCTGGGATTCATAAGATTTGACTGACATTCTTTCCTTGGCAAACAGCATTGAGACATCAACAAGCACATGAAATAAAATTCACAGCATTAGGAGCACTGTGTTGAAATCTAATTGCTGAGTTCCACCTGCCTCCAGGATGACTAAGCCTGTGAGGCCATATTCACTGTCGGAAAACATTCTTTCGATCGAAATTATTTCTTTGCAACACCCCACTGCAATAACAGATGTACATAATTCAGTAATGTTGCAAGGAATATAATACCAGGGCTTATTGCTTGCAATAAAAAAATCCACACAAGTGAATGGAGGTACATTAGTTATCACCAGTTCTCCATCAGACGTGAAGCAAAGCTTTGTCAACTGTAAAGCACACTGTGTGTGGGACATGATCAGAATATATTGTGGAGATGCTATTTTGAAGGGATGCTTCGAGGTGTAGCTTTTGCAAAAAGGCCTTCCAGGCACAAACAACTCTATTCGGGCAAATTGCAAGCAGTTCTCGAGAATTATTAACTGCGATAGCTGGTGTGTAAGAGTTGATAAACGTCGCGCCAATCTTTAGTTGGTATCTCAGTCAGCGCTGAGGGAACGGATCTCAGCAAGCAAAGGAGAAGAGGCACTAACCGTTGTCCCACAGCTATGCAGCGGGAAAATCAATACGGGTTTGAATGCTAATGAGCGCTGGCCAGTGACACTGGCTGGAGAGCGCACGTGCATTGCGATACGTGGAAAGCGGACTGAACTTGGTTCCAAGGTTAAATTGTTCAGGAGCAGACATGAGACCGTTTAGGTTTCCACAAATATCCCTGGGAGGGATGGCTAGGGCCCGCTGAATAAAATACCCCGGGCGAGAAGTCAACACTCACCGGAGAGGGAGGGAGAAAGCTGGCAAGGCGAACATAACAAAAAAAAAGTCAGATTGATTGGCAGCTCTGCCACGTTGGGTTCAGGACTGTGGGTGTTTTCTTCCTCCCACAGAACCCTGTTTATTTTATCATCCGCATCACGTCTTGTTCACGTTACACGGGACTGAATAGCATAAGGGATAGAGGGAAGGGAAAGAGAAGGAATGAATTGAAATGCTAATAACTCTTGTACTTGAAAAAAGGACCTGTAATATTACAATGTCGCAAAGCCCTTCACGGCTAATTGCTGCAACAACGGTTTGTTTGGAATCAATCACAGCAGCTAATTTGTCCATGTCGAAGTTCCGTAAACACCAATGAAGTGAGTGGCCAATTATATCTGGCCAATCTGCCAGATAACGTCATGCGATCTTTAATGTCCACCTGAACAGGCCGACAGAATCGCGTCTCAAAGTCTCATCCGAAGGATATCGCCTCCGACTACATGGGGTTGCCCAGGCCAGCCGAGACTATAAACCCAAGTGCTCGATGCGCAGTTTGAACTCGCAACCTTGCTCCTGGCACGGCACCATCATTGTTGAACCAAAGTACAATTATCGCTTCCACTTGGGATAGCAGAGCCGCGCTGTGTTCCAAATGTCGACAGATAAAATTACGTGACTCAGTCGCCCCTCTTTGAACTCCGCTGGGTAGAGAATCTCACAAAGTAATTACGCGGAAGTAACGAACTTCAGCGAAGCTGGCACAAACCTTCTTTTTCCTTTGACAAGTAGCATGAAACACCTTTTAGAGTTCTGACCGCGAGCCGAAGGCAGGATTAGACCAGGGGAAAAATGAATAAAAGATCCTTAATCTCGATTCGCACTTAATTAACGTAAGGTTAAAAAAGCAAACAACCGCTCACACAAAGCACAAATGCGTTATTCCCCCCCCCCCCCCTCCCCTCCCAACAAACAGAAATTGAGTTTATGAAAATTTCGCTCAACCAATTATCTGGATGTGATCCAGCCTGGAGTGAGGTCAAACTGAAAAATAAAATGCGAGTCACTGTTTATCCTGTTCATTAAGCTATGGACTGTCAAGCAATTGTTAATAGCTGCACAACTGATTCTTAAGAGATGAAAAACCGGTCATTCAGCCAACAGGATAACAGCAGGAGAAAAACTGCAATGCTGTTTTGCAACCACAAGATGTCTCCCATCACCTTGGACAACACTGAACGCACAGTGACACCTAGTGATAGAAAATGGCAACACGTTTCCCCTTTTCCTGTTTGGCCTCAAAACAAGCCAAATAGTTTCTCTGGGCTTGGATATTTAACGCCCATCCGAGCAAGCAGAGGGGACTTCAGTTTAACGTCTCATCTGTAGGCCAGCATCTCTGACAATGCAGCACTGCACTAGAGTTTTAGCCTAGACCACAAATTGCACAGTCACTACGCTTTACAGTAAAATCCTGCGGAATGCTTTCGGGCGTTTCTACGACATGATAAAGCGATGGGTCAAAAGCAAAGGTTCGCCTTATTGTAATGTGTGTATGTGAGACGACCTGGCTCAGTTGGTGGCATTCTTGCCACACTCGTCAAACGTGTGTAGGTTGAAGCCCTAAGGCAAGAACTTGGGGTTCACAGTCCAGGCTGACAATCCATTGTAGTGTTTGGGGAAAGGTTGCATTGTCAGTGGTGCTTTCTTTGGATGTGATGTGGAACCAAAGTCCTCTCTGCCTTTTTAGAGGCACATTAAGGAACAGTGCCATGAGATCTTTGATGTCCATCGGAACAGACAGACATGAGCTCGTTCTGATGTCTCATCCGAAGCCTGAGTTGCCGTGCACGATTTTGTGAGGTTGGAGCTCACACACCAAACAAAGGCTTTCTTTGAGGATTCCTTGTTGCAAGATGCAGAAACAGGTACCTTTTCATAGCAAAATAATTATCCCGCAGTAATTAAAGATTTATACACTCCTTTTTTTCTGTAAAAGTCACGGTCCATGGAGAAACTTTCAATCCTTCAACTTCTTATTCAACTTTTCCTAACTGGGTTGGAATATCAATGTACTGAGGTTGACTGATATCCACAAAAGCTTGTGTACACACACTGAAGCATGGAGCCACTCTTAATTGCCCAAAGGGGGTTTTGCCTGTGAATGCTCTTATCGAGACTCGATAAGACTCGCAGGCAAACACAGGAGCAGTCCAGTTTCTACTAATTCTCTCATTTGTCTCAAGGAACATTGACAAGTGATTGAAATATCCTCGGTGACGAGAGAAGTCCTTGATTATTAGAGCTGCCGAATAGCTACTTCCATCCAAATCAGGACACGATCGAAGATTCTCCGCAGGACGTCATTTCGAGAACCAATGGTTATTTTGCATTTTAGATGAACTGAATAGGATCTGCATCAGTCCCCAAACAGTTCCACTGCTCTGAGATAACCCAAGTAAGCTTTACAAATGCAGCCATTTCTTGCTGATGTTATTTTTGTGCCAATTATAATTACGGCCCTTTTGCTTTTGGCTTCTCTTCACTGGGAGATGGATTGGGGCTACCTAAGCTCATTTCACTTAAGATCCTGAGCAATCATGATACAGCAGAGGCCTTCCTTCCCCACAACAACCTTCACTGGATTCGCGCACCGGCAGCCAGGAATTCCACCTGATTCCGGTCTTCGACTGATTTCTTAGTGGACAATTTTTTGGAAAAGCCTGGCCCAATTGACAGCATTCCCACTTTGAAGCCTGAAGATATTGGGTTCAAGCCCCAGATTGGAGACTCTGTGTTCGAAGTCTAAGCAGGCTTTCCATTGATGGAGGTGCTGTCCTACAAATGAGACATTCAACCAGAGTCCTGTCTGCCTGTTCAGGAGGACGCTAAAGATCTCATGGCACTATTTGATGAGAAAAGGGTGTTTCTCCTGGTGTCCTGGCAAACAATCCTCCAGATATAATTGATCATTCACTTTGTGGCTGGTTATGGGACTTTCTGCTCACAAATTGGCTGCGGTGTTTGCCTGCAAAACACACCCACTAAACTCTACAGTAAATCCTGTGAAGAGCTTCGAGACATCTCAAAGGCATAATAAGGCGCTATATCAAATGCAAGGATTGTTATAAAGCAGGTGTCCCAAAAGCTTATCAGTCTGAATCTGAATATTTGGTCTGTACAACGAGGTTAGAGTGTATACATCCAATCACCAAGGAACATTGGCTCGTTCTCTGCACCATCACCTTTAATCAGACATGCTATGTTCTTCAGTTGTTCTTCAGTGTGAAGAATTGACACAAAATAGTGTTCGGAGAGGGGGGCATTTGATTAATTGTTATTAATCAAAACTCAACGTAATGTAGCTTCCAACCCCAGTTATACACATCAAGGAATAGAATAGCAGGGATTGGACACGTATCGAGATCGTTTAAGACTTGAGTGGAGGAGATAGGGAGGCAATACATTCAGCAGAACAGTGCCATGAAAGACAATAATAGTTACATGGAATGATCTCAAATAAAGGATTCCGCCATGAAGCAGCGCTGTGTAAAAAAAAACATTAAAAATCCGAGGCGTGAAATTACTCTTCCTACTAAGTCTATCGTCTTTGACAGGCGCCCTTTATAACAGGACTTTACAATTACAGGCGGGTGCTGTCAAAGTCACTGTGTTGAGCGCAAAGGTTTCTCCTGTCCACTCGTCCTGCCTTGTTGTTGACACCGAAGGCGTAACATTGCGCTGCTCCAGAAAGGACCAATTTGAGCTTGCAAATCGGTGCCCACTTCTGCCGTCAAGTGGACAGTCACTACACTTTTCGGTAAATTAATGTGAAGGGTATTACCTTATAATAATAATAATAATCCTTGCATTTGATATAGCGCCTTATCACGTTTTCGAGACGTCTCAAAGCACTTCACAGAATATACTGTTAAATAAATTGACTCTATTTCGTGGATGAAACGTGGCAGCCAATTGCGCGTAACAGTGTCCCACAAACAATCGTGGATTGACTGGTCAAATCACTATTAAACATCTTTTCGGACTTGACAACAGAGTCCTGTAGCGTATTTGTTGGAGCACTCGCCTCACAAGGCAGTATGAAACCTTAGGCAAGTTTCCTTACTCCGCACGCCTCTCTTTACCAGGCAGTAATTAGGAACCCGATTATTAGTCGATTGGCGGATCGCTTTTCCAGAAGTAAAAATCCTTTAAAAAAAATGTTTATGATCCTCACTCATTTTTTTTTTCTTTTTTAAATTTGGTCACTCAATCCACGGCTGTTTGTGGGACGCTGCTGTGCGCAATTGGCTGCCGCGTTTCGCCCACATAAAAAATGTACGGTCAATTCACTTTGCAGTATATCCTGCGAAGCGCTTTGAGACGTCTCAACGACGCGACAAGGAGCTAAATCAAATCCAAGGAATATTATTACGTTCAGGCTCTTGCTTAACTTCATATTATGTTTCCGACACAAAGTGATATCTAGTCCTATGCCTCCCAGCTCCAGTTCGGGCATAGATTTTGGTGCCATTGTCTTCGTAAACAGAACATCAGCACGGGATTGCTTCACTAGGTCCCACAAAAAAAAAAAAACTTTCCTGTACAATGTTTCGTCTCACAAATCTTTACAGCAGAAACTCGGGATTCCGTGAAATTGGCTATTTGATTTCGGTACAGATCAATTAAATATCCCTCTCTCGGGAACAGCAGATTATCCGGCAAATTGAAATCAATCTTACGAGCAGCCCACTGTATGAACGCCACAGACGTTTTAAAACGTTACCCATCAATACAATTTCGTGGGCTGAGGGGCGGGAAACAAAACATCAGCATCTGCTGCTTGGAATGTGAAGGGAAAGCAAGACGCATTTTTGAAGAGCGAAAAAATAACCGGTCAAATAAAATAAAACCCTGGGCTAAATTCCAACAAATCACTTAGATCTGAGGTAGGGATGACTCGGGATGAATTTACTTGCGTGATTGCTGTGCAACTGTTCACCTGCCAAAAGTGCAAGAGCCAATGCCTGACAGAAGCCCAAACAGTGCTGGCGATTTGTCTATTATCTTAAGACTGAGCCACGTGCCAATGAAGCTCCCCTGTGAGACGCAATGCAACTCAAGTCCAATGCCTTGTTTTTTATTCATCAGACATTGTGAATCGCCTTTGGGTTCTGTGTGCTGTTGGCATTCAGTTTCAACACTAACGTAAAGAATGCACAACCCACCTGGTGCAGACAGACATTCTGTGCTGCAATCTTTCTCTCTGATGACTGGGTGATGAAATGCATTGATTTTTTTGTGTGCGTGTGTGTGTGTGTGAGAAGAAAACCTCTTTGCACCATTTTGCCGTTGACAGTTGAAGTGAACTAATCGACAGAAAATGTAGAATTATTTCCTTGCAAATTATTCCAACGCACCTGCGGTAATTTTGCGGTTACACATCGCCTTTCACGTCGGGAGGACGTCTCAAAGCACTTCACAGACCAGACTGGGACCCAGAGATGGGGAGGGGGGGTGGGGAGAGGTTGGGGGGAGAATGAGGAAGCTGGGGGTGGGGGCAAAGTGACCAAAAGAAAGGTCTTAAGGTAGGTTTTAAACGTGCGGAGGGAGGAGGAGTTTTGGAGGCTTTCTGCAATGAGGAATAGCTGAAAGCTAAACCTCCAAATGATAATTTGTTCGTGCTCCACGCTGATAATTCTGTGTAACTTCTCTACAGCCTCACAAGCCTATTTTCAGTAAACAGAAGTGCAAATAGACCATTATTATGTGGCTATTATCTGGAAAAATGGAACCAGCTTGGACAAAAGTGTTGACTTACAATGAACACAAATAACTCAATTACTGTTGCCACTGTGATGTGCTTGGAAAACAAAATTGCTGTAAGAATCTGAAGTAAGGCTGGAGTGCCCAGCATGTCCAGATGGAGTTCGTGATTAAAGCTTTTGTCAAAAAAACGTTTTGTACTTGTTAAACACCGAGCAGCCGAGTAATGAAGTTCTCAGCAAAGAAATCCCTGATGCACCGTCCGATCTGTCCTTTCCCATCACTAGAATCATGGATTCCTGGAATTTTGACCGCAGCTCCTCGGTGCAAAACAGGAATCAATGCAAGCAGGTGGGGTGGGGGCTTTCACTTTCTGTCGACGCTCGTGTTTTCTTAACGCTCAATTAATTCCCCCGAATTCGTAGACTTCTTCGCTGATGTGCAATCCCGAATTATCATTGGCATAAACACTGGGAGTGCTCTTCTCTGCTTCCCTGCGGATGGATGGGTGAGGCACATGGCATAAGCCTCCGATCTGGCTGCTCCTCACAATGGCAATCAGTGAAATCGGATCACTTTGTGTGGCAGTATCACTGCGGTGCTTTGCATTGGTACGTCAGTGCACAGTTGGCTGGTCGACAATCGTGTGTTGTTTCTTTGTCACCCCTCGAAAGATTCCATCGAATCCTGCAGTTAGTGATTACAAGTGTTGAAAGTATTGTCCATCTGTAACATAACCACAGCCTTCCACTGCTGCACAGATCCAATTTAGGGTTTCTGGATGAGCACTTTGATAAATCCAATTTCATTTTCAAACCAGATGCTTCTTTGAATGAATATGCGGAGAGCCACATGCCTTCAGTTCATTACTCTCGGTTGCCAGGCATCAGAGAGGTCCTTTTTACAGAGAGATCTACCCGTTTCTCTGTGAACATGAATGCGTTGAAGAGTGACTGTGTGATTAATTCAGATAAAGCTTCTCCGCTGAATGGACTCCACGGGCACTGAAACTATTTTTATCGGGCAGGAAGCAGATGAAACGATCTCTGCTGGAGATATCGCACAGAGCCAGGCGTGTGCAGCTTACTTTGTGGAACACAGAGCAATTAACTCCNTTTTTTTCGAAACCATTCAATTCACGGGCTCGGCTCACCCGCGGTGACATTCCCAAAGAAATTCTGGATTCCAGAGATGAGTTCAATAACAGCAGTGAATCTCCGCATTTTGTTCTAACATTAAACACTGGCACCAGTGCGGCGCGTTGCATTGGGGTGAAGGATTGTCTGAGCTTTAAAGCCGTTCATTTGAAATATGTTCTCCTTCCTCGAGTGTCGTTTTTCAACAATTTCCCATCATATTTTTTTTCTTTACGCACAAGTTAGGATGAAAGAGCTCCTTCAGCGCATTTGATAGATCCCATCCTACCCAAACACCCAACCTCCTGGCTTCTCTTCACAGCATCAAGCTGTTTAAATAAGTCCCAGTGTCCTGGCCTCAACCACTTTTCCTTGAACCCTGTTCCAGTCACTAATGACCTGGACAGCTATGACTGGAAACATCTTCAGCAAGAAAGCACATTGCATGATGGCTTCCAGTAAACGTGGATCATGTAAGCTTTGAAAGCATTTCCTTTCTATTGAATTCTTTTGCTCTCATTATCCACCATATCGATGGGAAATACAAAGATAAGTCGGTGGTTTGTGACGGACACAATGTAATCCTGAAGTCAGAATCATTTTGGGGCCAGGGAAATCTGAGAAAATATGACCCTTATGGGAAATCAAGGTAAAAAATACTGGCACAGATCTTCTACTATTTCATTAAGATTCCTGAAGCCCAGAAAGATTGCTGACTTGATAGGAAAGTGTTTTGAAGCACTGTAGTATAGTGGCAGGATTGGGACACAGAGCAAGTGAGTAGGGGGTAAGGGTCGTGACCATATGCACAAGCGAAGAGGTTCAACAACAATTTGTATTTATGCGGCATCCTTCGTGTGGGGTGGCATCCCGAAACACTGAACAGTGGTGTAGCTTGACACCGAGCCAAGGAGAAAGCAGGCACGGTCAAAGAGAAAAGTCTTTCCGAAGCGATCGGAAAACAAACCAGGGGGAAGGCGGGGTGATTGAGGCATGGAGAGGAAAACCGTTCAACCATACAGAGCGTTTGGCAGACAAAAAGAATCTACATTATATTTCCTCAGAGAATTTTCTGTTAATCAGTGAGTGTTGCCTTCAACTAAACTCACCAGCAAGCCACTCTCGTGCTTGGTTTCCCAATTGAATGCCAGAGAGAAGGAAGAATAGGGCATAAATAAGCAATGTGATTATCTGAGCGTATTCCTGAATAACCGAGCGCGAGGAAATAATTTGAAAATGTAAAAAAAACGCACATGAAGCGGGGAAGAGAGGAAGAGAGGAGACGACTCGTATTTGTTTTAAAGGAGTGTTACTTGTGTTTGTGTAGAGTGTCTTATGTCGAAACGTCTCAAATAATTGCGGTCAAGAGTAGTTTGTTTACAGTTGGTTGGCGCACACCCAGGTCCCGCAATCAGCCATGGGAGGGAAGAGCTTTACCTGTGCACGGTCGCTGACCTGTGCAATTTGTTGCCGAATGGAGTGAGTTGCCCCCTGTAGATGGTTGCTGGTTATGAAGAATCCTGGAGAGAAGTGGCCTCTTCCAAGTGATCGTGTCAGTAACGCGTGACGTGCTCACTGATGAGCGGAGAACACGCACGAAGCTATTCTACTGTTTGGGTTTCCTGTCTGAGCTGCCATTGGGAGCAGTTTTCGTGCCTATTAATATTGAGAAGTGAAACAAGTTTAATATCCATCCGTGCCCTTCCCAATCCTCCCAGCCTTTCATCTAAGTCGGTAAAGCGTCGCACACTCACCACTCGTTTACAGAGGCAGCATTTTGAAGCTGGAAAACAAGTCTGCGAGACGGGGAATCCTCAGGTTAATGATTCCTTTTCTGACCGACTGACCGACCGGCAATTTTTTTTCCTACATTTGCGCTCAGATATTTGAGAGATAAGCAATTACTCTGAGAAACACGGAGTGATGTATTTTTAGAAAGATTTCTCAAGGATATGATCTACGTGGGCTCCGACACTGGAGCAATCCTTTAAATGTAATTCATATTTAGAAGTCAGTGGAGCACACAGTCATTTTCCATCAACCTGAATGCCTGGTAAGAATGTTTTATGAAACTAATAGCCAACAAAGTTACAGTCACTACATCAAACAGTGAATCCCGTAGAGCTCTTTGAGAAATTTTGACGACGTGATAAGCAAACAATTTGCATTTAAGCTGCTATTTTAAATACAATAATAATTACTAGGAGTAGTAGTAGTAGTCAATAGCCCATGGGACTGAATGGCGCAAGGTAAATGCTGTAATAAAACTGACCTCTGAGACTTGAATTTCAACCTTCTATGAATGCCCAATGTAAAATAGGTTTAGATGGTCTCAAACCAGCTTCTGATAGCCGCAGGTCCACAGCACAAAAATATTACAGCAGAATGTGGAATTACAATGGCAATTTCGCTTAGAAAGTCCACAAGCCAGGCTGCTGTGAAGAAGGGCCTTCACCCCATCGAATCTCATCGCTCTAGAATGCCCACCCTAACATGGCACCAAGCTGTACAGTACATGAATCCAACGTCCTGGCCTCAAACTTCCTGGTAACTTGTTTCATCTTTAGTTATCCTCTGGGTAAAGAGAAACTTCCCGGTGTCTGTCCTGAAATTGCACTTTGCAAATCTAAGCCCATGTCCTCTTATTGTACATTCATGAAGTACATCCTGAAGTATTATTCTGGGCTTACTGTTTCATTCCCATTTAAAAATGTTAAAATCCCCTTTGAGACATCTTCACAAATGAAGAGCCCCTTGCTTGTTTAATTACTGTTGTCAAACTACTTTGCCACTGTCTTGATTTCCGCCTGAAGCAACAGATCTGAGCTTTTGGTTTTGGCTGAGAGAAAGTCAGCTGAACATTGTGTTTGTTTTCATATTTATTTTCACAGCTGGATCTTTCGGTAAGTGGCAAATGAAGTGTTCGCCATTGCCCAGAACACTCTCTAAAAATCAAGGTTGGGACCCAAGACCTCAAGGAATACTCTAAATGTTATCCCCATCTAATAAGTTTCACTACCTGATAATTAGTACATTTTCTAGCAAGAAGTCATGCCCCATTTATAAGATCGTTTGTCCAATGCAACCTCTGGTCCGAACTGGCGACTGTAATGAAAGGAGAATAAGCAACACTTAGAAAGACTAACACAATGACCAATTCATCAATGAAGTCCAAATTAGAGTGGTCAATAGCACACAAAGGGATTCCAGCTGAGAAGTACGAGGATACAGAGAGGTCACGTACAACGGTGACACGGAGAAACCTTTGGGAGTGCGCTGTTCCTATGATGTGACTTCCACAACAGAGAATACAGCATTACGTGCCGTAAAATGGGTGCTACCAAGGCTGCCCACTTTATGTCTTCACACCAGACGGTCATGTATGTCGCTTTCCCTTCCTCTACGAATGCTTGGGAATAGAAAAAACAGCCAAAGCCAATTCAATTTTGCACTGAATCTGATGAAGCAATCTTAACCTCACTGAAGGGCTTCAAACAAATGAACAAAATCCCATCTCTAAGTGACTGAAAAGAAAGCCTAACAATCGTTTCATTGACAGATTTTCGAAACCAGTGCAATTTTGAAACTCACACCGGGATTTAATTTGCTTGAAGTAATACTTCTGGCCTCGCTCTCTTTCCATTTATTGAAACCATTTAACTTGCATATAAACAAAGTGATTTACACGCCGCTGAATGAAGGGAGTGGGGGGGAGAAAATACATCGGCTTTTAGAATTCATCAAACAAATACGGAAAATGAAGAAATCAATTTTTGCCCGAAGGAAATTGTGCCAAGATCTATTATGTTGTTTTCCCCTCAAAGAGCTCCATCAACTGTATCTCCGAATCTGAACGAAAACTCTGAAATGTAACCCAAATACGATTGAGTAGAGGAAAAACAACTTCAACGCTCATTCAACTGAACTCCGCAATTATCAGAAGTTACGGTACACATTCGGATTGCGGTTTGCTTAGCTTTCGGGGCTGAATCTCTGAATGTCACCTGATAGGGGGGGGGAACAAGCCTTCTACGCTATTTTCCTCAAACTATTTTCTTGTGTCTCGCAGCATCTCATTGTGACAAGCAGTACAGTAAGGAAGCCGCAGCCAAAGGTAGGGAGATTGAATCCGACCAGAATTCCTGTGGTTATTCCTCATAGGGTGGCAATGGCCAATGCACAATATCAAGCCAACAATGCAAGGTAATTTTCACAACTGGGCAACAAAGTGCATTAGACAAAGGTCGTCCTACCTGGAAGTCTCAAGCAGATGCTGGCGGTATGAGAGTCCCAACTGAATCTTCAACCATTTTGGAAGCGTCAAAGAAATTAGAGTTGGTGGCTGGGGGTGGGGGTGTGTGGGGGAAGAGGGCTTCTTAAACTCTTCCTCTTTTCTGGCAAAGTGAGAAATTCCTTCTGCGACCTGGAAGTAAAATAAATGTAGGTGATCAATATGAGAAGGACAGACCTGCTGCTGACACGGAATCTTCCCCCACCCACCCACAATTATTTCACCTCTTCTAATTCACATTTACATCCAAATTCAAATGAATCCCGATTCATCTCGTTGTTTGTGGCACAGACAGGCTGCCACATTTGTCCATGTGACACTGGAAAGTAACTCCATTCTGCTTTGAAATAGGAACATGTGAACAGGCAGATGGGACCTCAGTTAAACATCTCAACCGAAGGATGGTCCCCAGTTGAGCTCAAAGACTAGTACCCACAATATTCTGACCAGAGGAAGAGAGCACCACGAACTAAGTCAGGCCGACACCAGGTGTTACAAATTAACACTGATTGTCCCTTTTTTTCCATTAAAGGTTGCTTAACTGCATGACCTGCCAAGCTTTATGAATGTCTGCAAGTCATGACATTATGTAATTAAAGGGGAAGGAAACGCATTTAATGAATAATGCCAAATCTGAGACTAAGTAGGTTTCGTGGAATGAGAGAATGATTATTCACTGGCTCTGATTTTCTATCACACAAATTCTTCACAACGCAGTGTTGCCCTTTTGCACAACTGGCAGCTCAGCTCAATTATCAATGAAGTACAATTGGTAATTTGTGGACTGTTGCTGTGCGAAATTTGACTGCTGCGTTCGCCTCCAAGACACAGTCATTATGCTTTACAGTGCTTCCTGTGATGCGCTTCGAGAAACCCTCCCAATGGGAAAGGCACAATACCAAATGTAAGATTTATGCTTATTATTATTATTATAGTTCAGCCCATTTTTTTATGTTGAATGAGGCCATTGATCATTCCCTTCAGGTATCATTTCAGCTCATTATCCAAGAGATTTTCCCACTGATGGCAGCTGCGAGGCATGAAGGGTAAGCAAATCGATCCACTTGATATGATCGTCCAACACTACATGTTGATGCGAACTGAAGAAGGGAAAGGAATGATCCCATTTTGCACATTGTCAATGTGATGCTGTCTCCTGCCATATGAAACAAGGTTTACCTCCAGCTTTGAATGTCACACAATGGTGTACTAAATTGGCTTAAAATTGCACATGAAAGCTCAGGATGGCTGCTCTTGCAAATGTAGTGGTGCAGTGTTGATTTGAGGTGCACAGTTAGGTAGAGTGCGCTTATGTGTGGGAGAAAAACAGGAAAATGGGACTGCGTTAATGTTCTTTCCAAGTGCCAACACAGACCCAAATGGCCACCTGTACTGCACATATCAATGGTTCTGTGGTCTTCCGTGTGAGACTCTAATAAATGAACTGAGGGATTTGATGAGGGATATGAGATGACTGATTTTACAAGGTGGGTTTTTCTATTTTACGTGCAGCGTGGAATGCTTCACTCCACAGCGAAATGATTACAATAATCCGTGCATTCGATGTAGCATTTCTGACAAGACCAGAATAAGTCTTACAGGATTTGCAGAAAAATGTAGTGACTGTACATTTATGCACAGCAATGTCCCTCTCTCCCCCAAATCCCCCCCACCCCCAACTTTATTTTGAAGCAAAAGTGCTACCAATTGAGCCGGGCCAACATTAATTTCCGACATGTTTTGGTGAATTAAGGTCTAAGATTAGCATTCAGACTCTTTCCGATTATTCTTCTGTGCTGACATATTGAGTTAATAGCCGAAGCCTATCCTGAAATCATGATCCAGGAGATTTAATGAGACTTTGATAAAAGATCTTGACTCTATTAAAATGCTTCAGGCAGATTCTAAGTTTGTCTTGAATATAATGACTGACCTTAAACTCTCTGTGCATTCCAAGGAAGGCCTTTAAAAGCTTTCACGCATGGGTGGATTATTTACTTTGCTCCTTGCAAGAAGAATAACAGTTAAGAATAATAATCCTGGCATTTGATACAGCGCCTTATCACATCTTCGAGACGTTTCAAAGCGCTTCACAGAATATACTGTAAACTGAATTGATTGTATATTTTGTCGGCAAAACCCGGCAGCCAATTGCGCACAGCAACGTCCCACAAACAGTCGTGGATTGTGTGACCAAATTATTATTATTATTTTTGAAGGGATTGTTACCCCCAGAAAGTGATCCGCCAATCGGCTTTTTTTTTCTTGGGTCAGCTGGGTTTCTGACACATGCGGAAACTCATCCCCGGCTTAAGTTGGCTCTTGAACAAGATTTTAACATGAAGATTTTGGTGAATTCCATTACTTGCTTGTCCTAGCCAACAATTCCCCAAATAAAATCAGTCATTCACTCCATGGCTGTGTGTGGGACAATGCTGTGTGCAAATTGGCTGCCGCATTCACTGACAAAATACCCACAGCTGCATTACTTTACAAATATATCCTGTGATGCACTTTGAGATGTCTCAATGACATGTGAGACACAATTTTTTTGATATTAGTAATATAAATCATAATAATAATAACGCATGGGTTATTATTTTTATTTACAGGAAGGATGTCTTTGCTGAAAACAAAACACATTCAGTAACTTACGTCATTCATGTGCAGTACTCCCCTCAATGATAATTTGGTCATACGGTCATTCACTCCATGACCTTTTGTGGTACATTGCTGTGCGCAATTGGCTTCCGCGTTTCGCCCACGAAATTCACAGTCAATCCACTCCGCAATCCATTCTGTGAAGCACTTTGAGACGTCTCAATGACATGCTACATCAAACGTTAAGGATGATTATTATCGTTCTCACCAAACGCATGCACACTTCACCACTTGATTTCCAAGCGCAAGACATTCAGGGCTTCCAGGAGTAATGTTAAACCTTGACGTCCAAGGCACCATTGAGTTTGTGGGCTCGCACGGATGAAAGCTGAATCAAAATCACCCAAACTGGCTTTGAATTCGAGCTTTAAAGCAAGTGGGAATAGATGAGAAAGTCACAGAGTCAGATCCTGATCTGAGCTGTTTGTTGATCTCAACAGAGGTGATACAGTTAGCTTTCAAGCTGCTCCTCTCACTGTCTGTCAGCTGTGCTACTGTACGCACTGCTGTTCCCTTCTGAAACACGATCCAATTCACTCATTTGCGATACGTATTATACATACAGCGCCTTTCACATCGGAAGGACGTCTCAAAGCGCTTCACACTGCTGTCTGGGCACCTTAGCCTGGAGTGGGGTTAGGGAGGGTTCGATGCTGAAGAGGATGGGGAGGTGGGAGATGACTGAAACATGGGCAAAGAGGTAGGTCTTTGAAAGTGGGGAAAGCGGGTGAGTTTGAGAGGTAGAGTTGGGGTGGGGAGGGGTGCAGAATGGCTGAAAGCTCACCCACCCGATGGCGGGGCGGGTAGAGCAGGGGGGAGGTGGGTGGGACGTGCTTTTAATTAAATGGACAGCCGGGTGGTCCCTCAGGACAGTGCAGCCCTCAACAGTACCGGAGAGGCGTGCAGCGAGGCTTTGTGTCTGCAGGTCCCTGCGCAGTGCGTTCTCGATTTAAAATGGGTGCCGCGAAGGACAGGAAGAGAAAACCCGTTCCCCCCCCGCCCCCCACCTTTACAACTCGCACTGAACCTGACCCGATACCAGGAGTTTAAGCAGCTTGTAAAGATTATTGCGGGTACAAAGCGCTGAAAAGAGAGTCAACGATAAAGTGAAACCGTGCAAGACCCTGGAAAGAATGAGTCGTGCTGAGCAGTAGATGGTATGAGTGAGTTTCAAACAATGCCCTTTCTCTTCTCCGAGCCGACTTCAAACTGCAGCTGGTGCGTCGGCAGCGAGAGCACTGTGTGAAATAAACGGGCAGCCTCGCCCCGAGTTCCTCAGTCGCTTGAGCGCACATCACATCATCTCCAATTCAGGCACTTCACCGGTCAGTAAATTGGCAATCTCGCTCGGGGCACGAGGATGATTGGCGCAGGAAATGGAAATGTCCGGTGAGGGCCGAAACGCTGGAGCTTTACTTTGCTTTGGCTGGTGCTGAGCCTTGTCTATATCGCTGGCTGTGGGTGTGCGGGATAAATGTATTCCAATCCACAACAATGACACTCGATGCGGTTACCTCGAGGAGTCTTAGCTTCGTTCCCCAGCAAAAGCAAACGTCCGGGCATCTCTGATGGCCTGCCCTGGTCTCAGAAGGTAACGACTCGCTGTTCGATCCGCAGAAGGACAGATAAGCAAACAACCAGCAACATCGAAGGCAGCAACGATCAGCAGGGGAGCAGCATTTAAACAGGCTGTTTGTGCGCTGAAAAAAATACGTCTGCAAGCGCTAAATGCTCTTCATTTATGCATAACCCACAATGTGTCATACACATCTCTGGATCTGCTATTGTGAACCGTACAAATTGCCTTCAATGAGCCGGGCAGCCAGTATGATAGGATCTCTCACTGCAGAGGGCCTGAAATCAATTGCTTCTCACAGCCCGTGCTCTTTGGGCAAGGAATATTTGACAAAACAGAAACCGCCGCAATTTTAAAGAGAGAAAACTTTGCAGGCAGTAAACCCCCAGCGAGTTTTCCCGCGCCAGCACGTGGGGAGTGTGGAATTAGGCCAACGTAGGAAACGGCTGCTTCAAACAGGCAAAACGCTTGTATTTATCTGTGCACTGAAGCTCAACAGGTTATCGTACAATTGTTGAGTGAAGTCTAGTATTATCTATCCTGACAACAGCAGGAGCAAAATGACGCAAAGAAACACGACAACCACTGTAGTTCTTACTGGTCCTTGCCACATGTAAGACTGAACTCAATTGCACTTTCACTCATTTGGTTCTGTCACCTGGAATCCTATTGTGTAAGGTTCTGAATTGGTTCGTGACATGTTAAAATTAATTCAGCTGGATTCACGGTTCCTCACTTTACTGCTTCCTCTGTGGAAACCTGCCTCCAAAATACTTGGTCGCTAAAAAAAAACGTTTGATACAGTGCTTTTATATACAAGTGGAGCGACTGTGAATGCGGGGGGCAATTTGTGCACTGCACATCACAGTAACTCCTATTAAGATGTACTGTAAAGCGTTGTGCCTGTGTATTTTATGGGCAAAAAGTGGCAGCCAGTTGCTCACAGCAATGTCCCACAAACAGTTTTATTTGGGGGTTTGTTGGTCAGGACACCGGGAGAAAGAAACTCCCTTCTCTTTTCGAAAATTGCCTTGAGATCTTTAACGTCCACCCTGGTTTAACATCTCATCCGAAGGACAGATTGGACCCCACCCACCATTTCCTTGAAACTTGTTTCTTCCAGCTGTCGCTTACATGATTCCATTGCTTTACCCATTTTAGTTAAAGGTCGATCTCAAATCTGCTGTGGTTTACAAGGAGTAAAATTTGCAATTACAAATCATTCCCATCAAAAATGCAACTTGATTTCGCATGACACTTATCGTGGGTTTACCCAAAGGTTGTGGTGCAGCACAAAGGAATTGTGAGACGGGAAACAATTCAAGCGTGGCTTTTTAAATGTGTAGTGCGACGTTCATTGAGAAGGTGGGGGGGGGGGGGGGGGGGTGTGGCAAAGAGACAGAGACCGAAAATCAAACCCATGATGGAAAATTGCACCGCTTACGTTGACTGAGCTTTGAGATTGAGACATTCTTCTTACTCTAAGTGTAGCACTTATGACAAATGGTGGGGGAAGGTCCATTGAACCATAACATTTACAGCGCAGGAGGACATAAATTGATCATTCTCTTAATGGCCCTTTGTGTGACGTTGTCGCGTGAAAATTGGCTGCTGCTTTTGCCCACAGGATACAAGAGCATTGTTATTGTTCATTGAATAATTATTGTTATATACTGACTTGTTTGGATGCTCTCAGTTGTAACTTATCTCACAAGGGTATTTATTTCACCTTCTGTGTTTTTCCAGAAAAAAAGAAACAAACACAATGGAACAAGCGAGTAAAAAAGCTTTTTATAAGAATAATAATCTTTGTATTTGATACAGCGCCTTATCATTTCATTGAGAAGTCTCAAAGCGCTTCACAGCATATGCTGTAAACTATGTTGACTGGGTGTTTTGTGTGTGTGCGAAATGCACAATATATTATTAAAATGTTAAAGCTGCCCACAGGACTTCCCCACACCCACTACCTTCTAGGCACAAAGTCCTTTATCAATCCTACCACAAACTGAACCGCACAAACACACCAAACACCACCAAAGTGGCTCTCGACTGACGTAGCAGTCTTCTCATTAAAAATGTAAATCAACATGTGCCACACTCTTCCAGTTAGGTGTAAATTAGCACTCATAAACAACCATCAACACCCAGTACTTGAGCAAGATACCTTGCAAAACAGCATCTGTGATTGATACTGGGTTTACAAATTAATCCAAGTTCAATCAATAGTGAAACTGTGAGACAATGCAAACTCATCTCAACCCAAATTACTGTCATTTCACAAAGTTTCACAGACGCTTCCCCACATGACGAGCATGCAATTGCAAGTTATTATTGTCCTAAAAATGACCTCTGAGTGTCAGATATTGGCACTGGATCAAAGCGAAAATCGCACCTCACTCCGGCAGCGCTAAACATCCCTTGTTTTGATCAGTGCAAATATATCGCGGGTGGGAAGTCACATAAAGTGTTGTTTCTTTCTGTTTACGAGCCTTCAATCCACTGCGGATTCAGTTATTTCAAGGGAATAAAAATTCAGAGAAGGGAACACGCAGTTTCTTCGGTCTGGTTGTTTTAAAACACTTGTGCAGGATCCCGCTCTCATCTAGGATCGCGTTTTGCCCACAAAATATACAGTCAATTCACGTTACAGTATATTCTGTGGTGCTTTGAAACTGTGTTAATAATAATAATAACAATAATAATCCTTGCATTTGATGTGCGCTTTTCACGTCTTCTAGAACGTCTCAAAGCGCTTCGCAGAATATGCTGTAAAGTGAATTCACCGTACATTTATGGGTAGGTTCCCAACGTTGTTGATAAGGCGCTCTATTCAATGCAAGGATTATTATTATTATTATTATTATGTACACACTGCAGCTTCGGAACAGGTTCAAGAAACAGTATCGGTTGATGGGAATGGAGCGCCTAACCAGTTTGCCGCGAATGCCTGCTTTGGAGCATTAGTTGCGTCGGCTGGGCAGGGCTGGGCTGGTTCAACGACCAGCAACAGTCTGAGACAACACAGAGCACTTCTGGGAACTGAGCCACTGAAATATTTCATGTCGAGAGAGAGAGAGAGAGAGAGAAATCAAAACAAATGCATTTCTGATCTCCTGATGGGCATCAGTGCTATCACCACGAAACCTCCTGGGTGTGAACAGTACAGAAATAAGAAGCAAATTGGTTTGAAGATACAGTGAAGCACACTCTTCATTCCCGTAACTCAGAACATTTAAAGGGAGTTTTATTTTTGTGTGTGCGTTGGGCTCTTTATATCAGGGGGGATTGATTCCAATACACATCCAATAAACTGGGAAAGGAGAGCAGGAAATAAAGCATACGTGTTCTTGGGACGTCCTCCCGACAGGAAAGGAGCTATATAAATGTAATAATTTGTTGTTGTTGATGATCGAACGAGAACTTTGTACCAGGTTCACCAAGCAGCTGAAGCTGTGAGCTCGAAGTCACGACGACGACAACAACAACAACAACAACAACTTGCGTGTATGTGACGTGTTTCACGCAGGTAGCGTCTCAGGATGCTTAACGTGGGGATTTGGCTCATAACCTTCTGAACCCAGGGGCGAGGGTGAGGGCGAGACGTCAACTTGGCACCAGGGCAGCATCGAAAAGGAACAGCGGAGAAGTCCCAAATAAACCGGAAAATGCCAGACACGCACTTCAGGTCAGTCGGCAGCTGACAGAGAGAGAGGCCGGCACTTGAGGCCTGAGCCTTTCTCAGAGCAGAAATCTGTGGCTCGACTTTCAGTCTCGCTGAAAGCATTGACCTACATTTACTTGTTCAGAAGCTGACTGACCCACTCCCCAACCCACTGCCCCCCCCCCCACCTCCCCTTGGGCACTTCCAGCGTTCCCTGTCCTTTCATTTAACTTTGTACCAAGAAACTTGAGGGTCAATTTCACAGTGGCATGGAGGCAGGTGGGTAGGGAAGGGGGGAGGTGTGTGTGTGGGGGGGGTGTTGGACGGGGGAGGGAATGGATGGGGAGAGTGTGAACGGGTTTTTAACTGCATCCCGTTGCAATGTTCGCACAAGGTTAGCAGGGAACGATGGGGCACAACTTTAGGATGTTTTCCCGGGTCGTTGTCAGGTTCCGCCACCGTTAAGCGCTCCGAGACACTGCCCTGAGTGAAGGGCGCCATATAAACGTAAGCTGTTGCTGTCGTTGTCCATAGTTTTGGGGTTTAATTTGATTCGAGTCGGTGCATCTTCTTTCCTCCCTCCTGCCCGCTGCGAATCCTTACTGAGCTGCTGAAGGAGGGGATCCACAGCCCCTCTCGGGCTCAAGAGTCCTCTCTCCTTCGACACCTTGGCCAGGGTTGACCGCGATTGCAAATGCAGATGCAGCCTTGTCGGGTCTCCGATGATGTATTGCTCTGATCTGGCCACCGAGGAGGTGCCCAGCGACAGTAAAACACTTCAGTTCTTAGTGCTCTGGAGAACGGTGTGACCTACATCTTTCAAAACTCCCGAGGATCGGGTTCCCAGTGCCCTGCGAGCTGATCAACTTATAAAATTCATCCCGTGCGATAAGCGGACACATACAAGTTCGTTCTTGGCGTCCTCGGCTCGTGAGGCAGACCTTCCAACAACCTCCAGGGCTCCAAACAGGCTGCTCTGCTTCACTCTAGCTGATGGCTCGCGCTCCAGCTACATGTGTCTGCAACGTTAACGCCGTAACGGGATTACAATCTCTCTGAAAGCATGCACAGGCTGAGATACTTTCAGGTTTCCCCCCCTAAAATACATACATTTTAACGCGATTTCCTGGCCTCGCCAGCTTAAGACGGGGGAAGAAGCTCCTGTACCCTTTCAGTCTTACTCCTTTCGTTGATTTGGGATCCACCAGAAAAATAAATAAACTGATTACGGCTTATGCAAGATCGTAATGAGAGGTCGGTTTTATACACTTTATTAATCTGTTTGTTAAAAACGGCGCAAATTATACCATCGACTGCAGTGCATCAAAGAGGTCTATTGAGTGGGCAGAAAAGACTGTAATTCAGACTGAAATGATTGTAGGGCAGCAGGTGATATCATCCACATATTTAAAGAGCCTTTACTGTGCAGACCAAAGGTCGGCGATAAATATAATCAGCATTTTGTTTTTCCGCAGTTTTGTCCCCTTGTAGAAGTGCCTTTCCAGCCCAACCTCAGAAAAGCAATCCCGAAAGTAGATTGATGAAATGCACACACAATCAATCAATCCTTCCATTTGCTGAATGCAGAGAATTAGAAAGAATAATATGGCACGGAAACAAGCCATTCAGCTCAATTAGTCTGTGCTGTCTTTTATTCTCCGCACAAGCCTCCCCAAACCCTCCTTAACCCCTCACCTGTATCCCTCGATTACCTTCTCCCTCATCAGGCTTTTTCTCTTAAATACCTTAATGCCTTTTTTTGCTTTAAACACAGCTTCTGGCAGCGTGTTCCACATTCTCACTGGCCTCTGCATGAAGAAGTTCCTCCTAAACTCCCTTTACGATCTGCTAGTGGTGACCTTACGTTTGCGGCAACAAGTGGAAACAGCCTGTCAATATGCGCCTTACTGAGTACAAAGCAAAGTCCTCCGACACTCCACGTACATTCCAGTTTTCTATTCCCCAAACGCACTGCCCTGTTCCACAATGAAAGCAACTGTCTTACTCGGTGATCAGCTGGCTGTCTGGCACATGCAGAAACCCAATGCCATGTGTAAGAGTATCCAAACCAAAACACTGGCTCTCTCTCTAGAGGGACGCACCCTGTTCACTTATTCCCGGATGGTATTCGGCACCTGAGGACCAGCTGGACTTTAACTAGGTCAATCACCGACCCTGACCGGAGAGTTTCCTGAGGCTTGTGCAACCCTGACTGTTCGCGACTAGTTACAAGTATGAAATACGAAGCAGGTGATATGAATGGGATGGCACCAAAGCTTTCGCAGCGACATCAAGCGCAGAAGCCTCTCTCCTCACCAAACCACAATGTTGACCTACCTTATTTTCTCTGCCGCTGCTCTTGTTTCTCTTTGCTCTAATTTTCTGCGGCTGACTCCTGCGCTGGCTAAGATCAGCTGAGTCACCAGAGACCAGGCTGCAAGCTTGCGACCTGCAGGGTCTTGCATTGCACCAGATGGTGCTTTAACCCTACGAGGCCATTGAGGGTGCTCCTCTCTTCACCTTGATGCTATTAGTGGGTCTTGACCCACAATCTCAGTTAAAAAAAAAAATTTATGTAGCAGTTGTGAAATCTCTAGGGATTTCCAGCCGCACTGAGCTGGAAAAGGGCAAAAGTATATGTGCTTTAAAAAGGCAGAGAGAGAGAGAGAGAGAGTGCCACCAAATGGGGCAGGCTGACACCAAAGGAGGAAAGAGCTGGAATAGAACAGTGGTAAGATCACAACCTTTAAGAGAGAAGTAGATCATTATTTGGGGAGGACAAGTTTGCAGGGCTATGGGGAGAGAGTGGGGGAGTGGGGTTGACTTGGGAAGCTCTTTATCAAAGAGCCGGCACAGACACGATGGGCCGAATGGCCTCCCTCTGTGCTGTATCATCGTATGATTCTGTGAAGCGTTTCTGAAAGTTGACTTTGAAAACTGTAACGCTGAGACAACAAGGTAAGTCTGTGCCCGGGAAAACTAATTCAAGCTAAATAAGCATTCCTAAAAATAAATGCGTGTGTAAATGGAAATAAATAAGACAAACAGATTGCACAAAGCCAGTAGGGGAGCGGTGGGGGGAGGAAGATTGTTTGACAGGAGAATAGGGATTACTTGAATGTAACCCAAGAAAATGTTGCCAGAGGGACGTAAATGGAAATCCGTGTAAGGTAAAATTAGAGCAAATGACAGGAGACTGTGTCTCAACTCAAAGCCCGACATGTAGTCACAAATCATTGACCAAACACAGCAACGGACACAAAAGCAACCGGGTTATTCCCAGCAGATTTCAATGCCACAATGGGAGAGGTGTCATCCACCAGGGATAGGCTTTGTTTGAACCAATTTGCCCTTTTCTCAGCCAGACATGTCTAGTTTTCGGCAATAATTAGATAACTCACTGACCACCGGGGGTGGGGATGGGGGAGGGAGCATTCAATAGCCAAGAAGAACTTTTATTTTCAAAGTTCACTTTTGTTCAGGTACCAAAATATAAATATAGTGGCAGAGGTTCTGTCTGGGACCCTGGGGAGCTGAAGGCCGAGCTGAAACATTTGCAGACCTCGGCAAAGCACCATCCCAACCTTCAAAACGCTGGAAGGTTACATTCTTTATTTGTTCTGCTCTTTGTCACATTTCTTCGCAAGGAATGTGGTGTCCTGTAGCTCAGTGGTTAGAGCACTCGCCTTGCAAGCGAGAGACCTGGGTTCGATTCCAGGCAGAGGGCGAAACCTTGGGCAAGTTTCCTTACTTCACATGCCTGATAATTATCCCTCAAGAGAAAAAAAATAATAAATTGGTCGCTTAAATTCACGACTGTTTGTGGGACACTGCTGTGCGCAATTGGCTGCTGTGCTTTGCCCACAAATGTACAGTCAATTTACTTTACAGTATATTCTGTGAAGCAAATGGAAGGATTATTATTAGTATTAGTGTGCCAATTTATTGCACTGAAAGTTATCTCCCTGGTGCTACCACTGTGACACCATTTCCTCTCCCTCACAACGACATACTATAATAATCCTTACGTCCTGTCAAACATCTCATGGCAGGTGAGATTGTTGCTTGGACCACAACATTGCAATATTCCTGGGAGTGTCTGTTGAACAACATTATCGACTGGGAATGTGAACCTCAACACATATCCAACGAATGACAAGTTTTCCTGCACAGACATTTCAAATAATTACACCCACGATTGAACCAAAACGACAACGAAAGAATCAAACTTTAGTTGGGCAATCAATGGACCGTGGACGGAAACCAAAATCAGACGCTGAAATCTGGCTTTCTTTCCTCAGTGTCTGCCGGGCAGAAGGCTTTCGCAATGTGACAGAATCCAAAATGCTTCTGTACAGCACTGAGACCAGCGATATAATTAGTGCACTGCCACGGGCTACATTTAAAATGCAATCACTGTACTTTAACTTAATGGGAACACCAGCATGTAGCTGACATCATGTCACGAGCCCGCCTCAACAATATTCCAGGGGGCAAATCTCACATCACGCGTTGCAAACAAGCACGTTCAGCCAACGGTCTGACACTCCGGGTCCATTCTCTTCTTGACAATAGACTTACAACTGACCTTGGTGCTGTGTGCTCCCACCACAGGACAGGAAAGTCCCGCTGGAATCGCACACCGTCAAGGTCAGCAGATTTTGACCACCAGGCCAGAATAATCCTCTTTGATCCGATCGTCAGATTTTGTCCTTTGCCAAGCCGAGAACGCAGTGCAATGAGAGAAAAATAAGATACGCAGATCGTCAAGGCCGCTCCAGTAAGGTGCTATATGATAATCCCTCAGGCAAAACAAACACGATAATAAATTGGACAATCCACGACTGTTTGTGGGGACGCTGCTGCTATTTCTGAATTGGTGTCCTAAAAACTCGCAGACGTGGTCCTCTGTCTTTGAACGTACATCACCGAGTGCTTACACATGCGCACGTGGTTGTGAAAAAATGAACACAGTGTGAGCTGCTCAACCCAAAACCACGAACAGCTGTCAACACCGCCATCACCGCTGAAACTTCTGTGCATCACAATCGTTCAATGGTGAGATGTTTGACAGCTGTGCAGGGATTTGGCCCAGATCCTTCACATTACAGGCAACAGTCAAAAGTGAGCTTGTGTTTTTTGGTAACAGCAGTCGACACCTGACATATGATATGTGACCCCAACTCTCCGGGCGCTCCCCCAGTTCAGCGAACCCCGGCCCGTTTTATTAAAAAATCACCCAACCCCCACCCCTCTTCCCCAGCAGCCCGATCCATTCCACCATCATTGGACGAGCTTTTAGCCTCACTATCCCCGCTCTCTGGAACTCCAAACTGGAGACCTTCCATCTTGCCCCTCTCCCTACCCACCTTCGAGTCTCGCCTTGAGACCTATCTCCCCACCACACTTTTGTCCTACCTCTCCCCTCCTCAGCTACTCCCTCCCTCAGCCACACACACATTTCACAGCACTCCGAGATGCTGTCTTACTTGAAGGGCGCCATATGAATGGAAGTTGTTGTTCCTCTAATTTTTTTTAAAAAACCTACTATTTTGGTCTCTTCATGGTTTTGGAATCAGCGTTATTACATTCCCAATACCTCACATCGTCAGGGGGTTGGTACATTATCATAATATACATTTTGAAAGAAAAACAAACAAAAAAAAGACTCTGTTAATGCTCAACGTTTGCCAAGAAAAAGGGAGATTTAGGAATCTTCAATCATCTTGTTGGAATGCATCAATGCTCTCGGACATTTAAACACAACCCTGCTGAGACGTGTATTGAATGAGGCTTTTTGGTTGCCACGTTGAGAAAAAAATAGTAATTTTTAGGAATTTTTCAAGTGGCGGTGGTGGGGTTGGATGGTGGGGGGGGGTGTGTGATGGGAAGGAAGCTGCCAGTGACACTATTCATGAGAGATGTGACTGAGACTCATTCCTCCTACAGGCAACTAATGGATTCACAATTTCATTTTAACAGCATTATAATGCTTGCATTTCGTATCGCGCCTCGCCACATCATCAGAATGTCTCAAAGCGCTTCACAGAATCGCGGCGTAAAGTGCAGTGGGCTGTGTATTTATAAACTGCTGCGGCAGCCGGTTTATGTGCAGCAATAGTCCACAGACATCTATTAGGTGATTGACCGAATATATCTCGGGGATTGTCGGCCAGGACACCAGGAGAGCGACTCCCTACTCTCTTTAATTAGTGGGATGGGATCTTTGACATCCACTCGAACAGGCAGAGACGCAACTTCAGATTAGCGTCTTCTCTGAAGGACAGCACATGTGGTAAACGGAGGGCTTCCCTCCAGCATTAGCCTGGAGTTTTCGAAGGAACTGTAGCGGGGGAGTGTTAAAAGTGTCAACTCAGATCGTACGCGCAGTCCTGACAAGCAGCTTGAGCTTTCTGACTAGGAGACGAGAGTGCTACCAACCGAGTCAGGCTGCCACTTTCGTATCTCTACTTTGCAATCGGCACAGATTAATGATGTTGGTTCAAGTCGTGTTAATTATGTTAACAAATGGGACCTGTTGATAAGCGGCAGTGTTGTCAAAATCCCTGGATAATTAATGTTTCGCAATGGCCCAGTCACCGAGCGCACACGTGGTGCAGCGTAGGGTTCCAATTATGAGTAGGTCTGCTTCTCGCTCATCGCATCACGTGCCTGAGTCCAAGCCTGGCATGAGTTACGTGAATGAAGGAGAAGCGAATAGAGTAGCGCAGGAGAAGGGAATAAGAGGGATGGGCGCTCGCATCAGTGAAACAAACCACTGGCGGGGACGAGTCGGGCTGAATGGCTCGTTTCTGTGTCTTATCACTCCACTTAAGTTTCTGGAAGAAAAAAAAAGCTTCAAAGCTATTTCGTTAGGAACATAAAGTAGTCTCCAGCAAGAAATAAAAAAGTAAGCATTGAGATCGTCCCAGGTTATGTTGGTTGAGGAAGAGGATTAGTCTCTTCTGCTCTTCCCCTCAATGTACAATTTAGCGGTAGAGACTGCAGGTTTAAAGGATAAGAGCAGGAGATTGATTGAGAATTCACGTACATCGCTGATAGAGCAGGTCACAGAATGCACCATAAAGTGTGTGGGGATTTTATTTTTGGGGGGGAGGGGCGGAACGCGACACTGGAACAAACTCTTTTGGAGAAGTGCAATGGGGACTTTAACAACCACCTGAACAGGCAGACGGGAACTGGGTTGAAGGTCTCATCCGAAGGACGTCACCTCCAACAGTGTAGCACTCCCACCGACGCTGCACTGGAGGGTCAGCCTGGACTATCAATTCTTTTGGTACAATGAGAGCGTTCTGCCATCTTGGTGTTTCCTTGGATTCTTTAATCTTAAGCTACGAAACTGGATGGAAAATGAACCCAATTGGGGTACAGAATACATCCCAAACTATTACTCCTGGCAAGTTTCCATAAAAGATGTAGAAAGAAGAACGACCGTTCAACGGATGACTTGTAGCACTGAATGGCACCTCCCAAATGCAAAAATAAACTCAAAATGGTACTGAGATTTTTTTTTTAACAGGTGACAGGCTATGTTTGTAGACATTGGGGGTTGGTTGATGCAGCTGGCCTAAGCGATGGTTTTAAATCAATGTCTCTTCACTCTGGAGACCAAGTGCAAGATTTAAAGCATATGGGAAAAGACAAACTTCTGCTGAGTTACAAGTGGAACCATACTCTGGAGACAAACAGCAACAAATGCTCTCGAATTCAGAATCTAATAATAGCCGCAAGGGTGAAGCAATTTGAAGCATACGGACGCAGAATTAGAGAAACTAAACCTCTTTAGTTGCTTCTGACTGAACAAGTCCTTCCTATTGGTTCTCTGGGAGCCGGTTAAAGGTTGAGCGTAGCTTCTCGCCTCCTCATGAATTATTTCACGTTCCCCTGTCCGAGCTTTCCAGTGCTGTCTCACTGAATACAAACTCTCCTCGTCTCGCACTGCGCTTCCTGGTGACTCAGAAACGAGTTGACTTTTCCGGTTGGGAAACTGTGTTCCGAGAGCCTGAGAGGCTTCACTGAGTAAATAATGAAAAGTCAAAGCATCGGCTGGGCCTTTGCAAAAAACTTCCTTCATCTTCACAACCTGTGCGGTGAAATCGCCAATTGGAACTTAACCCCAGGCACTTGATTGATGAGGATAACACAGTGAAACTTTTGAGCAATGCTCCTTCGCACATCAGGAATGGAAAGAATTTTTTTGTAATAGTTTTATTTCCGGGAAGGTTTGATTTAAAAAAAAAACCACAACTTCTTTTCCCTGCTTGTTAACTCAGTTGATCATTATGTGGCCGGAATTACGCTCTGTCCGGCTATCGCTTCCTTGTTGTATCACAGTTCGATCCTTCAAACTTGATCCTTGATCAAACACATTGTGTTTCACACGTGTCACTTTCCCCTTGTTTAATTATTTTTTGGCGAATTTTATTCTGCCTTCCGCAAGCATCTGGATATTTGTACCGTTGGCCCAGGTGTCAAATCCGTGAGGTACTGGCAGCGGGGAATAACACTTCCCAAACTTGACGAGAATAAAAATGAATAAAAGAAAAGGAAGTTTCATTGACGGAGGTGCGATTGTTGAAAGTAGCATTTCCCTCTTTGGTTTTAATTGATGATTAGCATGACATTTAAAACCAGAACAACTTACTCTAACCAAATTAAATTGTTAGTTTCCCCATATTTAAAATCTGGGCGATAGACAAAAAAAAACTTTTTTTTAACCCTTAACAGAAATATGTGTGGCTCAAATTCCAGCTGGGTCTCAATTGACTCCATTAAAATGACATTTATAGAGAGTCCAGAGTTTGTCAAATTCATGTGGTTTTTTTTAAAACATTGTTTTACCGTCACATAATTCCAAAATTATACCACACGCAATCATCCGTTCACTCTGCCTGTTCAGGTGGAAAGAAGTTAAAGGACCCTCGACACTTTTTGAAGAGCGAAGGAAGTTTCTCCCTGGCCAACCATCCCCCGAGCAAAATTGGCTGTTTGTGCGATATCGCTGTGTGCAAATTGGCCGCCACGTTCACCTAAAGAATAATTATTTGGGGAGGACAAGTTTGCAGAGGTATGGGGAGAGAGCGGGGGAGTGGGATTGATTTGGAAGCTCTTTTCAAAGAGCCGGCACAGACACAATGGGCCGAATGACTTCCTTCTGTGCTGTATCATTCTATGATTTATGATTGTATACAGAGTGACTCCACTTTAAGGAATATCCTGTGAAATGCTTTGAGACGTCCTTTCAACGCAAAGGTCCACTCAACCAAAGGGAATCACCAGCAAATTGATTCCCCACGGCCTCCATCCTATTAATGTGGCAGAATTAATTTGGCGGAAAGATACGAGGGGTATTAAAAACAAAATATTGTGCAAGTGAAAACTTCTGCACTAATAGTTGTGCCAGCAGCAATGCAGCTGTGTGAGTGCAGTGTGTACAGTAACGCCTCCACCACCCACAACCGTGGCTTGAGAGATAATTTTCGTCCTCCCGACACGAAAGGCGCTTTACCAATGTAATTTGGATTTGTATTGTAACCGGTCTCGGAGTGACTGAGCTGTGGGTCAGTTTTCGGGGCTGGGTTTCATTGATTGCCTCAAACAAAGCTGAACCCAGTCACTTTGTGGAGCTCGCTAATTGTTGCCGTTGCTTAAGACTTCCTCACGCTTCGCAATTCCGCACTGTTCAGGGAGGCAGTGTAAATGACAGCAAGGGACCACGGTTCTCCACCTGCGTATGAATAAGAAAGGAAGGTCTTGAACCAGCCTGAGCTTGAGCAGCTCATTATAATTGCATCGTTATCCTGTATCTCGAATCATTACTGCCTGTGCTAAACCGGCCAAGATCTCTTCCGAAAAAGCTGCTTTGAACATTTATTTTATTTTAAGGAAAAGGAGTCTTGTAAGGCTGGTGTTTCCAGGATCCAGCAGTCTGGAACTGAGGGATTTAAAAAACATTTTTTTTTAAACTAGAAATCCTCTTGCCCCCACCCCCCCCACGCCACCCCCTGCGATTTAAAATATTTGACCGCTGTGAATGTTGAATTGCTGCAGTTGTCCTCGCTTGGCTGTTTCAATGGAATGATAAATTCTCTTCACCTTGAGCTCCGACTTCAGGCCTGTCTGTGTTCACCGTTTTTTTTTCTTTGGTCACTCGATCCACGCCCGTTCGTGTGCAGTTGGCTGCCGCGTCTGGCCCACGAAATGCGCAGTCAATCCAACTTTACGGTGTCAAAAACAGAAAACGGTCAAGCGTTTCCGACCAAGGATCGTGGACCCGAAACGATGACTCGCTTTCCTCTCTCCATAGATGCTGCCTGACCCGCTGAGTGTTCCCTGAGCCACTTCTGTTTTTTTGTTTCAGATTTCCAGCACCTGCGCTATTTCGCGTCTTGTTCACTTCACGGTGTATTCTGTGAAGCGCTTTGAGGCGTCTCAATGACGTGATGAGGGGCTGTGTCAAACACAAGGGTTATTGTTGTTCTTATTAAGACAGGAGAGCCCACCCCACAGTGTTTTGGAAACTTCTGGAGGCCAGGATCTAAATGAATGACTGGTGAGACACAAACCCAATAACTCCACACATTTTACGCCCTTTAGATTCCGACGTGTGGCTGGTCGGAAATCACTGACGTTGTAGTCTGGGCAGCAAGAGGCAGTAAATACAGGGTTGCTATCAGCAACCGTCGATCCAAATGGTACGAAGTGACAAACAGTCCGAACAAGCAGAGACCAATTGGATATTATTCTTTGTTGTGTGTCTGACAACATGTCACCTTCAATGCATCGAGTGGGATTTGAACGACTTGGGCGGAGAGTTCATCATCGGGCTGATTGACTGTGTGACTGAAATAGTTGAGGTCAACCGTCCTATCCCATTCATCCATCATTCCCCAGACAAATGGCCAACTAACCGAGCACCGGAGATTTCTCAAAGCCAGCGACACACACGCCAGCTCGTCGCTGACAGTCACAGACAGCGCTTGCGGTGAGCTGCGTTTCCAGTTCCCTGACCCTTGCCGCACTGCTCCATAGCTGCCGACCACAACGGATCACTACGAGTTGCTGAACGGAGATGTTCGTTCTCCTCTATCTGTCAGCCTGCCTCAGCCAACAACAACTACAACAGCAACTTGCATTTATAGAGCGGCCTTCACGAGGGGTAGCGTCCTGGGGCGCTATAGCCTCCTTGTGGGTTCAAGCCCCACGTCAGGACTTTGAACTCATACTCCAGGCTGACACTCCAATGCAGCACTGGGGGGGGGGGAATCACTGCATTGTCAGCGGTGTCGCCCTTCGCACGAGATGTTAAACCGAGGTCCTGTGTGCTTCCTCAGGTGGATGTTAAAAGATCCTGTGGGTCTATCTGAATTGAGGAGGAACTATTTCACGCAGAGGAGAGTGAGATTGTGGTACCCTCTGCCGGTAGCAGCGGTTGTTTCAGATATTAGATATAGATGCATTCAAGAGGAAGCTGGACCTTCACATGAGGGAGAGGGGAATGGAAGGGTGTGAGAGGGAGGAAGGCGCAGGTGGAGGGAGACTCGCGCGGAGTATCAACACAAGCAAGGATTGGTTGGACCGAGGGCCTGTTTCCGTACTGTAAAATCCTTTATCAAAGTGAAGCCAGAGACGTGTTATAAATGGGTGACTGGGGTGGTGGTGACAGCACTACCAACCGAGAGCATAACTCGCGATTAGAATGCTGTGTCCTCTAGCCCGACCATTGCCTGTCACTTTCATGTGTTAGCCTCAGTTGGCTGAGTTTAATCAGGACCTCAGCTGCCGCAAAGGATGGAGCGGTTGTGCAGAGAGTTAAGGTGTTCAATCCTGGCTGTCGTCAAGGGGCACTGTGAGAGGGAGCGTGGACCGACAACACTCCGCCTCAATCAGGAGGCTGTTCCAGCATGATTCATCTCACCTTTCCAGAGAGAGGAGATGGTTAGCAGGAGCTCTGGGTGTACACAGAGGAAATACAGCGAAAGGAGAGCAGACATTCACAATTTAATCATCTGATCTTATCGTATAACTATAAAATTTACAACACAGATGAAGGCCAATAAGCCCATCATGCCTGTGCTGGCTCTTTTAACTATCAATCCTTTCAGTCCCATTTACCTGCCCTTTCCCCCCAAACCCTTGTCAATTGCCGCCTTATCGAGTTCCCTTTTGAAAGGTAATAATGATTCTGCCTCAGCCACTGCTCTCTCGACAGGGCACTTCATTAAATTAAGGAAGAAATCAACTGCGTTCCTCAACATGTCTCTTGTGGTATTTAACAGCAAACATCGGGTTAAGAATACAAATCACAGTCAATGCAACAAAGGCTTTTTTTTTGCGCTGTTGTAAAGTGACTTCTGTTGGAACTGGAGCTTTGAGTTGAGTAATACGAACTGTTTCCAAAGATACAATGCCAAAATTATCATTGTAAAATGATCGATCATTGTCAGACGGTGGAATGTACGAGCGTTTAATCTGCAAAGAGAAACGGCGGTGGGTTTTCTTCAGTTAACGTTTCCTGGCATCGTTAATCGGAGGTTCAGAAGAGCAAACGTGGCGATGTCTTGCTCTGAGAGCAAAGCAGACAATCCTGCAGATGACCTGCTGTACCAGAGAAGTATGACGTGTTGGTACAGTCAAGTGATTTGATTGTATATTTTGTGGGCGAAACGTGGCAGCCAATTGCGTCAAACAGTCGTAGATTGAAAGACCAAGTTTTTTTTTGAAGGAATTATTACTCCCCGGAAAACCGATCCGCCAATTGACTAGCAACCGGGGTTCCTGCTCACCGCTAGGTAAACGGAGGCATGTGTATAAGAGCTGCAACTTGTGCAACCTGTTTGCTTTGGCCGGATTTTCTTGAACCCCCCACTTCGACACTAACAGATTTGTTGCGGTTGACAGGGCCAGTACTCACAGCCTGTACGGGAGCCAATGGTTCGATAACTCTGGCAGAGAGAGGAGAGATGCAGGTTATCAAAGCTAAATAAAAAGGTCGGTGCTTTGGAAGACGGGAAAGTGCTAATGAAGCGCACCATACTGACCCTCGCAGCACAAAATGCTGAATCTAACCTCCATTTCCTCTCATTTATCAAGTTTTTTTTTACGCTGCGGTCAGTCTCACTGAAACTGCGACAACAAGTAACAGGTGCAAACCCAAGAAAGATATACGCAGGGTCCTTCAAGAAATATCTGTACGTGGGTGTAGTCCTTTCTCGTCGAGTGCAGTGACTGTGTGTTTTGCAGATAAAACCCGACAGCCCATTTGTACGCAGCACAACAAGCACATAAACTGTCACTACACTTTACAGTAAATCCTATGGCGCACTTTGAGATGTCCTCCTGATGCGAAAGGTGCTGTACCGAATGCAAGTGACGTTAATTATTATTATCTGTTGCTTGTAGTAAAATGACAAAACATCAATGGTGAAAATAATAATAATTATTATTAAAATGGAAACATTGCTCAATTTCTATGCCCAGTGTTAGAGAGAGTGAGAGCAAAAAGAGAGAGAAGACCTTTGCATGAAATATGATGTTCAGGTGTTTTCTACGGTTATCTGTGACCCCAAACACGGGAGTGCAGTCACAGCACTGGGGCTGCTAACATCTTGAATGTCACAAAATAAACTGCTGGAGTTTTTAAAGCGCCTTATCACGTCAAAGCATTTCAAGGACCTTAATAATAATAATAATAATAATCCTTGCATTTGATATAGCGCTTTTCACGTCGGGAGGACGTCCCAAAGCGCTTCACAGAACACACTGTAAAGTGAATTGACTGTATATTTGTGGGCGAACGCGGCAGCCAATTGCGCACAGCAATGTCCCACAAACAGTCGTAGATTGAAAATGACCAATTTATTATTGTTTTTGGTTTTGGAGGGACTATTATTAGGCTCTGTGTGGAGTAAGGAAACTTGCCCAAGGTTTCACCCTCTGCCTGGAATTGAACTCAGGTCTCTCACTTGCAAAGCGAGTGCTCCCCTGGAATCCACGAGACAAGAGATAGGGCGAAGGGAAACCCCCCCCTGAAGTTCACAAGAATGCGCAGAGAGACTGTTTTTTTTAATGGGTACGAAACAGATCCCCGTATTTGTGATTTGTATTTGCTTCCTTCCTGGCGAGGAAGGAAGCAAATTGTTGCCTTCGATGCTCTTTTAATTTCACTCAAATTTACGCTCCGAGATTGATGCAAAATCGTTACTGAGATTCTTTCAGGCTTGTTCTGCCTGTTTAATTACTAGTAGAATCAGCAATTTGCTTTCTGGCCAGCAACATTTAATGGCCGCAATTAATAGCCCTTTGTGCAACTCAATGCTAATAATGGCAAACGTACTTTTAATCGGCAAAAAAACATTTGGACAAAACACGCTAACAGCTGTGAACGTGTCCACAGGGAGGCTGGTTCCGTGCACAGTGTTTAACACTGATTTTGACCACACTCCTATTAAAACTACGTCTAGCTGCTCAAGCCCGTCAGAATTAACATCATTAAACACTGCCGTTAACCCACGGTGCAAGAACAACCTCATTGTTTGAGCTGCATTCATTCACATCCCCTCACATCCTCGGGGTGGCTGGGGGTGGGGGAAGAGCTCAAGGTGGCTCTCCCATGATGCCATCAGTCGTCATCGTTGGTTGTCAACTGAACAGAAACGGCTGGGCAAACATATTTCATTTGAATTTAGTTCGGGAATTGAAAGGGCAGAGGGGCACACGCACCACACACCGACACGTGTACTCTGTGTGCACCGACCACGTGAGATCCAGCAAGTGGTTCAGTCTACTTCCTGTTTGGATCAGCTTTGGAAGAACGTACCATCTGGACTTGTCAAGCTATTTGCCACAGGGGCAGAGCCTAATGGTTTCTCGTTTCAGGATTAATGATATAGATACTTGAGTGCGGTCAAGGCAAACCCCACCCCCCCACCACCACCACTGTCCCCCCGTCTCCCCCACCACCGTTCTCCCCCTCCCCACTCCCTCCCCGCCATCTACAATGGCTGCGGAAGCTGGCACGTTCGCAAAGCAGAACCTGGCAACTCAGGGCAAATGCCCTTCAGGAGATTTTCTTTTTAATGGAACCGTGAATAATGTGGCTTAACGGGGGGGTGGGTGGGGAGGTGTTTCACGTGGGTTTTCAATTAGCTTAAGAGTCGGTGGGGGAGACAACTTTACATTACAGCAGAGGTCCCGGTCTGCCAGTGTTTCATGAAGATGATCCCCACATACTAATTAAGTGCAGCAGGCGAGCAGCAAGCCCACTGAATGGTGTCTGTGGTGAAGGAATTCTTGGCTGTGTTTTGCTATCGGAAAGCCACAAATCTATTGATTGTCCTTTCAGTAATCAGTTACGCAGCCACTTTTACTGTTACTCTTATGGTTTACTGTTCATCCCCGACTGGTCTGACCCCTCTCTCAGACTCCCCGGTCTGAGTGTCTGACGCACATACGAAAGCCCATCATCTTGCTTAATTAAGAGCATCCAAGCCCAAACCACTGAAAGTTACACCTACCCATCGGAAATCTCCCTGCGCCTGGAAAAGGATTGAGCGTTCTGATCCCTGGAGGAATAAACCCTGCTTACCTATTCCCGGAAAGTATTAGGTAAAGGTTGGCAGGAGCCAAGGCTTGGGGACCGCAGAGGGTGTGTCGGATTAGCTGCTAGAGTTTAATCAGGTAAAAACTGCACAGCTTGCTATTGAGAGCACTGACTGGCCTGATTCCCACTGCTTCTCCAGCTGGAACCACCCTGCCCAGCAGGGCTAGCAGTCGGGAAAATCCCAGCCTCCGATTATCTGTGATGCAGTGTCAGCCTATTCCCTGGAATTTCCGAAAGGCTTTGAATCATGTCAATGTGGCTACTGATTATATGTTGATAACGTATCGATTGGCGAATGGCTTTCCCGGGGGATGACAGTAACTTTTTTTTAAAAAAATGAAATTACAATAATAAACCGGTCACTTCAGTCCACGGCTGTTTGTGGGGACGCTGCTGTGCGCAATTGGCCTCCGCGTTTCGCCCACAAAATATACAGTCATTTCACTTTACAGTCTATTCTGTGAAGCGCTTTGAGATAAGGCGCTGTATCAAATGCAAGGATTATTATTATTATTTTTATCACATACGTCAACACGAGCTGTCTTGTCAGCTCATTTCAGCGTATTCCGGTCCCTTCAATTGCCACTGTTACAAATAGATATCTCTCAGTGCGGGCCATCAGGGCACTCAATTTGAAAAATGCAAAGAAATCAAACGAGGACAGAGCAAGGAGCGCACAGAGGTCAGCAATCATGGAGCTGAACAAATTTGTGAACAAACTGTGCAGTTCTCATTAACAGCAATAGCGCAGGATATTGCTCCGAGCAGTAACACGCGCAGGGAGGACGGACAAGAAAATCATCTTTTAAGCTAGCGACCGATTCCCTGAACTGTTCCCGTCGGTTTCTGACCTACACTGCCCCACGGACAAGACATCACACGGCAGCCATGTAACAAGTGAGAGGGTGAAATGGCGTCTGTGTTTCCGTCCCTATTAAATGCTCAGCAATACTGATTCAATGACTCCACAAAGCTTTCTATGTATATATATACATATTACACAAGTGTAAAAAATTCTGTCGTGTCAAAGGCAACGAACATGACAATGAACAGAACTTATTTCCCCCATAATATCATGGTGTTGAAATGTCAAGTGCAATGACTGTGCATTGCATTTAGCATCCAAATGTGATGCCTTTTCATGTAAACTGTGAAACCCAGTCTACTGTTATTCAGCTAAAACCACAAGCTTCCCGCCTGCTTGTCCGACTAATGGCCGCTCTGCCTGTCAGGGCTTTGGCTTGCAGGGCTATCAGGAGCTGAGTCAGAAGAATCCCTGCTCCCCAGTGACTGGTCTGCCCCTCCAGGTCCGAGTGATGAGTCAGACTGGCTGAGCCATCATCAGCAATGCCCTGGAGTACTCTGGACTGTGGACGCGCTAGGAACCAGACTACCGAGACCAGCGCTCAGGGTCGACTCGGCTCTGATATTCCCTTGCCAAGCCACGTCACTTTCGAGTCGGTGTTCAATTCGGCACTGAGATCAGTCCCGTGTCTGCAGTTCCTCGTGCAAGACTCTTGACAGTGGGTGTCAAATGACACCGAGCTTAAAATGCATCTCCCCGAGGAAGAGCATCTCTATAACCCAGGCTTGTCTCCTGCGCTTTCAGTGCTGTTAAACTCTGCCCACACAGGATAAGGGGTAAACTCGCATTGAATGCTGCCACCAGCCAGCTCTGCCTCTTATTGCACATGAGTTTGATTCGAACTGACAGTGACTTGCTGTTATATTTCTGAATCAGACACTGCTGAGTATTACAGTCAAACACTGGCAAATAGAGGTTGCCGTGCAAGTAAACATGATGCTTCACGGCCCAAGGCAAAACCAGAGAGAACTTTACCGCCCAGATAACACGCTGCCTGCAGATTGTTGGAATGAATGCGCGTCGATAATAACAACTTGCATTTGTGTAGAGTTCTTCGCGTAGGCTAATATCTCAGAGTGCTTCACAATGAGGGGGGGAGTTGGACACCGAGGGACGGGGGAGGTAAGAGCTGACCGTACGCACAGTCAAAGACGTAGATTTTAAAGAGAGCTAAAGAAAGGCAGAAAGCGGGCGAGACGGAGGGACAGAGGGAGGGAGTTCCAGAGCTCAGTGGTGGAGCAGTCGAAAAGGTTAAAGAGTTATGGGTTTCAAATCTCAAACGTACACTTTAACCTTCACTGTTGGATTTACACTGCTGCCGTTTCACCGACTGAACTCTTCCCTCCGTGAAACGTAACATTCTTTCAGATGAAGTCGGCCCTTTGGCCCATTTTATCTCATCCTTCCAGAATACCCCTTACCTTCCTCCCATCATAGCCTCAAGCATAAACGAGTCCCGGCTTCCTGGCTTCAAATAAACTTCCCGGTAATCCGTTCAACTGACCCCGCCCTACCCCTCAACCCACTTTAAGACTCCTCCGAGACACAAGGAGATGTTAGGCTGGTGCTCATGGGCCAGTCGTGGTGTTTTGTTTGTCACCCGGGCATTTCCGGAGAGCTCGCTCTGCCTCAAAGTGGGGGGGTGGAGGAGAGGGAGGGGGAGGAGGTGTGAGGTGTGTCCAGTCGACCTGTGGCATCGCCCCCAGGTCAGGGCATCGGCTGACGGAACCTTTCCGGGGTAAACCAGGGAGCACCACTCGGTTTCGGCAACGATGCTTTTCAGCGCTTTGCCGTTTCTAGCATTTTTTCCCCCGCAAGCAGTTGGCAATCAGAGGTGAGCACTTAGCTGGAGGATTCACATTAACGACACAAGGCTTTTAAACCACTTCCAAATATATATCCACTTGTGAAGATTGATCGCTATCATTTACCCAGCACTGATGTGGTGCGGGATAAAAGTAAAAAAAAAATTAATTTGAGTGTTATATTTTTTTTACATCAACTGGAAAACACAGATGGCATTTGATGACAGCGAAAATGAAGAGGGACGTGTAAATAATGCCACTTATGATTACTTTGGGGCTTCGGGGATGTAACCGTCAAATGTAAACTAATTAATTAATCATAGTTATACAGCCTGGGGGAATAGATTCGAAGCCACCGTAAATCGTTAAGTACTATATATACCTCGTGCGAGTGACACCCAGTGCCGCATCGGTACTCTGGGCTAAAAGTTATGGAACACAACTGAGTTTAGTTCTTTCTGTTCTTTTTGGCACATTCTTTCTTCTTGAGTGAACGGCAAGCGAGAGAGAGAGAGAGAGAGAGAGAGAGAGAGCGCGCGCATTCCCGGAGCGAATAGTCCACAGAATGTCAGTGCTGATGTGCAGAGAGTGGAGGCCAAGAAAGATCCAGAAACTCTCTTAAGCACCAGCAAAGGCCCACTTCATCCTGTGGGAATCTGCCCATCAGACAACGGAGGCTAATGCAAATGCTATACCTTCAATTGCTGCGTTTACAAAACACCATCAGGCAAATCAATGCAGCTTACAAAGGCTTAGATGTTCACTCACTTGGGTGTCAGGAGCTTGGGCTTTCCTCTGAAGCTCGATGTTGCAGTGCTCACTGGCGAGCTCCCCTTTGCTCATCGAGTCATTGACTATTTCCTGCAACGTGTGTGCAGAGCCATCTTTGAACAGCGAACCCCGTCAGACTTCATACGAGTTTTTGACTGGAGGCAGTTTTGAACCTTGATCTTATCAGAAACCACTGCCTGCCCAAGTCAAGCAATTTGTTCAAAGGTTTTTGCTTTCAGGACACCTTGGTTGCCCTTTGCGGATATTGCTGCAAATGCAATTTTGCTCTCTGGTTAGGTCAGACTGGTGTTCGACCCAGGAATCTTTATGCTCGGCGTGAGTTACCGAGAGATGGTGTCAGGAGATGGGTCGGGGTGTATTCACACAGGGAAACAAACATAGCAATCGGTCACGTATACCTTTCTCAGCTAAACACAAACAGGTACGCGAGAGAGGTCTGTTGGAGCTTCTTCTCCAAACCATGATTAATAGTATCCAAACCAGACTGACGCTTCCACATGTTTTTGCCACCTTCATATGAAACTTTCCCTTTGCCTGGAGTGGAATGTGGATCCTCCCTCCAGGGAAGCTCCCTGCTTATCAAACTCCTGAGAGATGGGGAGAGCCAATCGTGTTGGGGTACGAGTAGATTTGGACCAGATAAAACTGCACAGCTTGCACTTTCTGGCAAGTTTCCTGCTGTGTCACCAGCGAGGATCACCCTTATCCATTCAGTCTTTGGCTTGCAGTATTCGCAGCCTGTTGGTGAGCCAGGCTCGCAGGCTTGCTGGTCCGTCATCAGCGGTGTCCTGGAGTCCTGTGGACCACAGAGGGTTGACTCGCCACCTTCAAGTCCCGCCTAAAGACCTTCCTTTTTTGATCGTGCTTACGGTCACCACCCCCTACTCTCTCTCTCTCTGGCTCATTGTCAGGCTCCGCCGCCGTGAAGCGCTCCAGGACACTACCCCACGTGAAGGGCGCTATATAAATGCAAGTTGTTGTCGTCGTTGACTCAATGGTCCACTTCCCGGAGTCAAGCGCGTTATTTTAGAGCCAGCGCAACTGGTAGCAGTGAGGACATTTGATTCACTGCACATTCAAAAGACTTTTCTCCTAATGCTATTAATGTCTTTACCAGACAGTGTCGGACCACACTTACAACAAGGCTTACTGTTTTGGTCAACACAGTTTGGAAAAGAGCAACAAGAAGAATTCCCACTGTAAACGGGATAAGCTACGAAGAAAGATTAGAGGAGCTCAAGCTTCACATTCTAGGAAGAAGGCTGTTAAATGGGGGACCTCGTTAAATTGTATAAAATATTAAATGGCATGGATAAGCTAAATCCTCAATTAGGACTTCAAAGCATCAGAGAACATAAATGGAAATCAGTGAAAAGTAATTTTAGAATACATATCAGCTAAAGCTTCTTTACTCAAAGAGCAAAACATTTTTGGGGGGAAAAACACATCAAGTGATGGAATAGAGGCCAAGCCATTGGGATTATTTAACACAAACTTAAACACTTTGATGGAGAAATCAATACAACAGAGTTTTGGCAGGCTGAATGACATTTTCCTGTCCTGGTTTTTCTTATGATCTCGTGACGCCTTTCACATCGGGTTGGAAAAATGTCTCAAAGATGTGTGACACTGCTGGCTGGACACCTGAGCTGGGGCTTGGGGAGGGGGAAAGGTGGCCAAAAGGGTGGTCAAGTGTGATCCACACTGGCTCATTGCAGTGCATCTTAGACATAGTTAGCAGGGCTCAAACAGGGTAACAGTGTGTGTCGTGTGTACCAACTGGAATCCAGACACTGCAAAATTATACAATGATGTGCGGTGCCAGGAAACTGGCTTTGCGAAGAACAAATGTGCCAGAGAAGAACATTTAAATTAAAAAAAAGCAAAGTGTATCCACCCATCACAGACACCAATGCAAATTTCTATAGATCCATCTGTGTGTACGACATCCAATGGAGTTGGCATATGGCACAGTGGCCTGAATCCAATTGTTGTTCAGGCAAGTATTCTTCTGTAATAAAATGCATTTCAACACTGCGACGGGCTAACTCGGTTGTTGGGACTTTCACCTCAGAGTCAGCAGGTTGCTGGGACATCGAGCTCCTATGTAGGCTAGGCCGACCCTCCGATGCAGTGCTGGGGGTGTGCTGCGTTGATGAAAGTTAAACTAAGGTCCCATCTGCCGGTCCAGGTGGACGGTAAAGATCTCCCACCGCCCTGCTCAAAAAGAGAATGGAGTTTCTCCCAGTGTCCTGGCCAACTACTCAAATCAAAATGACTTCATAGCAATTTGTGGGACACTGCTGTGCGTAAGATTGGCTGCCCACAAAATACACAGCCACCGCATTTCAATGCTGTGAAGCGCTCGACAACATGATGAGTCCCTGTATCGAACGCAAGGTTCATTATTGAACGCGGGATACGTCAAGGGTTGAGGTGACTTTCCTATTCACTCTAATTGCGCCTTGTGGATGCAACACGTGCATGAACTACCGAACATTACCGCATCGCATCCATCACAGGATTGAATGCAATTGTTGATATTCCAATCCACCCGATTGTCAAAACACAGGAAAGAAGCGCAGGCTGACGAGTACTGTGCCGGCTCTCTCTTTAATATGGAGAGATGATGGAATTGCCAACGGAGCAGTTGCACGAGGCAGAAAGGAAGAGAACAAAAGTGGAGAGGAGGCGAGGGGAAAAGTAGGGGTAGAAGCTCATGTGGATTGTTAACACTGGCACAGACTCTTTTTCAACCAAAATGTACTAATACCCCTGCGTTTGATGTAGATCGTGGCTCTTTGACCTTGCTTTTGGTCATCTTTCCCCTCCCCACCCCCAAGCTCAGGTGCCCAGCCCAGCAGTCTCAAGCACTTGTAGATGTCCTCCCGATGCGAAAGGCATTTTCTACCAACATGTATGTTTAATGTACTGTCAGTGGTGCCCTTTTCCCTTGGGAGGATGTCTGAAAGTGCATCGCGGGAATTTACTGCGGAGCGGAGTGTGTAGCTTGTAGGCGGATATCGATGAAAATAATAAGAAAGTTATTATTTTCAAAGATATTAAGCATTCAGCTTGCACGGTAGGATTATCAGCAGGGAATGCTTCAACACAGCAAGCACAAGGAGGGGAACAGTGTGTCTTTCCACACAGCAGGAGATTAACAGACCATAGTGCTATCCTCTATATCCATCAACAATTTGCATTATCTTATTGTGTCCTCTCTATCTATATATATATATAATATATATATATCCATTAATGATTTATATTTCTTCCTGTGAAAAATAGTTTGCTTTGTTCCTTGCTACAGGGTGTCTGTGTGGGTAGACAGCCTGCATTCTGCATTCTTGCATTCTGCTTCACATACATAGCTGTATAAACTGTGCTGAGCTGCCCGCTTCCTCTCCGAAATCCAAATTAATGTTTAAAGCGGTGGCCTACAAAGTACAGTCGCTGAACTTCACGGTGATACCCGTCAAGCACTTTGAGACGTCCCTCTGGCAATGAAAGGCGGCACATCAAATGCAACGATTATTGTTACTTTCAAATGCATCACCACAGGTCTCGTTTTGCTCAGATCGCAACGGAATCAGGAACAAATCAGAAAGGTTACGCTCAGAGTAATGAAGCCCTCCGAGACACTGCCCCACGTGAAGGCCGCTACAAGTTGTTGTTGTACACGGGCGTGATAGATTCGAGGGTAATCTTTTGTGACCCTGGCCTGACAGCTCGCTAGACAGTGATCCCTGCAAGCAAGCCTACCAATGAGAACACAACTGGTTTCTGCTCTGACATCCCTTACACTTGAATCATCTGTTAACACTCACTGATTTTACTTGTACTCGAGGAATTCTCACGTCAGCAAGTTTGTGGAGCTTTATCGCTGACCAGAGGACAACAGACTCAAATTGGCAAACTATTTTATTGGATGTGAGCCTCTGAGTTGGTATGTTAATCGATGGAACCATTTTCAACTTGATCGCAAAGTTACACAATCTCGGTTTATGCTCCCGTACAGCGCTGGGGAGGTGCTGCAGTACTTGTTTAAGACGTTAAACCAAAGTCACCTTCTCTCCTCCCCTCCTGGCCAACAATCCTCCAGCTAAAATTGATCATTCACTTCATGGCTGTTTGTGGAACATTGCTGTGTGCGAATTGGCTGCCATATTCGCTTACAAAATACTGTTACTATGCTCTACAGCAAACCCTGTCAAGTGATAGCAGACATTCTGATGACGTGATAAGGCACTGTATCAAATGAATGACTATTATGGGGGTATTTTTGAGATGTTTCTTGGATGACACGGTAGAAGAGGCAAATGGTGGAGGAACTGTCACGTTGGTCAAAGACACATCTGCAGCTTCCTTCCCTGCATTAAGGTAAGAGCCACCAAACCAAAAGAAACAGGGACTGAGGTATTGTTCAGTTCATTCCCCTGTGAAGTGAATCACTTGGATCAAGGCACTTAAAGTAATTCAGCTATGGATTGACTGTCTCTTGAGTAAAAGCTTCGCCTCTGGTTAAAGCAATGAAATATGAATATTCTTTTGGCGCAGGATGGAATTTGCACAAAGCAAGTGTTTAGAACGGAGAGGACAGCATCAGTTACTGGGATTCATCACTTGACTGGCTGGGCGCATTTACCTTTTAAATGTTACGCGACAGCATGTGGTGCTGAGTTAATTCCCTCCGAGTTTGTTTTATTACACGCTGCCTTCCCTGGGGAACGATATGAACCAGAAGGGATTGGGAACTCACCAGGTGAGAATATAGCTTTGGTGGGGCGGGGAGGGGGGTGGGGGAGGCTTATGGGCTGGAATTTGCATGACTCGATTCCGAGAAGGGATGTTGCAGTCCGTTAGGTTTTACAGCAGGTGCTTAAATTGCTCTTTTCCCTGCCTCGCCCTCCGCCAGAGCTCCCTTCAGTCGTACCCTCACCGGAGGGGGCCTATTTCTAGCACATTCGGATATCACTTCAATTTCTACGCCTTGGTGATCAGAAACAATGGGTCTCCCCTTAACAGAAACAGCTCGCGTTCAGGGTCCTTTGGGGGGGGGCGTGGAAAGGATCGTGATGGAGGTGTAGAGGGAGAGAGTACCAGAGTTCATGCTGTATCTGAAGGCTTGCCCATTGATGGTGGAGTGGCAGCAGTGAGGGGGCACACAGCAAGCCTGAGGCAACCACAGTATGGTTTGATTGTCGTTTCCTCACCGACGCAAAAGGCCTCATTCTCGGTCGTGGGGGACACAGGGTTCTTAAGCCCGTCTTTTATTTGCTGGCCAGCGGCAAGGCGTCCATTGAAATAGACCCGCACAGCACAACTGAGCCAGTCTCGCACAGAAGCGTCTGTGACAAATGGGGATGCCACACAACTACAGCAGGTGCTGCTGTGCTCATTGGAAGCTGGGGCACAGGTGTGGGGTGGTGGGGTGGGGGGGGAGGTAGAGAGGTGAAGCATAGTTTCGGGGGGGCATTTCCCCCACGACCTACTTGTGCGCTACTTAAACCTTTGAGGGCTCCACGGGCCGGGAGTGTGAAAGTGAACGTGGAAGGCAAATAGCCTGCCCTCTACGCAGACTTCCTCAGCTGCTGCAGAACACGAAAGGAAGGTGCAGCGAGACCCCCTGTGCGGTTATACTTGGCTGTCTGAAAGGCTGGCCGTGTCTCTCCGATGCTGTGGGCAGCGGTCTCAAAGGTGGATGCAACAGGCCAACTTACAAGCAGTCTTGCCCACATCCATCAAAATATCCAGTCAATTCACATCACAGTATATTCCTGTGAAGCGCTTCGAAGACGTGATAAGGCGCTGTATCAAATGCACGGATTATTATTATTATTATTATTATAATATAACTTGATCACTCAGATAGCTTACTGACACTTCAAATCAAGGTGATGCTGGCAACACCTCTGTGCCACCCTTTGTGGGACTGCCCCTCACCTCCCTCCCCTCCTTGTTTCCCGTGACCCCTCGTTTCCTTTGAAAAGAACGGCTACAGTGCGAGACTTTGCAAACGACGACACGACTTGTGAAGGGCGCAATCTAAATACATGTCGTCCTGTCGTTTGCAGCAAACAAACGGACAAACAAGTAAACAAACAAACCAGCGTAAAGCTTACAAGTCGCGCCAGGCTCAGCGAGATTGTTTCCGGGTTGCAGCGCAACGAGAGAGAAAGATGATTTCGTAAAGTGCTTACGTTTCCCCATCAGAGTCCGTAACCTGAGCTGATGGCTCCCACTGTATTATACAATATACTGAGCCATCTGCTATTCTTCACGCAGCACATTCAAGGACAGCGATCATTCTATTTTAATAAGTTGCTTACCCTTTTCATCCCTTTCACTCGCTGACATTTTCTAATGCAAGGGAGAGGAAGGCAGAACACATAACTCTTTATTCCCCCTACTCTCCAGCTCCCCCCCCACCACCCCCCACCTTCATTTCTTAAAATCAACGAGAGAGAAAGATCCTCATTAAAATCTCTGTGCAGTAGCTAGCGTACAGTCTGGCTAACACCTTAAGAGAGATTAAATTTTGATCGTGTGCTTTGAGACTGCGGTTCATTTACATGAAAAAAAAAGTTAACTTGATGTGTGATTCCACCAACTGACACGTTAAAGAGATGAGCTGTCGTTGGGAGAGGATGAGGTGGGTTTTCGAACCAGATAAATGCAAAGATATTAACACTGTCAGCGACAGTAGAGTTGCAGTGTACCGTGCGAGAGCAAAGCTTGGGGACCACTTCGAATTGCGGACCGTTTAAATTCATTTCCCCTCGTCACTGAATGACTGCGTTAAAACTGTTCCGAGTCATCGATGGGTCCCCGATTTCACTTTAAGTCACTGTTAAGTCATCCCCACCATCAGGAAACATGTAACATCCTTCTGTCGCGGCTGACATTCAAGGCTGAGGGAGGAAGGGAGCAGCCAGCCTTGTAAGTTCAGTGCTTAACGTCTGACGTGGTTCAATCATCCAGCGCAGGATTCTGATAAGTTGTCTGCTTTGTGCTACGTTTAATATGGAAATACATAGGGCTTCCTGGAAGAATTCATCCATCAGTGTGAGAGAGCCATAACCAGAGGCAGCAATCCAAAGCAATGCATTCCTCTGATGTCTTCACTTCCTAAAGACCTTGACCCAGATTGCTCAGTGCAGAATCCAGGGTCTGTGCTTTTAATGTTGACCTTTGTTCACTTGCTGTTTCTATTTTCTTCTTTTGATCAAGGGATTGAGGAGGAGGTTAGGTACCGTTCCTTTCAGGGGACAATGTATATATATATATCCTGTGAAGCGCTTTGTGATGTCTCAACGACGCAATAAGGCGCAATATCAAATGCAAGGATTATTATTATTATATTATTAACAACAGACAAATCATGTTTCCCTGGAGTCCACATTGTGAGTTCTCCGACAGTCAGTTTCGTAAACACCATCTCTTCCAAGAGGAGCTTGCCAGTGTAACGTGCCCAAAGTGATTCTCTAACCTCTGGAACTCTCTCCATCTAACTCCATCTCACCCCCTCTCTACTCATCCTCACTCCCTGCCTTAAAACCTAACTCATCGACAGTTAGCTCCCCGTTCCCAACCCCCCTCACCCCCACCACTACTTGGTATCCATCTCTGTGCAGGTTCTGGGATGTGATTCTACCCGAAGGGCGCTGTATCAGTACAAATAATAAGAGGGTTTCTATCATATACAATGTGTATCCATCATCCAAGCTTTGCGCCTTTCAGTTTCTCTTTGCTTTCCTCCTCTGCTGCACTGAGGGACAAGGTTTGGCCGAGCAACAAAGTTGTGGTCTTGGCTCTCAGATTCAAGCGTGTGATGATGTGGAGACCTGCTGCTGAATAACAGGCGATTAACGAAACGGCCGATTTGACTGCCGTCGACAGTGCAGAGTTACTCGGCCTGTTCCAGGTGGCGAAGGGAAGAATCTCGATCTATCGAAGCACGGCTCTGAAGCCACGAGCCTGTTCCCTCAATTGCCCCAATTCCCACGTTGCGCTTGCCTTGTTTTCACACTGGGCCGTTGCTTCACTAACTAAGTCACCGGGGAATGATAGTGGTGTCTTGGTGGAAAAATAAATGCGCGCTTGCCTGTGACGGGTTCCCCATGGGAGAGAAACATGTTGGGTTTTGGGAGCGTTGAGCTGTGTCATTAAAAAATAACGCTTTATACACATATATGCACGCATGCGCACACAGCTTTCCTCAATTATATTTGGGGTTTTTCAAGCAAATTTGTAACTTCGCCTCAGCCAAGCAAACGGGCGTAGTTTTGCTCATTTTGTTCTAAAATTATTATTGGTATTATTGCTATATTATTATAAAAGTGGTACTTGTGTGGAAGTGTTCCACACAAGTTTTAGAAAAGAGTTTTTCCGTCTCAGACGCAAAACGAAAGGAGTCCGATCGGTCGAGTGAGTGTACAATATTTCTTGTGCTGTTCAGCTACCTACTGGAACATTCCCAGAGGTGAGACAAGATCTTTTTCAAGACATTTTCAGCTTCAAACACAACCTGAAAAGTTGCTTGAGTTGACTACCATTAGCTCCAAACTGTACGACTACAACAACAATAAATCACATTTGTGTAGCGCCTTTCACGTCGTGAGGACATCCCGAGGCATTGGATGACACAGAACTCTTCCTTATCAGAAGCTATGGTTGGAGCAAACGCCATCAATATAGTTGAGAGGAAGCTTGATGCAAGGGCGGTAGAACGTAGAAATATAGGAGAACGTAGAAATATAGGAGTGGGGAATAATAAGGCTGGGGGCTCGTGCGGAGGATAAACACGAGCGGGGACCAGTTGGGCTGAATGGCCAGTTTGCCTCGGCGTATCACTTTCAATTCAATTGTAGCTCTCAATTCAACAAAAAGACAGATAAAGTAACTGTATTACAATAGCGTAGACAAGCACAATCCACTGGGGATGTGTGTAAATACTGGGCTGTGAACCAAGAAACAGGAACGTCGTTCTACAAAAAAAATGCAGTTGGAATAAACAAGGAAAGGGCTCGTGCCTCCGACTTAACAGATTCCAATAAAGACACCAGGGTCTCTTTAAAGTCAAGAATCGTGACTTGTTTTTTTTTTACCTGGGCCCATGAGGAGGTGGGTTAATACTTCTGGACTTTGAGGCCGCTACTTATGCAAAGACTGAAAAATTGGATAAAATATACGCTTTCTCTTCGGTTTACCTTGCAGCTATCGTGCTGTCGCACGCTTCTTATTTCCTTTTCTGCCGCGGTTGTCGCTTTAGTTTTGTGGTAACCTTGTCGTCTAAGCCTCTGAGATAATCAGTCAAGAAAAAAAACACGCTCACTGCAATTTGCTGGTAAAAAGCCAAAGGCCACTGCTTCCGGGAGTCATTAAGCAGGAGGAAGCCAGATCAGTCTGCAGTGGTTTGAACGCAGTTGATTTCACGGGGAACGTTCCTCCGTTCCTTACAACGTGTTCCAAGTTGGCATTGGAATGTTCTTTCAAATGTGCCATCAACAGAACCATTTTTGTTTCCGCTGCACGAGTCAGTACACTTTACAGTATGTTCTGTGAAGCGCTTTGAGACGTCTCAACGATGTGATAAGGCGCGACATCAAATTCGAGGATTATTACTATTATCACAACAACAAGTTGCTCATCTGGAAGCAAAACAGCACAGCACGCGTTTGAAGCGTGAGAGTTGAATGAGCACAAGGCAGTCGAAACTTGCCCAGTTAAATACCATCCGTGGTTTAACATCTCATCCGAAGGCCTGCACCGCTGACAGTGCAGCACTCCCCAACACTGCATTGGTGCGTCAGCTTAGACGAGGGGAGGTCAAAGTCCTGACATGGGGGCTTGAACCCACAACCCCTTCTGGCTCTGAGGTGAGGAACGCTGGTCAACTGAGCCAGAGCGTCTCCAAGTGAACCAGGTTCATTCCTGCTGAGAATTACGAACCGTAATGATCTTTTTTTTGAACAGTTAAACTGAGATTTTCTTTTTAAGTATCGCTTAAATGTGACAACACACAGTGGGGGATGTATACCAAAGGTTTGTATTCCTTCACAACTGAGTGCTCTTGCTAAATAAAATACCACCATTTTGGTGGGAGATCAGGACTTCACAACCAATCGCCTGCTGTTAAGCACAAACACTCCAAGACTCTGCTACAGGGTCTCCTGCGTTGCAATACCCATCTCAAAGAACGACGAGTGCAAAAGGGGACATCAGATTTCATTAACCATCTTTCATCAAAACCCACACAGGCAAGCTCGCACGCGCACAGGGAAATATAATAGCAAACCTCTCAGCCCTTTTAATCTGTTGCAAAATACCACTGCTGCTCCCAGTACAATACGGGGGTAAATCATCATTGTGAAAAATCTCCATCAACAACTCAGCGAACAATACCTGGTCGCGGAGTGAGAACAGTCATACCCGTCATCGGAACAATAATAATCCTCGCGTTCGGTAGGACAGGGCAAAGAGTTTCGCAGGACGCACTGTGAATTAGGCCGACTGTGTAATCAGTGGGCGAACATTAACAGCCAATATGCGCACTGTAACGTCCCACAAACAGCCACAGAATGAATGACCACTTGTACTGGGGCGGGGGGCGGGGGGGGTGGGGGGGTGGTGGGGGGAGTAGAATTGTTGATTGGGAAACCGGTAGAAACTTCCCTTCTCCTGTTGATGAGAAACAAGGAGCAAAAGTGCTAAACTGTTAGGAAATTTCATATCAATCGTTACTGCGAAGATGTTCGTTTACTGTAATCGTAATAAAAATTATCGCTATTCACAACCGAGTGTGACTGTACTCTTGACGCCCGCTTCCGGACTCTTGAGTAAACTCGATGCAAAGTAAACGAACTGGGTGCCAGAGAGAAAAATACAGACTTTTTTCGTGGGGTAAATGTAATTAGACAGACTGTGTGTGTTGGCACACAGGAGCAAACAGTGATAAGAGAAATCATTAGCACTGAAGGTGCGCGTTCTTTTATTGAGCTGTAGAAACCTACTGGATAAATGATGGCAGATCAATGCAATGTGACCAGAACAGGTGACAAGTGATTTGTAAAAATCAGAATGGCCCATAAGGAGCCTTCAGAATTGGCCTACTTATGTCTCGCGAACAATTGCAGTCAGGAGTGGTCAATCTCACCTACCCATCCAATTTCCCGCAAGATTCTTTTGATGCGTCTTATCTCTAAATCTAATAACCCTGAATGCTTTTAGTTGACAGGAGCTTGTCGGAGTGCTTTCTGAGACCCTTTGTAGTTTCCATTAATGCATTTCCAAATAGGACGTTGGATGACTCATCGTTGCCTTTTTATTCTGTTTACGCCTTCGAATGTAGTTTGATTGAAGCATTGCAACTGAGTTGGGTTTAGCCCCGAGTCTCCATTCCACAAACATTCCAGTCCCCCACCGCTAATCTGTTCGCCCAACTCGAGGATTGAGAAAAGACAAACACTCCGCACGGTTGTTGTAAACCCTGCAAAAAAAATATCTGGCCCCAACAAGACTAAATGAAATGCAACAATAATTTAACAAGCATTATCAATGTGAAAACAGAAATCCAGTTACTCTGGTGTCAATTTGTTTAAATGTTGTGCTAATAATCGCAAAGTTCAACTCCCTTTCACACTCACGAACACTCAAATATACACACACATACACACACACACAAATATACACACACACACACACACAAATATACACACACACACACACAAATATACACAAATATACACACACACACACACACACACACAAATATACACACACATACACACACACACACAAATATACACAAATATACACACACACACACAAATATACACAAATATACACACACACACACAAATATACACACATACAAATATACACACACACACACACAGAAATATACACACATACAAATATACACACACATACAAATATATACACACGCATAAACATACGCACAAGCATATACACACACAGCAATGGAATGACTTGATCTCACAGCCCAACAGCGCTCAGGAAAATCAGGAATAAGAGGACACTTTGCGTCTCAGTTTGGCGAGTCGCTACTGACTCTCCACGAAGCCATTCAATGTTCATCAGAAACCCTTACTATCATCCTTAGGTGTGGGTGAGAGAAAAGAAAGCTTCTGCTTGTGTTGTATATTCCTCAGGGACAGGTCTTTACAACCGATCTTTATTTTTTTTAAAAAAAGGGCCAACACATCTGCAGATTCTGGTCACGAGACAATAATTTGACACAATAGAGGGCATTCGTACAGATATTAACAGATGAGTCTAACTGATTTGATGGGAATGCGAGTGTTGGTGGGGTGGTGGGGGAGGGAGGGAGGGTGGAGAGGGAAGGGAGGGGTGTTCCTTTCCTGTCCCTCATGCTTTCGGACGCACTTCCGCTCGTCAAAATCCGCGAGAGAACGAGAAGCATCAATCAACCGCGGGGGGAACTGTGTCAAGATGATCAATTGTCAACCCAGAGTGCAAGCGGAATTACAATCAGTTCCACTTAGGCGGACACCTGATCAGTGGCTGTTTCTCCGAAGAGGCTGGAAATTGAAAACCTCAAACCTCCGTTCTGTCCGTAGACCGTGAAATCTCGTGGTTAATGAGAAGAGGCAGCTTCAACCATCTAAGGATCCACATGCCAATGTCGGGTCAACTCTCACGCACTCAAAATAAACCACACGCGCCTTGGGACATCCTCCCGACGTGAAAGGCGCTAGACAAATGTAATCTTGTTGTTGTTCTGCGTGTAAACCACTACAACACGGAAGTCTGAGTTTACTTCGCTTGAATACAGTTAAATCACTGCAAGACAGAGATTAACAGATTGCCGGGAGGTGAGGGCCCTGTGTTGTTACTTTCTAAGAGTTACAAATGATTTCGTATCCTGTACCTCAAGAGCAACGCCCCGCAGTGTTAAATGCAGTGTTGCGTGCCCCCGAGAGTGCAATTCGAGCTGCGAGGGTTCTTCTGGACAGGATTGATACGAAGCGATATATTTATCGCAAAATAAAAAGTTTTATAAGGAAACGGAATTGCTCTCGGACATTTGCAGCCACGTCAAGGTCAGCGGTTCATGTAGATGATTCCTGTATTCATAATATATTAGGTAGTGCTGTAATAGCATAACATTGGATTATTGTAGTTCTGAGACGCTATAATAATATTATGAAAGTACTGAAGTGCTCAGAGATGCTATCCTGCGTGAGGAGCGCTATATAAATGTAAGTTGTTGTTGTAATAATCCTTGCATTCGATAGAGCAGTTTATCATGTCCTCGAGCCGTTTCAAAGTGCCTCACACGAAACACTGTAATTCTGTTACGGGACTGTTATTTATTCTGCTGCTGTTTTCCAGTTGGAATATCTGCGCAGCAGAAAACCACGATGGAGTCGGTCGTCGGCATTTTACGACGGGCGTCTCGCAAAACTCGGATGCAAAATGTCCTGGCCTCAGCCGGCCCAGGGAAGGGGATGATTTCACTGAGGAAGATCAGACCAAGGTCATCTCACCAAGGTCACCGCGCTCTTGTGTCCATCACAGCGTCCTTGCCCTGCGCGTTCCTTGCTAACCTTCACCGCTGCACAGAACCTACCGCAAGGGCACGAGTGTGGGGGGGCGCGGGGAGGCGAACTGTGCTCCTGTGTCAACACACGTACCCATAGGAACAGCTCAAATGCCAGTGGAGAACTGAAGTCTATTGCTTTGGCATTTTAAAAAAAGGACATAATCTTTTGAAGCAACAGCCAGGGACCCCGAATGATTGATGGGTCCCTGAGGGTGTGAGAGTTACTTTACTTTAGCTTTGCTCGTCTTCTGTGCTGGAGAAGTGAACCGAGGACGCGAGCCTCTGGAGATATACTCCATAAAACACTCTATGGGTCTGTTTGAAGTTTTATCCTGACTCAAAAATCGAAGAGAGCCTTTCTTAAATTCCAAAAGTAATAAAACCTGTTGTTGTTTTTTGTTTTTTTTGGGTTCTCAGCAAAATCGATCGAACTGGATGGATAAATCCATTCCTGCTTTCTGTTGGGAGCCAAACGGGCTTCAGGCATTATGTCTGAAAAGGGATGAGCGAGTCAGGAAAGGTCATAAGGAATACGAGTGAAACAATAGTCAAGATTACACAGCCATTGCCGAACAACATGCGCTCTGCAGTTATGAATAAGGCACAAAAATTATATCATAAAATAAACCGGAAATGTCCACAAACTGAACCAGGCATATTTAATGTGCTGGTGCGTGCGTGTGTGTGTGCGTGTGTGTGTGTGTGTGTACAAAACAAAGATTTTTGTTGTTCAGCCGGGTGTCTGAGACGTGCAGAAAATCATCATCATGCTTTATGTGTCTCAAAACCAAAGCTGAGGTTTGCCTGCATGCCACCCGCACATTAAAATCTCAGAGATAGATCGTTGGAATGGAATGTGCACTCCCTCCTGCTCACCCAATTCCAGAAAGTATTAGGCGCAGACCTGGCAGGAGCCAAGGCTTGGGGACCCCAGTGTGTGCGTTGGGGTAACTGCTGGAGTCTAACCATTTTAAAACCACGCAGCTTGCCGTTGCTAACACTGTCGAGCAAGTTTTCTCACTTGCTTGGCCAGCTCGGGTCACCCTACCCGTGAGGGCTTGCAGGGTTAACAGGAGCTGAAGAGCTGCACAATAGTTTGAAAGAGTTCCTTATAACCTTGTTGTGTTTTATCTGGGCTCACATCCAAGTATCGAATGGATGCCTTGGATTCCAATTAGATCCTACAGAATGGTTCCACGGTAGGATAACTGGACAGCTTGTCAATATGCTAAAGGTTGGCATAGCATTTGGCTTGCTTTTCCTCCAAAAATCTCAGATGGTAACCAATAAAAACACTGAATGATGTTGTCATTACAAACCATGCAGGGCTATCGAGTGCAAGGCTTCTTTACACCGTTACAAAGCATGCCGCGGGCATCAAGAGTATTTGTGTTCTGCCAAATTATCCTCCACTTCACTTCCAGAATGCATCGTAGAAGAGATCTCAGAGTTCAGATAGGATCAGCGGTGTGCAAGATCAGATTGAGAAACTAAATACAGGACAGTACATTCTGACACAGCAAAGCAAATAAGTATGATGGCATAGATTCAGGACAATTTTAAAACAAGACATCGCAAAGTATTTCTTTATGCAGAGGATACTTTAAAAGCTCAGGTGAGTCACCAGGAAGTGTGGTTGGGTCCAAGACACTGGACTCGTTTGAGGAATAGCCTGTTGTCGCAGTGGTAAGATGGGATAATGAACTCAATTGGCTGAAGGGCCTTTTTCATCTACTCCTGAGCGACCTGTGATCAGTGTTGCCGCTGGACCTCCTGAGCTCACCTCAGTGAAGCAGGTGTGAAATGTACAGACTGTCAGCCTTGGGGTAGTGCAGAGCTGATTCTATTTGAATCAGCCTTGGAATGAGTGATTCTATTTGAACCGGCTCAGCACTCCCCTGGAACACAAAAGTAGAAGTCTGCTTGTTGCGCGCAATTGCACCGAAGGCAAAAGAGTCAGTCTCAGGTGTGACGGACTCCAGGACAAATAATTCCCATTGCAAGGGAGAACAGGGAACAATAGACTGAGGTCTGAGCTGATTTAACTCACCGAAGGCACCACAGTCTACTGGGAGATTCATGATGATTCACGATGGTCCTAAAGAACCATTTTATTGTCCCAGAAACAGCCTTGGAATGAGTGACTGATTTTATTTGGGGAATCGTTGGGCAGGACATGAAGAAAAACTCCCTTCTCTTTTCGAATAGTGCCATGGCGTCTTTAACGTCCACCAGAGCAGGCAGACGGGACCTCGATTAACGTCTCATCCAAACGACAGCACTTGGGGCAGGCTAGCCCTCATGAAGGGCGCTATATAAATGCAAGGTGTTGCTGTTGTTGTTGACAACACCTCTGACAATGCAACACACCCCCAGCGCTGCATTGGAGTGTCAGCCTGGACTATGCGATTCCAAGTCCTGACGTGGGGCTTGAACCCACAACTTTCTAACTCAGAGTCGAGAGTCCTTCCACTGCGGCAGGCGGACACTATAAAATTATGAAGTGCGTTTTAGAAGTGAATTGTTATTTTTTCTGCCATTCTTCCAGTATATGTTTATTGTGTCGTCGCCACGAAAAAATAATTCTTGCATTTCATACAGAACCTCCTTTTCATGTTGGGAGAATGTCTCAAAGCGCTTGTAACGTGCAATGACTCTACTTTTTTGGGGGTGAACCTTAAACCTTGCAGTACAGTGAACGCTGAGGTCAATTTGTGCACAACAATGTCCCGCTAAACGGCCTCGTTGTTTGAGAATCGAATGCCCTGTGGGTTTACTGTTCAAATCTCCTATTTTCTTTCAGCTTTCCACATCAGCTGACTTCCAGGCGCCTCCACTGAGCTTCATTTCAATCTCCAAGTTAAACAAGCAATTTCACAATGTAATTTGATGAAACTATGCAATGAAATGAGTCTGGGATCAAAGTAGCAATCTTGCCAATAAAAACAAAAGTAATAATGAACTTTTAATTAATTGTACTACCCAGTCCCATGATAACAGGGGTGCTGGAGGAAAAGTAAAAGTAGATCGTTTGCAGAAGTAAATTGAAAGACCATCTTGTGAACTAAGCAGATATAAAAGCTTTCATTAATGTTGCTTATCATTAATTGGCTCTTAGCTGTTCTAAGGACAATGAGTGCAACTCCCATAGTGGATCAAACCTTTTTCCCCGATGAATATCATTTGTAATTATTTTTATAGCTTTTATAATCATCTTTTTGTAATGCCAACACACTGCAATGAGCTTAAAGGCACTTGAAAATCAAAGGACCCACCCTCCCACTAGACTCGCTTCAATTCTTAAGTCCTGTGGACCTGCTCTGTCGTACACATCAACTAATTAAGTTAATTTTGAAAGCTCCGCAGTTCTTCGCAAAAGCAGGCTGAAGTTTAATACGGCAAAAACAAAATCAATTAAGTGCCTCTTAATTGCTGCAGAAAATTTCCAGTTTGCTTTTAGCCCATCTGCCCCCCCAATCTGTCCCCACAGTGCCTCCAAGTCTCTCCCTCTCTCCCGCGCCCAGTTGAAAATCCGTCTCAAGACCTACCTTTCTGACCACACTTGCAATCATCTTTCCCCTCCCTGTCCCTTGGCTCCCAATCCCCAGGTCGGGTGCCGAGCCAGGACTGTTAAGTGACTTGGGACGTCCTCCCGACGTGAAAGTTGCTGTATACGTGTCAATTTCTATTGCATTTGACCTTCTCCATTGCCCAATGAAGGATTTGAGTGTCACAAAATAGGAACTCCTTCCGTGAGTGGCAATTACCAGACTGTAACTAACTCAGCGATGTCTGAAGCAGACTTCCCATAGATTGGCTCCAAAAGCAAAAGCAGCGCTAACAATAATGCCCCTCCTCACCCTCCTCCACCCGACCCCCGATCTGTCCCACCATCAGTACATAAGATTTCAGCCCTTCTGTCTCCTCTCTCTGGAGAGTTTCTGTGTCGTCGCTTCCCTCCTCAACCTCCAAAACCGTCACGACCTAACGATTCGACCCCATCGTCGCCGTTTCCCTTCTCCCCCTCCCCTCGCCCCTCTCCCCCACCGGAACCCCTCCCCTGTCCGCCTTGCCAACACGACAGCTCGAGCTTTAGCCATCGAGTCTAACGCGGCAGGGTCTGAATCCAAGTCCAACTCGTACGCGAATCCAGGCACGAGATTCTGGGTTCCAAAGCTCTGGATTGTAACTTTTGGAGGTCTGTGTGTAACAGTGAGCCACTTTACTGCTCATTAATAACACAAGATCGTTCCTTGTGAACTTTCGGTGGGTGATTCGCTTTTTACATCCCATCAGTGCCCGACAGGCAGCGGCGATGCCAGGGATTATTGCTATGCAGCCCGTGTCCTGCCCTCTGGAGCATTCTTGTTACGAGCTTACTGCGTGCTTGTGTTCCAAGCTCGATTCACATCAGTGACCGGGGAGGCAGCTCACCAGAATCCTGCGGGAACCTATAATAATGATTGCAGGTCTCGGCGAGACGGCTCGCCTGGTCAAAATAGACAACTCAGAGCTTAGTTTGTGCGATGTCAGCGCGTGGTTTGAAACTCACCGTTAGCCGAATGGCGCTGACGACTGCGACACCACCTGTCAACATTTTTTTTTGACAGAATCGCAGTGCCGGGGGCTTTCTTCTGTTAAGATTCTTGATCTGAAAACGCCACGTGGAACACCGGATTATTATTATTATTATTTATTATTATTATTATTGTTGATGTTCATATAAAATGGCACTGTCACTGTGCAAACATGTCTTTTTCCCACACCTTGTCTCCCTGTAACAAGCACAAACAGAGCTTGTCAGTCACAATGTGCTTCTAGTGTTTGGAGGTAAATGATTTTTTTTTTGCAAATCTTCCGGCATTTGATCACTGCTGTTTCTCCTCCAGCAAGCTGTGTCTGTACATTGCAATATTCTAATTAAATCTGATTCTTCCCAGGGACAGAGCAAGGGAGAGGTGGTGCAATAATCAGCTCCAGACAACCAGAGGGTTGACTTGCACAATATTCTAATTGGATGAAGAATCCTGAATGCCTGCTTAAGAGGCTTGCGTGAAATATGTTAATTCGCTAAACAGTATTTATTTGTGCGGCAGTTGAACGGATTCATTCTTAAATTGCAGTCATGATTTGGAAACCCCCGTTGAGCTGCTCTCTTGCGAGTCACGTAATCATGGGACTGGACATTATCCTCGTACAGGAGAAGCGATCACAGCGTTCGTCAAGACACTGCCTGCCCCTGTGATATTTCAGATTTAGCTGCTGGCATGACTACATTCTTCCTGGTTCAAAACCTGCGGGAAGCTGCCATATAATAATAATAATAATCCTTGCATTTGATATAGCGCTTTTCACGTCTTCTAGACGTCCCAAAGCGTTTCACAGAATATACTGTAAAGTGAATTGAATATTCAAGACAACTATTACACTGCAGGAGGCCACTCTCAGTCTGGCTTCTTAAGCACGGTAATGGGTTTCCACAAGTGTCAGACACCCGCCTGACCAAAAAAATACAATCACAGCGTGCTTTATTGCCCCTGTTGGATTGAACTCGGTTGGTTAACTCCGTGCGATTTCTCTGAAGAACCAACACTGAAACCGCAGTGTAAGTGTTATTCAGTTCAGGAAGCGATCTGGTAAACAAATTGCTGTGCACAGTTTCGGCACAGCTCAGAGAACTGTGCAGCTGCTGGGAAGGGAACTTTCAAAACTCTGTAAACTGCTAAATGGAACCAACTATCGTCCAACTCTTTGTGTGGTACATAAGTCACACGGGCGATGTGGAAAGAAATTCATGACAACACTCATTGAGCTGTAAAAGCATACCTTTGGGTAGAGCGATGAATAAACTGTTGGGAAAACCTTGAATTTTGCCAAACACGCCAATTCTGTTGCTTTGGGAACATCTTTGGTGACGGCTGAATGTATGTAGGATTACATTTTAATGAAACAAATTTGTTCAGCAGACGTCCCAAAAGCTCTTACTTTACATAGACCACAATTCATTATCTTCCCTGATCTCTCCTGCCAGAAACCTGATCACAGTCAAGCTTTTTCTTAGCCGATTGTTGCAGGCTGGACACGCGTGGAAATAGAGCTCATGGCTCCAAACTATTGAATGCTCCTCGAGCTGAGCTCATCTTGAGGGGATTAAATGTAAAGCGGCACCACGGTTCACTTCATTGAAATGAGCGTCAAACGTTCTTCAACTGGACTGCAAACACAGAGCAGGAGTATGTCGTACGCGAGAACAAACTGAGCCTCAGAGGGGCGGAGGTGAAAAGAATTATCCACCCCTACACAGAGAAAATAGATACACGGAATGGTATCCGTGGTTTGCTGCAAACGTAAGCGGCGCTGGGTCGATTGAGTCCTCTTAGAAAATAACCGAATAAGTGCCAGGTTTTGCAGAGAGAGAGAAACGTAGGTTAGGGCCCGATGCCAGCACTTTTCACACACGCAGACCAGGGCGACACCCCCAATGCACTGCTGGGGGTGTACTGCACTGTTGGGAGTCCCCTAAAACAAATTATTGGTGATTCACTTCAAGACTGTTCGCGGGACACCGAGGCGCAAAAATTAGCGGCTGAAAAAATACACGTTCACAGTGTCCGGTGAAGCGCTTTGAGACAACCTCCTGACTTGAATGACGCTCCATGATGGAGACAATGGAGTGGGACGGGGGCGGGTTTGACATGAACAATAAGGCTATTTTTTTCCATTCTATACTTAACGCATTATGTTTTGCTTCAACATAGGAAAACTGCCATGAAGGTTATTGGAAGCTCACTTCGCTTTGCCTTTACTTCTGACTGAGGCTTAATCTAACGCCCAAAGGTGATGTGCTTAGGTTTATCCCAGCTGCAACCGAATGCTTTCTACCAAATAACATAGCTGAATCAACCCTCCTGCCTCTCAGGATCCTTTCCCTGAAGCTTCACCAGCCACACTGAGCGCACTGCAGTCATTTCCAAGCAACGGGATCAGTGGCGTGGGCCTTGGAGTCGAGAGCAAGGTCACCTATCTCCAGCCACAGAACTCCTGAGGGAGCAAGCGCATCTCTGGGCACCGAGTAGACCTCTGCTCCTCTTCTCGTGCGTTATCTCATAGCTTAAGCGCTCCGAGACGGCACGAAAGCGAGCTATTTCGATGCGAGTTGTTGTTGTTAGGTGTATATAAAAATTGACATGATATAGAAATGGCTCCATAGCAACGACAATAGTCCTTGCGTTTGATTTAATGGCCTGGTCGCGTCGTCAAGACACCTCGAAGCGCTTCGCAAGATACACCGCGAAATGGTGGGGCTGCGGGTTCTGATAGCTACAATGCCTTCCTTGCGCATTTACACACGTTCCTTGCACATTCCACGCACAAAACATGGTGTTCAAAACGTCCGTCACACTCGCCTGCAGTCACTACCCGGTACCGTGAATCCTATGAAACGGTTCGAGACGTCCTCTCTACCTGAAAAAGATCTGCATCAGACACAAGGATTATTATTATATATTCGCCCAGTATTCTTTATGATACACGCTGAAAGGACTTTGTGAAATGCGTCAAACAGTTATTTTGAAGGAGCACTTGGCCGTCGGCAAGAATTCTTATTGGTATTGTCACTAATATTGCAGTTATTTTGCCAAATTAACTGGCATTAAAGGCAAGAGGGCTAACCATTCTTCTTCCCAACACGGGGGGCCTGAGGCAACAGCAGCTGCCTATTCCCTCCTATAAACATCCTGACTCTCTCTTACATACACACATCATCTGCTCTACAAGGACAGATGTGACACACTCTTATGGCCCCATTTATACCGCGCCAATTGTGCGTCAAATTGATGGCAAAGTTACAATACGAACGCACAGATTCCATTCAGAGACTCGATGGGGTGGGGGTGGGGGGGGAGAGGGGGTTTGTTGGGGTGATGGGTGGCACATTTCAAATGGAATCCTTGTGATTGCCTTCAGTGTAAAGTAGGTTTGCGTTCTCGTCAGCTTCACAAGGGCTTCTAAACTGCGCCCACACAATGCACACTGGGGTGGGGGGGGGTGGGGGGGTCGCAGCGCTCTACAGCATGTCCCGCGAGGAGCTTTTGAGAGATCTCTCGACGATGTGATGATAATAATCCTCGCACTGGTTACAGCGCCTAAGTACGTCATCGAGACAACTCAAAGCGCTTCACAGACTATGCTGTGAAGTGAATTCACGGTGTAGTTTGGTGGGCGCAACGCGGTATCAAAAGATTATTATGTGGCAAACTTAAGGCTTAAATGCCCACCAAGTGCCCTTTAGCCTTTAAAGGTTGTGGAGCACACAACTGGCTTTGGGCTCTTTCCCACCACTGGACAACCTAACAGGCGTTCATTTATTATTATTGTATGATAATTATACGTTGGACACCGAACATTGTTCTGTGGATGAATGGCTCCATCGCGATGGAGACGAGGCACAACTGGAAATAATTCAGACAAGCACAGAGGCCAATTATATTGATGATGTTCCCTCGCAAGACTATTCGAAAACCCAGAAAAAACAAAATCCCTTCAGGCGCGAGCGTGCGTGCGATTGTTGAGATTAGTTTGGTTGCGGTGCACCAAATGTTGCCCGTAAGCATTTTGCCTCCTTCCTGCTTTTGATCACGCGCGAAATTTGCGCTGTCAAGGTCCCATTCGTTGCCTCACATCTTCGTCAGCTTGTCGTGGCATTTTAATTATATTAAATAAGAATACTTGTGCGTTCGATACGGCCAGGGCCTTCCGCCCAGTTGGAGTGAAGGTAAACACGTGTATTTTCACACAGCAAAGGAATAAGCCAGTTTTCCAAATAAAAAAAATCAATCAATTGTCTCCTCCCCCATCATTCTGGCAGAACGGAGGTCTCTTTTGAAACTTGAGGTTTTACGCTTCGTAGAAGCTGATAAATTCTATACTTTTTTTGAAGAAAAAAAGATGATTATTATTATTATAATAAATGAGATTCCTCCAGACCTATAGGTGAACTCTGTGAAGTAAAGAGCCAAAAAGAACATTGAACACTGTATTTACCGCCCCCACCCCCCCTCCCAAAAAAAACGCTTCAACTTCGGGTTTTTATCAGTAAATGGATTTTCAAACAAAAAAAAGCGCCTTTTTTTAATGTTCGGATTTAATTTTTCGCAAACTGGATTGCTCCCTCGCTGGGTGGAACACACCCCTGTTTCCCTTCGCTCAAGCGCAGCAGTAAACATGAGATCTGATTGATAAACACAGGGACTCGGCTCTTGCTGGCTTTAATCATGTAAAGTGTGAAGTGCTCGACAAGTCTGTCAAAGAACAAAGAGAACAAAGCCCGTAGATGACGTGTGTTTGCTAACTAACAGTCGGCCAACTGACACCAGCATTTGGATCAATGCACCGAGTTCTGACGGCATGATAGAGTGAAAAGCGATGGGGAAAGAATTGCACAGTTTAAGCTCTCTGATCGTATTCTTGCTCGGCTTCCAGCTGTTGGGCATCGCAAGCTAAACGAGTCCATGACCGAGTTAGGTCCTGTCTGCCTATTCAGGTGGACGTTAAAGATCCCTTCGGTGCTGTTCAAAAGAAAGGAGTAGGGAGTTTCTCCGAGTGTCCCGGCCAACAATCCCCATAGACCTATAATTTTTTTACAAAGTTGATCTTTCTCTTCGTGGCTGTTCTATGGGACATTGCTGCGCGAAAATTGGTTGTGCTGAGCACCTGCAAAATGCACAGTCACTACCCTTTAGCGACTGATCTCGGAGAGGCTGGCTTCGGTGGGGGAAAACGCAGCCAGGGGATCCCAATCCAGATCGCTGACGCCATGTTCTCTCCGGCACATCAGTTACGCATCATTTCCTTTCCACTTCCGGCAATGGGTAAGACATAAACTAGTAACCAGTGGCTAGGTGTGTGTATCTCCGAATGTTGGGACAGTATTCTGACCCCGAGCGATAAATCCTCTCATTCTCCTCGATCTATTATTTCCCCCCCCATTCCCCAACCATATCATTTGGTTTGATTTACTGCTTGTTGACCAAGACTGCAGCTCTCAACACTTCTATTTGGTTGTGAAGAAAGATCGTAAAATGACGTTAGAAGCTGATCGCGAACATCGCAGGCTGATAAAGGGCTGAAGGAAGCAATTCATGCGCTTTCGTGAAGCCCGGGTTAAACCGGGCATAAATATTAATAATAAATAATCCTTGCATTTGATATCGCGCCTTATCAAGCACTTGAGACGTCTCAAAGAGCGTCACAGAATATATTGTAAAGTCGATTGTGTGTGTTTTGTTGGCGAAATGCGGCAGCCAATGGTGCAAGGCAATGTTTCACAACTGTTCACCAGCCTCAAAAATACAGTCACTATACTTCACAGTAAATCCTGTGAGTTGTATCCCGACATAAATGGTGCTAAATCAAACGCAAGACTATGGCTACTATTGACGACTTCATTTCAAACATCTTCCCGGTCTACAAAACCAAATTGTTTTGTAACTACTACACCCTCCCACCCCACTGCCCCCCCCCCCCCCCCCCCGCCCACTCCCCAACACTGGGGATCAGTCTTGTTGTTCTTCTCTCATCGTCTTCTAAAAGAGGTCTAATGTAAATCCATTAAAATTGACAGATCGTGGATCTGGAGATTGGCTGAGATCAAATTTCTCGCGCCCCGAAAGTAAATTCAACCTCGAAGAAGTATGGACCCTCCAGGCAACCAGCTCAGCTTTGCGTCTTATCCTTTCTGCACCTGGATCTATCAGATCGTGTCAATACAATGAGTAAATTCTATCCCTCCTGGCTTATCAATTTTAATATATCAGGAAGGGTGTGTGTGTGTGTGTGTGTTAGCGGAATCCATCCTCCTGCAGCTGATACATTTCAGTTCAACCTCTCGCACCGAGTTAAACCAGTTAGCGAGCTTACACTCCCGAGCAATTTTATGATGAATCAACACCGCACGGTCAGGCCAGGTTTGACCATCAAAGTGACCTTCATTATACAGGAGAACGTGCGGGCTCAGAGTGAGATGGCTGACTATCTGTTGGCAGTCAGGCTGATTATAAATCATCCCTGGGATAATGAAAGGCGTCAGGTTTCATAGCTTTCTCAGTCGCCGCTGTTCCCCATAATTATAGGTACTGCTGTTCAGCAGAATGAATCGTTGTGCGCATATAATTACATTTGCAATTCTTTTGATAGCGCCAAGTAAATCTATCCTTTAAGAATTAATCATGCATTTGCTGACAATGATTGGACAATGGTGTTGGGGGAGGAATCGTGGCACAAATTAAATTCGTGATTGTGAGAGTTCTTTCAATTCAACGCGGCTCGTGCAATTCCAATGCAGTTTAACTGAAGGTATTTACATTTCGCCCGAGTCCGCAGATAAACCAACTTGTGACGGCAGTGATTCCAGTGCAAGTCCTGACCCGGTAATTGGCACCAAATTGAATTATAACAAACGCCAACGGAAGGTTTGGAAAGAAAAACGATAGAATTTATCCATTTTTTTGTGAAGCGTAAAATCTCAAGTTTCTCTCAAAGAGGCATCCATTCTGCCAGAATGAAGGGGGAGGAGGCAATTGATTGATTGATTGATTGACTGATTGATTGATTGATTGATTGATTGATTGATTGATCGATTACTATTTAAAAGAAAGAGGTCCATCACCACCTTCAACTGAACACACAGTGATATAAAGAAATTAAGACATCATAGTTGATTCCTGTAATCACGTGCCAGACCAATTTCACACGATTAAAAGATTGGTTTGGAAGAAGGAGATCGTTCCGATCTCATCCTTCCAGAACGCTCATCCTACCGCCCTCTCCCCCACCGCCCCCTCCGCACCACAGAAGTCGAAGATGACATTCCAGTGCAGTGCTGGGGGTGTGCTGCCTTGTCGGAGGGGGCAATAATTATAATTTTCACAATTAATAATAATTATAACAATTGTAACGGGTCAGATATTTAACCGAGGTCCCATCTTCCTGTTCAGGAGAACGATCGAGATCCCGTGGTGCTTATTCAAAAGAGAAAAGGAAGTTTCTCCCGGTATCCCGGCCAACAAACCCCTCCATAAAATTGGTCACCCACTTTCTGGCTGTTTGTGAGACATTGCTGTGCACTAATTGCCTGCTGTGCTCGCCTACAAAATGCAGTCGCTGTACTTCGCAGTAAATCAGGTGACGCGCTTCGAAATGTTTCAACGATATCATCCCAATCACGAATGACTCAATCTCACATGGAAGGATCATCATTAATGCTGCAAGACCGAGGCACAGGCACGCGATGCGCAAAAGAAAATCAACATATGAATCAATTCCTTCTCGAACTCGATGCACTTTTTTTTATGCTGATCTTCAGATTTCTTTGCGTGAAAACTTGGGAAGAGTAAGTCGTACATTCATCCTTTTCGACAAACATAGAATAATGCACAGTTTGAATGGACTACAGTCAAGCAGGTGCGTCTGGTTTCTTTTGAGCCAGTACATGTGCGAGTGGTATGGTTTGAAACCAGCCAGATTCCCCCCCGCCCCCTCCACCACCGATCTCTCCCCCAACCCCAACCCTCCGACCATCACCCCTGTAAATGGTCGATCATTTGTCAGTGCTAACGTTTCATTTCGTGGCTGTTTGTGCAGAAAAATTGGCTGCCGCATCCGCCGACAAACACAGTTACCCCACTCTGCAGAAAATCCTGTGAAGGGATTTTTGAGACGTCCTCCCGATATGAAAGGCGCTGTATCGGGGGGCAAAGATGCTGCACAGGACTTGTTTGCACGTACCTTCCATGAGAGGCTGACATCTCATCTGAAGGACGGCACTTCCCACAACGCGGCGTCCCTCTAACGCTACGTTGGAACGATGTGAGGACGACGTCCTCCCGACGTGAAAAGCGCTATATCAAATGCAAGGATTATTATTATTATTATTATAATGCTCCCGACATATGGGGTTCGAACCCACAACTTTCTGACTCGAGAGCCCTAATGACTGAGCCAGGCTGAAATGCTGCACAGCTCTTTAAGTTGATTGTCAGGAGCTCTCATTCATCGATCGCTGCCATAATAACCAATTAGTCTTTCAGCATTACCGAGCCGTGACACTGTGCAAATCCCTTAAGAAGAGGTAATGGGTCGTTTCAAATCGCGTTTAAACGGAACTCGGAGCGGGAGAGAGAGAGAGAGTAATTTTGGCTGCACAAAATTGTCGTTATCACTCAAGATACTGACTGGCCAATAAAGCTGCCGCTCCCAAATAAAAAAACAACCTAATGACTGGCGAGACAAAGTTCCTGAACTGCCCGAGTCTCCAAAACGACTGGCAACCAGACTGAAAGCAACTGCACAGAACTGTTATGCGCGTGTGTGTGCGTGTGTGTGCGTGGAGCCATGCAAAGACTGCAACGCAAAACATTTGAGGAGCCAAAATGCTGCCAGCCACTGTTCCCTTATTCACAGTTTAATCCTGTTATTTTAACCTTGTTAGCTTCGATAAACATTTTTTTAGAAACCATCGTTGCATAGGTATTCTCCAGAAAGAAGCACGACTTATGTTCGCCTTTAAGCAAACGCGATGTGGAAGCAGAGCGTACTTTGAAAACTTGTGGAACTTCAATTTTGTCGTCTTTTCCTTTCTTCCCATCACCCCCGCTTGAAATATTATCACGGCGCAACCACAGAAGGCGAACTGTAAAGGTGATATTCAGATGCATTTCAGTAATAACCGGAACAGGGTTGATGTGAGAAGACATTGGATAGTTAGGAGCTAAAGCACGTATCATTTGGAGCTATAAATGATGCGCTGTCGTTTTCAATGTCTCATATAATATACATTTATAGACCACCTTTCACACGCGGGGGAGGAGGGGGGAAACATCTCGAAGAGCTTTTGTAGAACGCTCACAGAGATATGCCGCGAGGCGAGATTTAAAAGAAAGCAGTGAAGGAGCAAAGCGGAGGGACCTGGGGTGGGAAAGGCTAAAAGCTTACCTAGTGATGGTGGGGTGGACAGAGCATGGACGTGAAGCAGGCTGGTGGATGCTGAGCGGAGGGTGTGGTGAGGGTCACGGGCAATGGCATAAATGTCAGTTTAATCGTGGGATTGTGCACATGGTAGGAGTGCACCACGCACATCGCCATTTGCCAGCAGCAAATGATCGCAAAGTAGCCTCAATACTAAGTTGCTTTGGGCTTCAATCATAGGTTCTGGCAGTTACTTCCACAATCGGACCGCCCTCTGCTTGAAGAAGTTCCTCCATGAGATCTTATTTCCAGCTAATCTTGCATGAGCGCGCTCCAGTTTTCGACTCACCAGTAAGTGTAAACGGCAGATTAACATCCACCTCATCGATCGTGTTCAAAAGTGTTCAATTGGGAAAGTCAAAAGGATGTTCGCAAAGGTGTATCGTCTCTTCACCAATGCCATGTAATGGGATCTGTATTGCTGGTCGCTTGCATTATAAATATTACAGCCCATCAGTCAGACATCACACACTAAGTGATGAAAATAATCTCTGTTCGGTATAATTACTTAATTATGCTAAACTGATTAAGAGGATCGTACTAGACAGACCAACCTCCCTTTGGTTGCTTTCCTTTTTCTCCACACACAGCACCAAGGACAAGTGGCCCAAAATAGCTCACGATTCAAGTTCGCAGGATCACAAGAAAGGTTGAAATAAAGGAGGGACCTTCAGCCCACTTGATCTCATCCTCCCAGAATTTCGCCCACAAATAAGCAGTCAATTCACTTTACAGTCTATTCTGTGAAGGGCTTTGAGACGTCGAGAAGATGTGAAAAGTACTATATCAAATGCAAGGATTATTATTATTATTACTGACCCAGTCGTCTTCTCTTGGCAGCATCAAGCTTCTCGAGTTATCAAAAATATAGGTTTTAAGGCAGGTTTATCATACCGATGGGAGTCAGTCCTTAATCCACTTTATTGACTGTTCTGTACCACATATATCCCTTGTGTCAACATATGGGAAGATATTGAGATATAACATTTAAACTGCGAGTTTCTCTTTTACCTTTCCTACTTTCTACCACCCAGAGTTTCTGCACAGGTGCACAGGCCGTTTCATTGTTGTAAAATTAGGATTTGGCTCATTTTACAAAGCGAATATCCCAAACTATTTCAAGTTTCGTGGCTCAGAGTCAACATCTGCCAAATCGCATTTCTACAGCTGGTCACAGATCAATGAAATTTCCCCAGAGACTCTATAAATCATGAGACCATTGCATAAATGCTTTGCCGCTATCCTTATTAGCAAATATCAACGGTAACTGAATTGCTTTTTAAGATCCTGCTGGCATGCTAATGTGCAGTCTCCTAATGTTCCCCTGGAATAAAGGGGTTGGGTATTCCTCTGACGATGAGTTATTATCCGTAAGCAGGGGACAAGCCTCAAATATCGACATGGGTGATCTGCCATCAATTCCCATTGATCAGGAACCGAGAAATGCTTCCCCAACGATCACAAGAGAATCATTTGGATGAAGAAGGTCCTTTGGCCAGCTTGGTCGCATCCTCCCAGAACAAGCGACCTCCCAGTGACAGCGTTGAGTTGTCCGTCTAGCTTGACTACTTGTCGCTCACAGCTCATTCCTCTCACACAGGGGAACATCCTCGTTGCTCTCCTCTGCACTGACCCACACACTGTGAATGTCACACAAACCGTGGGCTGTGTTCCGACACTTGATCAAATGTTAGGTGTTGGGGCCCGGTCCACGCTCAATCCAAAGAGTTTCCCAAATAACGACTACGACGGTGCATCCTGGCATGATGTCATCCTTCTGGTCCTCTCTTTCCACACAATGTCACCCCATCACCCTCACCGCCGGCTTGGGTGCGCCACGAACCTCTCAGCTCTCAGGCAGGTCTCAACCTCAATCGGTGAAAACCCGAATGCCGACAACGCACCACCGACGTGTATTTATACTGCGCCCCTCAGGCAGGCGAGCGTCCCGGAGCGCTTGAGTACCGTCCTATTTCATAGGTATTCATTTTCCGTAACGTGATCAGCGTTACACATTGTTCTCAAGTGAACCAATCCAGCGTTAAACTATTTGTGATGTTAGCATGTAGGTTCACTTAAAACTTGAAAAAAAAGGTCAATGCGCTTTGCAGTCAATCCTGTGAAGGGCTTTGAGACAGGCTCCTGATGTGAAAGGCGCTATACTATACAACACAATACAAAATTACATTTGTAAAGCTCCTTTCACGTCCGGAGGACGTCCCAAGGCGTACAAACACAACGATTAGTGTTAGCTCAAAGGTGCATCTCAGAGAATAAGCTTCAGCCACCAAAGGAGCTTTTTGCCCTTAAATCGCTGTTACCGATTCACTTTCATTCGTGCGTTTTTTTTAGAATAAAAGTTGTTGAACACAGTCCAGTACTTGGTGTATGCACGTTAATGGTTAGCGTAGCGTAGAATCGGGGCTTGGGGACACATGTTGTGGTTTTCTCTGGAGCTCACCAATGAACATCTGCATCTTGCAATATTTTTCCTGGCCCTTCCCAGGTGTCGCAAAGTATTAGGCGAGTGTGTGTAAATCGAGTGAAATAGGATGCCATTTAATTACCAGACAGCCTCTCTGTAAGTAATGAAATTAGTGGTGTCACTGTTTTCATACTGACCCGACGTTGCCTTCAGATTCAGATCTAAGAACGGGGATAATAAGAGCTTAATTTATTCCCCATGCTAATCAAGCCACCTTTGTGCAGTTTAATTGTTGTCCTTATTCAAACGCTCTGCGAACAGGATGTAAAACTGAGATTGCCAGCAAATACACAGTCGCTACACTTGACAGCAAGTTCCCAGCGAAGCCAATCGAGATGTTTTCGACATTCCAAAGGCGATATCAAATGCAAGGGTCATTTATTATTTATCGTACGCTAGGCTGGGAGGGAGGGAGAGAAGGCGAGAAAGAGAGAGAGAGAGAGAGAGAGAGGGGAGAAAGGCAAATTACTGGCAGCATTTGAATGTCAGAAATATAGAGTTGCAGATAATCGCACCATGGGGAATGAATGGGCTGTGACCTATCTCCAAGTCAGTAGCTCGGACTCTCTTCGACGACTGACTTAAGCACGTGAGCGTCAGCAGTTGAGCACAGAGGAAAAGCTGCCGTTCAATCCACCGCCATAAAGCTCTTTATTCTGCCATTAGACAGCGCTGATGGATAAATTACAGGGGACGGTGGAATCTGCAATCATTTAACTGTGCATCAAGCAATTTTATCGTTACATCTTGATGCCTCTCCTTCGCAACACTGCACACTCTGCTGCTCAAACTTTCTGCCAGGTCAGTGCTGCTGTAATCTCAATTAAGTAGACTGAGCACTGGGATGATGATAATAATCCTTGCATTTGACGTAGCGCCTTATCACGTCTTCAAGACGTCTCAAATTGACTGTATTTCTGTGGTTGATGGAATCAAGCACTGAGGGGAAAGCTAGCAGAACCTTGCGTACGTGTGAACACCAATCGCAATACACTTGCAGAGTAAGTTACCAAAAAAAGTTGTTGAAGCAAAATAGATCCAGGGCTGGAGGTCTTTCCGGCCAGTTTACTCCCAGCTGTTTGTGGAGACATTGCTGTTCGCAAGCGGGCTGCGGCTTTCAACGACAAAATACACCATCGGTCTTCTTCGCAGCAAAAATCCCGTGAGGCGCTCTGAAGCATCTGGGAAGACGTGATAAGGCGCTATAACAAACGCAACACAATCTTACTTTGATGGAGTGCCTTTCGCGTCGGGAGGACGGCCCGAGGTGAAGCGGAGGAAAATTGATGCCGTTTGCTTCGTGAGCGGTTGTCCAAAACGATGGCTGCCAAGAAAAGTGGAAATACACGTGGGATTCTGATAACTCTTCTCTTTTGGTAACTAATTTCTTGCGAGAGCGAGAGAAAGAAAATGTTGCAGCTTCATGTGCCAACCAAGTCGGAAAGGCTTGGCTTGTCTATCCCTACCGTAAAACACCTTTTGCGGATCTTTATCGAAAAATAAATTCTTAACAGCGATAGCCTCAGAAGTTAACTTATCTTTTTGACAACAGGCAGAACACTTCAACCGTTCCTACTAATACACTTAATCCATTTGAGACATTTAATGCAGAGAGAGAGAGAGAGAGAGAGAAATATTGGATCTCAGGCTCCGTGAACGTTGCGATATGAAACATTTCTTTTCGCCACAAATGACTTTGAACCGTTTGTGCTGACAGCGTTTTTGGAGCGAGTGTAATTATTTTTATTGTAAACAGGAAACCTCAGGCAAATGATTGAATGACCACAGGCAAACAAATTGCCAAAGCTTTACGAATGCGCTTGTTTAATCAAGAAGCTCTGACAACAATAAAGGCTCCTGAAGTGCTCTCTGCACATCAGCAGAATCAGGAGCTTGAATTTGGTTCAAAACTCGTTGTCGTTGATTTGTTATATTTATAATCCGAGACAGAAACAATTTTAGATTCCTATTTTACATTGGTTTACTTTGCAGTCACTGCACCTCCCTCAGTAAATATCCTCCAAAGCGCATTGAGACAGTTCAACAACGTGATAGGGCTCTTCATCAAAAGCAAGGATTATCACTATTGGCAGTAAAATAAAGTTGCATTCATCCCCAGGTTTAGTATTGTGGGAGGTGGACAGTTACTGCTCGAGTTAGAGAGGAAGTTACAGTTAGATGGACATAAAGGCAGAGATTTTCAATGCAAACTAAATGTGTATCCTACGTTCTGCAGGTCAAAGCATCGCATTATACCCCTTGTTTCATTTCTGTACTGGGGTTAGTGAGCTAAAGGGGGAAGCAAGGACACAGCTCATCTACAGCGACAGGGTTATGACCCAATCACTACTTGCAGTAGACTCCGTAAAGGCTCAAGTCCCATTTTGCAACCGCAGTTGGCAGGTAATGTAGGGTTTGGTCCATGTTATTAGAATATAACGTGTGCTTCAGTCTGCATCGTGCTCTGCGCTGCTCCATACTGCTGCGTTACTCCATACCCACTAATGCTCAAACTCGAAAGCCTAAGCAAGCCTGTCAAAAGATATACAGCAAATGGAGCAATTTAATCCACAGTGCATCGCACTTAATATAAAATATTTAAAGTGGCCGCCGAAAGTGGTAAATAAAACATTTCTTTAAACTTCTTGGAGTGCATTTGCAATTCTTTGTTATGTTTTTTTTTCCTTTCTCTCTCTCTCTTTCTCTCTCTCTCCCTCGCTGTAATTGTCTCAATCCTTTTATTTCTTTATCCTTCAAGCCTGATATAATTTACACTTCACGCTTATGGCTGCATTTCTGCTTCATCTGAGACCTCTGCACTGACACTCATTGGGAGAGGCTCCACTGTGTCTTTTAATTGGAATTAGGTGGCATTTTGGGGGCTCGAAGATGTCCTTTCAAATCAAGCCCAGATGAATGACATGACCCCCCTCCCCCTCTGTGTCCTGCCTCAGGTTGCTGTGCAAAACAAGCTTGGTCCAACTTAATGCAGTCTCTCACAAGTGGAAGCAGACAAAAAAAAGGTTATTATTAGGCACAAGAATTACTCTTAATTGATAACTTCGGTCACAGAAACCAACAGGAAGAATAGGAATGTGCTGTGTTACTTGTCCAGCTGGATAGCAACCTAACCGTGATGGCTTTGGCTCGAACGACTGAGGATTCATGACTTCACTTTCATGACTTCACTTTCATGTCTTATTGATGAGCCAGAAAGGCTGGTAAACCTTCAACTGTGTCTTGGTTTTGCAGCCGAGTCTGCTTCAAGCCAGTTCAGCCTCTGGGGAAAATTCTTTGCCTCTCCTACGACAAGATGGACTTTGAGCTCAAAGTCAGGCTGACACTCCAATCCCGGTACTTACCATCCATGGAGTGAGTGCTCCAATCCACTCTTGGCGGATGTCAAGTGATCAACTAATGACTATCTGACTGGTGGGGGGGGAGGTGGGAGTGGGCGGGAAATAAATGGGGTCTCCTTGGAGCTTAACTGGCTCACAACCTTCTGACTCAGAGGCTGAGAGCACTTCCAACCAAGCCGGGCTGACACCTTGCCCAACGTGTCCCACAGATTAGCGTGGCACTCTCACAAACCGCCCGCATCAGCTGCCTCGCCGAGACTTCTAACCAGACCCACGACACGCCAGCGAGATGCACCGCAATGCAGACACAACAGTCGTAGCGACCGAAATACAATAAAAACCTGCGCAGTTATCCGTCTTTGTCAACTGTCTTCCAAACGAGGCTTTCCACAGAAACAAACGGGTTGTGCTGAAGGATTGTAGAACAGAGGTGCACTATTCTCCTGAGAACACGCACCTTCTCTCTCTCCCTCTCTCTCGCAACACAAACCGAGACATTTCCTGACACTCTCAGCGAAAGGAACTGTCTGTGTATATTTATAGCATCTCTGCACAGTTACTGGCTGTTTCGCTGTTGCCCTCAGTGGGAGGAGATAACACAATGCAAAAGTTATGTTGTGATATCACTCTGCTGCTGATTTTACAACCTGCTGCTCAGGGGAAGAGGAACACTGACATCTCAAAGTTCTTTGTTGCTGAAACAATTTTTATTTGCCCTTCCCTACTGCCTCTCTTGAATGTGTTCCCAACGCTGAAGCAATGTGAGGATGATGATGATGATAATAATCCTCGCATTTGATACCGCGCCTGATCAAGTCGGCGAGGCGGCTCAAAGCGCTTCGCAGTTTCTCTGCTGTAAAGCGAATTGTCTGTATATTTTGTGGGCGAACCGCAGAGGCCAATTGTGCACAGTGTCCCACGAACAGTCGTGGATTGAGCGACCAAAGATATTATTATTAGGGCTTTGTTCAGGGCTGGTCAGGGAAGCAACATACGGATTAGGAAAATCTCAGCCCTGTGCTGGGTAGCAGAACTCAGTCAGAATAACAGTGCGAGGGGAGGCGTGGAAACCATTAATGTGAGCTGGGTGGATGATTTTAGGGAATAGGATTGAGATCCAGGCGCTTGGCATAATCTGCCTGTTTAGGTGGACACGAGGATCCCTTGTCACGATTGGAAACGAGAATGGAGTTTCTCTCTCTCAGTGTCCTGGCCAGCAATCCCCAAGATAAAATTGGTCACTCACTTCAATAGCCTTTTGTGGGACTTTGCTGTCCAGAAAATGTTCTGCTATGTTTTGCCTACAAAACACGCAGTCACTATTCCTTACAGTAAATGCTGTAAACCACGTTGAGACGTTTCGATGACATGATAAGAGTGCGGTATCAAATGCAAGAATTGTTATTAACTGCCTGCACTTTCAGGAGAGGAGAAAAACAAATTACACTGTCATTACCTGGGATGATTCAGTGCTCTGAGGTGAAGACCAGGACTTTGCCAGTAATTAGTTGCTTAACATCAAGTCGGAAGACAATTTTATTATATGCTTCTTTTGAAAATTTGATGCGCGTTAAAATAAAACCTATCAGGATGAAGTAAAGCAAGAAATTGCGCTTTTTAATCAGTGACTATCTTTCTTTCAAAATGTCCTTTGGCATTCTGACAGCTGCTTTTGTTGCTATTTACTCTTTTTGAGCCGTTTGTGTGCGTTGATTAAAAACGTTTTCGACTTCGAGTCAATTTAAATTAAACTACTTTAAAGCTTTCTCCACGTCAACTCATTCTTTATTTTACAAAAAAAAACCAGCGAGTCAAAATGGTGCCAGTCTGTGGGGAAGACTGCATCTGAGGATGGTAATTTATCTCCCTGAAATGAAATAATTTTTTAAAAAAATATATATTTATAAAATAAGATTTGTCTGGTTCATTTTCTCAGACCCATTGATGTGCATCTCCTGGGTCCAACATTCAGCCCCATGGATTTCTGTCTGCTGCGACTGTGTGATCGAGTCACTGCTTAACTTTGCTTCTTCCTACCCTCATCAGATTCTCCTCTTTGTCTTCAGTGTCTGGGAATCCACAAAGGAAACCAGAGCGGAAAAAAAAACGAGTGACTCGACACAGTCTCGCGCTTTTTACGCTGAACGCAGCATCACGCTAATTCTACGACTGAGCAGTCAGTGTGGGCTGCTGCGGCTTCGGGCAAGGAACAGCGCCGATATAGTCTCACTTCGGTGGAGCAGGCGTCTGCTTCGGAATTCTCTCCGCCAATCCCTCCGCCCTTGCCCCCTCCTTCCCCTCTTTTAGATCACGACTGAAGACCTTCCTCCGTAACCGTGCTTAGGGTCGAGGCACGGGTCGTACAGGTAGGTCTTGAGACAGACCGTGCACGCAGTGAGGGGAGGGCTCTCCTGACCTGAAAGTCGGAGCTTTTGCGGTTTGAATCTCGAGGAATGCGAAAGGGCGAACAAGGAAGTCAGGTGCAACGACCGCGACATCTTAAATCCGCCATCGCTACAAACGGGATTGGCTGCGATGAATTCTGCGCAGCCCTTATCACAACTTTGCAAGGATCGAGCGATACATTCGGAAAAGCAACGGGTTTCCTATCAGTGGTTACCAGCTCGCATTCCGGGACAGGCCAGGCTGAGAGTGCGCTCAGACATGGAATGACTTTGGCGTCCTTCCCTGTGGTTCGTGGTAGGGAAGGAATCATCCCTCTTAATCCTTTTCCTCTCCTTCTTAATTACTGTTGCAGAAAGCAATCTGTTTTTTGGTGCAAAAGATATTCCAGTTGGGATGGGGGGGTGGGAGAAGAGAGAGAAGGAAATTAAGACTAACAATCTTGACTTTCTCGCAGACCAAATGCTTACTGTTAACAGAGCAGAGGGCTGTGGAAAATGTCCTCAAAGTAAGTCGGAAGTTGTTTCGATAGCAGTAATCTTTGCATTTCGTAAGGGCCTTTCACATCAGGACAGTATCTCAAAGCACGTCATAGGAAATGTTGTCAAGTGCCTTGACGGTGTATTTGTAGGTGATCCAAAAATATCAACTTGCATTTATACGGCCCACTTCACACGGCTAGCGCTCTTGGCACACTTAAGAGTGGCAGAGCCTGATACCGAGCCGGGGAGAGAGGGGACAAGGTTCTCGGAGCAAGGTGCTCGTTCAATCCTACTGCTCTGTTTCTCTCCCTGCGCCCCCCACACACCTCCCCACACACACACACCCCACACATCAACCCAATTCAGAATCGCCCTCTGTGTACTGTTGGATTTCACAGCCGAGCTGATTATTCTGATACATTATTAGTGTCAGCCACACTCGCGAGGTAGGGCATACATACCAGATGCCTTCCCGAGTTGAGCCCATTCCACACAACCTCAAGACACCTAATTACCCAGACAAACAACGTGAGGATTAGGCTTCAAACTATATAGTTTATCCCAATTGATTCGGTTCGGATTAATTGGGATTGATTTGAGGGAAATGATCTGAACTCCAACACAGTTCCGATACCCTGTCCCTTCAAGGGAATACAAGTGTGTGCTTACGGCAGAAATATTCTCTCTCTCCCCCCCACCTCAAGCCCCAGTGAAATGAACACAAAGATTCCTAACTTGTTCGACAAGACCTTTGAGAAATTGTGCGCAATTTTACGAACGGATTCAATTTTACGCTGCAAGAGGTGGCACCTGATTATGCAGAAGACACAAAATCTTGATATAATAGCCAGTGAACAAATTGTCCTCCAACCTCGACCCCTATAAAGGTCATCATCGAAGCTGTTGTTGGACAAACACAGCTCTCCGTCGCAGCTCTCACCGATTGGAAGCCAATTAGCTTAGCAGATAAATGATTAAGGCGGAACCAATGCCTGGAATTACTGGCTCGAGCAGCGTAAGCGAACAAGCAGATCTTCGGCTGATTAAAGCAATCAGGATTTATTTCCGCTTGCTGGGCTGTGAATGATGCCGAGATGAGCGGCGATAGCACTTGGGGGTTAAAGGAATATCTGCGGATCGAGATTAACAAACACAATAGCAATGACTTGCATTTATAAAGCGCCCTTCGAGCAGCGAAGTCCTCATACATGTGTTCAGACCGCTGGTGTATTGTTTCTCCAGTGTTGGTCTCGGCTGACTTACTTGGTGATAACTTGTGGGAGATAATAATAATAATAATCCTTGCATTTGATAATCCTTGCATTTGATACAGCGCCGTATCACGTCTTCTGGACGTCTCAAAGCACTTCCCCAAATAGACTGCAAATGAATTGACTGTATATTTTGTGGGCGAAACGCGACAACCAATTGCGCACAGAGGTGTCCCACAAAACAGTGGTGGATTGAAGTGACCATTTTTTTTCCAGAAGGACTTATTATCCCTATTTGAGGCGGAGGGTGTGGGTGGGGGGGAGGTGGGAGAAAAATCACAGCTAAGACCAATGTTGCTCACCCACCAACATGCTGTTTCACACTAGTTGGTTATCATAAGATGGAAACCCCCAATTGATTGCCTCCTCCCTCTCGAAGAGCCACCGAGACCAATTGAGTCATAACTCAGACAGTCTGGGGAGCTTGTCGAATGTCACAGCTCAGTTCAGAAATGGGCACATTTTACAGCCACTTGCTTCTAACGTTCACTGAAAATGCCACGTAGCATTTAAAGGTCGAGTGCTGGATGGATAACATTTTTACCATCGATGCCGTGCTCGAGAGGAGGCAAGGGTTATTATTATTCAATGCAATGAATTTTAAAATGCCCGATTCCTTTCAGTCAATTGGTCTGTGTCACAACCACAAAAAACACACCACCAAGTACAAAGCACAATAGGGTTCAGGCTGTGCTGTGTACCGCTTCGGTAGCATCTTTTGTGCCGGACAGTGTTGAAGAGAGATGCAGTTCGACAGCAGGGAAGCTCGAGACACTTGCGAGACTTCTTCGCAAGTTCATTTCAGACGTTTCAGTTTTTTGAGAAAAAATAAAATTGCAGCAATAAAAAAATAAACCAGCAGCTTTCAAAAATCATACGCTATCCAGTCCGCGCACTGTACGTAATTAAGAAGGCAATCACTGGACATGTAATGTTCTATCTACTGTGTAAAGAGGGAGACATTCGCTGAACGCCACTTGAGCAGTTTCAGGCATTCCCGAGAGGACACCAGGTGTAGGTGGCCACAAGGGAGTTCACACTGGCCCAGTCAGGTCTATTTTAAGAGCAAACGCAGCTGTGCCACTCTGTTTAAGGCTTACTTGGCAGCGGAAGAAACATCCGGCTAAAGTTGGAAACTAGTTAACTCGTCCTTCAAATTTCTCCCCGTCCTTTCTCCAATGGTCTCCCTTCAGACATTTCTGATTTCCCCTCTCTCGCCCCGTAACCTTCCGATGGGGTACAGTGCAGTGCTCAAGCCTCCAGCAGTATATCACAGGGATAACTCGTGCATTGTCGTACAATTAAAATGTGCGCAATTGGCTGCTGCGTTTCACGATAACATAGACGGTCAGTCCACTTCATGGTGTATTCTGTGAAGTGCTTTGACACGTCGCTACGAAGTAATGAGGCGCTATATCAAATGCAAGGATTATTATTATATTATTATTAATAATATTAATATAATGCCTCATCCTCTCCTTACCCAAAGACCCTTGAACCTTCCAGCTGACTGGGCATTCCCCTTTACGGCCCCAAATAAAACTTGTGTTGGAACGTTTTTTAAAAACGGTGAATTTGTGCTGATTGTTCAACGAACTCTCTCGGGGTGATCCAAGTTGATTTGGTGGGCAAAAGGCCACCAGCCAAAGACTGGGGGTGGAAGTGAAAGAGACAGGTGATCTCCCACTCCGCCGACGGTTGGCTTCCAACGAAATATGACAGGAAAGAAAGGAATTCAGTTCGAATGATCTGCGCACAATCAAACGCCCGAGACCTTGATGCTAAATTAACTCGGCTTCCCTTAGGCAAGTCTCATCAATTTTTGGGAGTGCGGGAGATTGCAATGACCCGAACGCAGTCGGATCATTTGCTGCCTTTGCTTTGCTACCAAGGCAGATTCAGCCATAAATTTGATTACCTGTTGCACACCTTCCCTGTCAAAATCCTTTCAAGCATTCCATTTGTTCCGAGTCAGGAGCAGAGCTGTGAGGTTTGAGCATTCTATTCCCAAGGAGTCATTCGTGTGCTCATTACAGTCTGATCTTATCTATTATTAAGGGTCGCTCAATTAAAATAAGAAAACGGGGATAAGAAAAGAGAGTGGGGGGTGGGATGGGAACAAACTCCACCCACCACACGCCACCCACCACATGGGGAGTCATTCGCATAGTTTCACTAAGTGTGCAGCACTACAAAGATTTTTGTGATTGAGTTGCACATATACTTTTCAAACGCAAAAGGGTTCGTTCGTCAGACGCAAGGTAATCTGAGAGACAAAGCTGGAGTGACAACTCAATTTGCCTCCGGGCCGAAAGGCAGTAAAATACACATAATGGAACCTCATTTGTTTAAGAATCATCAGGAATCACAGGATCTCGTGCCCTTGAAGACACATTGCAGGTGGGGGAGGGGAAGAATGAAAAGCATTTCAATCAGAAAGGAATAATTAGGGATATTCATTTAATCCAACCACATTCTGGTTCATGACTGGGACCTGGCTTTATGTATACAGCCGTGTAACATAATGCATTCAGTCTGTAATTACTGCATCCTTCACTTCCCTAGTTTTGCGTTGTTCCCTTTTCGGTGATGTTATCTGTACCTTTTCATCTATCTCCAGATTGACAGGAACCCAAAATATGTCAAACCAATTTTGCTCTGTAAATTGTTAAGGCTTCTGTTCCACCCCCCCCTCCCCCCCCAGGAGCTTTGGGCCCAAAAATGGGAGCCGCAGTCGATGGGAAAACTTGGAACGTGGGGCGACATGATCAGGAGGAGGCCATTCAGCCTATCGAACCTGTTCCGCCACTTTATTAAACCCTGGCAGGCCTTTGGATCCCAATGTCCGGACCCTTAACATCTCTACCACCCGCTAGCATCTGCCCCCGTCTGTCTTAAACATTCTCTATCGATGCCCCCGCCACAACTTTCAGGAGCTGAGCATTCCATCTCTTCACCCAAACGCACCAGCAAATTGACTTTAACGATCACTCCAAGGGTTCCCATCAACCAAAATCCACTCCACCACTGGATGTCGCGCACTCAGCTTCTACGCTCCAAAACTCTGGAACACACTCCCTCAAACCCTCCGCCTCTCCCTCTCTCTCCCCTTGTTCAAGTTCCACCTGAAGACCTTCCTGTTCAACCGTGCTTCCGATCACCTCCACCCCCCCACCCTCTCCCACCCCCGGCTCGGAGTCAGGCCCCGCCACTATAAAGCGCCGCTCTGAGATGCTATTCTGCGGGCAGGGTGCTATATAAGTGGAAGTTGGTGTTGTTTTCACGGAGCTGGAAGGAAAAAGTAAAGAAACTACAACTATCCCCACAGTAGTGAGACCAATTGAGCCAAGCAGCTGGAGATGAGAAACAGGTTGGTGATGTAGCTGGGTACGAGCAGCGCGGAAAGTGATGACAGAATGCTGCACGTTAGCGGGAGATGATTTGGAAAGCAGGTGAAAAATATTTCCCATCCAGATTCTCAAATTATATCAGAAAAAAATCACAAACGCACAATCCCCAACTGAAGGGGCATTTCGCCTGCGACGCAATTGTAATTTCCACTCAGTTTCATAGTTAAGAACCAAATTTAAATTTTTAATGACAAATTTTGCCTAAAACATTAAGAAGCTGTGCTTTGCTTTCTTTCCCACTGTCTTTTTTAATTAAAGCAATTATTCCGCTTGTAGCCAATTCCAGCCGCGCGTCATGAAAATCCTCGCCTCGTGCCCAATAATCAAACGTGTCCCTGCTTTTTTATAGCTTGCAAACGCGGTCTGACGAAGAGATATCTGGGCCACGGAATTTGGGGGAATCACCAAAAAGCTCTTGAAACAGATGCCTGTCCACATTTACTGTTGCAGTGCTCCTGTCTTCAGAATAAAACATCGCCTCACGCGCACGTACAGACACCAGAGTCCTTGCAAGGATGTATTCCACTTCTTATGTTTTCGTGGCAGCTCTTGAATATTGCTGCATTCCAATACAATTTCTTTCACGCTGTGTTGTTCATTAAATAAATTATTCAACTTCAAGCCAATTTATCAGGTAATGGGAATCTCTACATTTTTACAGCATGAGCTTAAACATTGCCAAATGATTTGTTGATGTGCGATGTGTGCGTGTGATGTGTGTGTGTGTGTGTGGGGGTGTGTGTGTATCAGTAGCTGTTGTTCGCTCAGACCTCAAACCGTGGCACTATCTGCCTGTTCAGGTGGAGGTTCATATTTATGTATCGTAAATATAACACATACGCGCACACGGATACATAAAATTAGAGGAGTCATGCAGTAAAATGAAGTCACATGGATGGGAAAAGGCTTTCAACCTACTTCACATTCATCACTGCCTAACAGTCCATTAACAATGGAGCTCTCAGCCCTTCCAGTCACATCTAGTTTCTGGGACAAGGTGATGTGACATATAAGTACAGGTTTGCTAAACATACCATCCGGTAAAACAAAATAGGAGGCGATAACAAGCTCACGATCCCTGGCAATGTATAAGGTAGCAATCGCGAATGCACAAATATTCCTTTGTGTCTTTCTCTTTCAAGTGGGAAATTTAGGCTATTTTAATGCTCTTCCTGCACCAGAAGCAACAGCAACAAATTCCACAAAATTACATTTGTAGAGCGCCTTTCACGCCGCGAGGACGTCCCAAAGCGCACCTGAATCCCTCTGCCACGCCTCGCTTGAGTGAGTAAATGCTGCTTTTAATGCTTTCGCCGTTTCTGCACTCTGCGACTTCACACTTCTAGGTGTCAACTACTCTGCATTGAAGTTCAACTGAGCATTTCCTTTGCTGGCAGCCAAGTGTCTTCGTACAACACAAAGCACTTCTGCACAGTGACGAGCCAAGCTTCAGAGAGGTCAGCTCAGCGAGTGCTTTTAATGGATCACGAAGGAAAGCCAAAAACGATCATACAATGGCGTTTCGAACATTTGAAATGTATAATTTCGTTTTGTTGACTTTCCATTTTCCATTAAAAAAAACAGAGCAATACAAGTTAAATTAGTGCATCAAAGAACCTGAAAGCTGCATTGTTAACCATTAACTAAGGAAAGGTCAGTGATTTCCATTACCCAGTATTCTCCTGTTTCCGCCCCTGTGCACGATAAGCTTTGAGGATGGTGATCTGTCACCATCCAAATGCATGAGTATTTCAGATAAACAGCCAGAAGAGTCCACCCTCGTTTCTCAACACAGAAAAATATCTGGAAGTCCGAGACAGCAACAGTAATTATACGGCTACAAGGTGCCAAGAAAAAAAGCCACGTTCGGTCCAAATCTGAGAACTCGCTCACGAGCTCACGGACGTACAAACGTTAAGACGTCGCGTTGGTGAGCTGCGAATTGTCAAGGAGGTGTACGTGCCGCGGCGCTGTGTGTGATTGCTGTGTCCAGGTGACACAAAATGAACAGCGGCAATCATACCGTGGGGTGTCCCTTGCTCGCTTTGGCTCAGCGCGCACAGCACAGCGTGTAGTTGAAACAACTTTCAGAAATGCAGGTAACACGTTCAGGCGTGAAGCAAGTGCCGTTAATTCACTGCGGTTCACACTTTGCCTGACTGGCATTGCATTTAATTCATACGGAGGGCATGAGCTCTAGGTCTGTTAAAGTATAAGCCCTTTGAATGGGTCAGCGGTAATTGGCGCAAAGGTTGGGCACCAATGCAGCGCACAGCACTGCATCGTAACAAAAGTCTCATCGATCTTGCGTCACCGACCCGAGCTTGTGCAGCGAAGCAACCCTTAACCCAGCGTCGCTTGTGCGAAAGGGAAGGAAAGCCTTTAACCACACTGAATGTGACCTTAATGTGCCACGTCAGGTATTAAGAAGGTCGGACAGCTCCATGGTTGGAGCACTTGAATAGAAAAGGTCAACTGTTGTGGAGGGGATCAACTTTGCAACGAGGTCAGCACCAAGAGAAACGCAGTCAGAGTTCCCTCGTTCAACTTCAATTAAACCTCGGGAAGATTCAAAGGATGGGGGAACAGGTTAATTGGACCCGGGGGGGGGGGGGGGGGGGGGCGGAGAGAGGGATGGGCTGTGTAATCGGGACGATCTGACTTTGGGAATGACTGACGTTAATTTAATAACGTTCGCCCAGATGCTGACTGCAAAGCGAGGATTGTTGGATTTCCGTGGTAGGAACACAAGGAGAAAGGTCACGTAATGTCATTTCAGTAACTGATTGACTTGAGGACACGTTTTATCAGTCAGCCCCATCGCTTGATTGTGGAAACCAATCAGCAAAGTCACTTTGACCTTTTAATTTCCTTTTTTTTTAAAAAATAAAAAACTAAAAGTAGGTCCGGCTGGAATTATCAAAGGCAAAATCGGAAGCGGGAAGCAATGGTCTGATTCAGTGTGGCCCAACACTGCGAGGATTTCATTAACCCGTTTGCAGCCACCTACCCCAACAACTCTTTCCATCAACTCTCACTGACACCGTCACTTAGATCATAGGTTGGAACCCACTATCAGACACTATAGATGTGACACTAAGAGGAAACTGCACCACACACATAAAGGAGGAGGGAGTAGAAGGGAGTGAAGAGAGGGTGAGCTTGAGTGTAGCGTAAATTAGCTGGACTCGTCGGGATGAACCACCCGTTTTCGTGCTGTGCAGTCAAAGTAAATCTATTGCTGTTGGATCCCCAATGTCATATCATCCGCTAAAACCTGCTCTGTGAGTTGGGTTAGATTTCCAGGCGAGTTCCTCACTACACCTCATCGAAAGACTCTCCTTTCTCACGTCGCGCTCACATCCTCTCTGCTTTCCCCGTCGAGCAGCTGCTTTCGGGCTTGATCTCCGTTGCGTCTCCTCATCTTAACGTGCGAGGTGGGGCCCAGCCCTCTCTGCCGACAGCTCCTCTCGTGCCCTCCAGTCTCTCGCTCCCGAGCCGTTTGCCGAAGAAAATAGAATAAGTGGCTGTCTATAATGAATCATTTCAAGTCCCCCTCGTGGACAAATTTCCCTGTGAGGTGAACCGCGCTGGTGCACTTGGCCGCTTCTGTTCTCATTTGTGCCAGTAACGCAGTCTGATAAATGTTCCCCCTGATAGTGCCCTCCCCCACCTCACCCACTATCCTTGGAAGAAAGGACAGGAATAACTGTCTTTGGGCATCACTGTACCGTTAGGTTCTGCAGGCTTCATTCGCTTGGATGGCAGGTAATGCCGTACAAATGCACAGTCACGAGACATCACTGTAAATTCTGTGCTTGGAGCCGTCCTCCCAAAGTGAAAGGCAATCAAATGCAATCCTTCTTATCGATCAGAATTATATTATGATAATAATGCTCTAAACCCCAAACATGTACTCACAAGAATGACAAGATATTAATGATAATAAGGTATTGAATCCAGTCTTTTATAATGACCCTAATCATGGACTTTATTATAATACTCCTGGTATTTGATATGTGCCTTTCATGGCAGTGCAGAAGCGTTTTACAAGACATTAAATTTGCACACAGCAATGTCCCCCAAAGAGCCATAACGTGAAAGACCCTTTTATTTGGAGGGCGAGAGGTGGGGGAGCGTGAAGGAATTGTTGGCCACAAGGTTTGATTGATAATTTTGCTACGAAATGAGTTTGCTGCAGATGAATCAGTTCCAGCAAGTAAAGTAGCACCAGAGGTGCTTTACTCATGACGTCTCCAGTCAGGAATTAAGGTAGAATTTAATCTGCCTCTGATGGGATCCGATTTGTTTCTCTCCTGGGTCGGATTCCAAAACCGCTTTCCTTTCTCCCCCCCAATTATTAGCCCTAATTTGTGCTGCATCGCTCGGATAAGGATCAACGGAGACCGTCCGGTCAGTCTGCGTTGAACTGACCTGAACATCAAAGGCCTGAAGGCAACGGAGCAGGTGAGAGCTTGGATTCAGCCTCAACTTCAGCACCACAGTGGGTTTGGGATAACATACAGCTATTGCTAATGGTGGCTACAGTGCAGTGTAAGGCTGCTGGAATGAGCTGCCCTCTCTCCACAGAAGACTCGGGGGAATTTTCAGCTGATCAATCGGGATGGTCTAATCTGCATTTTGCCCTCATCACCAGATGACATAAGTTTCGCTCTGCACAGAGGCACAGCACGCAGGCTGTGCGCATTTCTTCATCTATGTTAATTCTCGTCTTCATTATCCTCAATCCCCTTCCCAACCGGAGAGTTTTCCAGCTGTGTTTCAAAGGAGATGAGCAAAGTATTTCTCTGTTGGGGGGGTGGCGGGGGAAGGGAATACAACCCTCTCCTCTCATCTGAGGCTCACCAGCTTTATATTCACGTCGACTCACTCGGTGATCGCGGCTTAACTTAAATATCTTAGCTCTGGCCGCATCGTGCGTGCCTTTTATTTAAAACAAAAAAAGGTTTTAACTGGCTCATCTTGTCCTGTTCCATTTCACTGCCACAAAGTCCCTGCGTACAGTTTTATCAACGACTGCTCTGGCTTTCCAGAATCCTCCTCCTTCGCTAAATGAACTCTTGCCAGTGAAGAAAGTGGAGCCTCTAAAGCAACACAAGATGATTCGAGTGACGTGTTTTTTTTTCCTTCACCTGGCGTCTGACACACGTGAAAACCCATCAGCGCCATCATTAAGTGAATCGAATCCAGCGAGCATTCTACTTGTGTATGGAAATTTCTCCTGTGCCCGGGAAGGAGCGCACACACTCTCCCCGGAGGGACACATCCTGGAAAGTATCGGGAATAGGTTGGCAGGAGCCATGACCTTGGGAGCCCCAGAGTGTGCATTAGTTTTCTCTAATAAGCTGAAATGCAGCATATTTTCTATTAGCTCTCCTTTTGCACTGTCATCACTGAACAGAGGAGAGACATGAAACGGCAATAAGCAAGACACAGTTTCGTTAATGGCAGAAGCAATTCTACAACCTAACTGGGCTGGCTCAGCCCAATTATGCTCGTCTCCGAATATCCAGATTTCAGGGCAAATTTCCATCCATCTGGATTTACTTGTCCCTGGGAAACAACACGAAACAGCACCAGGAAAGTCCACACAGGAGGTCATTGCTAACATTAGCACCACTTTCCACCTGCTGGCACCTCATTTGTTACAAGGCACCATGTTTGACTACACTCAGCTCTTTACACACATCAGCGGTCGACAGCCAAACATCAGCCAAGCCTCTCTCCCGCTTACCAACGCTGTTGGCCACGTCAGACACAGCAATATTCCTCTGCCAAGAATTCTTAACGCACAATTATTCATCAATCAAGGGTCGACTATGCTCCGGTTGAATTTCACGAGCCGGAGGCTGGGGGTGTGCAGTGGGGGGGGAGATTCGCAAGGAGGGGCTCGAAAATCGACCACAACAACTTGCATTTCTTTTCACCATTGCCCGCTTGCTCACTGAGCCTCACTGAACCCATTCAAGTACGGCTCAAAGTGATTAATTCCACCTGTTAGTGTTTCTCTCTCTTCATCTGAATCGCGGCAAATTAGACTCCAGCCAGGCATCGGCTTGGTCACTTTTCCAACGACTTGGCTGGCAGGAGCACTGAGAGCAAAACTTAAGAGACAAGGCCCGAAAAAACACACACACACCTGCGTTCTACCAGGCTGCAACATAAGCCCGGTTAAGCGATAGATTGTGACGGCTTCTGGCAGCAAAGGGCTTTCTGGTGAATGCCCGAGCCAAGTCATTAATTAGTCATATCATTTTTAACACCACTGTTCCTTCAACACTTGGTTCAGAAGCAAGGCTCGGATACAACGTGGCGCACAGGCTACATTGAAACGGACGCTGAGAATCCACAATGGGTCAACCGGCATCCGAGGAGAGGAAAGAAAAAATAGGTTAGTGTTTCACATGTGGCCACTCAGCAGAACTGGGTCACGTCTGATATATGCTTCTCAACTTTCCCTTTGAGATGTCAGTGGACCTTAGCAGTACTTTTCTGTCAGTTACTGGTTGTGTAACTGAGAGGACCAAGCACAGTGTCTGGGCATTGAGATAGTAGAGGACCTTACATCTCACATAAATTACCCCGGACTGCAATATTATCTCCATGTCTGTTGCAAGTAGTCAGCAGCCTGAGTGGCACAGTGGATTGGAAAAGTCATCCGACACTTTGCATGATTCCAGATGAGGAAAAAAAAATAGGATTGAAATCTCTTCTCTTTGTTGGTTTCAAACTTTTGTGTGTCGGGGGGAGGGGGGGGAAGAAGAGGATTTGGGAGTGGGGGGGGGGGAGGAGATTTTTCTTGATTTCTCAACTTAATTTGTTGTTGGGAGGGGATTGTAGCTCAGTGGTTAGAGCACTCTCCGCGCAAACGAGAGACCAGAGTTCGACTCCCGGCAGGGAGAAATCTTGGGCAAGTTTTCTTACTCCCACACGCCTGATAATAATCCCTCAAGCAAAAAAAAACAATAATAATTTGGTCACTTCAATCCATGACGGTTTGTGGGGACGCTGCTGTGCGCAATTGGCTGCCGTGTTTCGCCCTCAAATATACAGTCAATTCACTTTACAGTATATTCTGTGAAGCGTTTTGAGACGTCTGGAAGTGGTGATAAGGCGCTTTATCAAATGCGAGGGTCATTTCTTCTTATCATTTTATTATAAATACAAACAAAACTCGAATGAAAACACACGCGCAACCCAGAATCAACGAGAACCGCGAAGTACAGAAATGTATCGCAGAGAAGAGCAAGTGCTTTGCATAACTTTCCCAAGACAGCAATGTATAATTAAAAGGACGTTTCTCACAAAGAGAAAACATGAAAAAAAATGAGCAACTTGTTCTTGTGCCTTGGGCAATATTTAGATTATTCAAACCTTCTGGATGAGGGTTGTCTGGAATAAGTGATAACCTGCGCACATTAAACCGGTTTACTGAACTCTCAAATCATTTGCTTTGAGCAAATGGATTTCCTTTCAAGGCGTCACGAGGAGGTTTGACGGGGTGGGTGGGTGGGTGGGTGGGAGGGAGCTGTTTCGTTTTGCGTTTAACTCTCGCTGGCTCAATTCTTGCAGGAAACGCCTTGTGTTTATTGCTGGCTGAACTGGGGCACGACTGGAAACACCTGGAGCTCTCAAGGCATTGTGCCCAGAGATGCTCCGAGCAATGCAAAGCTGAAGATCAATAGGGCTCGAAGCCCGGCCCGTGCTGGTTCACCAGGCATTGTGTTGGCATTTCGGCCGAGATTGTGAGCACAAGAACCCAAAGTGAGTTTCAACCCTCAACCTTACAGCTCAGATGCAACGGTGCTACCAATTGAGTCCTCTGCACCTGGCTCAGTTGGTAGCTGAGTGGTCTCAGTCTTGGTGGGGGGGGGGGGGGGGGACGACGACACTGCCAGACATCCTGAAACTATAGAAGTCTCTTCCCCAATCCCTCCACCTTGCCCCCTCCCTCCCAACCTTCAAATCCCGTCTAAAGACCTTCGTCTTTGATCGTGCTTACGGTCACCTCCCACACGACCAATTTTACCTGGTGGGGGGTGGGGATCGGCGACCAGGGCAATACAGTGGAACACGCAGCGGAGAAACTGACCGACTGCACTGATGTTAGACACAGCGATCGCTGGGAGGGGAAGAGAAGGTGACGCTGAATTTAAAAACATCCGCGCAGAAAGGCCGTTTTTTTTTTTCTTCAGAATATTTCCTCATCAAAGCTCGCGCTTGTTAATCCGAACACAACTGACAAGCCGGGATATCTACTGGCTTTGCTCGTTACATAAGGTTGAGGCTAAACCCGGAAAACTCAGGTAGCTGCCAACCTGATAGGGTTGGAACAGACTTCTGAATCAATTGATTTTCTGCCACGCGTCTTTGAATCCTGAATGCTCCTCCGCTATGGTTTTCATGTCACCGCATTAAATCTTAATAAGTTCTTTCCTACGTGAACTTGAAAAAAAAAACATCTTCACTTGGGAAGAAAACAAGGTGCCAAAGAAATGGGTTCCCTCTCTCTCTCTCTCTCTCTCTCTTTCTCTGACGATTTTTTTCCCACCCCTCCTATTATATAATAAAACAAAAACAAATTGCTGCATCAAAGTACAGGCCAAACCCCTTGCAAATACTACTTCCCCGGCGAGGCACGAGCCGGCTCTGGCAGGTGAATTTGTCGGAAAATAATGGCTTCCTGTTGCTGATATCACTTTTAAGTGTTCTGCTGCAGCGTTCCCATCTTTTTTTTAAAAAACGAAAAATTAAATGCACCTCACGAGCTCCCGAGCTCTCCGTTCCCCTCTCCTATACCGCTCGGGTTCCCTTCTCCCTCGTCTTCGCATCTATTTTCCTCTGAAATGGATTGGCGTTTTGTTTGCTTCAACCGCAGTGGCGAGCTCCACGTTCTCATCCCCCCTGTACGTGAAGACGTTCCTCCTCAACTCCCTTGCAGATCCACTACTCGCTGTCATGTGTTCGTGCCCCCCTTCGTGGGCAGGTCAAAACAACCTATCGATATTCTTTGCTCCCAACAATGATAGCACTAAGTCCTGAGCTTTCTCCAGCAGTTTGGCTTGAACTCTATAACAACTCCATTACTTCAGAAAGACAGACTCAGCCGACCGTAAAGTTCGACTCTTGGAAGCCGGTGGCTGTGCGACTTTCTCAGAGATTAGAAACAGCTGAAGCAGCGTCAGCCAGTCAGTCTTCCCCCAACAATCTGGCCACTTATCTTCAGCTATTTTTTGAAGGCCATCAGCACTTCGCCACGTAAAGGTGGGACTTGACTTCTGCAGATTGCCCCCTTTCAGGTTCAATCTTCTCCAATCCAATCTCTCTTTTTCTCCCCTCGACGCGACAGTATTTTCTGCTTGAACAGTCATCGTGATCAGTTATTGCTCCACTGCGCTTCTTTGCTCTCCACAACAGACACTGACAACGTGCTTCATTTCTTCCTGAAGCACCAAATGGCGGACTGTTGTGCAATTATTTTGTTGGCTTCATATTACCTAACCCTCTTCCACACGCGGTCAAGGCAGAGCTCTGAAGCCCGACATTTCCTCTCTGAACTGCTGCAACATTAACCCTCGTGTAATAATGTGCAGAGAGTGGAGTTGGACCAAATCGCAACGGTTCTCTATAGACCTACGCACTGACAAACTGTTACTGGAGATGAATTCTTAATTTTCAAGGATTCCAGCAATCGGGGCTAAAACTGATAAAATGGCAACAGGCATTTGCGAAATGATGGCTTTTTGCCAAACGAGCCTAAAGGATCACTTTAGCTCCAGAATCTGATTTACATCCAATGTGATGTTTGACTGCGGAGAGAGATATTATCCACTGGTCATGTGGTTGTTTGTTCTCTCTCAATATCTTCACTGTCAATATTAGGTCTTGAGGCTGAACTAAGCACTCTCTACGAGTGACAGAAAACAGTTGGTACATCAATTTCCCAAACCACCTGACTGCTTCCAAGATAACAGGCCATTTCGGTGCCTTGTCGGAGGGAAGGGAGGGGCGAGGCGGAGGGGCTCCAGGATGGAATTCTCGAGGGTGGAGGCAGACAGACTGAAGGCCTGACCGCTGATGGTGGAGGACATGGATAAATTGATGCAGCGCCTTATCACATCACTGAGACACGTCAAAGCTCGTCACAAAATATACTGTCCAATGGATTGACTGTGTATTTTGTGCGCGAGACAAACATAAATAAAGCTTTTATTTATTTACCCAGCCTGCAATTAACGCTTGGAAAAGGTTGCCAGGAAGGGTGGTTGATGCCAGGACACTGAAGTCATTTAGCAAGAAGCGTACAGCTGTGATTGGAAGTCGGTAGAGTGGGTAACAGACTAGGTGGGCTAAAGAGCTTTCTTCATCCGAATGGAGCTTGTGCCCTTCGGCTCATGCGATCTCACACTTTCGGAGCGCGTGGATTCGGAATCTGCGGGTGACTGCTTTGAACGAGTTCAATCGAAGCTCGTGAAAGAAAGCACAACAACATTAGCATCGCTGGGCTGCAATGCAAGCATAGCACTGGCAGTATCCAACAGACCATCCAGCTCCCAAAGGACGATGATTCATTGCTGGTGTTATATTTCAGCAAGCTGACTCTCTCAACTTGCTAGTTATCTAGAGAGCAAGAGAGAGAGAGAGAGAGGGAGAAAAAAAATAGTATTTCTGTGCTGTGTCAAAGTTGGCTTGGGTAACATGGAATGAAAGAATACGATTTGACAGCTGGTTTTTTTTGTATGTACAGGGAACATACTTATTGTGGTAAACAGAAAACTTTCAAATCGCTGCAGGACTTAGCTGTCAGCGCCTGCACAATGTCGCCAGACGAAATGGAAATCTTACATTCGGGGAGTGTTATCAGCAATGCAATGTTTACAGGTTGTTCCCTGAAGGCTCCCAGCACCGGCTTTTTTTTCACAACATATTAAAACAAAAGATACCCAACGCGGGAACAGAAAGACGCTTTTTTTCCCCAAACAAATCCGAAGCCTATCTGGAGCTGCGCTCTGAGACGCTACCCTGCGCGGAGGGCGCTATGTGAAGTGCAAGTTGTTGTAGTTGTATCTACGGTAAGCTGTTTGAAGAATCTGCAATGGCTCAATTGAAACAGTCGAAATGAAAGATCTTAAGGTGGGGGCTTTGAGGGAGGCCGTGAGACGCAGGGACTTCGGGATGAAGTTTCAGAGAACGAGGCACAGTAGCTCACCCACCAATGATGCCGGATCTCGTCTCCAATTGCCCCACTCGCTTTACTTCACAGGTCGGGGTTATCAAAGTGCAATTACTGCGGTTCTAATGCATGGCTTGACTTACATCAACAACAATGAATCTCAATAGGCAAGTGGCTTGGCTGGAGTGACTCGCGCCTTTTAGACCAACTTGTTTACCAATTACAACGTCCAGTCATCCGTGCAGTACATGCAATACACTTGAAATATTGATGCAATTTTTTTAAAATTGCCGTTATCTCCCGTTACCTGCAGGTTGTGTCATCGTTCGAACTCCTTTCCCTCCTGGGAAAGAGGTGTGGAGAGGAGGGAAGGCGCTGCCTTGATGTTGGACTAGCTTTAAGGTGACCTGTTTGGCACTGGCATGTTGGAATCCAGTCAACCCTCTGCTGTGCTCTCGGTCATCGGGTTCCTGAGCCAGTACTTGAGGACTCTGCAGTTGACAGACAAGCCAGCGAGACTCACGGACAGGACTCGAGGGGACAAACTATTCACTGGGAGCAGCTCAGCTCCTGTTAACCTGCAACAACAACAACAAGATTACATTTGTATAGCGCCTTTCTCGTCGGGAGGACGTCCCAAGGCGCTGGACAGTGACAGCATTTCAGACCCGAGCTGGGGTCGGTGGGGGGAAAAGGGAGGGGAAGGGGGGTGAGGTCATGGTGTTTGGTGCGGGAGAGTACATGGGCTGCAGAGTTCTGGATTATCTGCAGCCTATGGAGGGAGGAGTTGGGAAGGCCGACACGCAGGGCGTTTGCATAGTCGAGCCTGGAGGTGATGAAGGCATGAGCAAGAGTTTCAGCGGCCTGAGGGGTGAGGTAGTGGCGGAGTCAGGCGATGTTATGGAGGTGAGGGAAGGCAAGTCCAAATGGAAGTAGCAGGAAGCTTGCCAGGCAGTGCTTTCAATCGCAAAGCAATGCGCTTTCAACTGGTTAAACTCCAGCAGTTACCCCAATGCATGCAATGGAGTTCTCAAGCCTCGGCTCTTGCCAAACTCCACCCAAGACTCTCTAGGATTCGATAAGCAGGGAGTGTCCCTTCAGGGAGAGATAGGACAACAACAACAGCAACAAGATTCCATTTATTGAGCGCCTTTCACATCGGGAGGACATTCCATTCCTTGGGAAATCTCCATCCATGTGTAGGTGGCATGTGTACAGAGTGTGTGGGCTTAGATACTCTTAAGCACCATACTCTACACGAGTCGCGCACTCGGCTGACCAGATGAAAAAGACTCTCTCCCTCACCTGCCTCCCTCACCCCCTCTCGCCCTCCAACCTAGACACGGTGGTCAAGGGAATACAGACTGTCTCCATAGTTGTTGATCAAATGCAAAACGGCAAAGCAGACTCGAGTTTGGATGAGCAGCAGGGAAGCACTGCGCAAACACACACACACACACACGAGCACACACAGAGCCAAAAAGCCAGGAGAGAAAAAAAACATTCACTTGAGCCGAGTGGGGTGGACAGACACCATTAACTCCGCAGCCATCCCCAACGCAGCTGCAGAAGTGATGCTGTGAAATCCAGAGCTGGCCGTCAAAATCCTGCCTTTAAAGTGTTGCGTGGGGCATCATTTATTTATTTCGCCTCCGGCGTTCTCACAGACACGGGGGCTTTCAGGTGCTAAAACTAAAAGAAGAGATGCTCTCGTGGATAAAGAGTGAGATAATTTCGCTACGGTGTTCCAGTCATATCAGGCTCCCACTGACAAACGTACAAAGCTCTTTGGTGTACAGAGATTCTCTTTATTAATATGATGTAGCACACAGTTCCTTTAATTATAATGTAGCCCACAGCTACGTTTGCTTCTGTTAATATTGTCTATACTTTACCCCACCCCCACCCACTCACCCCACCACACCATTCCCAATATCCTGAGTGCACTGTGTTAGAAACAATGCTGTTTTTCGAAGCCCACGCTATTTTTGCACTTGGGTCACTGAACCTGTCAAGGTTAGCATTTGTCTCATTAATTTCCAGATACATTTACCATATCGCACATCTAAGCACGTAAGATGCTTTTACCTTCTCTGACTGATGGGTTGGATGTCAGACACAGGCTTAAGCCCTGCTCCGAAAGGATGTGGTGGCGTTGGGGTGGGGGCTGGCGTTTAGGGCTAGAGAGTGAACAAGCTCGACATTTCTGAAAGTGATTGTACTTTCGTCAAAAATAAATAGGTAATCGTCCGCTTTCGATGCCGGGTTTATACCGTGGGATTTCCTGCCACGTGGACGGCCCAAAGAGCTGCTCTTGTTGGCGGTGGTGGTCAGGAACCACGCCTTTCACATCCTGAGGTGCTGCGTCAAATTCAAAACTGATTGAAAGCGACGGGGAGGAGGAGGCAGGACAAAGCGGGCTTCCCGCTCCACGTCTCCACCCGACAACAACAACTTGTGTTGCCGGTGGGTGGGGGGAGTGAATGAGCCAAATGGTGGAGGAATCGTGGCCAAATAGAAGCTCCCTTCTATTTGCAAGCAGTCCCGTGAGATCTTTAAAGTCCACCCAAGACAGGCAGGCGTGACCTTGGTCTTAACGCCTCATCCGGAAGACGGCAATCCTGACACTGCAGGCTCCCCCAGCAACCCGTCAAGATCATCTGCCGAGACTGCGAGCTCACAGGCTTGAACCCCCCCCCCCCCCACCCTGATCGTTTGATTCAGAGGCAAGAGTTCCACCGACCGAGCCAAGCTAACACTGTGTAGAAATGATACCCTACAGTATCTGCTCTACGCAATTTCCATCAACATTTCCCCTAGGGTTTTCGAACAAGTACTGAAGAATGAGAAACAAACAACAAAAAAAAACAGCGTAGCGCAGGTTCATGCTGATGTGTTGTACAAGGGGATGAATTGTTATGCCTCACAGTCAGTCAATCACAGTTGAAACCACTCGAGGATCGAGTCAGTTGTGGAGACTCACTTGTGTTGTGACTTTAATGCATGCGCCACTACAATGGATTATATCTCACCCACCCCCAACACGCAGTCTGTTTCTGTTAGCTTTCATCTCAGCCTTGATGGTTTGCCCACAAAACGTACGGTCAATTCACTGTACAGTACATTCTGTCAAGCGCTTTGAGGCGTCTCAACGTCGTGATAAAGCTCTATATCAAAGGTAAAGATTATTATTGTCCTTGTTGTTGAATCAGCATCAGCTCCAAGGTGCCTGGTGTTCAGAGCGAGAGTCAGTTTGCCCCATTCATTAAGTGTCCTCTCTCTTGTTGTGTCTTTATGCAGTGACCCAAACCGTTGACGCACTTTCCTTTCTCCATCGATGCTGGCAGTGGCACAGGGTATGATGTGAAGCCATTTTTCTCTGCCTCTATTCCCCCTCTCCACTCTGCCATTTACCCAAATGATTTTTTTTCTGCTCAGCGCCCTTTGGTGCAATTTTTAAGCCATTGAACAACGAAAAAAATATACCTTGTCGGCACAGGAGATGGACGAGGAGGGATCAGTAAGATTCATAGATTGAGGGGCACAGACAACGTACAGTATCACAACCTTTAATGCAGTAGAGAGACGTCCTAAGGGAACATTGTGCACACGGATGGAAAGGTGAAAGGCAACCGGAGTAGTCTTGTGGTTCGGGCAAAGTGGACATCTTGCAGTTCCAATGTCATTACAGAGGCAGTAAATTGAATTGATAATGATGTTATCGCGGAGACTAGATACACGCAGCCACATTTATAGCCACTTAATTAAGGAACTGAAATAGAAATCTGGATCATCCTGCCTGGCAAAATGAGCCCAATTAAAAATGTAATTCATCAACACTCCAGTCAATTATCAGCAAAAGTGGTTGATCAAAAAAATGTCTTGGATTAACTGATGTGAAACAAAAGTCCAACAATACTGAGGGCCCCAATTCATTCAGCATCGAATTTTTCACTTTTAAAAGTCTGCACTGAAAGATTTAATCGGCAGTGATAACATCAGCTGAAACAAGAGTAAGTATCTCAAAGTTGTTCTTCTCTTAACAAGTTGGCCTTCAGCTCAAAATTGAAAAGGATATTCAATAGAAACCATTTCTGCCCTTCTCCTTCTTTCCCTCCCTCTTTTTCTTCTCTCTTCTCCCTACTCCCTTTCTTTCTTTCTCGTTCCCTCTCTTTCTCTCTCCTTCAGTAATAGGAGTCAAAAGGGTGGTGGGAGGGGGGGGGGAAGACATCAGTCACTGTGACTCAGAATGTCTGAGAGCGTGTGTTAATAGAAATACAATCGCAGAGGCTGAGAAGTTTATTTGCAATTAAATGTTGGATCGCGTGAAGTGGGGGAAGAGAGCAGTGGTGGGACATTGATTGCAGTGTCTCTTTATTGCAACTGGAAATCTCGGTGTCTGATTCTGCAGATACAACAGTCTCAATTTGTCATGGCAAACCGTGCTTAACGTTGGCCATTTAATCACATACCGACAATCTCCACAGTAAGCCATTTGAGCCTTCAAATTTAATAACCTGCCTTTTCTTCGGATATTAAACTAACCCCCTGAAGGCTGAAGGTTTTATCTCACTCTCAACAGTAGTCAAACAAATTTTGCTTCTGTAGGTTTTTCCCTCCAGAACTGAGCGTTAGTCTCAACGGATACAGTTCAGAAGCAAACCACTTGGGGAGGGAGATGTGTGCGAGGCTGTGCGGGGGATAGTGACGGTTGTGGAAATGAATCTGTGCAGCCTGCGCAAAGCAATAAGAATCCTGGCATTTGATATCGCGTCTTTCACGGTGGGAGGGGTCTTCGAAGTGTTTCACGGGAATTACTATAGCGACTGTGTGCACTTTGAGCTCAAATACAACCGCCGATTTGCGCACTGACACCTGAAGCGCAAAAGAAACTTGCAATTCCTTTGCTTGGTTTTTATGTAAGGGAGATTTCTTTTTTTTTCCCCCCCTTTCTTTCTCGCTCACTCACTCAAGAAAAAAAATACGTAGTTGAAAGTGATCAGATTTGGAAAAGACACAAATTGGGATTGCAATGCAGACAGGCTGAGGGGTGGCAGTGCAAAGCAATTGATAAATTGGAGTGTCGAGGACATGGAAGAGGAGATTAAGACAAACATAGTCTTACGGAAAAAAATGTTCAGCAAACATCTAAGTAAAGAGAGAAGAGTCTGGAGAGCTTCAGTGAGGCAGATATTTTCAAGCAAACATTTTTTCGTGTAGGCATCCCCCATTCAAAGGGAATCGGGTAAGGAAGCGTATCAAAGGATACCGTGTAATCATCGTGAAGCAGTAAAGATAGCAATAAGGAAGGAAGTAGGAACGAAATCAATGAATGAAAAACTGATAAGGGTTCACATGATTTTAAAATAACTTCAGCTTTCAATGACGAGAGATACGAAATCAGTCTGAATAGATATGTGCCACAGAGGGAAGGAAATTAATAATTGGGTGTTGCTGTAAATGAGATTAATATTGTACATGACAAGAGAGAGGTAGGTTGACTATTTGGTGCAATTTCAATCATTGGAGATTAGAATAGAGTGAGGGAAGGTTTCCTCCTGAAAGAGAGGTCAGTTTCTGAACATCATACAGTATCGCTGCTTGACACGTGTGTTGTTGAGAAGGGGTTGGGAAAGAAAATGCATCCGAGGTGACTTGAAATTAAGGAAACCATTGAACATCAGCCATTTCCTGAGGGATTTCAGATGAGAGGGAAAACAATATATACGTATCAAAAAAAACACAAGAGAAAGTCAAATTGTAGGGCTTCAAAATGGGGAAGGTAAGCTACGGAAATCATCGTGAAATATAGAAACCGTTTTACAGAACTTGCATCATCGGCAAACGTTAGATAGTTTGCCGACAACATTCTTCGCGATCGTTTGCCTACAAAAAGGCACAGTCACTACACGTTACAGCAAATCCTGTGAAGCGCTTCGAGATATCCTCCCGCCATGAAGTATCAAATGCGTATTTTTTATTTTAATATTTTTTAGTTCATAACTGTAATATTTTAAGGTGCTAGAATACTACAGTGCTCACCTAGGAATACCAAGCAAATGCTGAGCCAAGTTGCAATCACAATAATAATAATAAACCTTGCATTTGATATAGCGCCTTATCAAAAAGAGGTCATCGTTTGCCTTTCCTTGGCCCCGCGCAGCTGATAAGCATTTATTTATTTCCCTGGTTTCCGACAAGCAATTCCCCCTCAAATAATCTGAGAAGTAAAATGCGCGTCGCAGAACATGCTGTAAAGTGAAGCGACTGTATAATTTGTGGGCGAAACGGTGTACGAGAACCTGCAGTGTCAATGCATGTTAATTCCTCCTTTAGGTCGACGGCAGAAAATTGCCACCTGTGGGAGTCAGTGATCAAACACGTATCGAGCTGTCCAGAAGTAGTCATTTTTTTTCCCCCACCAAAAAAAAATGTCTCTGCTCGTACTGATGTGATATCAGAACTATCAATCACCTGTCTGACAACCATCCACACCGAGTGATTGACAGTTGAATGCAGTGCAGGTCCCAGTTCCTCTTGCGGAAGAGGAAAATCTAAAATCAGATGAGGAATTGTCGCTGCTAAAAAAAAAAAAGAAAAAATACTTTCAACGGCAGCAAGATGTCGTGTCATCTCTCATTAAAGATAAATTGTGCTGCCGATCAGAGGGACCCTATTGCAGTTTGATCAAGTTATGACTGAAATATAAAAGGCTGAAGCTGTAACTGCAATCTGGGACTTGTGCCGAACGGTCAATATTCTTCTCCAATGCTCGAATCCGATTGATTTGGGCTCGCGTCTAATGCGGGCTATAAATATTTTAGCACTTGTGGCGTTGGCAAAGATGAATCGCGGCACGTTCCTTCGCTGACTAGCGAGGAAGGGCAAGAGAGTAGAGAAAATTACCTGGCTGAGTTTTTCAGGCAAGGAAATTCGACGTACGAGCTGCCTAGTCGGGCAAACCACATCCCCCCGCCCCATGATCATTACCTACTCGCCAAGAGGAAAGCACGGCTGAAATCTGCAACCCTGACTCTGTCACGTCACCTCGTTGAGTTCTTCGGGCAGTTCAGTGGATGAAGTCAATGTGTTTTATTTAGTTATTTATTTTTTATTTCACGTACGGAGAGACCCGAGTGAGATGCTGGGGTGGCCAACGAGGCTGACGAGAGTGGGAGAGATAAATGAGATAAGGTGGACAGTAGGCCCTGAGGACTGCAACACTTCTGAAAAACTGTATGCTTTGCAAGACGACAGTTGAAACCGAGATCTCCTTTACCTTTTTCAGATGGACATTAAAAGATTGCGTGGCTCTATCGGAAAAGAGAAGGGAGTTGGTTCCCCCCAAGCGTCCTGGCCAACAATCCCCCAGATAAAATTGGTCATTGATTAGCGGCCAAATTACTATCACCGTCCTTTACAGAAACGTTAGGAGACGGTTTGAAACGCTACAGCCACTACGTCAATGGCAAGGATTGTTGTAGAAGAGAAAATGAGAGGGGTAAGGAATTTCACAGGCTTGAATTTCCAGGAGAGAACAAATTTGTGGCAGGGAGAGAGAGAGAGAGAGAGAGAGAGGGAAAAAAAAACAGTGACAATGCAGCGTGAAAGAACGTTGCGTATTTCAACCTTAGGAGGAACTCTCGCTCGATAAAAGGAAGAAAACGAGAAAGGTTGAGACGTTTAACAACCGTTTTCCAACCGTTTTATAATCACATTGGTTCAGAAACTGTCTCGCGATATCATCGACTGGCGTGTCGTACTTTAAGCACCTGTAGCCTCGCGTAAGTGCAATAGAGCAGCATTATGCGCTGAACAGAAGCCACAAACTTCCAGAGAACGCGTCGCGAATCCTTTCTCGAGGCGAAGTCGGAGCCATCGATCAACACAAAACGCAAGTCAGCATCGCGAAGGAACGTCCGAACGCCGATGACATCAATGTCCAAATGGATCACACTCTCAGTGCGATCAAAATCGGCCTTAAAAACCGCGAACCGCCTTGCCCGTCCGGCAAGGTGGTTCACGGTGCGGTCGAAATACCTGGAGTTCCGTTCGGCAAACGGCCGTGTGTAACCGTCTCAGCCGCTCCTTTAAAGGTTCGGTAAAGAAGGCATGTCCCAGACTACATTCAAATGGTTTCCCCCCCAGTAGCAGCTTTCTCACTGAGCTATTCAGTGAGGTCTGTCATCCTGCCCCACGCCACAGGTCCTAGCAATTTGGTAGCAGTTCACCAGTTACTGATGAGGAATTGAACGGGAAGGCCACACAGTGCCATTGTGCCCGTTCTATTCCACCCAACAAATACCTATATCAGTATTATCATTATTATTAGCTTAGAAAACACTGCAAAACACACAGTCACTCCACTTTACTGTATATTGTTTGAGGCTCCCTCCTAACCTGAAAGGCGCTGTATGAAATATAAGCATTATTACCGCAAACAATTTTAATCTAATACTAATTCAGTTAAGAAAAAGCTATGCTGCTGGAAGTCAGCAGAAACAAACGACCTGTCTGGTTGAGTGGTTGCAGCGAAAAGAAAAAAAAACTTGTTCGTTTTTCTTTATCGGGCATTGTGTGGCTGTGTGACAGCCCACTTATTTAACATTAAGCAGTTGCAAACTTCAATGATGTTATTGGTGATAAGAAATAAATTATACATGTGCGAGTCATTATTTTTTCATACAATTTCTCCATAATGCAGGAACACATGGTTGCTCCAGTTTACAAACGAAAACTATGCAGGCAAAAAAAAAACACAGAAAGGCACCTGTACACTATCCCCCCCCCCCACCGCCACCACCCGTCATCAAGTCTGTGATTTTATCTTTAATTTAAAAGGCGTATTGTAATGTGTTTTGTTCCTGATAGCCATGATACGAATTGTATGCTTTCTCAACAAATGTAATTATTGAGTCTGGATTTAAGTGCAATAAGACGTAGCTGAAACCTATTCATTATTTAATAACGCCTGCCTTGGAGTCTGCGAATGGTAATGAGGAAGCCTCCATTAAAATGCTGGCAGGCCTGACTGGTGAAAATTGGCTCTAGCCTTGCTGTTTGAGACCAAGGGAAAATGAATGCAATGTGTGATTTTGGACTGCCGTTGCCACTGGAACTCCCCAGTCGTGCGAGGCTTGCTCTGAAGAGCGAGAGTAGGAAAAGCTCTTCACAGAGCCTCAGTCAGCCAGTGGCACAGTCAGGATTCGAAACCTTGGCCGCAAGGACCAGCGCTTAACCTGAGCAACGATGGGAATGTGCAACCCTTTCATTGGACTTTGGGACAACCCGATTTCCTCTCACAGGGTGGAATGAGCGGGCTGGCTGCTGTCGGGATACGATGGATTGCTTGCATTATTTTCCTCTGCTGTAACTGTCTCCTTGCTCTTAATGTCCAGGACGGTCAAAGATCTCGAGGAGAGTCGCGGTGAATTGGCGTCCAGTGTGGTGACTGTGCATTTGCAGAAGGTTCTGCGCACAACTACGGAAGCAGAACGAAGAAGCATGTGGGACACTGATTTAATATCTCACCCAACGGACGGCAATTCTGATAATTCAGCAACCTCCCAGGAACACAACCGAGGGTCAGCCTGGCCCGCAAGCTCAAGTTCTAGATTTGGAGCTTGAAACCCAAAGCAAGAACACCTTCCTCCGAGCGAAGAAGACACCTGCGTAGGACTGCACTATCCTCACCCCTCGTCTTAGGAGGAAATATCTCCTCCAATTCGCCACTCTGGAAATAGAATGCCGCAGTTCTCTGAAGTGCCTTGAGACGTCTCAAAGACGTGATAAGACGCTATAAATCAAATGCAAGGGTGCTACTATTATTATAAGAATAATCATTCTGAAAATAAACGTACATCTCCAAGTGCAAGCCAAGTTCTTTTTCCATCGGAGGAGGAGGAAAGGGGAGATATTTTAAAGCAGCAAAAAGTAGCACAAGTTCTAATAATAATAACACAATTTGGAGAAATTGAAGATTTTTGTCTACTTTCAATTACATACGTGTATTGGAGTCGGCACGGCTTGTGGGAAATGGACAGAACCGACTACAGTGCCCATGTCTCCTGCCTGTTAAACACTCCAAGACATTACCCTGGGTGAAGGCTGCTCTATAAATGCAAGTAGTTGTTGTTGTTGAGTGAGAAATAACCATAAACCATACATTGAGAGATTTGACTTGGGGAAACTATGAGCGTGCAATTGGCACAGGTTACATGTCTGTTCATGTATTATCAATTCACACGTTTCGATGGAAAACCATTTGTGTACATATACGCAGACACACACACACACGCCGGCAACAAGATTTCCATTCTACATTGAAGATCGAAAAGGCAGCCAGTTAATATATACCCCGCGGTGCACAGGGTACTGATTTAAGTGCTACAAAAGTGGTTTAATAAAGTGAATATCTTCAATCTAGATACCATCTGAAGGATTGATCCACTTCTACTGTAAAACAAGATGAATTTCCTTTAATAATATTTAGCCTGGCTTCTCAAAATTGACTTTTCTGCATCAATACATTTGTGCATTGATCGTCGGCTATTTAACACCTTGATAATTACATAAAATGACAGAGGCATTTTTCTTTTAAACGGGTTGTTGGGTTGGGGGGGTGGTAGGTGGGTGGAAATACTTATGCTCAATGATCCTTGCCTAAACAATGTGAAAATTATTTTTCTGTTGAAACTTCATTCAGTATGTTAATTTGGCACCAAAAAAGAAACATAAATCTCATTCCAGGTATCTATCTTGCCTAACAATAGCAATAGAGCCTCACATTACATGCCAACTATGCACCAGTTTCTCCTCAATTACTGCATCGAGAATCATATAGAGTGGGAAAAATGAATGCTTTCCGTCTGCTTTTAGTTGAATGACTGAATTGGCGTTGAAACTGTTTGAAGGAAATTGGTGGAAACAAATGCAGGGCCCCAGGATATGTTGAGGGAATTCCGGAGTAATAACCCCAAAACCATTGGGGAGGAAGGTGGTGGGCGAAAGATAGATTACAAAATAAAAATTCTTACATGTGGTACTGCACCTTTGAGGATTTCTCAAAGCACTTCCTCGGATACGCCGTAAAATGTAGTGACAGTGCCTTCCTTAAGCCCAACTTTTCATAAGAAAGCAAGTCAACCTTCTGCGCACTGGAAACAGGCCATTGCGTTTGATCTTTTGGCCGGAGGAATGGAGAAAGGAATCGAAGGGAGCAAGAAAGAGAGAGAGAGGGAGAAAAAAAAAGCCCGGAAAAGCATGAGAGAAACAGCAAGCAAATTAGGGAGCTCTATGTATAAGAGGATTTTGCACAGATCTCATCTGCATGTAACTGGCTTTCACGGTTAGAGTTAAATGCCATAATGATTTACAGCATATTATTATGCTCTAGGTGGTCGTTGCGTGTATTCCTTACGAGTTTGGGATCAGCGGGGCAAAGCAGCTCAATGACATTTGATTGCACTGGTGATGACCAAGCCGCAGCAGTAACATGAAACACAAATCCTGTTTTATCAGAACCGAAGCACAGCAGAAATGCATAATTCAATCGCTTAAAAGGCTGCGGAACAAGAAACCGCACTTTCGCCTTTGCTGTGTCCCGGTTTAACCTTCACCGGCTCTGGCTGAAGCATTGCCCGCAGTGTATTAGTCTTTGATTCCGGTTGATCAGAGTCGACACGATTGGCACAGCGGCAAAGTCAATCCCAAACCGCACCTCGAAAAGGACAATTTTTATTATTTTTAAAAATATATATATAATCGATTCGTTTCTCTTCGAGCTAACTAGTTTTTTGTTTCTTTACAGCTGGTGCATTCCTTCCTGCTGACTGGCGTGGCAATTTCAGCTCAATTTCACCACATTAAGAATCCACCGTCTGAACATTTCTTGGTCTGAGCTGAGGTGGAAGCAAAGAACAGCAGCAGTGGGGGAGGGAGGGAGGAAAAAAGCCCACAGAAACATAGGGAACAGCACATTCTAGTTCATTTGAATGAATGCATTTCTGCAGTGGATTTAGGAGGAAACTTGATGCGTAAGCGAGGGAGAAGAGAAGGGAATAGGAGGCGGGGGAGCGAGGCACAGGAGGAGTGTGGATTTCGAACACCGTCACCGTAAGCCAGTTGATCTGAACGGCCTGTTTCCTCGCCGTGTCGGTCTGCATAAATTGTACATTGTCTTGGAATTCATGGGCTTTGACTTCTAGGGCTCGTGCCAACGGCTGCGCCTCCCCATTGATGAGCGAGGCAGGCTGGCGTAACGACACGCCAAAGGGATGGTGCTCAAACCCAAGCCGGTGGGGCCACGGGAAATTACGAAAGCATACACCACCTGCTTCATCATCTGGACCTGGAAGACGCACTGCGGGTCAACAGCAGATCCACTCTCCGTTAGGTATGGAGAGCAGCTGCTGACTCACGCACGCGGCAGCAATTTCCAACCGCACTTTTAAACCTGAAGAAGAGAAGCTCGTTCTCCATCACCTTGGAATCCTGTCTCTTGCGAGCGAGCCGGATGCAAGAAATTAATTTCTCAAACAAATATTGCTGCAGACCCATTCATCAGCAATGGAAACTTAAGTGGTTTCTCTCAAAATGCTATTCCAAAGCTATTATTTGCTTGAACCTTAGAACCAGAGTAATTTACAGCGCAGGAGGAGGCCATTTGGCTCATGGTTCCAGAGCTGGTTCTCTGACAAGACTATTTAGTCGCGTTTCTCCTGACTTTTTCCCCTGATAACTTTTTTTTCCCCTCTTCTTCTCAGATGGTCATCTAATTCCCTCTTAAAGGCTGATATGGATTCTGTCTCCGAGTGCCGACAAGCATCCTCACCCATGAGTAGACCTTGTGGAAACACTCAGGTCATCGCTAAATACTTCTACCGTTTGATTTCTATTCATAGATCAATAAATGTCATCATGAAAGTCTTCCTCGCTCTTTAAATACAGCACCCTCTAAAGGGGACAGGGGAAAATTGCGACGTTTCTCCTTATTATCCTTACTGAAAATAATATTTGCTCTCTGCTTTGCTTAGTCAGTCAAAGAAAGCTAAGTGGTCCAGGACACTGCCCTAAGTGAAGGGTGCTGTGTACGTGCAGGTACATAGTTGTTGTTGAAATGAGGAAAACAGATGAACTGGAGCCTTGACAAGACCATTCTTATGTGCGCATGTGTGTGAGAGAGAGAGAGAGAGAGAGACAACAGGTTCTGCCTGCGCTATTCAACCACTGATGGTCCATATGAATAATACACGACCCGCAGAGCTGTCCAAACAGGGGGAAGATAATGGGCTGCAATGGCCGATACATTTCAATCAACAAACATTTGTCGGCTCGCTTGGCTCATTACTGGGGAGTGAGCAGCCAGCATCCCTGGGCTCGAACTCTGCCACTCAGACTCATGCCCCACTTCTCCTTTATTAGCTCCTTCGATTGCCACGAGGCTGGAGATCAAAGTGTGCAGCTTAGAATAGAAATCAGTTGAGTTATTTGATGGTCCGTAAACCTTTCGTGCCGCACTGTGTGAGTGGCCGTGGGTGGGGTGGCTGTAGGGGGGGAAATTGCTATTCGCCAATACCAGCGCCTGGAACCCCACACGGTCTTTGCTGGTCAAAACTCCCAGATGTTAAATTTTGACATCAAACAGCATTGTGCTGGACATCAACACTGTTTCTCTCTCTCACACACCACACACAAAATATCACACCTGTACACGCAATCAAGTTTCCAAACAAGAATGACCCACAGAGGGAAGCGTGCCGGGTGGTAAGTTGCGTGATGTCAGTTGGTTGAGTAGTACCAATGCGCCAAGGCTTGGGAACCCCAGATTGTGTGTGTGTGCGGAGCTGGGAGCGTTTTTAAACCAGTTAAAACAGCACCGCTGGTTATTGAGAGCACAGTTTCTGCTGCTTGTCCAGCTACGAGCACCCTAACCTTTCGAGGTTTGGCTTCCGGGGTTAACGGAAGCCGTGTGGAAGAATCCCTGCTGCCAAGGACTGATCTGCCATTCCAAGTCCTGGCCATCAGACAGGCTAGCGTGTCTGTCATCAGCAGTGCCCTGTCTGTTTGCCAAAGCCCCTCAAAAGTGCACCTGAATTTAGCAGTTGGTGCTGAGTAAGCTGCTGCCTCGACAGTCAATCCAAGAAGGTTGATCTCAGAACGAGACGTGCAGGAATTGGCTTTCATTTTGTTTTGAGGTTTTTTTTTTTTCCCCCTCCCCCAAACTTTGGCACATCTCCGCAGGCAGTTTCTGGTTGTGTGAAGTGAATCTCATTCCTTATTAATGATCCGAGTGCGGGGAGATTAGAGCCGGGCGTCGACAGCGCTCACTTTGTGCTGATGGAATTGGTTGTGGAATGTTGCAACGCTTACTCTAAATGCTCATTCCGTCTCTCAGCAGGTGCCGAGGAATACCAGGACATTCATTTGTCCCGGAAGGCTTGTTGCAAATATTGTGGTTCCGCCTGCTGTGATGTACTGTTGCGTGTCGCAGGAGAGTAAAGGCTGAATGCGGATCAGGCAAAACCGTGGGCAATTACAGAGCGAGATGATGTTGTTCCTGTTCCCAGGTAATGCCTGATTGGTCACACAGTTGCCTTAAGCCGCAACTTTAAAGCGTAGGTGAAGAAAGCGAAAAGCACAGATTTCTAAGTTAACTCGACTTGGGTTGACTTTTCGGCGTCCCTCTCCCACTCAGGACAGCCGTGCCGATCGATGCCTCAACACTCTCTCTCACGGGCCAGAAGATTAGCCAGGATGCCCCGCTGTCAAGTTCTTTCCAGCGACTTGTTTGCCGTGCAAAGCTGATATCCATCTTTCCCCTGGTGATCGAATAGCCACTTGACACTCACCAGCAAAGCCAGAGAACGCACGCGAACACACAGGGCGCTCAGGAAAATGTACCGAGTCACAAGTCAGTCTCGTCAGAAGAGGAGAGAAGTTTGGAGGGGCAATAAGGGAAACGGATGAAGGAATAGCGCAGAAGAAACCCATCGAGGAGTCCTGCAGCATATTGGTTGGAGCATTCGCCTCACAACGAGAGGCCTTGGGTTGCATTCCCAGGCAGGACGATAGCTTTGGTAAGTTTCCTTACCCCACATGCCTCTGTTTACCTCGCAGCAGGAACCCGGCTGTTATTCGATTGGCGAAAACGCTTTCTGGGGGGGAATAATCGCTTCAAGAACGAATAGCAATAATAATTTGGTCGATCAATCCATGACTGTCCGTGAGACAACGCTGTGCGCAATCGGCTGCCGCGTTTCACGCACAAAGTACACAGTGAATTCACTTCACAATACATTCTGTGAAGCACTTTGAGATGTCTCGACAACGTGATAAGGCGCTGTATGTATCAAGGACTATTGTACAGTAGCCTATTATTTTCTGAAGTCAGCAGTTTGCCAAATCAGATCAAGTGCAAAACACCTCCTAAACAACCCACCACGGTTGCCTCAGTCAACAAACGTGGCATCGATATAGTACGCGATACTAACTGTCCCGTCATTCCCTGTCAAGCACAACTCATTAGGATTCTAAATTTAAATCGCAGATTACACTGCTTCAATGTGCTGTGAATTATAGGAGCAAACAATTTCCGGCACAATTTCAATCTGCATGAATTATTATGTCAGTTTGTGTCACAGAAATTTTCATTACTGAACAGCGCTAGTAATTATTTAGCGCGCCGGGTTGGAACACATTTCATTCTTGGTAGGCAATGTGTTTTTTTTTGGAAAAAAAAGTACGTAAAAGAAAGAAATGGAATTTGTGCCGAGAGAAAGGAGTTTTTTTTTAAAAAAAGAGACTTAAATAAAATCGTCAACATCCAGTAATGAGGTTTCTTCACTTGATAAATCTCAGCAATTCTTGTAAATTGTAAAAACAAAAAGGATACAAGCTATATATTTTGTATACACCAACCTGATATTGTCTTCATTTAGGCAAAGGCACGTAACACGAGTGTAAAACAACCACAACAGAATTACCAAGAAAAATGGAACTGCCAACCAATAACAACAACCAAAAAAAAAATCTTTGACGGGGTTAAGAAGCAGTGATACAATCAAGACGTAATTGATGAGCTTCACTATATCCCAGTTGATTTCTATTATGATAGAAACTGCACCCAAATGACTGAAAATAAGCCCAATTTCGATAAGGAATAGACTGATTTCTCTATTCACGTTGATGAATAGTGTGTAATTGCGTAAACAATACCGGTCCAAAGCTTAGCAACTAATGGTGCTTTACTGCAATATAAAAATTGTTTAATTGTTGCATCGAAAGTAATTGTTTGCCTTCAGTGACGAATTGAGGCTTGAAGATCAACAACGGGTTTCGGTTTCTCTGCTCCCATCTTCCGTTTGAAAAGTGCAAGCCGCTCTTTCAGAAAGTTGCCAGCTCTCCCCAGGCCGCAGAAAAATGATAGGAATTAATGACAGACAGCAGGGGAAGCCACGCTTCCACGGCTTGCCAGTGAATTCTGTGCGAGTTCTGCCGAGTCGATTGCCCTTCGCACGTCAACGGTCTCCGGCCCCTCCAAAGAGGCAACCAAACCAAAGCTGGACAGGCACGTCGGTAACTCTGAAACTGATGTGTTTGAAAAGAAGGGAGAAAAGTGGTGATCTCCTCAATTGGCTCCAGACGCAAGTTTCTACCATTGTGAAAAGCAAGGCGGTGAAACACAGTTGGAGAGTTCTCACCCAAGTACTTGGTCGCGATTTATTTTTAAGAGTCAGTCTGACTCTGTGGGTAGCACTCTCGCCTCCGAGTCAGAAGGTTGTGGGTTCAAGCCCCAGTTCGAGACTTTGAGCTCACAGTCCGTACTGACACTCCAGTGCAATGCTGCGGGAGGGGGGAAGAGGGGGAAACTTTGTAATATCAGAGGTGCCAACCTTCAGATGAAATGTTCAACTGAGGCCTGTTTGCCTGTTCAGGTGAAGGCTAAACATTCTGTGGCACTGTTCAAAAAGGGAACAGTCTTTCCCTTGCAATTTGGCCATTCGCTTCCAGGCCGTTTGTGTGATGTTTGCCGCGCACAAATTAGCTGCAGCAACGGTCCACAAAATGCACAGTCACTACACTTTACAGTAAAATCCTGTGAAGCACAAATGCAAGGATTACTATACTATAACTGTGCTCGAACATACATTCAACGGATTGACACGGATGATGTAAGCCTGAAATGAGAAAGTGTGTCCCATCTCCCATCGAGTGATAACATTGCTCATCCCCTATAAGCAAAAAAAAATACACACTTTGCTAAATTCTTTACGTGTTGTCCTGGAAAAGCAATGTGCTGGCAGCTCCTTTGAAGCTGAAGGAAGTCACAGTCAAGTCTGAACCCTGTCCTTACTCACAATCTTGCAGGCCACAATCACTGGGGACAGCAAACAGGAGCGTAATCCCTGGCCAATATTTCTGACAGGTAATCCTTCATAAACCTGAGCAGTGCATGCTGGACATCAACTCTGTTATCAACACTCTGCGACCAAAGTTAGCCCGTCAGAGCTGCAAATGCACACCAGGAGCTCAAACACCAGGGTTTCACAAGCCCAACAACAGCTTGTATTTATTTAGTGCCTCTCATGCAGGGTAGGGTCCCAGAGGGGAGCTATATAAATGCAAGTAGTTGTTGTAATCAAGCCATGACCAAACATCACCAAGATTGTATCACCAAGAAGAGTCCTCTTACGCTGTAAAGTGTGCATTACTTGGAAAAAAATTTCCCCAAAATAAACTTTTTGTTTTACTTACACGTACGCACACACTGTTCCCATCGGGTTTCACACAGCCTCCGCCCTCCGAGCCCCGCTCCTCTTCAAATGTCCTCAGTCTCCCCCCAGGTTCTCGATAATCTATTCACTTAATTGATCATTACAAGCACCTGCCCATGTCAAGCCTCGCAAACCAATTCCTTGAATGGGCATTCCACATCCTCTGTCCTCAAACATCCAGCAAGGTGGGTGGGGGTCAAAATGCAGGTCCAGCCTCGTCACATTTCACCTCCCTGCAGCTGAGGTGGGAGCCGATTTCTGTGCTCCACCCCATTTCAGGAGTACAGGGACAACAAGAACTCGGTTAGGTAGAGCAGCATCTCGAAGCGCTTAAATTTGACCAGGAAGCAAACCCAGGCCTCCTGCCTTCCAGGCGAGAATCCTACCACCGAACCACCAAAGCAGCTGACATCACGACTTGAAACAAACAGCTTCAAAAGATGAGTTCCATGGCCCCCCCTTCCCTCTCTACACCCCCAGCACTGTACCTCTGAAAATTATTCCAAGCCAGCGAAACCCTCGGAGACGAAGTCCGTCTGGAATTGTTTGACCGCGGCAAAAACAAATCACATCTTCTGTTTGAATCAAACGACAGCACATCGGACTGAGGTGTTTTAATCAAACCAGCAGGTGCTCCTCATTACCAGGAACAATCTCAGCAAATGGAGCTTATCAACATTGTGCAGCTCAAGCCCCAAGGCATATGACAAACTCATTTGCCAGGCAATGGATCAAGACTTCCGTAGGCCATTCTCGAAAGGAGACAATAAAGGCTTATTTGTCATGTTTGTTCTTTAGTTCTGTTTCATCCAATGTTATTTTCGCAAATTTGCTTGCCGTGCGTGCCAACAAAACACACAGTCACTTAACGCGTCACGGTAAATGCAGGGAATCAAAACTGCACAGATCTAGTCTGTTAGAAACTTCCCCAATGTTCAATAATCCCTTCAAAATGACCTTTGCACTACGTGATTCAGTCTACGGCGATTTCCTTTGGCACATGTTGCCAGTTTTACAAGAGAGAAAAAACACAGAGGATATTCAGACAAGGTTTAAATGATGTGCCACAGTGTTGGGGGGGAGAGACTGAAAGCTCCTTATCTCTATCCAGAGAACTTTGCTGGAAGGTGCGTGGAGACAGGATTAAATAATAATAATTTGGTCACTCAATCTCTGACTGTTTGTGGGGACGCTGCAGTGCACGATTGGCTGCCGCATTTCGCCCACAAAATATGCAGTCAATTCACTTTACAGTATATTCTGTGAAGCGCTTTGAGACGTCTAGAAGACGTGATAAGGCGCTATATCAAATACTGGGATTATTATTATTAGATCGCCTGCGCTGCTACCGGGTCAAAGACCGATGACCGATTCCATGATTGAATCTTGAATTGGATGTTAGAATAATGCACAAAAGAATGTGGTTTTATCTCCCAAAGAAATCGAGTGTGTGGCTGTTCGCTACAACAAACTGCAGAGATCCACAGCGCTGGGCGATTAAAGGGAAGCAGGCAGGCTATGGTTCGAAAATGATAAAATGGGTGATATCATCTGTTTCCATCAATCAGATTCTCACCGCAAATTAATTGGATGGAGGCAGTTGCACTCGGAGGCAGCGTGGCTTGCCTCTTTACTATGTCGTTTAAAAGCAATGTGGATTTCAAAATGGGAGATCTTTATCACCCTGAACAAGACCAAATCGCAAATTCTTGTCCGGCAACTTGAAATATAGGAACGTTTACAATGTTTTTTGAGGATGGGTAGAGCGATCATTTCAAACTCACAAATGGCCTGTGCGACACAGCGCTAAATGAAGACTCTTTCGATTGTTTGGGGTAGAGGGGGAATGGGTTCAATCAAGGACATCAGCAAATTGTTTTATCCTTGTGAAAAAAAAATCAATCTTTGTTAAACTGTGATGAGATCTCAGTTGAACTTTTTCCACCTCATGATGGTCACACTTGGTTTCACCGGGTGAAGATTTTTACAGGAATTGTTTCAGGAAAATAACTATCCCTATAAAATGTGCTCATCAGTTTTCACGAAGAATATACCTCTCCTCAGGCTGTAAAAATATCGTCCATGTTTCCAATTTTTTTCACATCCAATGTGCAACGTGGTTCGTTATCAAATTGCATCCGCCTTTCACAAAGGGAGGACGTTTGAAAGCACTTCACAGAGTCTTTGATGACACTCCAATGCAGTGGTGTGTGTTGGCATTGTCGGAGATGCCGTCCTTTCGGATGAGACGTTAAACTGAGGTCCCGTCTGCCTGTTCAGATGGATGCTAAAGATCCCTGGGCTCTATTCAAAAAAAGAAGGGAGTTTCTCCCGGTGACTGGCCATCGATTCCCCCATGTAAAAATTGATCACTCAATTCGTGGCTGTTCGTGGGACGCTGCTGTGCTCAACTGGCTGTCGCATTTCACCCACAAAATGCACAGTCACTCCACTTTACAGTATATCCTGTGAAGCGCTATGAGACGTGTCAACCACGTGATAAGGTGCTGTGTCAAGTGCAAGGATTATTTCGATTATTGTTATTGTTATGCTGTAAAGCGATCCTACCGTGTGCTTTATCGCCGAAAGTCCAACATTGCAGTCACAGGGACTGACGTTGGAATTCACAAAGTAGTCCTCAGCTCACCTGCCCGCAGCTGAACGAGGTGGAGGTAAGCGACCGAGGACCTGGGCCAGAATAACGATGGTAAAGTGAAAAAGTCTTTCTTTTTCAGACCATTAAATCCGAAGGAGTCAGCAGTCAGTTTGTGGTGGTTCAGAAACATCATTATAAAGGTATCATTTTCTACTGATCATTTTGCTTGGAACTCCCACAGTGAATGGCGGTTTCCACAGTTCGTAGGAGGTTTCGCTTGATTTGAATGTCTACGTTTGCCATGTGTACAAAGCAATGCTTCCACTTGAGGGATGTTTTGTGCCCCCCCCCCCACCACCCACCACCACCGCTCCTCCCATTCGCAATGCGAATTCCGTTCGACAATAAAAACAAAACACTCACTTACGTTTCAGTGTTTCATCAGGCCAACGTATCTCAAAGGCACTCACACAGCGAGTTGCTTTGCGGTGTAGTGTCTGTTCTTATGAAAGCTAACGTGCAGCAAAAAAGCAATACGGTGACCGAGCAATTTGAATTTGAACAAGGAAAGAACATTAGCAAAAACACCGATGCACTCTCCCTCGGTACAGTAATGCTGTGTAATCATTAACATCCATCTGAACAGGGAACTGGGACCTCAGTTGAACATCTCATTTGGAGGACAGCACCTCCGACAATACAGCACTTTCTCAGTAGCGTCAGCTTATATTATGTGCTGTCAAGTCCTGATGTTCGAACCCCAAAGTCTTTGACCCAGAGGCAGGAGAGTGGCCAAATTGACAGTAATCACAAGACTTTGACAACGCTCCTGATTCACCGCTGTCCCTGCCTGCCCCCTCAAATAAAAGAGAGCGAGCGAGAGAACGAACGAACGAATGTATGAATGAAAATGTGAGGGCAATGTAGTGTCAGCTGACCTCCTGAAAATGGGGTCAAGTTCCATTTCGTGAGCGATTCAAGGGCAGTCCGCTGTTGCATTAAATCTGCTGTGTGGCAGGAAAGCTCATTCATCATCCAGATTCCACAGGACAATCAGCTTGCAAAATTGAATGCCATCAGCTGATCCAGTACGTCCCGAGTCAACGAACGTTTGACTCACAGACCAGAAAGTGTCGAGTGGGAGTCTCGGAGAAGCCTATTGCTGAGACAGGCTGATTGAGGTGCGGTCCGCGTCAATATCTCTGGGTCTATTGTGGGTGTACAATATATATTTACCTTTATGTAGCACATCTGGAGGGTGTCCAAGGTACCTCAGCACCCGAGCTGGAGTTGGGAGCCAACGGGGATGAGTGGGGAAGTGAAACGTGACCAAAAGCGAGATCAAAAGAGCTAGGTCTTGAGATGGATCTTGAACGAGGTGAAGGAGGGAGTGAGTCAGAGGGAGTCCAGGATGGAGTCTCAGAGAATGGATTATTATTTATTGTCTTTCACTACAAACGAAGTCCACCCAGACCCGCACCTCTACAGGCCAGCGGAGCGGATACAGTGTACCCACAGCCCGTAGATTCACCAACCAACAGCAGAAAATGTTGCACAAACCTACATCGAGAACCGTGATCTCAAAGGTATTCGAAACAACTGAGGTCGATCAAAGTACTGTAGGTATTAATCTTTTATTCTGCCTGAAATCCTGCCTCCTCGTTGACACTCGAGTTTCAAGCAAATTGTCCATTTGATACAGAACGGTCTCTGTCAGTGGCAGGGATCAGCAATGGGCAAATTGGGATCGATTCAATGTATTGAGGTGCGTCCACCAACCTTGGCAATGGGCAATGCTCCCTACTGGCCTGGGCAAAGAGGTACTTGGGCTCGACTTCTGAACAAAAGTTCACAGTGCAGATTCCACTGGCAACAGCACAATCTCGTGAATCATGAGCAGGTCATAAATGCAGAAAAAACCATAATAAATGTTGATAATATTAAGTAGAATATAGATGGCAGAGAAAATGATAACTAAATATTCATCACACGGATCCCTTTGCACTTCACTTTGACTCATATCATCATTTGCTCATCTGTATGAATACCTGACCTTTTTTTTAAGTACCGTCTGAGAGATTATGTTTTGTTTAACAATCCAACCAATTCTCTTCTCTCTGCTGAGAGAGCACAGGGTAAAGGTAGACAAAGAGGAGCAACACTGTCAATGGCGAGTAATGTTTTTTAGCTGGTTAAACTCCAAGGCACACTCCGGGGTCCCCAATCAAGACACCAGACTCTTTTAAACAAAACAGCTCCATGTTGTGATAAGAAGACAGTAGGGTGGGTATTCAGGAAGGATGAGATCAGATAAACTGAAGGGACTTCTTCTTATTAATCCAAATTAATCTTGTGAAATCTTGGCTCTTGCCAACCTGTGGCCAATGCCACTGCATTAGGGAAGCAAGGTACATCCCTCCAGGTTGAGAGTCTGCGCTCGATTGTATACACAGGAGAATTTTCGCACATATATGGAACTCTCAGCCTGGTTCGGTTACTCTGTGGGTTGCAACATACACCGCAGACACCAACTGAACAACAAAAAGCCATCAAAGCCACTGATGAAAAACGTTTGAGTAACTTAAAATCAATGTTATCCATCATCGTATAATTGTGCATTGTAATGACTGTAAATTTTGTTTTACAATGCTTCGCCACAACCTCCAAGTTATCTCAGCGATCAGCACGCTGATTCAAGGAAGCTTCGCAATGCCGGGCGCCTTACATGAGTAGTCTCGAGTTGCTCAGTTTCTGAGTTAATTTAATTTTTTTACCAGTATCTCACTTCATGCACACACAATGAGTGGCTTTGCTTCGATGGCAAACATTGGTACTCTGTGTGAATTGAATTGAATTAAGTGGAAGTGCATCCCGTATCTCGCTTCATAGATTGCACGCACGATGAGTAAGTCTGAATTCCAGTGTAAATGTGATTGTCCGACTCCTTCACAATATTTATCGGCACAGGCACCGGCATGATAGGCCGAATGGCCTCCTTCTGTGCTGCGAGGTTCTATGATTCTAGGATTTGGCTGCGTGCAAGTTAACAAGAGCAAAAAAAGCGCCTCACTTTTGTGTCAGAAATAGCTTAGTGCGTCCTTGAGACTTTTGTTGGCAGAGGCAAGCAGAACAGACTACAGCTGGGGAATAGTTGCATCTACATGTGGGCAATAAGCAATTGGACTCAAGGGAGATGACCTTAATAAAAGTGCCACTTTGGTTGATGAAAGTGTTTGGTGGTTTTATTTGAACAGTTCCTCTCACTTCATTAACCACTCGGCCTTCATTATCACGCTGGGGAAAAGACTTCCCCCTAGTTTATTGCACGTTTTGGCATTTATTTCTTAAGCAAGAAAATGTTAACACAAAGATCTCGACATAAGCCCAAGGATTTATTTCAAAGCTGACAGGGCTGTCTGATGTACAAGCCCCACTGAGGTCAGAATAAACTCGAACTGCATTACGTTAAGCTGCACATACACCAGCGAATGGAGGTTTCAATTCCCGTTTTAACAGCTTCATTCGGACAGAGCGTGACTCGCTCTGACCAGAGAGGTGACAGAAGTTGTTTCTTATGAAATCGCAGTGGTGGCAGGCTGGTGCCTGTACGCTGTAGCTGCCTGGTTTCAACAAGAAGTTAGCAGGTGGTCAGTGCTGTTTCCCCATGAAAGAAAACGAGACAGATCAGAGCGCAGGGAGCATTTGAAGGCGAGTATATGATGAGTGTTACGTCTAAGTAATGGAATGGAGGAATGTTACACTGGGACGATTTTGGAGCAATCGAGAGGAACTGTCACACACAACTCAGACTTCTTCTCCTTCTTCTCCTCTCAGACTTCGTCTCCCCCCTCCTCTTCATGGACAAACAAAACAAGCACTATACACACTTTGAGCTCACAGTACAGAGCAGCGCCGGGGTGAGGTTCCCATTGTTGGAGGTTCTGTCTTTAGGATGAGATGGTAAACCGAGGTCCCGTCTGTCTGTTCAGGTGGATGTTAAAGATCTCAAGGATCATTCATTGTTCAAAAGGACAAGGGAGTTGAACAGTTGATTGTCGACGAGACATCTCAAAGCCCTTCACGGGATTTTACTGTGTATTGTAGTGACTATGCATTTGTAGGTGAAATAACGGGAACGTTCTTCATTGATAAGACTGGATATCAGGTATCAGCAGCTTGTTTCATCCACAAAATACACGGTCACTTCACTTCACAGTATATTCTGTGTAGGGCTTTGAGAAGCCTCGAAGACATGATAAGGCGCTGTATCAAATGCAAGGATTATTATTGTTGTTCAACTGTAGACGGTGAGGAAGGAGTGACTTGCTCTGACCAGAGAGGTGACAGAACAGAAAACTTACAGCCCAGCTCAATCCTTCCCACTCTCAATATCCTCATTGAGCACGGACCAACAAGGAGGAAGATTAGTTAGCAATGAAGCGGTTGAATACTAATCTCCCCCCCCACCCCCCTCCACGTCATTTTACAGAATCTCTGTCAGAATAAGCAGCGCACTGAATGGTCGAGAGCGAGCCTTGGTAATTGCCTATTTTGTAACAATACTGCAATTTTAGAGTACATCTATACAGATGTACAAAATTATGTAAAAACGCAGTGTGGATCCTGCATGGACTATCCAAGCGGCTGAAGAGATTTTACGGGGCTCGTGTATTTGTTTTCATGTTAATGCAGAGTCACCAGTGTGTTGGAGGCTTGATCTGGAAACCAAACAAACAGGTCAGCCTCCAACACAAGAGGGTTCACCACAACCCACATAGCCTTGAAAACAAGCCCAATGTGCTCTGACCAGAGGAGACAGGAAACAACTCGCTCGAATAAAGAGCTTTGAGACGTCTGGGAGGCGTGATAAGAAGCTATGTCAAATGCAAGGATTATTATTATTAATATTATTATTAAATCACTGAACGCTGCAATAAATGCCTTTGTCACCAAAGTTGAGTTGGCCTTTAAAAATGCGGAGCGATTAATTCTGTCATTAACACAGTGCACCTTTGCGCACATCAGGGCACACCATGGATGGTTAGACTCTTTACTCTGCAGTTAGCAGCATTCAGGAAGATTAACACTGATGATAAATAACCCTTGAATCCAGCAGAGCTCAGATATCAAGCTTCCTGAAGCCGCATGAAAGAATAATATCTGACTGGCTCTTGCGTCTATTGACAAGCACATCACACTATGCTTTGCTCTCTGTGCAACCAGCACTTAGTGATTGATTGCTGCACTGACTGCTGGAAATTCCATGATTGTCTGTAGTTTCGAGGCAATGAGAGCAAGTTCAAAGTAAGGTCTTATTTAGTTTCGAGCAACAAGCAGCCAGCGTCAGTAAAGCAAGCGAGCTGGCACTTTCAACAACCACCAGATATTGTTCCCAAGGCTCTCCATCAAGCCCATCCAATTCCAACATCGAGTCCGAGTGTGAATTCAACAAAGACTAAAATAATATGCGTACAATAGGGGGGGGGGGGGGGGAAACACACACTTCTCTTACCCTGGAGTGCCAGTGTGCAGTTGAGCTCAAGAGATCTACATAATTTTACCCAAGTCTTCAAAGAGGAACTTGATGTTAATCTAAATCAAGAGTTAGTCGAAAATGCCGTGGGACATGATAGAGACTTTCTGATTGAGGCTGACGTTTAGTGGTGGTACACATTTTCACCTGTGCTATTCAACTTCACTGGGCAATTGGAGCCAATGGTTACCCCAAATTCTGCATTTAATGGTAAGTCACATCCCCAGCAGAAATAATGACAAACTGGTCTCAAACCTTACACACTGGAAACCAAGCACTGGAGCCAAACCTTTCCACAGTCTGGAAGCAAAGCTGCTTAACAGGCACCAGCAAAATCCCCATTACGCTAATATTAATAACTAATAGCATGTAGTATCATGGCAGCAAATTAAATTTTTTAGCTCCACACACTACGCTACGAATCGGGAGATAGGGCAGAAGGAAAACAGGAAAGTAATTGACTTGAAATTGTTGTACTTATGCCTTCTTGAGCTTAGGCGTGTTCAGTTATACGCAGAAAGGATTCAAAACAGAATCCAAACCGCAAATCCTTCAACCCTTTTATATTTCGCACAGGGCAAATCAACACCTGGCACCTTCCTCTTTTTGTTTAAAGCAGAAGCTTAGTGTTAATAATCATAATCATAATAATAATAATAATTATAATAATAATATGTATCAAGGCAGCAAATTACATTTTTTAGCTCCACACACTACGCTATGAATCGGGAGATAGTTCAGAGGTAAACAGGAAAGTAATTGGTTTGAAATTGCCATACTTATGTCTTCTCCAAACGCCTAATAATAATCTCTCAAGAAACAAAACCATAATAAATTGGTCACTTCAACCCAGGACTGTGTGTGGGACGCTGCTGTGCGCAACTGGCTGTCGCGTTTCGCCCACAAATATACGGTCAATTCACGTTACAGTATATTCTGTAAAAGTGCTTTGAGATGTCTAGAAGACGTGATAAGGCATTATAACAAATGCAAGGATTATTATTATTAAGCTTAGCATTATAATACAATTGCACCTATTCCATTTACTCTTCTGAACCTCGATGCTGTTCTTCACAGAGCTCCTTGGCTCTTGACCTTTGTTCCTCAACAAACAAAATGGCTCTCTCCATCACATGGACTTTTCTATCCGTGCAGAAGAATATCATTCAGAACTATTCGGGTCAGTTGTCAGCGGCACAGAGCCCATGTTTGTTGATTACCAGTTAGTTATTCTTGCACACTTTGTTTCCAATGCACACTGCGTTGCCAAACCCACCCACACCTTGAGAAACCAAACTCATCACCCAAATCTACACCGGTCTTTTTTCCCGAACGACACGTGGGTGGTTCGATTCGATCAGCGCACGCCTGCTCTGCGAGCTGTCACTAATGCTGACTTGATGAAACCATCTGCTCAAAGATCTATTCACTTGTGGTCATTCAACAGCTTGATGCTGCTGCAATGAATGGGAAGGAGGTAGGTTGGGAAGGAGACAGCATCAAAAGTAATGAGAAGAAATGGGTCAAGAGGGGTCTTCCTTGAGATTGTGTGTCCTTCCTTTCCGTAACTTCACGGAAAAACATTGCGCACTGATTCGTACCAGATCTGCATCAGCCTGGCTCGGTTAGTAGCATTCTGAGTCAGAAGGTTGTGGGCTTAAGGCCCACATGGGTGACTTTCAGCTCACAGTCTCGCCTCGCACTCCTCCGTTACTGGAGAAGTGCTGCCATATTACTGGTGCCATCCTTCAGATGAGCCATGAAACTGAAGAGTGGGTGGATTCCCTACCCCCAGTGACTGGTCTGCCATTCCAAGTCCTGCAGATGAGCCAAGCTGGCCATGATGCTATGGGGTACTGTGGAACCCGTCCGACTCAGGAACCGGACTACCAAAGCCGCCACAGAGGGTTGCCGGCATTCCGTTGCCAAACATGTCACATTGGAGCCAGTTCAGCTCCACTCCTCCGCCTGATTATAACCCGGAAATTGTCTCGTGCTGCCAAGCTATGCTTATGTGAAGCTATTTGTGAATGGGGACACTGGACGCATTCAACCGTATTGTTCAAGTCCAGCAACTGGCACAGAAGTACAAAAGAAATGCTTTGGTCTATCATGCTATGAATTAAATCGAGATGGCAGACTGCTCAATGTTCTACTGTTTTCCATGTGATTGCACTCACGTAGCAAGAACTGTGGAGATAAAAGTCCAGGGAAGCTGGAATCGACAAGGAGACATCAAACCTAAAGCCTTTTCACGTGTGAAAAATGCAGCTGTTTATCTCATTAAGGAAAGAACACAAATTGGATCTCATTACAGAACTGGATGGAAACCCAGAAGATTGTATTTTTTTTTCCGAATTAGTCGCACTAATAAAGAAAAGCTGCATCTACTCTACTGTGACCACATTGTAACAACCACCACCACCACCACAACACCAACAACTTGCACTTATACAGCACCTTGCACATACGGTGACATCTCGGAGTGCTTCATGAGGTAGGGGTTGGACTTTAAGTGAGGGAGAAGTGCAGGAAGAAGAGGAAATAGTCAGCACTGTCATTTCTTCCACCATTTCCAAGTAAGATGCCCTATACTGCTGACTTCATGCCTTTTTTTGAGCTTTTTCAAACGAAACGTAGAAATGCAACAACAAAAAAACTTTTGGAAAGGTTCGCAAAGCTTAAGTTTTGGAAGACAGAAAACCAACGCTTGCTGTTTGCGTCCATTGCAATAGATCTTCCCGGAGCGAATTAAACCATTAATAATTCACTGGGCAAAATCGGAAAAAGATGTTTTACAGCGAGTGGGAACATGGCGATACACTTACTCTTCGAACGATCTAACTGAGACACTGCAACTGCTGGATCATTAGTGTCGAGATCAGCTTGTCGGCAGATGAATTGGTTATCAAGCAAGTGTTTTGGAAGTGTTTAAATCAAACTGTGTGGCACAGCGTGTGTTTTAAGTTAATATGAATCTAATTGCCAGGGTAATTCAGCTGACGAGCTAAGTTGTCATTATTTTTAAAATGCAACAGTAAAGTATCAGATGATACCCAAGGTGCTATTCCATTGTAATCCTCTGGGAAAAACACCTTTCAAAGTGAAGCCTCGGTGGGAGAAATGGGTTTATTTTTATGAGTTGCCAACTTTAAACTGAGCTGCAGCAGGCAAGCTCCACGGGCATGTACATGGTGAGACCATTAGGACGTTTTGCACTGGTGTAGAAACTGTTTTTGTTCCGTCAAAGCATGTGGGTCATGATTCGCATGGAAATGTACGGCTATTAAGAGAGTAAACCTTGTGTTTGAAGCAGCGCCTTTCGTCAGGAGGACGTCTCAAAGCGCTTCACAGGATTTACTCTAAAGTGTGACGACTGCGTATTTTGTAGGCGCACTCCATTACACAGCAAGTTTGCACACGTCCAGGACACGCCATTGAATCTTTAATGTGCACCTAAACAGACAGACTCGTTTTAATGCCTCATCCGACAGACGGCCTCTCCAACAGTTCCGTAGCTTAACAACGACAAAGATAACGACTTCAAAGTGAAAATTGGTTCAAAGTTGAGAGACCAATTTCTGCAGGCCCTGAAATGCTAAGAGTTAATCTGGACCCGGGTTGCATTTCCAGTGCACGTAATGAAATTCTGGACAAGATGAAAAAAAAAGTCCGGAAAAGAACATTTGATATTTCTTTTGCAAGCCATACGCAGCCGTCTAATCATTTACAGCTGCTTTCTTTGTCATTCTGCATAAGAACCAGCCTCAGCAAGGATTCTACGGCTCCTCCACGTGGCTAATTTACATTAATTATATATTAAAAAAAACATTTTGAGCTGATTTGTATCTTGCACCTGACTGAAGAATGGAAAGGTGCCTAAAACGCGAATTATGTTGACACAGGGAATGGAATATCAAAACAGTCCTCATGCCGATGTAAAATTCATCAACATATCTACAACTCTTGCTGCCACTGCTGCATAGAATCATATTCAGTTCACTGTCTTCTACCCCTCCCCCTGTAATTTCCAATGAGCACGTGAATTACAAAGGCGAACGAATATCTCTTATTTCGTAATATTCAGCAAAAAAAAAACATCTCGGATACGTTCAGGATTTTTAAGCGCAATCGTAGCGGTTTACACGTCTGCGCATTGGAAAAGCCTCGAAGCGATTGAACAGTCACGATAGGGGAGCCGGGAGAATTTATGCTATCACCGCAAGGTGGAGTGAAGTCCATGCCTTCGTTTCGCAATCAATCCCCTCAGCACGGTTATGAAACAATTCAGAGTTGACCACAGTGTGAGCAAATCTTCCATTGGAACAGGGGACGTGAGAGTGCTCCCAGGTCTTTGCTGGTGCACCCACTAAGGCTAATGATGCTGTGACTCACCAGAGAGTTAACACATCTCTTGTGCCTTAGCTACCGCACTGAGCAGAGCAGAGCAGAGTGTGGGATAATCTCACTCCCTGGACAGGACTTCGATTAGGAAATTATCATTCTCACTTTGCAGTTGGGGCACCTTTGAAAAACCCAAAGAGCAATGACGGAGAAACACTGCACTTAAGGGACCCAGTGAGTGGTGCAGTTTATCCACCGAAAAGCACTCGTCGCACAAATTACACGTCTGCCTGTTCAGATGGATGCAAAGGTCGCGTGGTTTTATTCAAAGACAGAAGGGAGTTTCTCCCAAGTCTCCTGGCTAACAAGTCCCCCATATAAAACAGGTCATTTCCTTCATGCCTCTTTTGCGGAGCAGCGCCCCGTGCGCCAACTGGCTGCCTCGTTCGCCACAGAATTTCACAGTCACTACACCACACTGCGCCGTAAATGGTACGGAGACGTCCTCTCGATGCGGAAGGCGCTGTACAGAAATGTAAGCTGCGTGCCTTGCGTATCAAATCGTAAGGATTAAACGGAGTGTTCAGAGCTGGTCTTGCAGTGCATCGAGAGCCAATCGACAACCGTGGGGGAAAGGGCAGACGCACGATTCAGTACGGCGGCGAAGCTAGTTTTGGCACAAAATGGAATGAAACCAACGGGAGGACCTGTTTGGTGGCCGTGCACCATCTGCTCGTTGATGCAGTAGAATGTTTCAGCGCTGGTAAATGGGTTGCTTGGCACCCCGACTGCCATATGTGTTCAGTGAATGGTACATTGGACCTTTGGGACGATTTTAATTTCATAAAAAGGCTCATTGGCTTTGCATTTGCATACTTGGCCTCGCCACTGAAAACGCACACACCTGTCAGGCCTCGAAGCTTCTGGAACCTGCCGTGTGCGCCTGCTGACTGAAGGTTGGCTGACTGACGCCCGCCTGGTCTCAGCACGGGGCCTGTAAACTGAGAGCGCCATCCAGGTTACATACATTCAATGTGACTGTTCACGCAGTTACGCACAGATGATTCTGTACCAAGGCACCATGGCCCAATGCACACAACTCAGCTGCTGTCTCCTACATCAGATAAAGCCTTGTGTGCGTTCATCCTCAGTCATGCTCAGGTAATTGCATCTCACCCTGATAAACCCAATCGCTGGTTCCGTGACCGCCCTATCCCCTCACCCTTGCGCACAGGCAGTCTCCCTCCGTCTATCTTTCCAGGTCCCGTGTCGCAAAACAGCCGCCTTGCACTGCCTGTTCCTCATCCCCGGTAAAGCTTCACTTCACGAGGGGGTTTTGTGCAATTTGTTTGCATTGGTCGCTGGGCTTTGCTGGCATCTAAACTGTGCACAACTGCTCGTACACCGCTGTAAACACACGCTGATTACTCACCTTGGAGCTCAGCACAAAACCCATTAATACCCCAGTGCAGCACACCAGCACTGCAACACCTCATTGTGATGGGTAATTTTACTGAACAAAACAGGATCTGTGGAGAGTTCTCTCAGCCAATACAACCCATTATTTTAAAGACAGGCTATCTGCACAGAAACCAAGGAATGTGTCAAAGAGACTAGGCTGAGAGAGTGTGCAATTCTCTTGTACCAGCCCTGTCAGATCGGTACATGTTAGGTTGGATGTAGTTATTTTCGCAGCAGGAATTTAACAATGTACCACTAATCATTCCGAAGAACAACTATTCCCAAACCTTCCTGTGGCTGAAAGCTATGTCAAGCTGAGCTGACAATGATACAAATCCACCAAACAAAGCAGTACTGTGCCATCATCCCTTTTCATCTCCTTAGTTCAGGCGCATCACATTTCCGGGAGTCAAATGTAAAATATTTATTACAAAATCTAAATGTTACGCAATAGAAATGTGCGAGCTTCAGGTTTTTATGCATGAAACAAAGTTAATTTAACGACGAAGCTTTGGGACATGCAACTCCCACAGAACTGCACTGCAGTAATCTGCTTTAATGGGAACGACAGATAAAATTGGTCACTCGCTTGGGGGCTGTTTGTAGTACATTGCTGAGCTTCATTTCCCTACAAAATACACAGTCACTACACTGCACAGTAAAATCCTGTGAACCCCTCTGTTAACCCAACATCTGTCAGCCTGCTCACAGTAAAGACTTTACAACATAATAATAATATAATAACTTTGCGACCCGTCTCGTAACGTTCAACAATATAGGTTTGGAGTCCCCCGCCCCAACCGCCCTACCATCGGTGGTCGGGCCTTCAGCCTCTCAGCCCCCAGGCTCTGGAACTCCATCCCCAGTGCCTTCGCCGCTTCCTCCCTCTCCTCCTTCAAGGCCGGTCTCAAAACCTTTCTCTTTGACCGTGCCTTCAGCTCCCCTCTCGACTCTCTTCCCCCTCCTCGCTCCCTCCCTTCCCTCCCCTCACCCTGACCATTTCCCCCCTCCTCGCTCCCTCCCTTCCCTCCCCTCACCCTGACCATTTCCCCCCTCCTCGCTCCCTCCCTCCCTTCCCTCACCCTGACCATTTCCCCCTCCTTGCTCCCTCCCTTCCCCTCACCCTGACCATTTCCCCCCTCCTCGCTCCCTCCCTTCCCTCCCCTCACCCTGACCATTTCCCCCCTGCTCGGGTCATGACCCAACTGTGCAGCGCCTTGGGACGTCCTCCTGACGTGAAAGGCGCTTTATAAATGGAATCTTGTTGTTGTTGTTGAATGCAAGGATGGTTTTTACAGGGAGTTGAAGAAGAGCCCAATCTTGTCCTCATACTGAGCAATCCATTTGCCCACTGAGCAACCGGACATCCATACAGGTAGCGCTTATACTGTGGTCACAAAGACTAATTGACCAAAGTGTTGCTTTGGAGTTACGGCACTGTTTTATGTTTGAGCGTAGAATGTCGGCATTCTCAGAACTCGTTGAGAGCTCACAGTATAACAAATGATCTAGGGTTTGGCTAGCCGGGTGGTACAGTTACGTAACGTCTACAGAAGTACGTCGGTGCCTACCATTTTGCTGGAACGCTTTCGTTCAAATGCTTGAGTGCTTTTCGAAAGGCCGAGCCGAACGGATTCACTCTGCGCTGAGCTTCGAAATTAGAAATTTGCAGAATAAAACGCCTGCCGTTTGCGTTGGTCTACTTAAATCTCCTTCGAGAGCTTCAGCGTTCAAATCGTGTTGGCAGAGCCCATTGAATAATAAAGGGAATCATCCATTTGCGACACATGACTGTCAGTGTTAATGGTTAATTGGTGAAGAGTCATGGTCTTGAGCTGCCCTTTATCCAGTGATAGCGGCAATAAATACTCCAGCCTTTTCCACTAAACTAGGGATCTCAAGGCTATGGAATCATTGACTGCCTTTGCGATGCAATGAGCTGGCGACTATTATTCCAGTTTATGGGAACCACAGAGCATTCATCCCCGATATAATATATTCCACTTATTTTATTTGGTTTACTGTCACTTTCTATTTCAACTTCACTCTGCACTTTCTCTAACAACATTTCTTTTCGATAGAATCCCATTTGTTTTTATCTAAATATCTACTTTCATATTGTAAATTTATTTCCGCCAATGCCTATCCCACCTCACTCCACCCCCGACGCGCACACACGCACACACACAGACGCACAAACACACACTCCACCCCACTCCAACTCCCAAGTCCTTTCTGCACATAATATCCACAAGACACTTCATCATTTCCTTGTCATGACGGAGAGATGCAAAGTATTTGCTGCCCGCACTCTTTTACAGGTAAAGTAATCAAAAACTGCCACAAAATTGAAACCGCATTTTGCTACCAAAAAAAACGACTGACGGCTTTACTGTAATTTCATTGCAAGATCATTCATCTTGAAAGTTTCTTTGAAGAAAGCTGCTTCGCATTGCGAAGAAACTCAATTTTGCTGCCAGACTGCAAATGAGAACCGCGACGTTTATTATGTGGTGGTGTGAACGTCATTTCACAGAATATACTGTAAAATCAGTGGACTGTGTATTTTGTTGGCAAAACAGGGCAGCCAATTGTGCACAAAAAGAGAAACAATTTCTTTTTCTCTCTCCTTGACCCGAACGTGGTTTCCCCCCCCACCCGAAAAATTCTCAACGCTCTACGATTCCCAGTTCGCTATTTCCCCCAGAGCTCCATGCTGATCGAGGTTCTGCGAGCAGCTCTCTCGCACCGCTGACTCGACGGGATACGAAGAGGAAGCCAGTTACCGGCTGGAAAGGTGTTCGTTCTCTCGCCTTCAGCTCACAGCTCACACTCCCTCGCAACCTTTCTCACCTTTGCTTGCCTCCCCGATACACTCACTGCACTTTGCGGTAAATCCCAGAGTGCTTCCCCACCCACGGCTCAGTTTCACAGCCCGCCTCCAGACCTATTTCTTTGTCTGTGCTTTCAGTCATCTTCCTCCCTCCTCCCACCGCCCCCCACTCCAAACCAAACACCCACCCCTATGGTCTTCATCCTCTTCAGCTCCCCCAAACCCCCCACCACCCCCCACCTCCCACCCACCCTGAGCTCAGCTGTGGAAAGTGCTTCGAGATGTCCTCCTGATGTGAAAGGCATTAGGTCAAATGCAAGGATTAGAAGGATTACACACACAAGGTCCGCACATTCCTTTTCCTCCCTGAATCCTATGCATTAAATATGTTGGGAATTAAAAACCCGTGAACCCATCTCCAACTCTATCTCATTCCTTTCTAGGAGCAGGTTTTAGAGCCGAGGGAAGAGGTGATTTGAAGGGACTCTGGGATGGGATGAGTATCAATCGCTTATCCATTTCCCCCAATAATTGTTTTTTCTCTGTGTCAACATTTAGAATAATAATAATAACAATAATAATCCTTGCATTTGGTTGAGCGCCACACCATGAGTGTTTTCTCGTCTCGTAACGCAGCAGAATTCGTTCCGTTTCAAATCACAGGACGACTCATCAGAGAAGGAGTCATGTATTTGTTAAACAGCGAGTATGCGAATTCAAATGGATTCTCGATTCCAAATCTCCATCGAGTGTTCAATTCAACTAGAGCTGATATTGTCCGATCGCATACTGGGATAAGCAATCAATAATTCTGGTTTTAAAAATAGAGCTAAGTTTAATGTCTTAACCGTGTGCTTCCTCCTTCGAGGCTCACAGGAGCACTATTTCTTTGATCCCTACGTAAGTAAACTGCGATGAACTGTTTCAAACCAAGGAAAGGAATGAAAGGAATGAATGAAATGAACAGCATTTTTTTTTTAATCAGAAAATGATGACCTTTAGAGTTTTTGGGCTGAGATGAAGTATTTCTGACACAATGTCAGAGACATAATAAAAATGCACATTTTCATCAGGAATTACGCATTGCTCGATTATCACTTACCGAGTGGAACAAAACAGCAAGTCTTTTGTTGAAAAAAATAATTTCAATTATCGCGTCTCGATATCATAACGCGGAACAAAACTACATTTTTGCTTTGGGACTTAAACGTGCAATAGGTTTGTTTGTGTAACAAAATAGGCCAGTGAGGCTTTCGTTCTACAATATAGCTTCTGTTCCCATCATCAGTAATTGTATTTTCAAATGCTGAAGACTGGAAACCGGTATATTAATTGCTGAAATAACTGTGGTTACTTGGTGCGCGAGGAGTAAACTGCACATCATATACCATATTGATAAGAGAGAACACAAATGTAACCCAACATTTCACTGATACATAAACAGTGTTAGAAAAAAACATATATCAAGAGTGTTTGGAATACCAGGAAACACTTACTTAAAAAATCTTTTATATATTAGCAGCGAATGCATTAAATATGTTGATACATAAACAGCTTATGTGTAAGCTATCCTGATCCAGTATTATCAGGCGATATAAATTTTGCAGCATGACATAGGCATGAATTATATAAAAATAAACAAATGAATATCCAGATGGTTATGGGCTCAGTTGCATCTTTGAGAAATGAAAATTGCATTGAAAACTGCTCAAAACTTGCACTTCTGCACCAACACAACTGTTGGTTTAAATTATGCAAATGCTCAGCTTCTTCTGTGCTATTCCATGAATTAATAGCAATAAAGAATGCTTTAAGTCTCCCATCTAATGAGGTCTGCCAATGATTAAAAAAAGATGATTGCTACTTAAGAAATACTGTATTTCCATTTGTCTTCGGGCAAGAGGGAATAAACGGGCTCAATTGAATCAAAGCACGTAAGCTATTTCTACGCTAGACATCGCAAATGAAAATGATCGCCGTTTGTAAGAGATCTTTACTACATGTTTACACTGCAGCAATCTCAGGTGTACTGTGGTTTTCGAAATGATTGTCTTCTCGCCTGAATCTCAACACTGAATAATAATCCAATATGTATTCAGTTGGGAGGGAATATGACGATTTAACGCCCAGTCCCGTGCGTTGCAATCAAGGTTTGCATTTCTTTTAGACACACTTATCCCTTTTATGTATCTTTATACATCCCTTTCCCACCTTTACCCCCACCCGCCCCCCCCATCCCGCCCACCAAACTTTAATGCCAACACCACCCCTACTACCCCTGGCAGCACACCATGGCAACACAGGTTACCACTCAATCCGAACATCTCTGAAACCAGCATCAAACAAGGATTTAAAAACAAAGAGAAGAAAAACACCGAATCTCACATCCGCGACGCAACAAATAATGGCAACTTCGCAGAAGAAGTCAACAGTGGATATGGTGTGCGTGTGAGACGCCCACAGGCCAGCTGGCCCGTTAGGTTTGTGCTAAAGCTGTGGGGAAAGAAATCATTCCTCTTTGTGCCGAACATGTTCTGGAGAGGAATGAGCGAGCGCTCGTTGGAGGCGTATCAAAAAAATGTTTCTCGTTTAGTAAGCCATTGTGCGATTTTGTTTGGAGATTTTTGTGCTCACCGCTGGCTTTGTGAACTCAAGGATACGTATCACAGGTTCTTTGTCCTCTTTGCTGTTCATGGATAAACAGGGTCCTGCTGAACCTTCTTTTCTCTCTCCATTCTGCAGCCCGCCGTTGCTCATTCTGAAGGCTGCATAATGGACAGTGTGCCCTATAGCTGTCTACTTTTCTGATCCTTTTCTTCCAAGCACATTGCCATCCGCCCGCAGTACATAAAAACAACCAGCATTTACGCCTGACTTTTTACATTCAACTTACGTCTTGAGTAACTGAGTTCGTAGCGAGACAGTGCAGCGCATAAATGCAGGCTCTCTTTTGATTATATCCTCGCCGATTGCACATCAACAAGCGATTGCAAGGCGTAATGGAAAAGCCTCACAATGCGTGTTGAACGCAAGCTTTAATGACCTTTTTTCTGCCATTAGTCTCCACTTAGCTTGAACCGTGCAGTTTGAAAAAAAATTACAAAATCAGGTTTAAATCTCACGCCAAGCTGTCATCTGTCGAGATCACTTTGGTGATGCGAAAACAGGAACACTTAATTGTAATTGGGAATTAACTAGAGGAGCGAGTCATGGCGTTTAAAAACAGCTGATGTGGGTCAAGAGGAATTATTTGGTATTAGGTACCAGATACAGTGGGCGTTAGTCTGTTTTTCCGAGCCTGAGGCGCAAGTCAATCAAACTCCTCTTAATCGCCTCACTTTTGGTAGGGGTTGGTGCTTCCTTTCTGACTGCCCCAATAAATGTGAGGGGCCCAACTCTGGCTCTGCAGACAGCTTTGAGACGCAATCTCAATGTGAGTTTGCCGTGTGAGCACGCGGGGTGGATTCTCGGAAGGCTTAACAAAATACGCGGACAATCCACTTTACAACAATGAACGTATTCTGTGAAACGCTTTGAGACGTCCCAACGATGTGACGAGGCACGATATCAAATGCAATTAAATGATAATAATTATAATACAATAATATTATTATAATTATATATGATTAAATTATTAGGGTTTCATTAGGTTTTTTAATAATATTATTGAATAATAATATTAAATAATAATAATAATAATAATCAAAGAGAAAGATCTTCAGTCGTGATCTGAAAGAGGGGAGGGCGAGGGCAAGGCGGAGGGATTGGGGAAAGAGTGCCAAAGCTTCAGGGCGTAGTGACTGAAAGAGCGGTCGCCGATGGTGGAGCAGAGGAGACGGGTGACAAAGCCGGAGGCCAGAGCCAGCCGAGTGGCTGAGCAGTCGAACGGAGCCACTTCCTTCCTTCTGCAACCGGTGCAAATGCAGTTTGGGAACAGGAATCGGGACAGGAAAGAGTCCAGCAGGAAACCTACAATGGGACCAACCGTGAGGGACAACATCAATGTGAGCGGTAATTTTCCGAGTCATAAAAGCTCGAGGTGCGTGTCCATCCAAACATTCCCAGGCATTACTTCACGTAATATAGCAAAAGTCATCACAGTACTATTAATCTACAGTAATCTGGTTGGACTGATCCCAGCTGATTGTGTCTGAACATTTTGTTCCAGCTTTTCTTCAACCACTTTCTATTGCTATTTTTACTGACATGTTACGTTAACGTGTAAATTGGTCCTGCAGTGCACTACTTTTCCTAATTTTGAATGGAACGATTTTAAAGCAACGAGCTGTGCAATGAGAATTTTGCTGGCGGGTGCGATCTTGAAAGGGTACCCTTCCCTCCGCCAAAACCGCTCTGCAGGTTCAAGGGCACCGGGCTTCAGTTAATTTCGGTCGAAGGCACTTCCTCTCGAGTCTTTCCCAGTTACGGAAGCAACAGCGTGAACCTTTTCGAACACAACCTGCCCAGAAATATTGTTATTTGAAACAAAAACACATCGAATCGCTTGAGCTCACAAGCCGTTTATTTCTAGATTTGCTGTGTGCCCTTCGCAATGAAACACGTTGGCGGCAATGAAACATGTCTGCACAACCTTTGAATTCCAGTTGCAGTTGACAACAACACAATACGTATATATTTTGCCATAGAAACCTAATGAAAGAAACACTCGTGTTATTGATGCTCGGAGCAAAGAATTACTTTGGCCCATGATACGGAAACCAATTTTCGAATGCAAAACATCTTTCCGAATTTCTACAAAAGGATTCCACATGTATGAAGCCTTACACCTGGTTGACTTTCTGGCCTCTGTGTAACTTTGGAAATCAGGACCAAGGAGGACAATCGAAACCTTAGTAACTGGACATCTAACCAGAGGCCTACGAGATCCTCACCAATAGCAACGAAAGGAAGGAACAGTTCATTTCACGACTCCACTAAACTTGGATGAGGGAAGAATAAAGCTCACGGTGACATCGCGCGCAAAAGGTGGCCACCTCAAACGACGCAACACTCTCTCCAAACTCCGCTGGACCATCAGGCAAGCTTACGAGCTGCCGCTCAAATGGGCGAATTAAACCCACAGCCTTTTGACCCAGAGGTGAAGACCGAACGAGAAAGACTGAGGCTGGATGGGTTCACGATCTGCGGCTCTGCCCTCTTTATTACAGACCAACGATCCTCCAAATAAAATTGGTAATTTGTTTCATAGCTGTTGGTGGGACAGTATATTGGCTGCCGAGTTTCGCCCACAAAATATACGGTCAATTCACCTCGCGGTATATTCTGTGAAGTGCTTTGAGACGTCTCGAAGACATGATAAGGCGCTGTATCGAATGCAAGGATTATGATCATTATATCCTGTGAAGTGCTTTGTGACATCCTCCCGATGTGAAATCTTGTCATATCAAACGTAAGGGTTATTATTTTTATTTATATTGTGTCAGGGATAACTTCACAGGACTGTTTGATTATTAACATTGTTCTTTTTTAGCTGCAGCCCATTCGGCTAACGCACAATATGAAAATGTCTAAACAAGCAACAATTATTCTTGCAGTACAAGCCAACCGAAATAAATCTCCCTGAGTAGTTTAGCTGCTTTTTTTTTAATCATTCCCCCTAATGTTCAGTGACGTAATACGTGAACCTGTCAAGGATAGATTCCAACAGCAAAATGCGCTGGGAGCTATGAACCTGCGTTGCCCAAAGCCACGTAGAAACAGGCGGACGAAACACGCACAGGCGGAACAAATCTATCTGCAGTCATTCGATGCATTCATCACATCAAAATGTCACATCAAATGTAACAAATATAAATCAGGCGAGCTTTGCGCAACGTTTGCAGTACAAAAGAGAGCATCGCTGTAAACATGTGATTTCTCGTGTTTGTTGTTTAAGAGTACAGGAAATATCAGTTGAACCGAAATGCAGCAGAATAAAGCAAGCCCGAGGTTCTGATAGCAACATTAAACAGCAAAACTCCATAGCTGAACACAGCAATTCCATAATAGCCCTGTAAAGCACTTACAGCAAACAATCATTCGACCTTTAGCATAATAATAAGCCTTGCATTTGATATAGCGCCTTTCACGTCGAAGGATGTCTCACAGCTCATCCCAGGATAGACTGTGAAGCGCAGTGACTATGTTTTTGTAGTCGAACACCTACGGCGGTCGTTGAAAGCCTCAGTGATGATCATTGCGATAGACACCTGCAGTCATTTCTTTGGGTCACTCAACGGAATCACTGGTTCCTGATAATGTTTTGGTCGAAATATATCCCAGCAGCGGCTTGGAAGGGGAGTGTTCGAGTCTTAGAGCAGTTCACAACTAGTGCAGTACTTTATAATCTCCATTTGGTGCCACTAGTTAACATACAACAGCATTGTCAAGAACGACAGCAGTATTTTGCACCGTTTTTTTTAATTACAAAACGTGTCAGACTCTTGGAGAGTCAGTTCACTGACTGCAGCCTTGATGCGACGGGGAAAAAAATAGCAGAACCGTAATGAATTTTTAAAGGGGAAAAAAATAATGTTCTGTTCATTACGTTGAGGGTCTGATGATACCTTGCCAAACCTTGTGGAATAGCTCCTCCACCTGTCCGTTCATTGAAATGCTTTTCAAAAAAAATACTCAGTACTTGTCACCCCTGATGTTAACACCGGAACGTCATCCAATGGTCGATCAGCTAAAGGCGCTGAGATGAGAACTTTTGCTGATTGACGAAGCTGAGCTGTTCAGAAGGCAGTGAATGTGTTGAAGTATTTAAGTATTAATTTTCTCATCAGATGCATCAAAAGCTTTGTTGATGAAGATCGGGGGCGATTGATTAATTTGTGCTTGAGGCACCGAGGCATCAGTGTTGTCAGAGTCTTGGGAAGTCCTCCCGACGTGAAAAGCGCTATGCAAATGTAATTTGCTCTTGCTGTTGTTGTTGTAGTATCCCCAGAGCTGCCCGGAGTGATACCAGCAAACAAGATACACAGTCACTCCACTTTACAGTGTATCCTGTGGAGCGCTTTGAGACGTCTCGAAGGCGTGATAAGGCGTTAAATCAACTGCAAGGATAATTATTATTATTATTATTATTATTATTATTATTATTATTATACCCTTATTGAAAACCGAAGAGAAAACTTTCCCCCACCCCCAAAATTCCGAATCCCCACACCTTACGAGCATTGCAATCGTTTCCCAAACTGTCTTGAATCCCACAAATCAGCTGTTGCTCGTTGTGTTCCGAAAGGAGTAAAGACATGAAAATTACGGTAAATAACAAGAACATTTTTCTTTGAGGGTCGCCATTCCAGATCGATATTTAATGTGAATACCGGAAGCAACTTCTAAGCCTGTTACTGCGAAGAAACTAAAACATCCTGAAGATAATGGAGATTATCGTGTTGAAGAATTTGAGAGCTAATTTGGCGCACTTTAAAAATTATTACAAAAGAATCACAAGATTATTTCGGATGAAAAAGGCCCTTCGGGCCCATTTGATCTCGTCCTTCCAGAACACCCAGGCCCCCATCACTAAAATGAATCTCAGCCTGATGAATAGATTGTGTTTCATGTTGCAACCAAAAGATAAATTAGCATTCCTCCAATATCAGATTGATGAGGTAGTTCTGAAATAGATTTTTTTTTCACCAAAGGAAAAAAACTGGCTTTCCGATAATCAGAGAGAGAAAAAAAACAATTGTCGGCTTGTTTGATTCTTTAATCAAAAAGTGAAGCGCAGAAAATATAAGGCTCTTTCAACTTGGCAAATGCACAAAGTAATCTAAAATAACATCTCACAGTAATTTCCATGGTGTTTAGATAATGAAAGATAAAAGTTTTATCTGAATTTGAATAGGTTCAGTGATTCTCCAAACGCCTTCTCTGTGTCCAAGCTGATTCCTATGTCGAAAGATAACTGAGTTTGACGAGTTATTTTCCTGCAGGTAACTATGTAGATTACTGTCACCTCCCAAAAAGGATTATATCTTTCCCCATTTCCTTTCTAAAGGAAAAAAGGAATCAACTGAACATTTCAGATACAACCTTTACCGTCAATTGTCTAACATTAAGACTCTCTCTGAGCTGCAGTTTTAGATTAACTTTGTGTTTTCCGGTGATCAGCACAGGAGGGATTAATCCGACACAACTTGCAATGACTGCTAAAATGTTTATTTCAACCCAAAAAAGTTGCGAAATGTTGTGCGAAATGCGCTGCCCTTGATGAGCTTTGAGTTACTCGTTCCGAGTAAGATTCCCGGAGTCACACAATTCGCCCACAAATATACGGTCAATTCACTTTACAGCATATTCTGTGAGGCGCTTTGAGACGTTGAGAAAACCGCTATATCAAATGCGAGGATTATTATTATTATCGACTACTTTTCGCTCCCGGCTCGGAGGTTTTAATCAAAGGCATCGAATAAGGCGACAGAACGCAGTTTAAAATGCGTGAAAGCAGGAGGTCTCAATGCGGGAATGTGGCGTACGTTATGGATGGTCGCTTTATGCCCATTGCGCATTCTTAAAAGTGTGCGAAAACGGCGACCAACCATCCACTCTGAGTCTGTGTCGCTGAAACCCGTGTGCAGTGCAGAAGTGTGCGCTCCGTTTTGAAAGTTGCATCGCCAACTGAGAAAGCTGTTGCAAATACACAAATGGTGCGTGTTGTGCTAATTGCACAGCAGGAAGTCATTTGCCAACGCTTACAGCAATAAATCAATTAGGAGCAGGAAAAACCGCTTAGATTTCCTGCTTCCGAATCACATTCCCCAGGAAGTCAGACCCGCTCTGAACGCGTGCAAGAGCGGGCCAACGATTGATAAACACGGCGAGCTTTGTTTTGTTTTGTTTCGTTTCGTTTCGTGTCGTTGCTGGGCTAAAACGTAACCGAAGACCCTTCCGCAGCAATTTTTGCGCCACATTCCAGCCGTCGTTATTTCTTGGAAGCTGCTGTCAAATTCACGGCGTGTTCTGCATCACCGCTCTTCCGACGTTCCCTACCACGGCGACAACGGAACTCTCACTGACAGCAACGTTTCAAAGTGCTGCGCAAAAGATGGTGGGCAGAAGACAAGCAGGCAGGGCGGGTGGGTGAGAGGGGAAGAGAGACAGTACGTTACTTGTAACGTTAACCAGGCGATTGGGGACGAGACGGTAGCCGGACTGGAAGTGGCTGTGGGCTGGAATGACATGGGAGTGGGTTCCGGGGAGTTAGGATAGGTGGGACAGGTTGGCGGCGGGCCGGTGGTTGGAGAGTTTTGAAGGGTCGATGGTGTCGAGGGAAGTGAGCTGGTGACGGTTTTTTGTTGGGTAGGAAGAGAAGGTCCCGGTGGATCCTTCTCCTGTTGATTTTTCCTTCAAACCGTGTTTGTTTTTGTTTTTTTCGTCAATTCCTGACCAGAGTCACCTTTCTTCGAAGTTATCTGATTCCTGGCATCTCCTCTGCAATGTGTTCAATACACGACGCATTCTTTATTCCACCCCTTTTGCTCCTTGATCAATTTTTCATTATCGTACCTCGAGTCTCCAGCCGGAAATTCCTGCGTCTGGATCTTCCTTCTCTGTTCCTTCCGGCTGCGCTCGGATTCCAACTCCAGACTCTGATTTCATGGCAAGACCCTCAAGGCTGGACTATGGGAACTCTCTCCTCGCCGGCCTTCCCGCCACCTCCCTCCACAAGCTGCAGGTCATTCAGAACTCTGCAGCTCGTGTACTGTCCCGCACCAGGCTTCGGGACCACATCACTCCCACCCTCGCTCGCCTCCACTGCTCCACATCCCCCAGAGGATTGATTTCAAGATCCTCATCCTCACCTACAAGGCCATTCACGGCCTCGCTCCCTCCTACCTCTCCGACCTACTATCCCCCTACCTACCTGCCCGTACCCTCCGTTCCTCTGGCTCCCGTCTGCTCCACATCCCCCGCCCCAACCGCCCTACCATCGGTGGCCGGGCCTTCAGCCTCTCAGCCCCGGGGCTCTGGAACTCTATCCCCCAGTGCCTTCGCCGCTTCCTCCCTTTCCTCCTTCAAGGCCGGTCTCAAGACCTTTCTCTTTGACCTTCAGCCTTCAGCTCCCCTCTCGACTCTCTACCCCTCCTCTCTCCCTCCCTTCCCTCCCCTCACCCTGACCATTTCCCCCCAATGCTCGGGTCCTGACCCAACTGTACAGCACCTTGGGACGTCCTCCCGACGTGAAATGGAATCTTGTTGTTGTTGTTGTCCCCTTCCAACGGATCCGCTCCACAGATCCGACGGCCTTTTTAATCGGAAGTTATTAAGTGGCTCACTTTAAACAGAAAAAATCCTCATGTTTCATGCTGCACTTTTCACGTAAGGAGGACCAGATTGTCTTCCTATGTCTTTTACGCTTCAATAACTCCACACAGTCAAATCAAATGACACGTTATCAATACTGTATCATTGGCCTTAACCACTAGGTTGCTGTCGGTCTGCAAGATCATTCGCAGAAGCTTTCTCCCTCCCCCCGCCATGCTATCAAGATCGGCCACACGTACAATTCAACAGGAGAGATTCGAGTGCTCTACGAATTAACTCTTCTTTTTCTGGAGGATCACTGTGATGTGCAGACTGAATAGAGGTGGTGTGGAGTGGGCAAGCGGGTGACTCACCTGGATTAGCTGACCGGAGGGAGAAGAGTAAGGGGAATGGGGTACGAGCGGATCAGAGGGATGGAGAGGTGCTGGGGGTGTGGAGGGATTTTAGGAAGAGAGGAATCGTTCAAGGTCACCTCCATGCACCACTGCCAACGCTGGGAGCCATTTCGGAACTAAAGGGGAGCAGAATTACCCGGGGAAATAACGATGTACAGACTCCGCAAGTAGCATACGTTTTCAACCCAGCCACGCAAATTCATCCGCTTGGGTCAATCGGCTGCCACGTTTCTCCCACAAAATACACAGTCAATTCACTTTACGGTGTATTCTGTGAGGCGCTTTGAGACGTCTCGAAGACATGATCAGGCGCTGTATCAAATGCAAGGATGGTTATTGTTATGAAACCCCCTCCAAAAATATATTTTACGCTGCGTTCCCTACAGTAAGAGCTAACAGCTCCAGACTGGATTGTGAAGTGTAGTTTGACTGAGAAGTCAGCAGACTCATTCAAGGGTGAAATAAATAATTGGCGCTCTAATTAAACGGCTGTAACAAATCGGCTTGCTTTGTGCCACCTTCCTAAAAGGCTAAGCAGAATACACAGGGATTATAGTGTGAACATAAAAGGAACCCTATTGACTTGCCGTTCTCATTAGTATTACAAACAGAACTCTTTCAACTTCCATTGCACTGGTGTGAATTACAGAAATTAATTTACACTTTGATAAAATTAAGCTTATTGCTTTCAACCTTGTTCCTTCTGCAGTCTTGGCTGGTCTCATGTATCGATTTCCCTCTGGGGCGCACAGCACAAAAGGAGACATACATAAACTTACAAGCTAGTCATCCTTTTTGGAGAGAGGCGGAGTGAGATTTAGCTTTCAGAGCTCTTCGCATCAAACCTGAAAAACCTCGACATATATACGTGGATACGTTGGAGAATAATGTCCGAGAGACTTGCGTTCAATACATTCTGCCGCTCAAACAGCCGGGCAGGCTTCCACAGAGACGTTTTATATATTTTCAACGAGGCAGAGATTTAGGAACACAGGGAATATACAAGATTGGGAAACGAAAAAAAGCTCATTGTGGGCCATTTGGTCAGTCCGCAGAGGGAAGTAAATAGATGTACACTGACAACAACAACAACTTGCATTTATATCGCGCTGTTCAAGCAGGGTAGTCTCTCGGAGTTCGGAGACGATGCTCACGTCCTTAACTAAAGTCATCCACCTAAATAGGGTACAAACACCGAAGTCCCGAGAGACACACAGCAGGTCAGGCAGCATCCACGGAGAGAGGAAAATTAACGTTTCAGGACTATGACCTTTTGTCAGAACTGAAACCTAAATACAGTAGATATCTCGTTCCCCCTTTAATCCGATACCCAATCTGCCTCCACTACTGCTGTGAGTTAGCACAGTATTCCCGTAAACCCTGCATTAAGTGAATCAGGATTGACTGTTCGCCCTCCATCTTCTGAGCCCTCTAGTTCATCGTAAATTCACACTAAGTGTGTCACGGCTAAGTTTATCCATACACTTCAGTGTCTCAAGTTTTGTTTCTAAACTTTATTTCTTGTTAATTTTCAAAGATGGATCGATTGTCGGGCGTTGAAAATAACCGCTACCCCCCCCCCCCCCACACACGCACGCACACACACACACACATTCGATCCTCCTTGAAGTCACATCTTTTCTCCACGGTAAAAAATAAAATCTATTTATTGCATCAAATCTTACTTCAGAATTAGCTTTCTGCCTCGACAGATAAAAAGCACCTCAGAAAAGAAAATCTTGCTTCAAGATCCCTTTGATACTGGAACCACAGGGAGTCAGTCGTCTGTACCCTGAAATCAATATAATAAGAATAATCCTTGCGTTTGATGCAGCATCTTATCGCGTTAAAGTGCTTCAAAGTGTTCGGTAAAGCATGACAACTGCATTTGTAGACAGCAACTAACTTGCACACAGCAGCTTCCCACAAACAGTCGTGAGGTGAAATTCCTTTTTTATTAATGGGGGTGCGGGGGGGGACGGGGGGCGGCGGTGAGGAGGGGAATGGGGGTACAGTCTGAGTCGCTAGCGAACGTTGCCAGTTCCTCAGAACTCCCCCACAGCGCTTACGACAGTAAAGAGCAATTGAGCTCCCTTCAGCAAGTCACACTCCCACTGCTCACGCCCTTCAGCCGCTCGCTCACATTAGATTGCTCCCTACCCTTCTTTCCCTTTCTCTTTCATTTCAATGCCGTGTTTACATCAGGGGGCAGCGTTCCTCACTCCTGGGTCGGGAGATTCCGGGATCAAGCCCCCACATCGAGACTTTGAACTCAAGGACGAGGCTGACACCCCCAGTGCGGAGCTGGTGCAATGCCACACTGTCCTTTCGATGAGACGTTAATAGTAATAATAATCCTTGCATTTGATGCAGCGCTTTTCACGTCTTCGAGACGGCTCAAAGCGCTTCACAGAATAGACTGTAAAGTGAATTGACCGTATATTTGTCGGTGAAACGCGGCAGCCAATTGCGCACAGCAGCGTCCCCACAAACAGTCGTGGATTGAAATCACCAATTTATTATTATTATTATTTATTGTTTTTTTTCTTGAGGGATTATTATCAGGCGTGTGGAGTAAGGAAACTTGCCCAAGGTTTCGCCCGGCCGGGAATTGAACCCAGGTCTCTCACTCGTGAGGCGAGTGCTCTCACCACTGAGCTACAGGACTCCACACAATCGTTAAGTCGAGGTCCCGACTGCCTTTTCAGGTGGATGATAAATATCCCTTTGCCACTATTCAAAAAGAAAAGAGTGTTTCTCTCGGTGTCCGTCCGGACTAACAATCTGCCAAATAAAATTGGCCATTTACTTCATGGCTGCTTGGTTTCTGTTTCTGCCTAGAAAAACACACAGTCATCGGACTTGACGGTAAATCCGGCGAAGCGTTTTGAAATGTGAAAGGCGGTGTGTCAGATGCAAGGATTATTATTTCAGTCCAAAGTGTGTCTGCAAAATCCCGAGCTGGGATTGCGGTTTGAACTGACCCCAATTAGATTTTCAATTAGCACAGTCAGCTGCAGTTAAACTGAGGCACAGACAAACCAAGCTACGAAATGTGTCTTCATTTACTGCCAGCGGTTACGGCTCCTGAAACATGCCGGGAAACCAGGAGCTCGGATTATTCTGATAACAGTGCAATATCTCGTTCCACAAATTGATCACAGAGAGAATGTCGAGCACTGTTGGTAACCAAACCAGAGATGATACGCATCATGTGGTGTTATCTTCCTGGGAATATGAAATTATTTTTAATAACACCTCTGTTTACCCAGCAGTAAGTTGGAACCCGGTTGTTAGTCGATAGGCAGGTCACCTTCCGGGGATAATAATCCCTTCGAAAAGAAAATTGGTTCACTCAATCCACGAATGTTTGTGGGGACGCTGCTGTGCGCAATTGGCTGCTGCGTTTCACCCACACAATACACAGTCAATCTACTTTGCAGTACATTCTGTGAGGCGCTTTGAGACGTCTCAATGACGCGATAAGGCGTTATATCACATGCAAGTATTATTATTATTATTATTATTATCATCTTCTCAACCTCAACCTTAAATTTGCTTCACCCCCGAGTCAAGGCAATAAAAGAATGAGCTAATTGACGCAATCCCATCAATCCGCCAACAAGTTTCGTATCGTATGAAGTGCCACTGTTCGACAGATTCCCCCCCGTGTATGGAGTGAAAGCCGTACTCCGCACGCACGCTTCTATAAGCCTTCGATGCAAAAATCACATTTGTCATTTTCCTTAGGAAGTTCCACATGGGATTCAGCTCCTACATACGGCGCTGTTGAAGGTCAACCTCCGGATCATTGCCGTGCTTTGAAAGTTGTAGTTAAGCATTGCCTTGAGGGGATTCGTCAGGCATGAATCCCATTTCTCAAGTCACCTCAACCTAGATCTGGCAACTGGAACGTGAAAACAAACAGAGGCAACAGCGAAATAAGCCCTTTGGAGAATAAAGCTTAATTCTTTATTCAGCGCTGGTTGATATATCCCAAAAAAAATACACTTGCTTAAGGTACCGAAACAAGAGGCGAAAGCTGTTCAGGTCACAGAGCAGCAAAGGTTTGTAACGAAAACATGTCTCTTCTTTTCTGATCAATTTAATCATGTGATCGCCAGTGTTGCCCTCTTTTTCTCTCTTTCGGCTTGGTGCGCAGCGGCAATGGAGGTCTGGCTGCAATTCAGTCATTTTGTTTTCGGTGCAACAGTTACCACTAACACAGAGAAGACAGGGTTATTCTGGACGGAAGCTCTTGCCAAGCTCCAAATAGTTTGCACAGTAACATACCTTCAAAATTCACGCAGTCACAAAGCACACAGCCACTGCACTTTACGCTTTACGGTATATTCCGTGAAGCGCTTTGAGACGTCTCGAAGACGTGATAAGGCGCGATGTCAAATACGATGACAAGATTACATTTGTATAGCGCCTTTCACGTCGGGAGGATGTCCCAAGGGGCTGAATTACAGATTTGTCCTCTCGTCTGTAATTTTACTGAGATTCTTGCTGAATTGGAGTCGGAATCCAAGACAGGGTTACTAACAGCATCTGCTTTCCATTGGATCGCATTCCGGAACATTTAACAATCTTCGTCCGGGTCAATTAAGCCTTAATCTGCCTTTCACTGGCGGTGGTCATTATCTCACAGCAAACGGCATGAGGCACATCAGTTAGCACTAGAAACCCGCTGCTACCTTTATGAAAACAGAAATCGAGCCAGTCTGACATGAAACTGGTTTGCTCAGCAATGCAATTTTTTTATGTGTGTGTATATATATATACATATATATATATGAGAGAGACTCTCTGCAAACACCTGGAGTTATAACCTCTCCGGAATTCATCCCAGGCTTGAATCACACTGCCCTTTCCTTCTTCCCCTGTGGTGCAGATATTCTCAAAGCTTTTACGACGTCTGACAAGCAACGCTCACTCACATATTAAGCTGACGAAAATCCAGTTGATATACAACGGGGGTTCTGCAGAGCTCCCCGACTTTGCGGCTTGCCCCCCCCCCCCCACCCCCCTCAACCGAATAAGCAGGCGGTCCCATCTCCACTCTCTCGGCCGAGCCTTTCCTACTTAACCGCAAAATAAAAATAAAACATGTTGGCAAAACAGATTTTTGAACAGCATTCCAAAAAAAAAATTTAATTAAATCCAAATACAAGACTGGCACAATGTTATGGCATTGAATTAACAAAAAAGGGCCGAATGGCCTCCTCCTGTGCTGCGAGACTCTACGAAAAACACATTCCAACAGACGGCACAGGTAACGTTTTGTGCCGGTGGGTTAGTCGCTACAAAGAGAGGAACGATCTCATGGGCTCAATGTCAAGATTCCTCTCTCACGTCAATCGCAGGAGATAAATGCAGGAGATCTGGGGGGCATCCTGTGAACCTGTCCCAGTGACTCATAATCCATCAGAAGAATCGAGGAAGTTTCGCTGAAAGCTCAATCCAAAGGCCGCGTAAGCTTTGAACCATGTTTTTAGCTCCAGTTTGCTCCCAATAGTTCCGTGCAACTCGCTGCACTTGGCTGGGTTTTCGCTTGCGAAATCTCTTTGCGAAGACGCCGATTCCCAAGTAAGGAGAAAGTGCTCCCAAGGACAGAGTAGCACAGCATGAATTTCATCAAGCTAATTTTACACCGGTTCCTCGTTAGAAGGGAATAATTACGAGCATTTCATATATTGCGTGGGAAGGCAATGAGGATTACGCACATCCTGCTGCCTGGCTCCAAATCACAGTCGAGGTTTGAGTTTTGGAATAAAAAAGAGACTTCTTCTCTTAATGTACCCTGTTGGTTTGAATTTAATAAAAATCTTTCTATTTAATAAACATTATGTGTTGAAAATCAGTCACGAGACAATCGAAATGGAGAAAATAAATGAGCGTCTGACGTGTTTGCTTGTCTAGATCAGTGGAATAAACCATACTTGCTAATGTTTTTCCATCACTCAGGGGCTCCAGTAGTATTCTTAATTAGCAATACCCAATGGTTTCATTTCCTTGCGCTCTTTTTTTTGGTAGGTCTTAATTAGCGCTAATTATTCCTAATTAGAAGAAGTCATTTACATTGGGTCACAGCGGTTTGTTTTTCACATCTGCTTGACTGCTTGATACAAAAGACAACTTGGAGAGAAAAAAACACCACTGAGCGGCAAATGAATTCCAGTTCTGGGAAACGAGAGACAAAGGTCCTGAACAATTCGCAAAGTAAAACTGGCGGGAAGTGAAATCCCGCTCTGTGCTGACCTGGAGTCGGTTTCTCTTCTCCGCGACTTGATTCTACCGCCCCCATCTCCAACCTTCAGTTAAACATCAACAAGACCGAGGCTTCTGTTTGGCTTCAGTCAGCGCCTCCACACCTCAGGCGCTGACACCATCACCATCCATGGAGTCACACTCCACATACTAAGCCACTCTAGAACCTTGGCATCCTTTTCACCCCATACCCGTGCCATGCCCCGCTCTCCTTCCCCCTCTCCGAAACATCGCCCGGCTCCGCCACTGTCTCACGCCGCAGGACTCCGAAACCCTCATACACGCATTCATTACATCGAGGCTCGACTATGCAAACTCCTTGCTTGTCGGCCTCCCCACGCCTCCCTCCACAGCTTGCAGATCATCAGGAACTCTGCAGCCCGTGTCCTCTCCTGTACCAGGCTCCATGATCCTATCCTCGCCTGACTTCACAGAGGCTTCCCATCACACTGAGGATACAGTTCAAGATCCTTGTCCTCACCTTCAAAACTCTCCATGGCTTTGATCCCCCACTACCTCTGTGACCTCCCAACCCCCTACCGTCCTGCCCGCACCCTCCGCTCAGCAGGCTCGAGGCTACTTCACGTCCCCCGACTCGCCCGCCCCATCATGGTGGCCAGCCCTTCTGCCACACAGAATAAGAACAATAATAATAATAATCCTCGTATTTGATATAGCACCTTATCACGTCTTTGAGGCATCTCAAAGCGCTTCAGAAAAAATACTGTAAATTCTAAATTGACTGTATATTTTGTCTGTGAAAAATATACAATCACGACACATTACAAGAACAACAAATTACATTTATAGAGCACCTTTCGCATCGGGAGGACATCCTAAGGTGCTGGAAATAAATCCTGTAAAGCGCTTTAAGACGTCTGCCTAACATCAAAGGCGCTGCACCAAATATAACGATTCTTCTTCTTATTATTAATAATAATAGAATAGGCCTGTGTTATGGTATCAATGACTGGGATTTTCAACATAGAGGATCCAATATGGTGTGTTTTTTTTAAAAGGAAAGAAAGACTTCTTGATTGAACACCATCAAGAAATGAGAAGTTGCCTCCAATGGATTTGTAGTTGCTGGGGAGTGGGAAGCAATTATCTGCTGATCCATTTGAACCAACTGCATCCACTGATGGACATTAATCTTGTTGAGTTCCTATGTCCCGTCACTCCGTTAATCCCACACCAAAGACCTGATCATATTTTCCCCGTCAGCTCCACTTGGCAGCTCTCCAAAAATTTTTTTTTCCTCCAGAATTGCAAAAGGATTTCATTACCTTCAAAGCCCAACAGAGGCTGATTTCAGATATTAACATTCAAACCAACCCCTCACGATTATATATAAAAGAAAACACGATATAACCTCCCTCAGATAAATGTTATCAAGGATCTTCCAGGAACATTACTATCCAAATTGGCACTTCACTTTTTAAAAAAAAAAATAATTTTACCCTTTCACTTTTTCTCCCGTAACTCATTCCCAATTATTGCAGCTCTTTTCCGTTTCAATCTGCCCGGTCCTAAAGACACATAGACTGCCGGGCACTTAAAACACGCATTGCAAATCAGCACCAAATGAATGAAAACGCCACAGAGCTGATTAAGCTCCAGAATATATATTCAACATGAAAATTTAGGCAGCCACAGGAATGCTCAGCTTGACAGTGCATTGCATTTGCACAATGTCTCTTCGCCTCTTTAGACTAGACTTTGACTCCAGCTCAAAGTCATAGCTCAAAGCCTCCTCTCTCCATCCTGGGTGCCTTCAGCATTTGAGTGGCAATCTTGCTAGGAGGCTTGTGTGGGAAGGGGATAGGAAAGAAATTACACTGGTACATTGAGGATGTTCTTCTGAAATTGATGCTCGAGTGCTTTGTTGGTGGTGGATAGAGACGGGCTTCCACTTGGCACTCTTGTGACTGTCCTGAGACTCTGCAACGCTGATATGGGTGACAATACAATCCAACAATTGTAAGTGATTATAGAGAAAGGAAAGTGAAACAGTACTTATTGGATACCATCAATAGAGTCACAGCTGAGATCGATCCTATTCTCACCCACTACACACACGGACAAACACACCTTTCAGGGGCAGTGACTGGATAGCAATCAGAAGTGTGAACCCTGGATTAAAGGGAAATTGTTTCTTTTTTCGATCAGACCGGGTATCAGACTCATGCAGAAATCCATCGTCATGCTTAAGAGTCTCCGAACCTAACAAAAGAGTGCTTCGCAATGCGTACAGATTCTGTTTTCTGGTGTGCACGCTCTCCCCAGATGAAATCACCCTGTTTGCCTCATTTTGGGGAGTTTAGACACATGTCAAAAAGGGGTGGAGGAGTGGGTTAGAGGCAGGAAAGGGAGAGTTGAACCGTTGACGACATCTCAGACACATACATGGGCACTGATTATAATTACTCATGAAGATCCTGGCTATTCTGAGTGAATTTTATACATTAGATTTATTTTGTGTCAATAAGATTTGTATTGTTTTGTGTTATGCAAGATGTTGTGCAAAGTCATTTGACAATTTATACATACAGATTGCCAAAGTCTCAATCAAATTGACAGCAAGTTTTGTGGTATAAATGCATTTGTCGAGATTATACAAGATACTCCAAACCAGACAATGTATGAGTTGGCGTCGTGTGGTTTTAAGTCAGCAGAGTCCCTAAATTGATCCATTACTTTAAAATGCCTCTTTTACCAGTCGCTGTGTCGTGTTTATTTCAAAATGTCTTGGAGCACAACTTACACAAAGCTGGTACATCCAAAGTGGAATCCGGTAGTTTCGATTGTTTTCCCCTAATTTATAGGCAGATCGAATGTAGTTTTGGGGGCTGAAAACTGTCTGCTTTCACCTGCCGCCCCTCACCGACTCCGGCTGGACGACAAAGTGTACCAACATTCTTCAGGTGTGAAGCCAAGCAGTGGAGTGTGGGCGAGAGTGAGTGTGGGTGAGTGCGAGTGTGGGCAAAGAGTGAGTGTGGGTGAGTGCGAGTGTGGGCAAAGAGTGAGTGTGGGTGAGTGCGAGTGTGGGCAAAGAGTGAGTGTGGGTGGGAGCCAGTACAATAACTGGGGGACATCATAACCAAACCCAATTATTTCCTCACCCACTGCCCACATATTTGCAGTTTCGAGCGCGGTTCACTGGACAGAGGTCGGGAGCAGGTTAAGACTGCTCGGAAGACTAGCTGTGTTCCTCCTCGGGGCTTTCAAATTGGCTGCCTACAAACACACAGTCACTGCGGTTAAACAGTAAAACAAAAAGCTGTGAAGCGCTTTGAAACAGCTTGATAAGGAAACGCAAGGATGATTATTACTATTACATTGCCGCACCACCTATCCGCCGGCAGATGCCCTCGGAGAATGCACCGCACGGTTCCTGCTGAAGATGATCCCATCATTTTGTTTTGGACTATTACACTTTTCTTTCGGTTCCGTCCTTCTACGAGGCAGAAATGAAATCAGACTCCAGCCGAGGACTTAACAGAGCTAAAGTGTAAAGCAGGCAAGATGGGAAACCACTTCTTTTCATTTATTTTTTGGCTCAGTGGGCAACCCAGGGCTGTCAGGAAGATCATCGAAAAGCGTGTTTTGATTTCCAGCATCAATGTTCATTGAAATAGCAGCGTCTGGTCTGCTTGATCTGGACCACGACCGTTTCGCGATTGCTGTAAACTCAGTTCGGGGATCGGCACTTTTGTTCGGAAAATCGTCCGTCCTGCTGTACGGAAGCTCAGTCACAGCCCCGGTGCGAGCTCTCTCTGCCGGGCGCGATTCCAAAAACAAAAACAACCAGCTTCGTGGGGAATCCGTGCTTTTCTACTGAACGGAAAGTAAATCGCTTACCCACACGTACCCTCTGGTCCCTGGAGCTCGACTTCATATTCCTTTAATGGAAATCAATGCAGCTATTCCTCTGTATGGAAAGGTACTGCCGTTGGTTTAATACCTTCCCTCCCTTTCCGCTCTCTTTGCCCGCCCTCCTCACAATTTTAAGCTTAACTTCAAGCGCACGATTCGTAGAAGAAGAGAAAAACACTTTGTATGAAATAGAAGTAAAATAAAAACGCGCAAGAGGAAAACACGAAGCAAGGCTATAAACGTTCCGGTTTCCAACGCTGAACCCTCTGAAAGTCTCATGAATCATACTTTTAATAGACATCGTGGAAATGAGTCCTCTGCGTGGATTTAATCCCAATTAAAAGGCAACACATGGAAGAGTTTGGAGTGTGTGCATTACTGTATCACTGATGCAGCCCTGCAGAATCATCAGTTTGATGAGGGGCAGAGGTGGTAGTCAACACAAGCCCTCAGCTACTCTTCCCTTTCTCTTTCCAGAGGCAACACTTGTCCCATGTGGACATCAGATAAAAATGAGGAACTTGAGCAAAACAGTGGACTGAGCTACTAACTCCAGGAGATTCCAGGGATGAGGAAAGAGGAAAGCACTTGGCACAAGCCTGAATAATAATAATCCGTGCGTTTGATATAGCACCTTATCACAACTTCGAGATGCCTTAAAGCGCTTCACAGAATACACTGTGAAGGGAATTGACTGTATATTTTGTGGGCGAAACGTGGCAGCCAATTTACCACAGCAGCGTTCCCATAAACAGTTGTGGATCGATTGACAAATTATTTTTATTTATTTTGAAGGAATTATTACCCCCGGAAAAGCGATCCGCCAATCGACTAACAACCAGGTTCCTACTTACCGCTAAGTAAACAGGGGGGGGTGAGGGTTAAGGAAACTTGTCCAATGTTTCACCCGGCCCGGGAATCAAACCCAGGTCCTCTCGCTTGTGAGACAAGTGCTCTAACCACTGAGCTACAGGACTCCACAATGATCTCCTTATCCTAAATGGCAACTCCTCACTCATTCTAAGTAAGGGTCGGCATTTATCTTGTGCTTCAATTATTCAGGATACCAGAGAGTGTACATTGTTGGAATAATTTTTAGCAGTTCAGGTTATTCAGGTTGAGTTGATTTGCTTTGTCAACGATAGATTCTCTCTCTCTCTCTCTCTCTTTGTTACTTTGCACTTAGGTTCCTCTACTTACAACCTTTAGGTCAAGAACCTCTGTGCTGGAGGATGGTATATCAAATGCAAGGACTATTATTATTATGATTATTATTATTATTATTATTATTCAACCTACCATAGTACCTGCCGAAATGATTCATTTTTTGGAAAAATTCAAAAACTGATGAAAAGCGAGAAAACTCGAAACAAAAAATTCCTGTGCATTCCCTTAATTCTGAGGTTTCACTTTATTCTAATAATAATCCCTGCATTTGATACAGCGCCTTATCACGTCTTTGAGACGTCTCCAAGCGCTTCACGGAATATACGGTGAAGGGAATCGACTGTGCATTTTGTGGATGAAATGCGGCAGCCAATTGCTTTGCCGACTATCGTTGACAAAGCAAATCAAATCAACTTAAATCATGTCTATTTGTGAGGGTGCGGAATTACAGCTGGAAATCGAGACCCGAAGCCAAGTAAACAGCAAGACACCCTTTGAAGATGTTGGGGAAACCTATTAAAAGGCAGATTGATAAGATTGTTTGACTTGACAGTTTTGAATTATAACGTCTGCAAGTCGACAAGGAGAGGTTGTTTTCTGTGCGGGGCTGGATCTTGTGTTGATTTATGACGATGCTGGAAATCTCATTAAATAAACAGTAACATTTAAATCTCTATTAACGCTGAAGCCAAAACATTGGCAAGTGTCACCCAACAAAAAGAGAGCAATATCTCATTTGTTCAGTGTCTTTCGCTCCTTTCTTGATCAATCAGTGTGGCCAATTAATTCCTATTTGAGGAAGTCAAAAAGTACAAGACAAGTGTTCGACCCATCTCACAGCATAATGCTATACTTCTGGAATATACTTAATAATATAAATAATAATAATACTTGCATTTTTGCAATAGCTCCTTATGATGTGGTTGAGATGCCTCAAACTGTTTCCCTTGATTTTACAGTAGTTATTGTCGAACATTGCAAGCAGTCTTGCACACCCGCACAACCATGGCTTCAATTAATTGCCCAGAAGGCTGGAAGTATATACCCTGGCAATGAAATGATTATCAGTGACCTGATTAGGTTTTCCAAAGAAGTTGCACTCCAATGCCTCACTCAACAGGCTCTGAAGTAAAGGGTTGTGGTCTCAAAGACAAACGGGGAAAGATGAATAGATGTAGAGATTTCATTACTTTATGCAGAGGACAAGTTTCCCACAGAGAGCCCCACACTGACTGCCGTGGGAAGGTTTCAGAGGGTACATTTTCATAAATAATAATCCTTGCATTCGATGCAGCGCTTTATCACGTCGACGAGACGTCTCGAAGCGCTTCATAGCACGTCAAGTACAGTGGCTGTGTATTGTGCAGGTGAAAGTAGCGGCTAATTGAAACAGCCGCGAAGTGAATGAGCAATTTTACCCGGGGGAATGTTGACCACGAGTTCGGGAGAAACTCCTTGCTCTTTCTGAGTAGTTGAAGCAAATAAAGTCAGTGTCCACGGAACAGGAGATAATAATAATAATAATAATCCTTGAATTTGATATAGCGCTTTTCACGTCTTCTAGACGTCTCAAAGCGCTTCGCAGTATATACTGTAAAGTGAATTGACTCTATATTTTGTGGGTGAAACGCGGCAGCCAATTGCGCACAGCAGCGTCCCCACAAACAGTCATGGATTGAGTGACCAAATTATTATTGTTTTTTTTCTTGAGGGATTATTATCAGGCGTGTGGAGTAAGGAAACTTGCCCAAGGTTTCTTTCTCCCTGCCGGCGAGTGAACCCGGGTCTCTCGCTTGTGAGGCGAGGGCTCTAACCACTGAGCTACAGGACTCCACAACAATACAGGACCAGTGTACAAGGCTAATTTTCTTATCAAATATCTTCACCTTGTATTCAGTGATTCTGCAGGGCACGGCTAGGTTATTTATGTGGCTTTTGCACAATACTGGAATGCAAGAGGAGATGTTTAAATGTAATGACTAGAAGTGCTGTCAATTGGATGCATTTAGGATCATTATATGTTGTGTCATATTGTCGGGAGTGCTAAGAAATTCAAGAATAATCAAGCTAGATGATCTTTCTCTTGCTTCCAGTCTCGTCTTTCTCAATTTGGTCGATACTACTGCAAAATATCGTCTGAAATGTCCTCTTTTGTTCAAGCTCAGAATACGCCATCCTTCATGCCCCTCTCTGCATCCTTACTGTGTTGAAATCAAAATTTATTACGCTGTCTCCTGCCTGAGTTCAGTCTTTTCCCAGTAGAAATCAGTGCAACTGTAACATTCTGTGTTTGTACTACATGTCGGACAACCCGAGTGAATAGCTTTCAGATGTTTGGGCGTGAAGGCGCTATATCGAATGGAAGGATCATTCATTTGCCCCAATTTGGATACCCAAATAAAATTGGTCACTCGCTCCATAACTGTTTGTAGGACGTTACTATGTGCAAACTAGCTGCTGGGTTAGCCCACAAAATACATAGTCAATCCACTTTGCCGTATATCCCATGAAGCGCTTTGAGACCGGACCAAGTGTAATATCAAATTCAAGGATTATTATTATTATTTTGATTATTATTATTATTATTACCAGTCACCACTGAAGTCAGTCTCTTCCACCCCATCCAGGGTGATTGTGTGTTTTGTGAGCGAAACGCAGCAGCAAACAGCCATGGAGTGAGTGACCAATTTATGGGGGGATTTGTTGGCCAGGACACCGGAAAAAACTTCCTTCTCTTTTCAAATAGTGCTGCGGGATCTTTAACGTCCGCCTGAACAGGCAAACGGGACCTTGGTTTAAAGTCTCATCCGGAGCACATTAAATTAGTCTTTCAGCGCGAGATGGCAAAGCCCTTTTCCCAGTCCTCTCCGTTCCAAATAAAAAGCCACTTGTTGGATTGCAATAAGTGGAAAATGCTAAATGGAAATCCGAAGAAACTTTTAATGATAAATTAACACAGACGTGCATGAAAATGGGTTCATCTTACTCGATATTCCATTACAGAACAAGATTGGTCTAATGGAAAAACTTGCGCAACTCAAAAGCCAGCGGTAGTATTTTTTTTTCCTGCAATTCTCTCTTAAGTAGCACCGTATTAAGAATTCATGAATTGAAATTGCAGTATCCTGAGATTTAGCTGCTGCTTGACAAGCTGTTTTAGAAATAAAAAGGTTTTGTGGTTAACGTATGGAGTATCATTTGTACTAACATTTGGCACCGCTATTCTGAACAGATGCAAATCAGTTAATGTCATTCAGAATTACCTTTGCTTTGCACAAATCGGCTGCTGATGTTGACCACAAGACACACAGTCAATCACTGCACTTTACGGCAAACCTTGTAAAGTGCTTCAAGATGTCCTCCCGACGTGAAAGTCGCTATACCAAATAAAAGGATTAATATTATTACTATTGGGTAACCAATGACTCCAGGCTTCAAAACAGTAAGGGTGTCCAGAAACTGAGTGAGAGTCAAACCCGGGGCTTTCTACCCCAGGGCAAGAATGCGGCCAACTGAACCGGGCTGATAACTGGCTCCTGAAATAGACATTGAACCTACATAATGTGCAGCACCAGATCAAGTTTTATTTGGCAGTGAACATTGGCTGAAAGTTGACAAGTCCCTGACGTCTGAATCTTCGGGTTTTATCTTTGTCAATGATACGGCATGTACCCATAGACGATAAGGTTACCCGGACTGTCTCAAAGCTGATGGCTGAGAGCTTCGTTGATAATGGAGGAGGGTGTCCGATAAGATTACAGACACCGGGGCTGCAAGTCTGGTGCAGAATGACCTTTGGGTCATGGTTGACAGGTCGGAAATTTGTGTGTGTGTGTGTGTGACCCATGTTCATTATCCTGTTGGATTTGGACTGTATTGCTAAGGATTGTTATTATTAATCGTATATCATCATGCTGAGCCAACCGAAACACTCCAGCGTCCGTACAAAGCAGCGGTTAGTTAAAGAGCTACACAAAGTGAAATCACACGTACCTCTTATTGCCCTCTCCCGTACCCCTCCTGTCCATTATGGAGCTCTTTTGCAACTACCACACGCTACCGTACGCACGTTCCCACGCAACAGCGTGGCTCGCACTCGCGTTGCCACACAAAACACACCTGAACGACGCACGCACTGAGATCTCAAGTTTGTAACTTGCTTCATGTAGTGTGTCGCACCACATTGCAAACATTTTATATTAAGCAGTGATCGAGCACACAGAATGCTAACGACATCAACACATCTCTGGAAGAAACAACACGTGGGAGTGAAACATGCTCTAATTGCCCTATCACAGAGAGCATTTTTCATCCCGTGCTGCATTATGTGGATCAATGCCTCGTAGGTTTAAGAGTATTCTGAATGATGTACAGTGTGAAATGTTATTTCCTTGGTTGCTGGAGGAAAAAGAAATGTGCTGCTCCACAGATCGCGTGAAATGTTTCCTTTGGACTTGTAGCTTTACCGCACCATTTTATTGCACTGTTTGTCACTGGGATGAAAAGCGATGCCTTTGCAGGGCATTAACTTTTAGCCCATTGTCAGTTCTGCAAATGCTTTTGTGGTCCTCTCTCTCGCTCTCTCCCTCTCTCTTCATCTCCCCATTAATACACGTCAAAAGGTGTAAACATATCAAACGAAACCCGGTCAAACAGAACAACAAATGCACCAGAAATGTATTTAGTATTCTGGACCCGTCCAGATCTATTTGTCAAAGCAAACCGAGGCAAGATCACTAAGAACATTGTGAAAAGATTGCATTCATTTGCAACGTCAATCTTGAGAGGTCGAGGATAAATAGAGGGTTTGAGCAATTGGCGGGAATATTGCACTCTGTCTCAACCACTCTTTCTGACAACTTTGTTGTCCAGTTTCTCAGTCTTTAATCGTGGTGCTTACACTGCATTCCACAGAGTACATTCGCTAGTCATAGTATCTGTGGACAATGCAATGTGTCTTCATTGACACAAATAAAAGGGAACAGAAAAAAAAATACTTATTTAAAAACACAAACTTTTTCATGCAGTTCTGATGCGTTTATATGAAACATAGGAAACTGACTAACCAGTAAAGAGCGGCGTTTATCCACCATATGGGTTTACCTTCATGTCGTTTGACCTCATTTGTCCTCTCCTGTCCTCCAAATGCTTAATCTTCTTCACTTACACTTGAGTTAGTCAATAATAAGTGCAAGCAAGCTAACAGGAGGTCAAATAGCGGCACAATTTCAACAAGAAGCATAGATCAAACCACAACAATTAAAACGATTTTGGTTTCCAATTAAATAGGAGGCACCGTGGGGATACAGTTAATGTGAGGCTAGGAGGCATTCTGTGCCAGCTGATGAAGGGTAATTGGATCTCACTGTCTCAACTAGAAGCACTTCAGATCTAGGTTTTGGTTCAGTGTTGTCACATTTAGGAGTTTCGACGACATGATAAAATGCCAATTAAACTTCAACTTGTAATGATGGGCAATTTGTTGGGGTACAGGTTCTACCAAAGTGACTTTAACCTACGCTTGGGTGCACCTTATAATCAATCATTTTTGAAGACACTTTCTTGGAGTGGTCACTGGCGAGTGATCAGAGGCAAAACATTTTGCTGATATCTCACGCCCGCACCCTCCAAGGGGGCAGGAAAGCCAATTGTACCTATTTACTGCTGCCTCAGCTGGAGTCAGCTCAACCCAACGGAGTGTTGTATCACATGCAAGCTTCATCACTGTCCTAATGATTTGGATTCAAAGCGATACACTTGAATGGGCATGAGACCCATTTTGATTTTCACTGACGTCACCTTTCAGCCCATTCGATCCAACGATCGATCTCAGCGAGTCTTTGCAATGGGGGGCAGGCAGCCAGATTGGAAGGCAAGCGGTCGACATCTCTGCAAAATAATTGTGAAACACTCGCTTGGCCCACATTCTTGCCTTCTGATCCCACAGGGGTAAAGCTCCTTTCTTTGCTCGTTGAAAACCAACAGCTTGTGAAGATGAACATCCTCTGTTGGGTTTATACGTTACATTCGACAGCAATTTAGCACCCAGATGTGCGAGGTAAATCAGAGTTCAGCCAGTGTGAATCTCTTCATGGAGTCCTGTAGCTCAGTGGTTAGAGCACTCGCTTTGCAAGCGAGAGACCCGAGTTCAATTCCAGGCAGAGGATGAAACCTTGGGCAAGTTTCCTTACTCCACACAGAGCCTAATAATAACCCTCCAAAACCAAAAACAATAATAAATTGGTCATATTCAATCTACGACTGTTTGTGGGACATTGCTGTGCGCAATTGGCTGCCGCGTTCGCCCACAAATATACAGTCAATTCACTTTACAGTGTGTTCTGTGAAGCGCTTTGGGACGTCCTCCCGACGTGAAAAGCGCTATATCAAATGCAAGGATTATTATTATTATTATCTTGACCCTGCACCTAGCATCACCTGCAAGCAGAGCTTTCATTCCCGATCACAGTTTGACCGCAGGCAGGTGGGAATCCAACTGGATCCGATGCCCTTTGCTCCATTGAATAGTGTGTGTGTGTGTGTCTGTTGCCGTTGCTGGCTGAAGGCAGGAGTGAGCTTAGCTGTGAATCCATAAACTTTCAAACTGCATGCTGACACTCAGTCTAGACAAGCACGTGAAGCATGACCTTTTGGGTGAATTTTCCCCGAAGGGCTGGTGGGGAACGCCAACTCAAGTCAACCACTTCAAGAGCAGAGGAAGAGAACTGGAAGGGAAATGAACAGAAGCACTGAGATGGCAGCTAAACTGATCGTCAGTTTAAATAACAAAGGTATAAAAACGTAAAGCCTGATATATCTTAAGCCCTGCCCAGAGAGACTAAGTTAAGGAATTGCCATGGTTTCCAGGATAATGAACCAATGTTAGGTAATTCAGAGACAGACTCAATCGGATAGTGATTTGACACTGGCTGTTCATATGGGGAACATATGGAGAGGATTTAAGAACGCAGTTCATTAACGACCAACTCACATCTGAAAACTTGTTTCTCTGATTGGAGTTTAGTGAGAAACATATGCCAAAAGCACTTGTTTTGACAGGAACATACTTTATTCTGAGAACTCGTGTGTCTGTGCCAGTTATCTATTATCTACGAAACCGAGTAATGCATTTACAAAAGTCGAAGAACAAACCCGGCGGCAAATGTGCATTAAAAGCCAATTCCACTAAATCGTGTTATATTTAACTCAGTTTTACCAGCTTTTCAATTTTGCTCTTTCTCTCTCTAGCTAAAACAAAACACACCTTCACCAAAAACTTCTCATGAGTCTTGAACGCTCAAAGTGTTGACTTCTCTCTCTCGCGCTGCTTTCAATGTCATGAAATTATCCTTCGAACAGTGTATTGACAATGCGGTAAATAATGCACACAAATCCTCCACCTCTCTCCTCTACTTTGAATTGTCACACAAAGTTCTTTGGCTGGGAAGCGACTGAAATTCAGCACAGCTCAGACAGATTGATTAATTATCCTTGCATTTGATATAGCGCCTTATCACTTCTTCCAGAAGTCTCAAAGCTCCTCACAGAATATAATGTAAAGTGAATTGACAGCATATAACTGTATCGACAATGGGGTAAATCATTTGCACAAATACCTCAAATTGCTTCACAAGATTTTACAGGATAGTACAGTGTCTGCGCATTCACTCAGAGAAACTCCCTTTCCCTTTTTCAAACAGTGCCAGAGGATCTTTGAAAGGCCGCGACGACCTTGGATTTTTAAGTCCTGTCGGAAGGACGACATCTCTAACAAAGCAGGATTGAAGTCTCAAACAACACCGCGGTCTTAAACTCAAAGTCAATTGTTTGGAAGCCAGTGAAATGTACAGACCGCCACACTTTCTCCCCTTGTGTTTGCGAAGTTCCTTTGTGAGGTTTAGCGGATTCACTTTTGCATAATTTTCATTTACACACGGAGACGTCACGCAGTGAATTGAAGATCTATTACAGAGTGCAAGAGAATCCACTATCCAATTATAGTACCTGAATGCCAAAGCGATAATTCAAAGCAAGTTCTTTCAAAGTGGAGGACAGATAACTGCAAAGATGGAGAGAGAGGATGAAATGAGTCTGTCAAATGATCGCAAAACATTTCCAACCTGTTCAGAAATGAACGGAAGGTAGTCTGTCAAACGGTGGGTACAATCTAGAGCTGCTTATTCCATTCACTGAGGGAATAAGTAGCAAAATGGGGAATATTTCAATGATTTACTTGACTCACAATGCGTGAGTTGCAGCCACATTTCACAGACCCATGGCAAATTGTGCCTGAATCCAAGAGTGGTCTTTTTCTAAAGCATTTTATTGGGGATGCTAAATACTTTTTTATTCTTTTGAAGGAATTATTACCCCCCGGAAAAACGATCCGCCAACGGACTCACAACCGGGTACTCAAACGCTGCTCGGTAAACAGAGGCGTGTGAGAACGGAAACTTGCCCAACATTTTGCCCTGCCCGGGAATCGAACCCAGGTCATTCCGCTTGCGAGGCAAGTGCTCTAATGGAAGGATTATTATTATCACTATTATTACTATTATTACCATTATTATTCTTACGTGTAACAGAAGAGACCAACAACAGAAAGAAAACCACAATTCACCAGCCATTGATTTTGTCATTGAAAAACCGACAGCTGCATTCTTTCCGTCCTTTCCTGGGAGCTCGGTTATATATTTAATCACAGACGTGGCCACTGGGCATTTATTGTGCAATAGCTGTGTTAACCAGTGATAAGGCCACGCAGAAATATTCCCATGTCGGATCATTCGTACAGCGGCAAGGATGATCATGAACCAAGCAAGAAGGAAGAGAAAATACTGTACCGAGCAATCACAACTTCTAAGATACTCTCTGAATTACCTGGGTGTGTGATTGAAAAGAAATGCCTCAGGGACTTTTGGCTCAGCAACGACTACTGTTAGCTTTTCTACAAGTGACTTATAATCGTACTGTCATTTCTACTGTTGCCAGTTACCCTTAACATGACAGACAGCTCCCACCGCCCCCCCCCCCCCCCCCCCACCCCACCCCACACACACACCAACACATTTCTGCTTCAGGCTCCTTTGCGAACATGAACTGCTGAATAAACAGGCAAGAACAACAACAACAAGAACGTGCGTTTATATCGCGCCCTCCACATCACACAGAGAGAAACTAAACCTCCTGCGCAATCTCATGCAATGTGGAGTACTGAACAGCATTCCTGTAAGGAACAGATATTTGCATTGAAAACATTCAGGCAAAAGAATCATGACTGAAGCTGGAAAATGTTCGGTTTTCACCTCATCTGTTGAGGAACAGCTCTATTTTATCTTAAATTGTTCTCTCTCGGTGAAATTGTAGAGTGAGGGTACCTTATCACCAACATTACCCTCATTCTATTTTAATAAAGGAATAATATAAAAGGGGAAAATGGCAGGGGAGAGGGACTAAGCAGAACAGTTCTTTCTGGACTGAACAGCCTCTTTCTGTGCTGAAAAATTCTTTGTGCAAAAAACTGACTCTTAGATTAAAAGAACACGTTAAGAATTCTCACTTAGCGATCAAAAATGATTCTCCATCAACGCGTTGCAAATCATTGTCGTGAGAGAACACCGGTAAAGCTTCCAACAAGGATCAGGTTTGCTAGTAACACTTGACATTACAAGATAACTCAACAACCGCTAAGAGTATTTAGCAGGAGATAGCTTCAATACATTATTCCGGGAGCAACTACCCTCTGTTTGGTGGTCACCTCCCACAGGAAGCAGCGGAAAGATAAACACGGTTTCAGCAGTTGTGGTAATTTTGTAGCTTCAAAATGAAGCTCGGCGGGTTTCATAAAGGGGCGCCAGCAGCAGATAAGCGGAGAGCAAAGGCAATCGCTCTGGCATCAATTAAATGTGTTGATTAGTATTTTCTACAATTAAACCAGGTCATTGACAGTTTTCCTCCAACTCGGGAAACTTTGCGCCCGTGAGGGTATTTAAGAGTGGAGCTTGAGTCCTGTTTAATGTGTTCCGATGGGAAAGGCACTGTACCAATGTAATTTAGTTGCTGCTGTTATATGTTAAATGCCTATTTGGAAAATGGCACTTGCTCCGATTGTACCTGTGGATTAAAGGGAACATGGAGGTCTCCCGTGTGGAGACTCTGCCTGAGACCGCGAGAGAGCTTTTTGCTATCTGAAACTCTCCAAGGGAAAGTGTTATTGGAAGCTCTCCCGTACGTTAACAACAAAAGCATACAATATACTGGTAATGGATTTACAAAACTGCTCTGCCCGAGATCTGAAGTTGCTTTCACGGAAAGGTTCACTGAAAGGCGGAACTAATTGGAAGCCAAGGCAAACCGTCTGGGGAAAAAAATCACTGAGAGAATCTGTGCTTGTTCAGAAAGGTGATGGGGGCTTGTAAAAACAAAACACGCCTTGACATGAAACAGGATGCCAAGCGTTTCACAGTATACACCGCAAAATGAATTGACGGTATGTATTTTTTTGCGGCAGCCAATTGCGCACACAGCAGTGTCCCACAAACAGTCGTAGATTGAGTGGCCAAATTATTATCATTTCTTTATTTGAAGGAATTATTATCCCCGGAAAATCGATTCCGCCAATCGACTAACAACCGGGTTCCTACTTACTGCTGGGTAAACAGAGGAGCGAGGAGGAAGGAAACTTGCCTCAGGTTTTGCCCTGCCCGGGAATCGACCCCGGGGTTCTCTCGTTGCGAGGCGAGCCTGCGAACCACTGTGCTTCAGAACTCTGTAGTGTGATGGTTCATACCCTCCCCGCTGCATATTACAGGCCGCGGCACACTTTTGGATGGAACCCAATGTGCCGGGCTGAAGGTCTCAATGGAATACTGGTGGGTTTTAAGTGATGCGGAAACATATGTCACAGAAGTGGAAGACATGCTCAAAACACTAACTGTAATTTAAACAGCTCCGTCTGTGTGGGCAGAAGCAATTAATGCGTTTTGAAACTTTTTCCTACCAACCATCTGCGCAGCGACTCTCTGACTTTATTGCAGCTTCCTTAAAAGACTGATACAATAACTGCTGTGGGTGGTGAAGCAAATCATAGCTGCGGTGAGACTGTATGAAAGGCTTGTGAGAAAATCTGTCATGCGTCCATCAAAGAAATAAAGGGGATTGAGTTACTGCAACAAGTTGATTTCTCTCAGTAATTCACCGTTTCCTCCAATAGTTAACTGCTAACCGGCCAAACACACACAACAAACAATAAACTAAGCGATTCAATTCATTTATTACGATTAATAATAATAATCTTTGCAATTGATATTGTGCCTTAATATGTTGTCGAGACACCTCAAAGCCTTTCGCAGGACATACCGGAAAGTGGTATTGACTGTGTGTTTTGTGTTTGCGAAACGTAATCCAAACTAGTTTCAAGTTATCCAATTTCAGGACTTGCTGTCAAGCTCGGTCGCTGAATGGCACATTTCCATGTGGTCTTTCCGTGCAGCTGCTACTGGACCTGCCTTAGAAATGGTTTGATGAGTGAAAGTGAGAAGCGGTGTTCGAGATATCTGACGAAACTGGGCTTCTGAGTTGAAGATGATCTTCGGTCAAGTAATCAGCGAGAGAAGAGGAACCCTCTACAAGATTGCCTCCTGGAGGACGTTACTGGCTGTTCACACATTAACCAAAACAACTTACCGTAAAGGACGAGCAGTAGCCGCTCGCAGTGACATCTGCAGGACAGCCACCAGTTTCTGCTTCAGCAATCACACCAGTCACTGAAGATGAAGCGAGTGATTTCTCGACAGCACTTACAAATGAAAACAGTACAAATCCAGAAGTGCTGCACACCACTTGGCAGGGGAAAACACAATTAAGTAGCACACAGTAAGCTCGAATGTGTGTGCTTAGCCATTTAATCAGTTATAAATAGATTGAATAGATAGTGCTTTGGACGACTGTGCAATGAGTGCAGAAACATCATCTGAAATATTTCATGAGCAATTTTTTTCCTCGCTTGTTTTTCTCTCCTGAAAGCAGTGGTTTTAAACATGCACACAGCTTGCGGGTTCCAGCTTCTACTTTGAATGCATTTAAATATCTTATGCACAAAGGCCCGACTTAAACTGCAGCATATGTTCCACTGATGCGATCAGCAAATGGAATATTTTCCTTTGAACAGTCAAGACAGTCTGCAAACCCGAAGCAGAGAAAAAAATACATATATTTAATCCAAAGGCATTGCGTAGCAAGTTAACTGCTAAAATGCAAACCAAATTGAACGAAAAGACTGGTTTGGGTGCGATGAAATGCAGTGTTACATTTGACAAAATGCACTTAAAGGATTTTAATAATTGAGAAACTGTGGAAGGTTTCTGAATTAATAAATCATTTTGCGAACTCCACGCCAAACAAAGCGGATCCTTTAATTTCCCACAAGAAGTCTTTGTCTGCAATTAGGAAACAGAAAATAGCACAGCATTGTCGCCTTGTGTGCTTGATATCTTTGAATGTTGTGAATGAATAAGTAAAGCGACTATTCTACAAAGGAAAGGCACTTCATCAGCTTTGAGTTGACCGAATCCTGCCTTTAAATACTCACCGAAGCAAGGGTTATGCTTCAGAATTCACTTAACAACAATAATACTAATTATCCTTATAATTTGACATAGGAACTTTCACGTTAGGAGGACGTCTCAAAGTGCTTCACATGATTTACAACAACAACAACAACAACAAGATTCCATTTATAGAGCGCCTTTCACGTCAGGAGGATGTCGTGACTGTGCGTTTTGCGGGTGAATGTGGAGGGAGAAAAACAAGATAAATAATTTCCGATATCTTCCAGAGAAACATGTTTTCCTTGATGCATTTGGTTCAGTTTTTTTGCACCGGTGCAAATAAAGTACAAAGTAAAGAAAGCAATTAAGTTCTCAGTTGAATTTATTGGTTTATTCTTAGGCTTCGAAATGTCACATTCTGCAGCGTTGTCTGAAAGATCAGTGGGACAAGACTGACGTCCTATTAGATTGGAGACTAAACTGGGAACATGTCACTTCAGCACAAGCACTATTACCGGTATGAACTGTGCTCTGATTTATACCGAGGTTTGTTTTCTATCTGCTTGCTTGCGAATTACCCTCGAGCTCCTGCTGGCAGAAGCAATTCTGTAAAGCTCAGGTGTGCTGCAAGATTGCACGCACTATCAATATCCACCCACACCACCCCGCCGCCCCCACACATTCCCCCCACCCCCGTTACAAGTCAGGATTAATGTGTTCGTCACACTCGAATCTTTCCAATTCCTTTTGGATGACTTTGTCTTACACTTCCCTGAAAACACGCAGTCGCTACACTTGACCACGTATCCTGTGAAGCGCTTTGCGCCATCCTCCCGAGGTGAAGGGCGCCACATCAAATGTAAGGATTATTGCTATTGCTAAGAATTATTTGACATTTTACCTTCCCACACCGGTGCTCTTCCCCTCGTGTTCCTCGACGGCTGCCCTCTGTGACCGTTTCAAGGACCGCAGATAGGGAATCAGGAGCTTCCTCCTCTTTATCTCCAGGGGCTGAGCTCAACTGATTGTCCTGGCTGAGAGGCATCAGGCCTATTAGGTTAGACAACTCGCTGAAATAACAATAACCCTTGCATTTTTAATATAGCGCCTCCTCATTGAGACGTCTCAAAGCGCTTCACAGGATATACCGTAAAGTGGACTGACTGTATTTTACGGGTGAAACGTGGCAGCCAATTGCACCACAGCAGTGTCCCATGAACAGTCGTGGATAGAGTAATCCTTTTTTTTACCTTTGGAGGGGTTATTACCCCCAGAAAGCGATCCACCAATCGACTAACAACATGGGAGGGGGGAGGGCGCAGGTGTGAGACGAGGGTGGGGGGGGGGGGGCGGGGGCATAGCTTTATTTTGAGTTGAATATTTTTCACCACCGCACTGCCCCACGAGCGAGTCTGCCGAGGTTTTTAAGCTCAATAACGTTGCGTGAGGATTTCAGCACATTGAACTTAAACGTTCCATTGATAGTCATTGAAAGCCCTGAACTGAAGCTGGGTAACAGTCGAAGAGAAAAGCAGTGAAAAGGAAAAAATCTGAGAGGCTTACGAGTAGAGAGAGGGAGAGAAAAAATGTTGAGCGTGATTCACAGGAGAGAAGGTTAATCCTCTGCTGCAAAAGAAAGATAGCCCGTGTTGATGAGCTTTGAGGGAGCTTCAAAATTGTGATGAGAGAGGACGGACGAGACTGGAAACTGTCTCAAGAGATTACCGGCTTCTGCAGAGGTCACTGACACTGGACCCGAGCAGTTCAAAGCCATTAAAAGAGAAAGCGCAACATCAGGGGGCAAAGAAAACCCACAGCAATCATTAATACAAAGACGTTCGCTGCAGAGGTAAAGAAATGAAAGGAAAAGCGATACACAAGAGGACAAAACCAAATGCCCGATGGAGCAGATCATTATGATAAGGTGATAGCGATAGATTAATCCCGTTGAACTAAAGGGTTACTAAAGCAGGGCTCATTTTTATTTTCTGACGAGTGACAAGCACCAGAAGAACCTCACCCTCAGTCCTGCACTGTTTCCCGTGCGCAATTGGCTGCCACGTTTCGCCCACAAAATACGCAGTCAATTCAGTGAAGCACCTTGAGACGTCTCAACAAAGTGATAAGGTGCCACACCAAATGCAAGGCTTATGTATGTATTATTATTATTGTTGGGTTTTTGTTAAATTACTGATTAGCCCTATAATCGCAAGTGCTTATCTTAACGTTCCCCCTTTGTGAACGAATTAGCGTGTGTGAGACAAGCCAATGTATAAGGAATCAAATCACTGGAAACGAGGTAACTGTTAACCTTGGAGATAGAGCAGTTCTCCAAGGGCAAGCGAGCATAAGAGAAGAGAATTACAGGTGATCGGGGACTAAGGCAAGAGAGAGAATCCGCGTGAACGAGCCGTTACTGAACCAGCGAGACGGAGAACGGTTCATTAAAAACCTGAAGCTGTAACAATATCATAAAAACAATAAGCGCCTGGGTGCAATTCAAGTCTATAATCTTATTTGGGGATTCAGAGTGCTCAAGTTTGATTCCTACAATTTATAATACCCTCTAAACCAGTCGATGAAATTAATGCATTGTAATTACTTCTGGCTCTCATTTATTCTCAAACTGAGAACATTTGAGGGAGTAATACCTTTTTGCTAACTTTTATGATGCTCAATTTCAAGCCTATGTTCCTTCCGGAATGTTAATGCGGTGAAATACAGGCTGTACGAGCTCCAACGCTGTGGAAATTCAACCTCGTAAACATTTTATAAAGTACATTTATGGTGATTGAGAATTGACACTTATACAGTCTCAGTGTCAGTTTGAGCAGGAGACCACTGAACACTCAGAAATCTGATTATACAATGGCCCTGAAGCTGACATTTTCTAAAGAGACGCAGTTTGAAATGATGAATAAAATGTTTACGGTGATTAACGCCCAACTTAAAAGAGTAATTGCTGTGAGCAAACAACGGGCAAGAGAGGTTGCAGAGATGAGATCATACAGCCTTTGTCGTTTGCCACCAGTTATTTTACATAGAAAAGAGAAATGGCACCGCTCATATTCCACGCACTGCATGGAAACATCGCATCAGGAGCCTTTCAACCTGTGTTCCTCTGGATTGCAATGTTATACACCGCCCCCCCCCCACCTCACTTTAAAACATAAAAATGGTTTTACGCCAGCGTCACAGAGCGTTACAGTCACAGGCCACGGCTCCACAGACACAAGCCATATCCCCCACACACGGACCTCAAGACTCTCAGTCACTCTGCTTTACACTTTACCTCGCTACACCAAATGTATTATTATCATTATTATTATTATTATTATTATACGACCCATTTCGTCTGCACTGTTTGATGTTCAGGATGAGTCAAACAAGCTAATCCCACTTCTCCTGTTCACTCCCCGTACCGTTCAGCACAACAGCGTGCATTTATTTTGCCCCCTTCACCCAGAGATGCTTCTCAGAGCTCTCATTGAAACATAAAGGCAAACTGAAGCAGATCGCCTTCGTTGAGGCATTTACCAGTTCCCTTTTAACACAATGTTTTGCTGACGTTTTAAAACAAGGTTAAAGCAATATATTTCAAATCGTTATGCGTTTGGATTGTGACCAAATGAAATCCTATCAGGCAGACAAATTAGAGTAGAATGATTATTAACCCCTCGTGTGGGCGATCTTCAGGGGCAGCAAGGCAACAAATCACAGGTTGCAGACTATAAGGATGTTAAATTGCTGGAGCCCATTCCAATAAAAAATAATAGCAATCCTTACATTTGATACAGCGCCTTTCAGATCAAGAGAATGTCCCAAAATGCTTCACAGGATTATGCTGTAAGGTGAAGTGACTGTATGTTTTGTGGGTACTGAGAACGTCAAAAATTGTACCTTAGAAAAACTTTAGCATTCCTCCCTCCCCCCCTCCTCCCTCCCCCCGCCCGATAAAGTTTTAAAGTTCCCTTAGGGTGCAACCGATGTTTACTCTTCTGCGGAAAACAATATGAGCACACACAGCGTTCGAAAAGGGTTAACGGCATTTGGGAATTGGTTTAATTGAACGCGAGTGCGTTATTTTGATGACAGACGGTGCTCACGTTGGCAGAGATGGATTTGATTTATTTCTGTGCTTCTGCTGTATTCACTTTGCAGGCCCGTTTCAAACGGAATCTGAAAATAGGAGCTGACAGTGCCCAGGTTTGTCGAGCGATTGTGTTGGGAGTACTGTCAATGCACTTTGACAAGCGTACCTCTGTATAATTGTGCATTCTATCGCACTGTGGTCTCGCTGGCTTGCAGCAATTTTTTCAGTAACTGCGGTGGCATCAGCAGATCATATCTCCTAAATGAAGCAGCTTAGTCTTCTCATGGTTTGGCCGGGCTGTGGGCTTGTGTACGAATTGCAGGACTGCCTGGAACTTGGGTCTGACGCAGGAGGAACTCCCCTCTCTTTTCGAATAGTGCCATGGGACCTTTAATGTCCATTTGGACACGCAAATATGACCTAAGATTCATGTCTCATCTGAGGAATGGCATCTCTGACAATACAACACCTTCCATCCTTAGAAGATTCAATTCAAGTTCTTTGTCCTCACTTTGAAATCCCTCCATGGTCTTTCCCCACCCTACCTCTGTGACCTTCTTAAACCCGATCAATCTATCTGCTCCCTCTGCTCGGCAAGTACTGGCCTGTTTCATGTCCCCCAACCAGCTGGCCCCACCATCAGCCTCTCTGCCCCCACACTCTGGAACTCCATCCCACGGTCCCTTCGCCTCGCTACCTCCCTTGCCTCCTTCAAGGCCGGTCTCAAGACCCTCCTCTTCGATCGTGCCTTCAGTCTCCCTCCCACCTTTCTGCCTTCCCTCACCCCTACGCCATCCCTCCCCCATGCTCGGGCCCCGACACCTGACTGTCCAGCGCCTTGGGACATCCTCCCGACGTGAAAGGCGCTCTATCAATGTAATTTTGTTGTTGGTGTTGTCCAGGGCATTGGGAAGTCCTCCTAACATGAAAAGTGCTATATAAATACAATTTATGTTATTATTGTTGTTTTACACACACGTACACCAATGGAACAGTGAACCCCATTAGATTGATCGTTCATCTCAGAAATGATTCCCCTCCTTCCGAGCTCCAATGTCCCTGTCTGTGTGCTTGCCAGCAACATAAGCAAATGAATAAACATAATGGCTCCTACCTTCCTCATAAATGCTGTTGTTGTATAATTGGATCCCATCACAGTATCTCTCTCCCGTCTAAAGTAACGCTGCATTTGCCTGGAGGGATTTAGTTCATCTCTTTGCTAAAAAGCTCTTTGTTTTATTTGGGGGCTTTCTGATTTCATTTCCAGTTTCAAACATTCAAGAATATTTTGTAGTTTTGCTTAACAAGGGTTTCACATTCCATTGGGCCCGGCTTTGTTTCCCGAAATTGGCTCACGTAAAAACCTAATTAATCACCGTCACAGCCCAGCTGGTGGAAACGATGATGCGATCCTTTCTTTAGGGGAAACGTCAAAGCCAAAAATCCGGCACTTGCCCAAGACTCGTGACAAGGTTCACGTAAGAAATGGTGACTCTCCCTCCAGTGGCTCATTGACCTGCTTAAGATTGGCTGTTTTTAGTTTTTTCTTTTATCTCCAGGGATGCAACGTACAAGTAAACCAATTTGTTCCGACAGGAACAGAAAGCTATCAATGCCAACAGATACCAATAGATATCAACTCCCCGGATGTCAATAGAAATCAACAATTGGGATTGGATGTCCTTTGCATCTTCCAATCGATTTTAAGCCATGCAGAGTCATACTGTACTTGCGGGCACTCCCCCACCCCACACCAAGTCACTGAGAAAGACCCAGTGTTCAAGGTGGTGAGTGCAGTGAATGAGGTCACCAGGTGAATCTGCCAACGATAGTGTCTGCAAACAGAAACAATTCATTGCTGGTTACAACGAATTTAATTGGCGATTCTAGATTAGACTACTGAAGCAGCAAGTTAGGGGAGACAGCTGAACACATTAGAAATCAGTGTAGGATTGCAGGAAATGGCAACTGCACAGAGACATTAGAAAGCGATTAAATAACGAAGAGTGGAGTTTATTTAGAAAGGTGGAAACCTGCTTGCAGAATAGCAGTGAAGAAAATACAGTACTAGTAGACACGATACACCAGACTGCAGAACAAGCTAAGCAAAGCAGGCAGTTTATACTTATAAACAGTGACTTTAGAATGGTTATGATCTAGACTGACGAGTAGATTTATTCATCCACAAAATACACACAATCACTCCACTTTACAATATAACCCTTCAGGCGCTTTAAGTCATACCAAGGTGGAAGGTCTATATCAAATGCAAGCCCACAAAATATATACAGCAAATTCAATTAACAGTATATTCTGTGAAGCATTTTGAAACTTCTTAATGGCGTGACAAAGCACTAAATCACATTCAAGGGCTGTTATTATTAATAATAATTACTTTTAGGGATCCACATAAGGATGGTAAATATTAACACTGAAAAACACAACTGAATTGCAAGACCAACTGGACGGCCAGTCCGGGGAGAGAAAAGCTTGAAAAATAGGGTGATGGGGTAACATAATGGGGTTGCCTTAATAAAATGGGATATTGAGCATTGACTTTACACTTTGCAGAAGGAATTTCCTGCGCTGTTGTCAAGAGAGAAGAAATATGGTGGTCACAGATTTGTATTTGCCCAGATGAATGCTGCCTTTTTTTTGTAGTGATTTCAGACAGTTTTCACAACGAGACTGCCACAGTGAAAGGCACCAGGCAAACTGGGCATGAGATTTCAAGCATTCTCTTGTGTGGCTAACCTTGAGAGGAAGATTCTGTTAAGCCTTTTTTTTCTTCTTCTCTCTTTTAAATTCCTGCTCAGCTCTCCTGAAATGATCTTGACTCCTTTTCCTTCCAATGAGGTATGATTTCTCAGGTTCCAGCTGCCCCCCCTGGTAAAACCTTGGGCGAGATGATTCTTTGTGTGTGCGACTTGATAGCAATTGCACTCAGGCTCTGACCAAAAAAGAACTGCAGCCAACTTAGATGAGGTCCTTGCCCAATGTCCATTGGACATTAAAAGTCTCTCGGAGCCAATCTGGAATGGGAATCCTAACTATTTTTTCTCCTAAACCAAGGAAATGGGGCTAAGGCTCAATGTCGTGCTCCATGTTATTGCATTAGCTCAGACCAGCTAACTCAAGGCTGTCTTAAATTTTAACCGGTCACCTTTTGGTTCATTTGCAACACAATTTGCATTCACATAAGCGACTTTCGCATTCACATCTCAATACAGCTTAGGTCTGCCTTGTACAAAAGATGGTCAGGGAGTTCATAGTTTCTTTCGTAATGCATGGGTCGAACATGAAGGTGAAAGCCTAATGAACGTTTAAGCAACAGAAGCAGAGTTGTATGAAGCAGTGACGTGCACTGCAACCACAACAATTACGAGGCTCCGCACTTTCAACATCGGAGGTCTTCACGATGTTGATGAAGATTAATTGACGGCGAGTCATGGCAAATGTAGCGAGGCAGGGAACGGAAGAGCATCCAGCCAGAAAGATCTTGTGGGAAAGACAAACTGTGTGGTATGGTCATTTAGCTCATCAGCTCCAAACAGATTACCCTGTCAGGTACTAAATTGGGCTCCACTAAGTAAAAGGATGAGAGTCACATCTCACAACTTCTTCAGGCATGGTTGATTAAGAGCTCAAGGAGATGGAAAGCGAGAGTAATTGCCTCCCGAAGATAAAACGGTCGTTTCGGGAAGCGGCAATAAAAAGGAAAATCGCTTGGAATAACTTGAATTTATGGACGTCAGTGCGAGTAGCATTTTAGCTTCACCAATTGCACGAAATAGCAATCTACGTTAATTCCGTTGCTTCATATTTACCACGCATGCCTGCTGCCCATGTACAACTCCCACAATTACAGGAGGGGGTTAGAGGAAAAAAATCGACCTATAGTGAATGATTAATTGTACAGTAATACAAACATAACTTTCGCTGGGAGTTGGTGCAAAATGGGCCCAAATAGTCAACATGGAACAACCAAGTTGGTCCAGTCACACTCCATGCACAAACGTGGATCAGCAGACATCAAGATGCTGTTGCTGCTATAACTGAGAATTCCTTCTCTAAACAGTTGCTTGTCAGAGATAACAGTGCTCTCAGGCCAAGAAACGTGACGGCACAATGTTATTAACCAGCAAGGCAGGGCTTTGGTTTTCACTCTCGAGTTAACGTTCTCTCATCGTCCTCTGGAAACAAGATATGGACATCTGGTCTTCCTTTCTACTGGAGATAGGGTCCTGCCTGGATCTTCATTGCTCAATCTGTTCACCACTGCCTAACGTGTACTGAGCGCCTTCGGGAAGAAGCAGAAACCACAGCACTAAGTTTGAAAGAGGGTGGACTCAACTCTCGGAAGCGTCTTTGTTTTTGACTGCAGAAGAATTGCGCAAAATGCAACTGTCACAACCTTTGTTCGTGGACAGAACTGATGAAGTGTACAGGGAAGTAAGAACAGGAGGAGGCCATTCAGCCCATCAGCCCTCTTCCACTTCCACGGCAATGGCAATGCATCATCATGCAGGCAGTCCAAAATTACAATAACAAGTAATACTTCCATTTGATACAGCACCTTGTTATGACTTTAAAACATCTCAAACAACATCTCTTTTCGAATTGTGCCACAGGACCACAGGACGGCACCTCTTACAGTTCAGGGCTCCCCAGCATTGCACTGCAGTGTCAGTCCAGACTGTAAACTCAAAGTCCCAAAGTGGGGTTCGATCCCCAAAGCTTCTGACTCAGAGACAAGAGCGCTATCAACTGAGCCAGGCCGCCACCCGCCACAGATCGTGTAAGATGCCTTCTCGTGACCAGCGAGTAAATTTATGTCCAGTCAATTAAGGTTTACCTGATTTTATACCTCCAGGTTCTCCCAGGATCAAGCTTCGTATCAGAAATTGCAAGAAGCCAATTTGAAGCGCTACATTTCAAAGCAAATAAAAAGGTTTAAAGATCACGAGCAGATTGTTTTTTTCTGTTATCAGAATGTTTGCCTGATTGAATGCTTGCTAATCTGATTTTGCCTTCTCTGTGACCTCGATGGGTCTGCTGCCAAGGGATGTAAAGCTTTGATAACATTTGAGTTTCCACTTAAGAATAGAGAGAAGGGGTTGATGCCAATTTGTTGTAAATAACAACGTGCTGCTCGGCTGTTCTGTTCGACAGAGATAACTGCAGTTAGCTTCTCAGAGAAGTTATTTTCCTGTTGAAAATGACAATTATATAGTTGTGTTTGTGTAAAACATAGTCATTAAACTGCTTGCGGAAACAAAAGCGGGACAGAAATGAACAAAATGCTGAAGCACCGAAGATGACAAATTCATCTCGTTTCTGACAATACTGACTTGTCCATCCCGTCTCTCTCTCTCTCTCATCTAATCTTAATGCCGGTGGTTAAGCGAACTCTATTCAATAAAGCTACATGTCAATCAATATGCTTTGTGCATTTTCTGGCGGAGGACGAATATCGTACAATCCAAGCACAGTGTTGGTTTGAAAGCCAATGATCTTTTATGAATAGTCTCAACTGCTGGAACAGGGGGAGTTGTGTTCATGCACGTCTGTGTAAGTACGGTGAAAGCATGTCGATGTCTTCATCCTGGCACAAACGACCTTGGATGAGAGGGCAAAGGAGATATGATTAAGCTTTGAGGGTACATTTTTCCAAGGAGAACACGGGACTTAAGAAGGGTGTACCCTCGTTCCGAGACACCACACCGAGCGAAGGGTTCTAGACGGAAAACTCACAGCAGTCGTATCAGTTGGCACCATACATTTAATCTGATCTGTGCAAAGTACAAGTTACGTGAAACTTATTAGCAATAGGAAATTCAACGGACCTGGACAGATGTACGGCTTGGGCGAGTCGACGCTTTATACAAATCAGAATGTTGTGAGTTTTTTTCTGTAAGAATGCCATTCGTTGCAGTTGTTGCAAAAGCAGCAAAGGTAAAGCTTGTACAATCACTGCAAAATAGTCTGAAACCTGATGTCAAAACAACAAAATCATAAGCTCAACAGAAAATGGGGAACGCAAACTCTAACGCAAATAGTTCAAGCTAAAACCATGAAGTGAGATGAGTGCTTATTATATTGATTTGCTCAGCCTCAAGTCTATTTGCTTTACATCATTAGCATATTCATTGTAATACATTTTAGCTATCAACATGAAGCCCTCATTAATGTAAAATGCCGGGTGACATGGAATAGAATTTTTCAAGTGCAAAAAATGCAACTAACACATCACATCCTCTCGCTGTGAGATTGCAGTGTCAAATGATAAAAAGGAAAATAAATGTATTCATTCTACAATAGGAAGTTATTGCCTGTTTAATATTCATAAGAGGTTAATAAAGGGAAGATGTACTGTGCCGAGTGTTTTGCTGCAATTTTGACATTCGAGCAGAACAGCAAAATGCAAGTAAAAGCTTTATTTATATTCATGAAGAAGTAAACAAAGTGGGCTTAGTGTGCGGAATCATCTTGGCTGTGGTAATGTCATTGTGGATGCTGGAATGAGATTGCTGCGTTCATTTGTATTTTGCTCTTGCCTTTCGCCCAAAAAATACGCAGCCAATTCACTTTACAGTATATTCGGTGAAGCGCTTTGAAACATCTCTTCAATACTGCTTGTGAGACGTTGCTGTGCACAAAGTTGGCTGCTGCATTTGTCCACAAAATGCACAGTCACTGCACTTTACTGTATATCCTGTTCTGCCTAAAGGTCGTCGACCTGAAATGTTGACTCATTTTCCTCACGCCATAGATGCTGCCTGACCTGCTGAGTGTTCGCTTCAACTTCTGTTTTTATTACAAGGATTATTATTATGTATTCATAACAGACTATAGCTAAGGTACAAATTAAATTATGAAAGGAAGCAGTAGACTTGAAAGGAAGCAGTAGACTAAATTAAGACAGACATGAATGGTTTAGAACTTATTGGAACAATTAACACGTAGAAAAATGTACATTTTCATGGTTGCTTTTATAGTGTTAAAAGACGGTCTGTTATAAATTATCTCTCTCTATCTCTATACATATATGTATAATATATATATTCCAGCTGTATGCTTTTTGTACTCTTGTTTATATGTTGAGAGCTGTAAAGATCTTTAGAAATCCTGAATTAAGAGTCATCTCTATGCTTGAGTGCCCAAGGGAGTTGAATTAATGTCTATTGAGATACAGTCATGAAGTCAATTGGGTAGTGGGTAGATAAAAGACATGCTTGGTAAGCCAAGTCAATAACTCCATTGAAAAACTTAAACTGTGACACTGTCCATTCACCTCCTCTACAATAAAGCTAATCTCTTTTCAGTTGCAGGCAGGCAGCGATGACTGACCGAGATAAACCGCTTGACACGAGCAGTAAAATGTTGGCGTTGAGAGAGTGACTTGGTGTGGGTTTGTGCTGAAACAGGGCTGGGCAACCGGGCAACTTATTAATATTCATCTAAAATAATAATAATGCTTGCATTTGTTTACAGCGCCTTATTAACATTCATCTAAAATAATAATAATGCTTGCATTTGTTTACAGCGCCTTATCACGTCTTCTAGACGTCCCAAAGCGCTTCACAGAATATACCATAAAGTGAATTGACTGTATATTTGAGGGCGAAACTCAGGAGCCAATTGCGCGCAGTGAATAAGAATCAGGGTCCAACTGCATATCGTCAACTTGTGAACTCCCTCTCTGGAACTCAAACTTTCAAAACATGTCCTTGTATTGGACATTGATACCTACTCATTTGTTTAAATAGATTATTCCTTTCCAAAGATCCTTGGAGGGTTTCAGACTAAGAAGGAAGACCCTTTGGACCATTTGTCTTTCTCCTTCCAGAAAATCAGGCAGATTGTCTTTCCATTCCAGCCACTACTTCCATCCTACTTTGACCTGCCAAGTAATATCAATTCTTTTCTAATAAATTCCATGGGACTGTTTGCACCGAAATTTCCACAAACAATGTAAGCAGAATTTAATTACGGTGGAAACAAACAAGAAAAGATTAACGTTTGAAGCATGTGCTGCTCGCTTGCTGTGTGATGTCCTTGAATGGAATAAACCCATTTGGACAAGGACGACACACACACCTGCTTATCAGTCAGTATCATTGGGACTGAAGAGACTGGGGGAAGAGAAGAGCACAAGCAAATCCTTGAGACTTTATCAGCAAAAGGCTGATGAATTTCTGATCTAATTCCTCAACTTCGTGCCTCTCATCCTGAAAGAGGAATTGTCTGTGAAACACAGAGGGGATTTGTCACAGGGGCACATGTTAATGAAGGAAACTCCAATAGGTATTAAGGAACATAGGAAGAGATGCCAGATGCCACACAAAGGCACATCAATGATTACTTAATTACGATCCATCGCAGCTTGAGTGTGCACGTTTCCCAAATATTAATCCTTACAGTATCATCATCTGTAAATTACCCTTCACACCTCGGGCAATTTAAAAAGGAATTTCACTCCTGGGATCGAGGATTGCTTGATACTATTAAAATATACTGGTATCAAGATACTGAACTGCTTTATATTTGCTTTTGTCCACCAACCACACAGTCACTGCACTTTACAGTGAATCCTGTGAAGCACTTTGAGATGTCCTCCTGATGTGAAAGGCACTGTATCAAATAACGATTATAATTATTATAATTATTAAAATTAAATTATTATTACTATTACTATTATTATGAACTGCTTGATATTAGTTAAACTGCTGACAAGATGGTTTTTGACAAGCTTGATTACAGTAATAATTTAAAGAAAGAGCATTTCCTAATTAAAATAGAGCTGTTCTGAAGATGTTCTTTCGACTACATTTCACATTGTAATTGCAAGATTTAGTGAACTGGTTGAACAGACTTGACGGGCTGAATGGGCTCCTGTTTCTGTTTATCTAGGTTTTAAGCCCTCCGAGACATTACCCTGCTTGAATGGTGGTATATAAATGCAAGTTGTTGTTGTTCTTAATGAAAGTTACAATAGCCCTGAGCTGATGGGCTGCTTCCCAAAAAGTAAACGTGAAATAATTCCTAAGTATCTGCTGTCAAGAATTAACAACAGCAAGAAGGCATGAATAACAATAATAATCCTTGCATTCGATATAGCACCTTATCACATATTCAAGACGCCTCAAAGTGCTTCACAGAATATACCGTAAAGTGAATGGACTGTATATTTTGTGGGCAAAATGCAGCAGCCAATTGCGCACAGCAGTGTCTCACAAATAGTGACCAAATAATTATGTTTAAGCGATTATTACCCTCGGAGAAGCAAGCTACCAATTGACTAACTGCTGTCCTCCATTCCCAATGTAATTCTACTCCTTCAATAAGTAGTGACACTTGCACTCTAAAAGATCAGAGATTCGAACACTCTCTCTCGCTGATCCCACCAGCCCACATTTGGCCAATCATCGATTTGTCCAGGGTTACCATTCTTTAGTGAACCTAAAGAATGTCTAAAGTATGTCAGATGCATTTTAATATTTTACTTGTGTTCATACAACATATTGACTGTTATGTCGGAAGTCAATTTCAATACATATGGAGCCAACGGGAAAAAAATACTCCTTCCACAAACTCAGCAGTGAGTGAGCTACGACTGGCGAAATGAGGTTGATCATGAAAGCAACAACAACAATTTACATTTGTACAGCGCCTTTCACGTCGGGAGGACATCCCAAAGAGCTGGACAGTCAAGGATGTGCTCCCTAGCTGGGAGTTGGGATCAGGAGGGATGGAGGCTCGAGAGGGTGTCCCAAAGCGCAGTCAAAGCGGAAGGTTTTGAGACGGGCCTTGGAAGAGGCAAAGGAGGGGGCGAGGTGAAGCTATACAATAGCTGGTTCGAAAGCATGAGCAATCGCAATGGCCAGTAAGAACTGAAATTCATTGAGACGCAAGAAACCGAAGCAGAATTAATGGAGGGAGGGAGTTGGAGAGAGATCACAACTTCACAGCCAGTGCTACTTTGGACTGAACGCTTTCTGCACAGACTCGAAGCTCCTATTTAAGGCCGGCTCGTCAAAGCAATGTAAAGTGAAAGATCCTTAGTAAATATCAATGACTTCACCGCAGTAAGGCAGCAAGCTATTGCAAAGGCATGAATAAACGGTGTACAGGCAACGGTTCGTGTTAATATGCTGAGCTTCATATAAAGTGACAGTCCAGTTGAGCTATGTCACAAAGTAGAAACCCAATCTAGTAAGTTAGGTGAGGCAAAGAATGTGCAAGTTCCAGCTCAACCTGCTTGTGCATGAGAAATAAGATTCCTCTGAAATTTGTTGCGCCTCACGACATTCTGTCGCTTTTGTTTTCTTTTTCCCCATTTCCTGGAATCGATGCGGAGAAGGCACAGGCCATACTTCAAACAAATGATTTATTGTACAGCAACGTCAGCCCACTCTGCAGCCCACACGGTTTCCAAGCCTCCCATAACTGGAGATCAAGGCGTCAGCCTGGCTCAGGCAGTAACACAATCTAGTAGTTTAGGACTTAGGGAACATTGTCTATGCTGACACTCTGACCAGGAGGTACCATCCTTCGGACGAAACATTAAACCAAGGGTCCATCTGCCTGTTCAGATGCCTGCTTAAAGATCCTCTCTTAACATTCAAAAAGAGAAGGGAGTTTCTTCTGATGCCGTGACCAACAATCCTTCAGATAAAATTGGTCATTCGCTTCACTGCTTTTGGTGGGACATTACTGCGGGGCAGGAGGATACAGAACATTTCACTAAGGGATTACACAACCTTTTGTGAATTTCCTAGTCAAGGATCAGTTTTAATCCAAGAAATGCTAATTGGGTCTGAAAGAGAAGAAGGATGTCTATACCAGAAGCAGCAAATCGCTGAGGAGTTCTAAATCTGCAGCACGTTTCTGTCTACCTCAGTGGACTGTGTGGATGCACAATGTCCTTTCAAAGTTTAGCTCTTAGCCTTGGAGCTACAGTCGGGGCAAAGAACATCAAACTCTGCGGTTTAATGCAACACTCATGTTCCAAAATGCTCTCCTCACCTCACATAACACCTCTTATATTACCCCTAAAGTGCAAGTAATAGACCACACAGTCAGCTGCGACACCAATCTCGCTTCTGAAAGAGAAAAATGTTGGGCGTGGGACGCGGGTTTGCAGTCTGAAACCAGATTTATGTTGTCAGATTAAGTAAAATGATAAAATGAACTAATAATAAGCAGGGAGGAAATACAATATTTATGAGTAATTGAAACAAAGAGTCCATGCTTCTTCGAGTCCTGTAGAAGGTGTCTGTGAATTTAAGCGGCGAATAATATGTGTTCAAAATTTATTGGCGCAGGGAAAAAGAACCCCCTCATTCTCCCTCCCTCCCCTTCCACATGTACCCAGCTCACCCTACGGGCACCTAATTCATTATTTATTGAGCTCTCATCGGGATATCCTGCTCCTATCAAGGATGGCGTAAACATATTAAAATATGAAACGTCACGTTCATATCTGTGGCCACCCAGCCTATCCGAATAATAATGGCTTTCATTTGCAGCCCAGCGACAGCCACTTCAGCTGAAATAGACAAATCACACGGAAATTGGTTCCTGCAAAAACTGCTGATTCCGACAATAATTCAGGAGATGCTGATGAGATGCATGCTAAGTGTAGCATACACAGTCACAGCTTGATGTATCATCATAACTGCTATTACAATAAACATTGGTTTACAGGTTTTGTTCGGCAAAGAAAATTATATGAACCACCCTGTTTGTCGTGCACTGTTCGAAAGTGCTCTGTATAACACCCCTCAGCCTCCATTGTAATGTGCTGAGGGGTAATGATGGTTGAGGCAAGGACGATGGATTCATCTTAATAATAAAACAACTTGATGCCGTGATGGGTAGGACGTACATTGTGGACAGATGAGATGAAATGGCCCAAAGGGCTTCACTTCATCCAAGCCTCTCTTGTGATCGTATGATATAGAGATCTTTCCCCAATTCAATGGCTTTCATTGCAAGCCAAACCCTCCCCATTTACCAACCCTACCCTTCGCCTACAAATGCAAAGTCACTACACTTTACAGCTCATCCTGAGAACCGCTTTGAGAGATCCTCCCGATGTGAAATTGGACTATATTCAATCAAATCTAAGGATTAGTATGATCAGAATTATGATTCGCTCACCAGAATGTACAGTCTCACCCTTCATCATAACCAAACAGCGTGGTTTTGATGAACCACTGCAATTCACAAAACCGACATGATTGATGAAGTTCCCTTCATCCCATTTGCACCAGTTTTTAATTCAAGCCAGCTCTCCCCGAACTCCAGATCGTTGGAAAATATATTGTCCTTGAACATTGTTAGCAGCACGTTACGCACCAAAGCTTGCCATCTAGAAGGTTCTAAACGCTGTGTATCCGTATGTAAAGAAAGCACTCAGCCAAAAGTCTCAGCAACTCATTAACTGAATGCCTAAAAACATCCCGCGGCATTCAATTGGGCTGTTATTGCTTTGCCATGCGAGATAGTGCGAAGTTCCTGCAATCGTTCAAGTGCAATTATCTTTGGATACTCTGCTTATTAGCCATTCGTCTGCCCCTGTGCAGCACAAGTATGGAGAGTGCTGCTGAATTATGATTAATGTACGAGTAAAGATGCAACTCTTTTGACCCGACATCTTATTGTAAATATCATTTTAATGACTGTGCTGGATTTGCTCATTCACTTTGTGCAGTAACGTCACCTGCTGCTTGCCACAGCTACTGCTAATTTAGGTGTGCACAGATGCCAGTGTCAGGAATATAGATATACGCAATGGTTTGGCTAATGATGATAGCTGCTTAATGAGACATTAAAGATTCCCCCCAAAAAGTGTTATTTTAGAACTAGACATTGTTGGAGTTCGACTAGAAAACAGGTGTCAGGTATCGGCTTGACTTGAGTTGACAGCACTCACGCCACTGCAGTCACTTCACATCACTTTCTCGGCAAAGTGACATCAGCTTCACCGCCTGCGCAAAGCGCGCGCGCGCGCCGCGCGCAGGAAGTGATGTGGGCAGTACTTCCTGCTCGGAACGTGCACGCAGGAAGTGGCGCCGGCCGTGCTTCCCGGCTAAGCGCAGCCCACAGAAAGCGAGGTCAGCAGCCCTTCCTGCGTAAAGCGTACATTGTGCAGGAAGTTAAGTCAGCAGTGACCCAGTGATTTTTTAAGCGAGGGAAGCTGGAGAATCACCGCTATGAGCTGGCTCTGCACCTTCGGTTAGCTCAGGTTCATGGGATAAGGATGAACTCACATCGGTGATTCACGTCAAGGTTGTCGGGGATCAGAAAGGACCGCTATTTTAATTGTTCTCTTTCCTTGTGATACTGACTTTCAAGTGCATTTCGTTTCATGATTACTGGCCGTATGTAATTGGAAAATGAATGTTCTCTCTCAGCAGCCAATTAAGTGGAGCCCTCTCAAGCTGAAACAATGAGGTTTCACTCATTACCTGAAGTTGTAGGTAGAGAGTTTATGACTCATTGCAGCAGAGCTCATCAATTATTTTTAAAAAAAGGAATTAATGAAATGCTTGAAGACTATTAATGAGTGTTGAGGAGACATCAGTGGGATGGGACAAGATGGCTCAAATGGTAACAACCATTACCACACACTTGATGCATTAAACCATCCAAGTCTGTGCTGTGACATATTGATATTTAGCCACCAAAAACACAGTCATGATAGTTTACAGTGAAATCCTGTGAAGCACTTTGAGCTATTCTCCTGACGTGAAAGGTGCAATATCAAAATGCAAGGATTATTTTATTAATCAGTTAACCAATCAATGCCAAACTCTGCAATCAAATTGCTAAGTTAAACAGTCAACATTGCCCGATAGAACAGCTTGCCTGAAGGTTTACCAGGTTAGGGAAGTGCTTGACATCTCCTTCCATGACATTATTTTATTACGAACTAGGTCAGAGCTTTAAAAGTATATATTTAAGCGAAACACTGACACCCACACCCACAGGGTAATTGTTGATGTCGCAGTATGCAGCTTACAAAAATACAACACAGTTTCTACACAGCATGCAAGACATTCAGCTTCCCACACACCACAGCCCATAAACAATTTTGACTGCCCTTCCATGCCCAGGAACCAAGCATCTGCTAATTCTCTTTATTCTTTTTTCTTCAGTGAAAGATTCATAAATACAGTGCTCGAATCTGCCATAGTCTCACCTACGAAGTGACGCGACTATGTATTTTGTGGGTCAACAGAGTGTGGCTGACCAATTTTAACAGGGGGACAAGTTACTGGGAGGAACTCCATTTTCTTTGAGTTAGTTCCATGGTGCCGTCCTTTGAATTGAAAAGTTAAACTGAGGTCCTGTCTGACTGTTCAGGCGGACGTTAAAAATCCCTCGGCACTATTCAGAAGGAGAAGGGAGTTTCTAATGGGGTCTGGGCCATCAATCCCCCAGACAAAATTGGTTTCACGGCAAAATCCTGTGAAGCTTTGAAATGTCCTTTTGATGTGAAAAGCGCTCTACCAAATGCAAGGATTATTCTTACAGAATTATATTACAGATCCACCCTAAGCATTCGGTCAACAGCAGTCAGTATATCCCGAGATGACGTTGACAGTTTTCAAGGGGGAAATGTCACTAAATACATCATTGGGTTGTGAAGTATAAATGTCAAAGCTCCCAAAAGATTAAAGCAATACCAGTAATTATTTCAATGAGTAATTGACTGTTAAGCATTTGGAAAATTGCTGCTATGAAGCGCTGACCTTTGCGTGACTGTGTTAAAATAATACTTTTGCTGCAGCGCTGGGGTTGATCCGTACGTTTCACATTCTTTACATTGAACCGATTCGAGATGGTTGTATCGTCGTCTGATTTATGTGCGCAATTGATTGATAAACTCCTGCCTGGAGGTGGAAATATTGAAGCAGGCCACCTTGAAAATAAGTCACTTCAAGTCATTCAACAAGAGTTCTGATCAGGGGACCATGCCACTGAATGGAAGAATCGCTATTAATTAAATGACAAGATCTATAATTAAAGATACGTCTATTGTATGCTTGGGAGGACAGAACCCAATGAATAGCTCGTGCACCCACATTGAATTCGCACCAACAACAACAAATTGCATTTGTACAGCGCCGTTCACGTTGGGAGGACTTCTCAAACTGCTCTGGGACGTTGTATAAATGTTGCTGTTGTTGCCGGAACCACACAAAGAATTGAGCGCGTTTCTTTTTCAAACTACAGATTATAAACATTTGCTGCTTTGTTTCATGCAAGTTCCTGACAATAAAAAAAAATCCTGACATTTTCGTCACTGGTAACACGTCATCTTGATTGCGGGTTCAAGCGCCACGCCGTGACTTGAACTCACATAGTCTAAGCTCGCACTCGAGCACAGCGCTGAGTTTGGAGGAGCCATCCTTTGGATGAAACGTTAAACCAAGGTCCCTTCTGCCTGTTCAGGTGGACATTAAAGATCCCATGGCACTGTTCGAAAAGAGAAGGGAGTTTCTCCCAGTGTTCTGGCCAACAAGCCCCCAAATAAAATTGGTTACTCATATCATGGTTGTTTGTGGGACTTTGCTGGGTGCAATTGTGCTGCCATGTTGGCCTACAAATACACTTAATTTCACAGTAAACCCTGCTTCCTTCTGACGTGATAAGATGCTATACCAAATGCAAGGATCGTTATTATTATTACAACAACAGCTTGGATTTATATAGTGCCCTCCACGCCGGACGGCGTCTCAGAGCGCTTCACAGAAACGGATCCCGGGGCCGAGCCAGGGGGAGGGGGAGGGGGGTGGGGGAAGGTGACCAAAGGCGCGGTCTAAAAGAAAGGTCTTCAGCAGAGACCTGAAAATGGGAAGGGAGGGAGCGAGACGAAGGGAGTGAGGAAGGCAGAATTATAAAGAATGTGCCTTGTTCCAAGATCTAAGGACTTTAGAGGATGTGCTGGTTGAATTTGATGCGAAATTCAGGTCAATTTCACGTTTCGTTTGGTTGAGAACCACCTGAAGAATCAGGCAACTGAAGCCTCACCTGGAATGATATTTTTCTTTCAAATGCAAATGCCACAAATCTCATCTTTCGGTTGTGACATATAAATGTTGAAAGCCCGAGAAAAGAATTAGAAAGAGGATTGGAATTCCTAATCAGATGCTAAGCACACGCGGAATAAAGAACGACGAGGGTGAAAAACACTTGACCTGTAACTATTTACTCCATGTAACCTGACATTCTGAACTGGGAGAGCATTTGAAGAACACCTTCGACAGCAATGGAAATTATCTGATTATAATAATAATAATAATAAAAATCCTTGCATTTGATATAGCGCTTTTCACGTCGGGAGGACGTCCCAAAGCGCTTCACAGAACACACTGTAAAGTGAATTGACTGCACATTTGTGGGCGAACGCGGCAGCCAATTGCGCACAGCAATGTCCCACAAACAGTCGTAGATTGAAAATGACCAATTTATTATTGTTTTTGGAGGGATTATTATTAGGCTCTGTGTGGAGTAAGGAAACTTGCCCAAGGTTTCGCCCTCTGCCTGGAATTGAACTCAGGTCTCTCACTTGCAAAGCGAGTGCTCTAACCACTGAGCTACAGGACTCCACAAATTGATTGATCTGTGCAGGAAGAGTCTGGATCAGTAGACTGTTAGATTGGATGTCATTCGCAGTAAGCAACTTCCAGTTTGAGACGATTCCAATTACTGTAGTTCCATTATACAGTCACATCCTGAACTCTTGTATCTCGTAATGTACCACTGCCTTTAACAGCCGCTGGGAATGCAGACAAAGCAATGTTCAAACATGCTGACTGGCGCTTGGAGGCAACATGAGAAGGAATCAGTTCTTATGTCTGAGGAAGTACAATACTATAATACTGTAATAATTTCTGGATTTTAACAGCTGCAAACGAACAAGCTTTTTGGCCTTCGGATGGTTATTTGGGAGGTGATCGGTTCAATTCTATGTTTAAGAATGTCGCATTCCCAGTTTCAGCAAACTTCATTTACGTAATTAATACCTTTCGTGTTGGGAGGATGTCCCAAGGCACTGACCATCAATAGTCAGCAAACAACAAGTGGCTTGCCACGATTGCGGAGATTTTTTGGTGCCTTGTTCAACCATTGATGTAGCAATTGAAATTGTCCACCAGGGGAATTAAGCACCCAGATGCAAGTGATCAAATAACACCGTAACAGGTGGGTGGAAAAAGATCATTTTTGCCCCTTGACCCAAGGGACCCTCTTTTTCATTCTCTGTGCGGAATATTTCAATCAAAAGCGTTTTGAAATAACTTGGATTCTGTTTCTTGCCTGTGGAAATTGTTCATCACAGGGTGGAAAAGCCACTCTGGGTCTAATACATTGACTCTATTAACACAGCATTTCAAGGGGAGCTTCAAGAATTTGGCAGATTCTCAAATACAGCCTGAATTTTCAAGCCCGATTTTGGAAGAGTTTTTGAAGAGCTACAGAAAACAGACTTCAAAGTTAATTCATGTCCATTGAAAATGCTCCGTTAAGAGAGTAAATCCAGACCCAGGCGGAATTTTACCCCACAGATTAGTAATGCAACGTAGTTTGACCACCGCTCAGTCAAAGATTTCCCAGTCGGGGACAAGTCAATTTCCCAATTCACTGGCCTACTCTCACTGTTAGAAGTTCAATGCAAGCAAGAGTTATCATAACAATCTTTGCATTTGGTATAGCATCTTGTCTCTTTATCGGAACGTTTCAAAGCACTTTACTTAACTTTACTGTAATGTGAAGTGACTGCATATTGGTAGATGAATGCAACACTGGACGACCAGCCTAGACTGAGCTCAAAGTCCTGATGTGAGGCTTGAACCCACAACCTTCCGACTCAGGCTTGCAATGTCATTGCAATCTGCCCAGATTGTCGCAGCCTGACTGAATTCATGAAATGCAAAAACAATGATAAAATAACCGGAGAAAGAGCTATGAGTGGTGGCGTTGAGAATACAAATATCTTGCGCCCCTGCTGTGATGCACTTTTCCACCAAACTTTTGCCGTGGCCTCCACACAGACGCACATGCGTTCTTCGGCTTCTTATCAAGCGTGAAGAATTTCAGGATCAACGGTAACAAGGGAGTCACGAACACAAGCTGTGTTTATGCTTCAAAGATCTGACTCCATCCAACATCCTTTCAAATGGCTCGAAATCCCCACCTTCATTAACATTTCCTTTGTACATTTGCCTTTTACTCAGGAATCTGCCCTTAGTATCGACTGGAGCTGAAATGCTCTCAGGCGCAAGTAAAATGAACTGACTTACATAAGCCTAGATCCTCTCCGCTAGTTCCATTTGATTCTAAACGCTGTCTTGTCTAGCCATTTTCTCCAACTAAACCAGCCAGATTAATTAATTAGTTCACATCAATTGCTTCTTTGTGAGGAATATCATGATTGCAAAATTGATTCAACATCAATTTGCATAGTAAAGTAAGTTGCTATTTGGCCTCCAGATCTGAGTGATACAAATTCAGTTCCTGTGCCCCGCACTATCCAACAAACATTAAGGGAGTTTTGATGACAGCACAGTGAGGGTGTGGGGCAGAGGAAGGAAGCGCAGCTCGGATAGAGAATTTGCAGCTCAGGAGAAACAAAAGATTAAATCAGAACTGAAAATTAAACTGATTGAAGGAACTGGAAGAAACATCTGGTGCATGGAGATGAAATCAGGTCCAGGGGAGGAAAATACATGGATGATTTGTGAGACCTTGTTTAGAATATGGACACTTGTTCTAACGTACATTACACCAGTGGAAGGTTAGAATTGTCGGGGCGTGAAATCCCTAACAAAGTAAGCGGATGGAGGCAAAGTCCGTTGTTGTTGGTGGGTGGGAGGGAGGTCTAAATGATGTGGGTCGAAAAGTGGAGCAGGGAATGAAGCGATGATGTCCTTCATTTAAATACAGGAGTGAGAAACGAATGAAATGGCAATCTCAAAAAGCACGAGGCAGATGAGATGCTAAGTTCAACCTTCCTCTCTTCCACTTAATTAGAGATCTGCAAAGTGAACAGACACCCAACGAGGTGAAGTCATAATGTCTGGAATCTTGGCCCAGAGACAAATGAAGCAGTACCCACATCCATCAATAGACCTCACCGGAAATGAGCCAGAGACCAAAGTGTCTTGTCTAATTCAAATTAAAAAACGTTTGCAAATCTGGCCGCAAATGGCAGAGAGCACAAATGCAACTCAATGATTTTCTTCCCCGTCTTCAGGTCGCGCCTGAAGACCTTTCGCTCGACTGTGCCTGTGGTCAACATCCCACCACCCCCCACCANCCCCCCACCCCGGCTACGGTGTCAGGCTCCGCTGCTGTCAAGCACTACCCTGGATGAGAGGTGCTATATAACTGCGAGTTGTTGTTGTTGGAAATACAGTGCATGTTACTGATGCAGCTGTTGTGCAGGTTCCTGCTCTTCCAACCTCCACCGGCACAGAAGCAACCAGACGTCAAACCGCTTCCACAAATAGCCTGATCAATTGTAATTACCGCAACAGAAAGAACTGACTTGATTGTCCCTGAGGTGCTGCCTCTTTGCCTTTAAGTGTTTGTTCTGTTGAGAGGTTCAATAATGTAACGTCAGCCTTGCTTTGCGAACAAAAGATCAGCTCGCAGTTTACTTAGTGCTTCATACACATCGATATTCAGAAATATTACACCTCCGGTTGTTTTACCGTTTATAAGGTACCTGGGGCCCATGTTCCATCAAACACAAACTTGCTTAATGGTATTCAAATCGCCTTCTGTACTCAAACCAATCCTGACATTTTAGTCAAGACACCGGAAATCACCGCCCATGGCACGCTGGAGATACGACATAAATAACGATCCTTACGCTTGATATAGCGCTTTATCATATCGTCAAAATATCTCAAAGTGCTTCACAGGTTTTGCTGTAAGGTCTCGCGTAGTTAAAGTGTATTTTGTAGATGAACAGGGCAGCAAATTTGCACACAGCAATGTTCCACAAACAGCCATGAAGCGAATGACCAATTTTGCCTGGGGGAAATTGTTGGACAGGAGAGGTTTCTGGTGACAAGCGAGGTAGGAAACACTCGGTAATTTACACCGAATAATGGGTCCATTTGGCAAGAGAACTCAATGTCTCGAACACTCTCATTCGTACGGTTTCTTCTTTGCAAGCAGCTGGTTCTGAAAAGTGACATTGCAATGACACATTGGTTGCACTGACAAATTATTTCCCCAGTGCAGTGTAACGCTAATATTTAATCAGTAACCTCCTTCTCCTGGAACAAGGTGCAGAAAAAAACATTGGTACAATTTATCGACATGTTTCAAGTCAGTGATTCCAGTGGAATACTTACATCTGGTCCTTGACTAAGGCCACTTTTTCATCCATCTTTATTACTTCACTGGTTTCTGTCCCCATCTCACACACCACAATGTCGTCAAAACCTTACCTATGCTTTAATAATTGCAGGCTTTACTTCTGTAATGCTTCCTCACCAGCATTCTGAGCTCTACCCATCACAACGTACAGGTCATCCAAATATCCAGCCACTCACGTCTGTACCCGTGCTAAGCCATCGCCCACCCAGTCCTCACCAGGCTATCTCCAACTCCCAGCTGATTGACTTCAAGATTCTCACTCCTCCACACCACTGTAACCTTCTCCCGTTTCACTTTCCAACTCGTCCCCTCTGCTCGGCAAACTCAGGCCTGCCTCACGCTCCTTGTCTCCTCGCTAATCGAGCCTTTGGCCACTTTGATCCTACCCACTGGAACCTCCTCCCTACACCCCTCTCCTCACCCTCTCAATCTGCCTTTAATTACTTGCTGAAAACCTACCTCTTTGACCATGCCTTTGGGCACTTTCCCTACTCGATGCCCAGCACATGTCCCTGTAAAGCATTTAGAGACGGTCCCCTGCATAAAAGGTGTTATATAAATGCGAGTTATCTGGGGTGAAATGAATACATTTTTCTCCGATTTGTATCTTATTCTGTTGTTCCATTATAGTGGCAGTGAATACAGTACCTGCAATGTTATAAAAAGATTCCAACCAGGGGAATCAAACTGCATTGATGCATTCAGGCTCATTTGGTTTACTCTCATAAAAGATTAGAAAGAAACATTTATCCACCGTGGGACAATGCGAGCCGGATTCTGAAGTCAATTGCAAATTCCTCCATTGACTCGTGGGTTGTCAAAAGCCCAAATGTTCTTTGAAATGAACCTACTACAAAAACAACAAGATCACAGCTGGAATCAACCTATTCAACAGGAGCTTTTAAATTACTTTTGCAGCATTCAAATGGAATATTTTGAAGTAGCAATATAAGACATTTCAGCACTGTCACGGCAAACTGCGGTGTAGATTTAAGCTTGGGTGACTGAAATATAAACTGCACGAGGCAGAGCCTGAAGACAGAACCATTCAGTCAAGAACTACTGGCAGATTCATGGGGTGTGATTGAAAGTAAAAATGATTTGTAAGAAGGATTGAGAAAGGCGGGGAAGGCGTGTAAAAAAAAAACAATCTTAAACCAGCCAGTAAATTCGAATCTGATACAATTGACAAGAGAAACCTTGAATATAAATTGACTGGAAATAATTGATTTCAAATAACTGTGTGCGCTTCCTTCGTGCTGAGGACAGTGGACGTACACACGGCACAGATTGCTGGCTATACCATTTGACACAACAGAAGTACGTATGGATCTTTGGGAAACGAAGGAATTTGGGGCAAAAGGGCAGGGAAATAGGATTAAAAGATCTGTCATGATCTATTAGTGGCACAACAATCCGAATAACCTTCCGTTTCTCTGAAATAGAGGAACAAATTGGAAGAGACTTATTCAAGTACCAGCTAGCCGGGGTGTTCAAAATTATTACTGACATCCCAATAAGATATGTTGAAAAGAGCATCTCAAGATCAGTGTCACTTCCAATTAATATTAAGAACAAAACCTTGTTTTTAGAAAGTTATAATTAACATCTTTGTTTTTACTTTGTTTCTAAGGGGCAAGGTTTGGGGACCACAGAGTGTGCATTGTGGATAACTGGTGGAATTTAACCAACTAAAATAAAACCATACAGCTTGACTTTGAAACCCCTGTCTGGCAAGCGTCCAGCTACTTATCCCGCTAGCACCTCTCCTCCCATTAAGTTTTGCATTGCAGAGCTAACAGGAATCATTGCCCTCAGTAACTGGTCTGCCCCCAACGTTGTTGGATGCCTAGGTTTCGAATGCAAATTATTCCACTTGATCTTGCAATGTTGATGCCCTAGACGGGCTTTGGTTAAGTGTCACAAGAGAGAGCACGTCCAATGTGTTCTAATGTTTCTAAAGGCCTGCATTGTTTTCTGACTCCTGATTCACTTTGACCTGAATGGAAATCAATGTTGGATCACACATCTGAAATCACAACCTGAACCGTCTCTTTTGTAATCTTTATCAGAGAAGGATGGCTCTGTGACGCATTTGTCCCCCCCCCCCACCCACCTCCCCCTCCACCCCCTTTGAATTGCAGCCCTTATCCAAGTGCTCTGTGATGTCCTTCACTTGTGCTAACATGAAAAAGCAATCTGTGAACTCTGTTAACACAATGCATCATTCTGGAAACTACTACTCACAAATCTCTGTACAGCCAAACTCAGTGCCATTAAGTCTGAACTGCTGATGAGGCTGGAAAGCTACATGCATTAAGCAAAATAATACTGAATGATTGAAAAGCACTGACCCGAGTCTCGTCAGCAAGTGCAGCAAACTTCCAGTCTCTGTGGTTTAAGGGCTCCCTTTCACACGCTAAGATGCTAAAACAAACATTATTACAGTAATAAAGCTATTGACAATTTCGGGAGCTTTATAGCTGCGCTGCTAGCCCGAAGCTACACTTAAAACAAAATTGAAAATTTGAAAAATTAAATACTTGAGTCTCTGCGGGGTTCAAGCATTGGGACTTTCAGCTCACAGCTCCAGCGCAGTGCTGGGGGGAGCCCTGCACTGTCAGAGGGGCCGTGCCTCGGTCTCAACTGCCTGACCAAGTGGATGTTGAAGATCCCGTGGTATTATTCGAAAAAGTGAAGGGTTTCCTGCCCAACACTTCTCCAGACGAAGAGACAAGGTTAGTTACTTTGCGTCTGATTGTGCGGCCTTGCCAAAAATATACATTTCAATCGGCACGTGACTCCTTCTCTCAGCTCTTCGCACGTTACTCGCAAAGGCCCGTGCCATGTTTCGACGCGATACGTTGCAGCCCGTTTCACGACACTTACGGTGCTTCAGTCGATTTCTCATTCCCCCTCCATTGGTCGCAGCGAAACTCAACGTTCAATAATCGCAACCCGGATGTTAATAATAATCCATTGTCGCTCCCTCAACTTTTCCCCAACATTGTCCTCTTGATCCAGTGTCAGAAGAGCACCTCCTCAATGCCCCCAAACCAACGCTTTCTAACTTGCCCACACGAGCCATCCTGTGGCCTTTCACTGAGTTTGTCAACCAAGTGCGGTTTTGTTTTTGGAACCCAAGTCCGGGCGGGCGAGGAGGGGACTTGAAATTCCCTGAGCTCATGTCACGCAGGAGCCCATCAGCCAACAAAGCAGGAGACTACCAGCCCGTCTCGTTAAGTAATTTTAAGGCATTACAAAGACAGATAATTGGCATTACAACCCATCTATGACTGTAAGTATAAGTAGTGAGCAGGTGGAATTTGATAGTGTTTCATGGACACGTTACTTGAGGGATGTGCGAATGGGGCTCAAGGAATAACTGCTGTCACAGAGATAGCGACTAACAGGACCCACCAGAGGAAAGGTCTGACAGGGTGATGCGCAGCCAAGCAGCAACACAAAGAATGAGCCCAACAGAGTGTAACCGAGTCAGACGAACCTGACAGGAGAACCCATGTTCAGCAAACAACACCCTGAGAGGCAACTCGGCATCTGATAAAGCATCCAATATGTGATGAAAATAATACTGGGACCGTGAACCAAATGCTTGCGATTGGCCGTGTCCAAGTATAAATCACTCAGGAGGAGAAAGGACTGACCTTCTTCTCGAAGAAGTGCATCTTGTGTATGATAACTCTGTTCTGAAACTGCCATCCAGAAACAGACGCCAGTCTGTGCTTCCCCTTTGTAGCAGTGGGAGGTCAGAGCCTGTAAAAAAGGAAATTCATGAGGACTTTCAGACAATGGAAAGCATAAGCTTACGCTTCTCATATAGATGACAAAACATAGTCACCACACAATTGCAAGAGTCGTTAATTAATAATAATAATAGTAATAATAATCCTTGCATTTGATGTAGGGTATTATCATTGTTTTTAAGACGTCTCACTTGACGTTTCAATTGTTTAACCAGAGCTCCGAATTCCAACAGAAAGGCACCAGTCGATCCTTAAAATCCGTAAAGGGTGCGAGCCGAGTGTCGAAGCATTTGGAAAAAAAACACACCGGGAACTTCTGATTGATAATAAAAGCGATATTATTTTGTTTCAGTATTACAGTCATTACCAGCCCTGGGATGTTCATTACCATCTCCACTTTCACTCAGGCCAGTAATGAACACCTCAGGGACAAAACTGATCATATGCTCACCAAAATGCTGCTGCTTTATTTCATACGTTCACAGAGCAAATGGTAATTTCGCTGCCTACAGGACTATTATTATGTCTGTTTGAAAAATCCAAAGCTATCCTTGCCACGTTTGAAATTAAGAGTCAAAAGGAGAAGGGAACACGCTGGGAGAAACACTACTGTATCCCCAAGTGCAAGACGCACAAAATCACACGGATGGATCACAACTTCAACCAGCACCGACAACACAGTTGCATATTTTGGCAGAAACTTTCAACATAAGGTTCTTAAACATGTCCCATTTCCAGGACTCTTTTGAAGCAGTAGCCTGTGTGCCTGAGATATACCGGGTTCAATACAACCCTTGCATTTGATATAGCACCTCTTACATCAGGAGGATGTCTCAAGGTTTGTCACAGGATTTATTATATCACGTTCGTGACAGATACTTTGCAGGCAAACCCAGCAGCAAATTTGCTCATAGCGATGTTCCATCATCAATCATGAAGTGACTGACCAATTTTGCCGGGGGGATTATTGGTCAGGTCAGCAAGAGAAACTCCCTCCTCTTTTCAAGTAGTGCCATGAGATCTTTAAAGGCCCCTTGAGCAGGTTTCATGTCCCATCCAAAGACCTGCACCTTTGACAATGCAGCGCAGCCAAGCACTATATTGGACTGTCAGCCTATATGATCTTAAAGTCCCAAGTTCAAAGTATCTCAAATGCAAACTAGGGATCGTCAAAGTGTGGGCTGAATAAAGCCGGGTCTGTCACCAGGTCAAAGCTTCAATCGCGCACTGAACACAAGCCCATTTTCCAAAAAAAAACGTTGACAAAATCCCAAATTTCCCAGTTAAATAGAGCCAGTCATCAATTTGGGTCCATTACTTCATTGTAGATTATGATGAGGTATCAATATGTCGCGTGTTTTTAGTGAAAGAACTTGCTTCCTCTTTTAAAGGGAGAGTCAGTAGTCTTTGCACTCTTGTCACAAGGAGCTGCATCCATTCATTTGTATAAAAGATGAGCAGAACGCAATACCTCAATGAGTGGAGGAGGAGGAGATGTCAAACTTCGCATCTGACCTGTTCTCACCCTTTAATGCCTCAGGGGCTGCTTCACCAGAAATCGTGTAGCTGTGGTGTGAGCGCAACCGGCTGTGATCTGCTACAAACTCTCACCTCAACTGGAAATCATTATCCATGAGGCACGTTCCTGTAATGTCCTGCAGCCAAACTAAATCTCTGAAATAACACAGCTGAAATAACACACCGCTCTCCCTCTCTCTCTCTCTCTCTCTCACTCTTTCTTTCTCTGTCGTGACTTGTTTGTATTCCAGGGGACAAACAGAGCTGCTCGAGGCTCAAACCGGCTCTGCAATCCCGAGACAGCTTCTGCTGTGGATTTAGCCCCCGATCAATTTGCACCACAGAATCCACATAGTTTGTGGTAACATGGAAAACGCATGTGCATCAACAAGCCCTGGTGCTGTGGCTTGTACGCTGAGAACCTTTTCAAGCATTAATTCTTTTCTGCAAAGGAGTCGGACTGTTTGGCAATCCAGCTCCGAGCGACTGGTGAACCCCAATTGGCACTAAACACCACATTGAGCACACGCGAGGAGGAGGCAAGTGGATGTCTCGTCCTTTGGGTGAGGTGTTAGACCCGAGAACCCGTCTGCCTGTTCAGGTGGACGTTAAAGATCCCCTAGCACTGTTTGAAAAGAGAAGGGAGTTTCTCCACAGTATCCTGGCCAGCACGTCTCCCAAATAAAATTGGTCACTTATTCAGTGAATGTGGGACACTGTCAGGCGCAAACTGCCTGCTGCATTTCACCCACAAAATACAGGATATCCCGTGAAGCGCTTTGAGGTGTCTCGACGATGTGGTAAGCGATGATATCAAATGTAATTCTTAGGATAATTATTATCATTGAAGAGTACAGGGTAGGGGTGGAGTCTTGTACAGAACCTTCCAGGAGCACAGCGAGCTCATGTCAGTGTTCTCAGGTTAGCTCACAGTCGTGTCTCCAGGGCTCTTTAACGCTTGCTCCTCAGTATTTTGCCTGATTGGGCCAAAGTCGGGTTGCGATGAGCTCGAGGCGATGGGTCATGGGGGGAGAGGTAACAATTCAGCCTGTTGCGGCTACAATTCTCCGCAGGCACTTTCAACGGTTCCCAAATCTCTGTCTACGTTGCTGAATGGTAATGACTTTGCTATATCTGACACTTCAGAGTAATGTGTTGTCCTCGCAAACACATGTAATGACAGATCTCACTAATGGTGCCTTAGTGCAAGTATAATGATGCCAGTGGATGACACTTTGCCAGAGGCATCCCCATAGTGTCTCCATATGTCCTGTCTAATTAACTTGATCTACCAGCTGCAAGAGCATAACGTCAGGGCATTTTATCTCACTCACACGTACCATTGTGTGCAGTAGAGATCTGGGATCCCGCTGCTTTACGCCAAATAAATAAACCCTGTAAAAACAGACTGAAATTTACCTGGTCATGGTTCATGGTGAGATTAAGTAAACCTTGATTGGGATCGGCAGGTGCTGATGTTGAGTCATGACAGTGCCGATTTGGCTGAGATCCATCTCTACGTCTGAACAGTTTGCCAACTCCAGCAAAACTTGTGTAAGTCTGATCTGTAAAAAATCCCAGTTATTTTTTATTATTATGGTCATCATTTTCATCGTGCATCCTGCCCAAGCCCAGTTCCAAAAGTTTATATTCTACGCAAGTTTGACGGAACTCATAGTTTGCACCAATCACATCAAATGCAGGTTCCCAACTGATACGACTTATGTGAGGTTTTACTGTAACACTGACAAAGGGTCACGGATTATAAACGGTGCCTTTGGGAGTAAACTACCGATCGACCCATCCGACAAAAGAATATTTTGGTAATCGAAACCAGAAAAAAGCAAAAACACTGGCGAGGGGGAGAAAAACTGAATCACTGAATCTCTTGTCTAATCACAATCCAGTTCAGCTCCCTGTCAGCAAAATCCACCTTTTAAAGGCTGAGGTAACGCAATGCAGCGAAGTATCGCACCGAAACAAGATCTGTTCAGATCTATAAAGCATGACCCAACAGGAATTCAGTGGATTTTCAAAGTACTTAAGTTCTGCACTCACAAGTCCACTTCAGTCAATATTAATATTTAATGTGTTTGTGACAACAATATGCTTTCTACCATTGTACATTAAGGGTGAAAAAAGTCTAGTCAGAAAAAATCAAGCAAATTTGAAACTAAATTCGAGATCAGGCTCCAACAAAGCCTTGGAATTAAAAGCTTAGCTTTCGTGCTTTGGACTGAAATGTCATGCGATTTGAGAACACGGAAACATCAGTAGTTTCTGCTGTACCTCATGAGATTAGGCAGATGAATCCCTCCCTAAATATACATTAGGCCCTGGAATTGGTTAGTGGATTCAAACAGCGCGAGGCAGCAAAAAATAAAGTGAATAGGACACTGGATGACATTAGCTATACATTCCAGATCCCTAAAAGCAGTAGAGGAAAGTGCTTTAAGCAATCGTTAGACAAGCTGGGGCTCTCCATTCTCGCAAGGAGACACTTCAGTTGGGACTTTGCAGAGGTGAATAAGATTCAAACGGGATTGAGAGAGTAAATCCAGAACAATGCTTTCAGATAATGGCGAGGCAAGAGGATAAAGGTTAACAGTAACAACAGCAACGAGCATTTGTATAACGCCCTTCACGTCAGGTAGAGCCCCGGAGCATTTAGAGTTGCAGAGAGGCAATTTCAGGACCGATACCAGGAAGGCTTTCTTTTCAACAAAGAAAAAAAACACACAGAGGGTCATTAACAACTGGAACATGTGACCAGGAAGGTGGTTGAGGCCAGGATATAGGATACAATTTTTTTAAGAAAGCGTAATACCGTGAAGGAAGGACGATAGGGCGGGTGTTCGGGAAGGATAATGATTAAATGGGTGAAAGGGATCTCTTGTGATGTCATACAAAAGCTGTACTGTACTCACTGTCATTTAAGCGTCGTAGCTTTTTGGATTGACCCATCTCAGTCGAGCAAAGAAAGCGTTGCTGCAATGCCCAGATTTCAGCGGGACAAACGTGTTTCCTTGGGCTGCCCGGTGCTTTTCCGAGCACGTGACATAACGCCCAAAGCGGTGCGGAATTCACCAATGATTTCAAACGCCTGAACCAAGTTTCCACGCTCGCCCTGCGTGGCAGAAAGCAACTTTCGTGTGCGCCTCTGCGCTCCGCGTGAAAGCTATTCAAGGCGATTTGAATCGTTCTGAAGCAGAGAGTCCCGAAATGAATAAGTCCTCATTTCCAAAGCCAAGGAAACCCTGTCACAAATCCTTTGGACGTTTCGGAATGGCAAATTGACACGCTGCGATAGGAGCAACTGTCACGTTACTGTGGCCTTGACTTTCCAAATAGTTCTTTTTTTAAAAAAACAGATCAGCTCAAAGAAGCGTTGGAATATTTACAAAATATTTAAGTGACCTTCGAGTACATCAAACTGCTTCTCGACAGCATTTACTGAGAACTCAATAGCTAGGTTTGTTTTATAACAAAACTAAATATTTGGCTGTCTTGCAGTGCTTTTTAAGACGTCAAAAGATTTCAGTGATATGTCAGAACTGCGCAAAGGGACTCAGATACCAGTAATTGATACTTTTGATTCCTTTAGAAATCCGGCAGCAAAATAAATAAATGGTATCTTTTCTCAGTTGGTTGCTTTCTGTAGGTCAAATATTCTTCTGCCACTTTGTGTGTTTGGGCCAGCCTCGGATTTTCTATTGAGTAACAACCCCACAAGGAGACTACGTTAAAAAAAAATTAATTCTCTTGACTTTTGTGGAATGATATGGGGCAAGTTTGGTCCGAATCTTGTGCCAACCCCAATGTTAGCCGGTTTAAAGCCTCAACACATCAGCAACAGACTGGCTGGGCTGATTGGGCTGTTTCCATGCCATATCATTCTGAGTAATTCTACATCTGATCCGAACACCTGTTCTTCACCTCCATTGCTACGATAGCCGGAACAACTGAGTGATCGGATAGGCCGAAGGGCCTTCCTCATCCAAACCAATCTTGCGACCAACATTTCTTCACGCATTTGCGCGAATGTGAAAGCAATGTCTCAGGTGTGATTGTCAATTAAAATGCTTAAAAAGGATCGATTAAATAATAATCCTTGCGTTTTATACAGCACCTAATTACATCGTCACAATGTCTTAAAGAGATTCGCACGAGGCTTAATGCGCATTTTTATTGGAACTCAAACTACTGGATAAACGCACATGATCTGAAAGGCTTTTTTTTGATTCTCTGTTGTGGTTCTTTTATTTATGCTCGATATCGACAATTCTCAAAACACAATGATTTTAGCGTTGGCTGCATATATTCCAATGGTCACCTCTGATTCTGCGTTCAACATAAATCCATCTCCTCAAACTACTGAACTTGCTATCAGATTGGGAACAGTTTATGATCTGAATGCCGCAAGCTTGTAGGAAATGGAAATGTAATGCGAGTGCACCACAAGGCACTTCTCTGGAGTATTGATGGCCGTGAGCTGCTTGGTGTATAAATAGCCTAGCGTGAGCCCTGGCAATCTGTCTTACCGCTTGCTACAACTATAGAAGTGGATAAGGAGTTAAGGTATCCTTCATCTTAAATAATTACAAAAACAAAGTTCCACGATTACTTTCAAAGTGATCATTTCAGAAGATTCACTTTGCGTCACTGAACCTTGCTTTTCCCCCTGAGATATATTTCAAGGGGAAGAATGTTTGTGGAAAAAAAAACGATGCTTTGCAGCCTTTCAATCATTGGCTTCAAAAACACACGGTGTACCATGACGTGAATCATATTGAAGCATGGCATCTTGGTACCTGAAGTAAAAGTAATGACTGACAAATGATTAATGACTTGGCTGATACTCCAGTGCAGTGCAAAGGGAGAGAGGAGTTGCATTGTTGAAGGCACAATCCTTCAGATGAAACATTAAAATGAGGTGGCACTGTACGGAAAGAGAAGAAAGTTTCTCATGGTGTCCCTAGCCAATAATCCTCCAGATAAAATTGGTCCCTCACTTCATGGCTGTCTGTGGTACATTGCTGTGAGCAAATTGCTGTCGCATTCACCTCCAGAATACAGTAACTGCACGTTGCAGTAATGGAAAATCTTGCAAAGTGCTTTGAGACATCTCACGAAGTGATGAGGCACTATATCAAATGCAAAGATGATTATTATTATTAATAAACATGACAGTGCCTCTTTAAAACAGACATTTAGAGATGATAATAGGAACCGAATCAAACACAGAATGAATATTGCAATGAGATTCTGACTGCTTCCAATAAGTCAAACGGTTAAACCAAACATCTGCCCCAGCTATAGTGCTGCAGCTTGAACTCCAGTCAAAGCTGTCAAACTGACTTAGCTCAGTACATATTCCAGAAACTCGTAATTGAGTGTCTGCCGAGTTCACAGTATTTCTGAATTACTCTGTCTCTTTACCACTAACACAGTGCAGCAAACGTGCTTGTCAGAAACGAAAAATACACAATAAAATCAATTATTTTTCTATATTTACTCGGCTAATGATGTGACGTGCCAGATAAACAAGCGGGACAGATTAATAGTGGAAATGAGATGACAAGGAGATTCACAGGGGCATGCTCTCACTTCCTGCTGCACTGTGGCCAAAAGGCAATAAAAGCACCATTACTGTCACACTATGCCTGCGGTGAATTGATGGCCTGACACTTTATTTAACAGGACAGGAAACGCTGGCGATATGAACAGAATAAATGAATCCTGCAAATGTGCGACCCGGTGCAAGGTAACAGCCAACGCAGTTGGTTAAGAAGAACACGAGGGGATTTGCTGGGTGAAAGAAGACCAAGGCCCATCCAGTTCGCCTTGAACAATGTAGTTTGTCTCCTTGATCTTCGGTGGGTTTACAGTATGGAATCCTGTTACTTTTGAAGTTACAATTCATGAGAAGGATTGCAGCAATGTCGGCCAAGAGTAGGCGGCTATTGCTTCGATAAAGCATGTGACTTGGGGGGAAAAAAAAAGGAAAATTAATAATTTATTTGTTCCAAAGTGTTGGCGCAGAGGGATTGTACCTTTTAATAACCAGGGTCAAGGGCAGCTTAATCATGATACACCAAAGCCAAACAAGTCACAGCTTTAACACTGAAACTCACAGTCCGGGCTGACGCTGCGTTATAGTGCTGGGGAGTGCTGTGTTGTTGGAGCATGTGCGTTGGGTGAGATGTTAAACAGAGGCGCTGCCTGATCAGGTATATGCTAAAGCTCACTGTTCAAAAAGAGAACGGAGTTTCTCCCAGTGTCCTGGCCAGCAATCACCCGAATAAACGCTGTCATTCACTTCTTAACTGTTTTGGGGGATGTTGTTGTGCACAAACCGGGGCTGCTGCGTCTACCTGCAAAATACACGGTCACTTTTCTTGTTGCATTGATAAAGATAAATGATTCTCGCAATTGTTTATAGCACTTCGCGGGAAATCATCTCGCCTCATTGACTGGAATCCGTTGCCAACCAAGCATCAAAGGGTATAAGAGGAGGTGCGAGATTGCTCACTCCAACGTGAGAAATATCCGAATATTTTTTTTAAATCTAAACAATAACTTCGCTTTAAAAGGTTTAATATCTCGGTTGGGGAGCGATTCCACGGTTGGCGCAAATGATCTCGCACAGCTTCTGATAAATTGATTTGTGTTCCTATTGCTTGATATAAACCCCAGTTGCACTGTCCCTACATGAAAACCATGTCGAATTGAAAACAAAACCTGTGCTGTAAACTGGCCCTCAGGAGATCATTGAGAAACGAGAAGCAATTTCAATGGTTCGGAGCACTTTATGGTATGCGCAGTTAGCAGTAAGTAGGAACCCGGTTGTTAGTCGATTGGCGGATCGCTTTTCCAGGGATAATAATTCCTTCAAAAAAGAATAGTAATAAACTTGGTCATTGTAATCCACGGCTGTTTGTCGGACACAGCTGTGCGCAATTGGCTGCCGCGTTACGCCCACAAAAATACACGGGTAATTCCCTTTACAGTCTATTCTGTGAAGCGCTTTGGGTCGTGTCGAAGACGTGATAAGGCGCTGTATCAAATGCAAGGATTATTATTATTATTATGTTCGTTCCAGCTTCACCTGAAGTGGCTGTGTGCGAAACATTTCTCCGTCACAGTGATTCTTTAGGGAGAAATACAGTTAAATGGTGGAAACGCATCACCCAGTGAGTTTACCCTCTGCCCCAAAGTGGAGGTAAACGGCAACGATTTCATGATTATTTGCAGGGAAGAATATGAGTCTCCATCGCTGAAAAATTCATCACATTGTTCAACAACAACAACAACTTGGATATATCTCGCGCCCTCCACGCTTTCGTCAACAAAAGCCATCAGTTCTGTGCACATTTAAGTTTAGCGACACCGCCCGGAAGTTAGGGTTTCCCCCATCCTCTTACCGAAACGCGATTCAGGTTCGCGCGTATTAATTATTACCGTCGGCAATTTGCTTGAAGTGTGGCGCCCACTCTTCAGCAACCCGTGAAATAAGAAAGAACAAGCACGACTGCAATCTGTCTGATGTTCTGCTCGGCTAGACAGAAAATTACACGTACAATACAGTGAACAGACAGAAATTACAGACTTTAATCTGCTCAGGGGAAGTTGTCTCCTGTCAGTTTCAGTCCAGCAGTTGATGCTTCAATCATGCTGAATTATTAGGTTGCAGTAAACAAGATAGATAACGAAATGTCCTTTTCTTCTGGTCACGCCGTGTGAGAGACAAACCAGTCATTTGGGCCAGCAGTGTCCGAACAAATTGCTTCAGGTAAAGGGCTTACCTGCCCTTGTCCCATATCCCTTAATTACCCTGACCTAACAAATATTTATCTAGCTCCGTCTCCAACCTTAACCCCTGCTTCTGAAGTGGGACAAGCTCAGGTTTGCTCATGCTTCATCTCATCCCATGTGTAGCAATTCACTGGCAACGCACAGTCACGACTGCACAATAAATCCTGTCAAGGCGCTGTATCAAACATCAGGACTCTCATTTGGTTAAACCGATCTCGCGGCTGCCTGATCAGGTGGACGTTAAAGATTCCATGGCCCCGATCAAGAAGAGAAGTGAGTTTCTCCCAGTGTCCTAGCAAACGCAGCTAAAACCAGATAATTTACCATTCAGATCACTGTCTGGCAAGCTTTCCACCACTTGTCCAACTAGGACCACCCCACCGGTTAGGGGTTTGGCTTGGAGCATTGACCGGAGGTGAGTGGGAAATATTCCTGGCTTCCCAGTGACTGGCAAAAGAAACAACATTGCAAGCTTACCAACAACCAACGTATGTTGTCGCACCAAGACAGGAGCGCAAAGCTTCCGCTATTCGGAAAGAGAAGGGAAATTTGGTGACCTGGCCAACAGATAAGATTCACCACTCACTCACTCCATGGTTGTTTGCAACTGCACCAATACGTCAGAGCAGGGCAACCAAAGGTGATCTGCCTCAGTCCTGCAATGCAATATTTCTCTATAACCCCTCACAGAGGACCGCAGGATCTCAGTGCCCTCCATTCAGCTGATGCGTGACGTTGAGAAGCCTCAGCCAAGCATCGGAATGAATTTTTTTGAGACACTGTCACTGCAGTGTTGCCAGGAAATGTGATTTGCATTACATACGGCTGGCAAACAGCACTGCTCTGCGTAGAAACAGCAGGACACCAGACATTGAGGTGAAGGCCTGTGTTACATCAATGGGGGGTCTTGACGAGTGGAGACAAATTTGGCGATTCACTCACTCGTTGTCACTGTCAGACTTTCCAGATGTGTTCCCCCACCTTCAAAAGGGCTCGAGAGTAAACAAGACTTTCATACTGCAGTGAATCCTTACCTTTCTCAATCTTCTGCCGACTATTTTGGTGAATTTTGTGGGTGGGAGATGCGGGGGGGTGGGGGGGAGAAGGGAGGAAATTGTGTTTCCTGTCCTCCTTTTCAAAGAAAAGCAACGATTGATATTGCAACTTGTTTCCTCTGATCAAACTTGCAAACAGGAACAATCCCTGTTGGATTCTGCTCGCACGGCTGCTGCCTGTTGTGGTCAGTGAGAAACACTCTGTGGTGGGGTTCAAATCATTCGCACTGAGGTGCATTTTTCCCATGAGTCGCCATCATTCCCGAGGCAACAGGTGTGTCTAGATTTGCCCATTGGCGGTCAACAGCTGGGTTCAGATTTGCCCACAAACAGTCCTGCCCACAAGGTTCGGTACAATCCGCAAACATTGCAAGAAATCCTCTCCTCTCCAGGTCCTTGGTGAACATGGCAACCGAATTGACTGTCCCTGTGGACTCTGCTAGTCACCCACCCTAAGTCAAAGCATCACCTTCCGCCTCCTGTCAAGGGGTGGCACGCTGCTCTTATCCTTTGAAGGGAGAGCAAAGGGCAGGCACCCCAACCCGTAGCCACTTTAAGGCACAGCTTAATAAAAATAATAATAATAATCCTTGCATTTGATATAGGGCCTTATCATGCGGTCGAGACGTCTTAAAACGCTTCATAGCAGACGTGGTTGTACGTGAATCGACTGCCTATTTTGTGGGCAAAACTTGAAGCAGGCGAGTGGGTAATATCTGATGAGGACGTCTCATTCCTCGCAAACGACAAGTGTCATGCAGCAGCTTTAGGGCAAGGCTTTGTAACAGAGACTAACAACGACATTCCCAGCTGAGATGACGTAACGACAGATGATCGACAAAAGCGATAATGACCAATGCAGGCAGGCCTGCAGGCAGCTTCACCAACACTGTCTCAAAGGTCTGTCATTTCACTTTCCAAGTCAAAATTGCCGTGCGACATCAGTAAGAACACGGAAAATTCTTTCCTGCAAGGGCGGTGTGGTTACGTGCTTGTTAACTCGGCACTACCCTAAGAAACACAAATCAATCGTTACGCTCAACACGCTCTCTCACTCTGATCCTTTGTATTAGCGATCCCTACTTTGTCTCTCACTGCAAAACTCTCCTCACGTTATGAATCAGTAATAATTATAATAATAACAATCCTGGCATTTGATACGGCGCCTTATCACGTCTTCGAGACGTCTCAAAGCGCTTCACGGAATATACTGTCAAGTGAATTGACTGTGTATTTGTTTCGCGAGAGCAAAATGTCTCAAATGCAAAGAGGAAACTCCGTTGGTTAGGCCTTGCAAGTTTGCTGCCGTTTATGCCGCTCTTATACCAAAAGGGAGAGTGACAGAACTGCTTCAATCGGAAGCTCGAATAAACCGTGTGTTTATCAGGTTCGCGTTGTCTGGCACTTGTGAGTCGAGCAGATACAACTGAAGCCAGACGTTAAGAATTCGGGACGTGGGTCAGCTCAGATGTCACCAGGTTAGCTTCAACATTTTACCTGAGGTTTCACTGCTGCGCTTGAGAAAACAAAACCGCTTTGCTCGCAAAATTGCGGGCAAACGCGTGTCATTGCCGTGGCCCTGGTGAACTCGGCAGTTTAAGAAGATATTGTTAAGGCGGGCGGTTTGATCATGTTGGCGCGAAAAACACACAAGTTCTGTGAAGAGCAACTTGAAGCGTCAGGGGATGAAGACTGGTCCCTCGAAGGGGTTTCCGTCTCAAATCAAATCATCTTGATGAGTTTCGGAGCTCTGATCGTGGCTTGAGGGTCAAAGCTGCTGTCTTCGCTCTGGTGCTGAACGCTATTCAATTTCGCTATTCATTTAAAAAACACAAAAAGAAGCGGTAAACAACATGCCTCACTGAGGGTTTACTGTCCTCTGACTCTTCACTGATCTCTCTCTCTCTCTCTCTCTCACTCTGATCCTTTTCATTATCAATTCCTACTTTGTCTCTCACTGCACTCTCTTCACTGCACTCTCTTCACGTTCCCTCGTGGTTTCTTTTCATTTTGATCTTTCTCTCTCTCTCTCTGTTTTCTCTCCCATCGCTCTTTCCGAGAGTCAATTCAAGGCGTTGTGGGACAAGGCGGAGAGGGAAGGGAATGCTAACTATCCCCTTGAGGTTTTTCGTGAAGTTGTCTCAAGGACAAAACAAAAATTCAGTGTGTTTTGTACTTTAGTCTCTTGGTAAGTCTGCTTTTGAAGTCTGCTATATTTCAGCAAGTAATGCCTTAGGTTGGGGAATTAGCATTGACCCTCGACCAGCCTTACTGAAGAGGTATACCATCATTTATTGTGTTCAGTATTCTTATTCCATCTTACCCTCCTCTCTGTGAATTCTCTATCAATTGCGTTCCTAGCAAGAGCATTGATTTTGTGTCAGGTTCCTGTGGTGTGCGTGTGTGTGTGTGTGTTTGAGATTTCTTTTTCAGCCAGGCATCCTTTTAAGTTTCCTACCTTCAGCCGGCACCTCACAACACAGCAAACGCCTCATTCATTTCCTTTGTTTCAACGAAACACCCAACGTGGAAAATCAAAGGTGCTCCAGATTCTGTGCACGGATATCAGTGAATTTACAGGGACCTTGTCTGAATCGGCACTGTATTAAAAATCTATTATTTCCAAGTATTAGTCTGCAGTCCTTATTAACTCAGTGGATCATACCTATGAGATGCAGAACGAGAACTATGTATTTTCTTTTGTGGAGAGTATTTGATACTCACTCCGAGAGCATTTTGCAGTAGAGTCTATTGGAGTATTTCCCACAGCCTATGCTTATTGTCCACTGGTACGCCACCAATGTAGTTAGATCCCAGTTACTTAACCTTGACAGCAATAGCTCAAAATGCTATTCAACCACAGGAGATGTGGGGGGGGGGGGGGGAGAAAGAGAACAGGTCATTGTAGACGAGCCTGTCAAAGGTGTCATTCTTCATATATGAGATGTTAACCTGAGGTCCGGGGAGCCTGGCTGTTCAAGTGGCCTTTCAAGATTATCTGGCACTATTGAAAAAGAGAAGGTGGCTTCTCTTGCTCTCCTAGCCAAAAATCCTGCAGATAAAATTGTTCCCTGACTGTTTCTGAGACATTGCTGTTTGCAAATTGGCTGCCATACATGCCTACAAATAGCCAGTCGCTTCAATTTACAGTAACAATCCAGTGAAGTGCTTGGAATCATCCTTCCCACATGAAATCCACTAAAAAAATCAAATGCAAGGGTTGTGAGACCACCAGCCAACACCTATAGCACTGCAGAAAAAAAGACATGCACAAAGCACAGATCAAATACTTTTAAGTTAATTTTGACAAAAACTTCAGCACGATACTGTCTTATTAGTCATCGGCCTTCAAAGCGGCAAAGGTCGAGTTTAGGAACGGACTGAGAAGTGGAGGAGAAGAAACCGAAATGGCTTAAAGATTCGTATCCTCTTGAAAGAATGTAGCTTCTCTTCTTAGAAGCGCACGGCCCAGAAGCAATTCATCCACAGCCAAATGCTTCTAAATCAATTCGAACCAGTGAGAACCTGAATTAATTTCTCACTCTGGATGGGCCCAATGGTTTCTTGACAAATTGAACATGCCATAAACAGGGAATAACAGTTATTATTTGCTCTTGCAAAATGATAGTCTCAATCAATGGATTAATAAACCGATCAATCTCATGTTTGGATTTGTACGTGCTGCCACAATAACTTGTGCATTTGACGCTGGAAGGACATTTTGAAATACCTCACAGGATTTACTGTACAGTGGCTGCGTATTTTGTAAGCAAACGAGATTTAAGTGTAGTGACTGTGCATGCTGACGGCGAACAAAAGTTGCAGGTTGTCCCACCAACAAAATGACCATGTCTGGGGGACGGTTGGCTAGGTTATACCTTGTGAGAGGAATACACTGAGACAGTTGCTCTCCCTGACTTGCACATTTTAGCACTGTTACAGTTTAAATTAAATTAAATTAAATCGTGTGTAAGACATTAACCGTTGTAAATACTTTTGGTGGTGGCAGTGCGCATTCTGAAATTACTCACATTGCATTTCATTGCATTTGAGCAGATGCCCGTTACTTTCTTTACTTTACAGTGTGTTCTGTGAAGCGCTTTGGGACGTCCTCCCGACGTGAAAATCGCTATATCAAATGCAAGGATTATTATTATTATTATTATTTACCTCACGCTATTTTATGCCGATCGCTGAAAACAGCGATCTCTTCACTCTCACCTGACGATGGGATTTCTCTTGCTCCGAATTATCTCCTCAAATCCTGGGCTTCCTCCATTAAAAAAGCGCTTGCACTCGACAACAGGGCATAAACACGCCTTTGAAATGCCTTGAAGTGCTTCCTTCACAGAAATTAGCACAGTGTTCTGTTGTATATTTGCAGGTGAATGCCTGAAACCTCCGCTTAATGTTTTATCCGAATGACAGCAGCTCTGTCGCCCCTTGCATTGCACAAGGATCATCAGCCTTGACAATGAGTACAAAGTTCCGACGTGGGGCTTAAATCCTCAAACTCAGAGGCAAGAGAGCTACCACCCAGCCAGGCTGACACCTAGTGTTACCCAGTTATTTTGCAAACATTGCTATTTTTAGAGATCGGCGCAGATTTGGAGCTTAATTTTCCTGGGATCATCTCCCACTTATTTCATTGTTGAAAATCCGGATGACAGTTTCTTTGTGACAGATATTATCAGCGGACCTCATTCAATCATCCAATGTCTGGTGGTACCTTTGATTTTGGCAGAGCTGTCGAAACCGAATAAGTACAAAGAGCTCTCTTATCTATTCAAGAACAGTTTTCTTATCTATTCTTCAGGAACACTCACGCTTTCCCCCCCCACCCACCCACCCCCCGTCAACAATTCTCAGTAGAAGTTAACACACAAGAAAAGTTTAACTCATCGCGAGAAGGGATTCTTCCCACTCGGTTCCTGTTAACATTGCAGGTTTAAACTCCTGAAGCTAGAATGGTCTGAGCTGGACAAACGATGAGAAGCTTGCCAGAAACACATCTGTGTCACTGCCAGTCTGGTTTGAATACTCTTACCCAAGGCACAGGGCTGAGCGCACACATTGACCAAATAGCAATGATACAGACATCAACTTTTCACCCTCAGTCTGTACGCTAGCAGAGTCCACTCAATATCACAAACTCACACGCAAATCCATTGCAAATGTCAATTGCACTGTAGGAAACTAACAGACGTCTTCAACAGGTTTGGTGGAGGATGAACACATGTACCACGAACGGAAGCAAATGTCAGCTGGATACTATGGTTTTTTTCCAAAAACAAAAAGCAGAAGTGGCTGGGAAAAACTCACAGGTCAGGCAGCATCTATGGAGAAAGGAAAGTGAGTCAATGTTTCGGGTCCACGACGCTTCGTCAGAACAGAACGTTGACTCACTATTATTTTTCTCTCTGGTCTGGTTTGGACCTGGGGGAAAAAAAAACCACACACAAGGGTAGAATGATCATTCAGAGTCAATGAAGGGAACTTTGAACAAAAGACATTCCCCTCTCAACACTGCTTCCCCTTTCACTTGTCGATGGTTCTTCCGGGCCACCAATAAAAATGACAAGCCTTGAGTGGCTTCAACTAAACAAAACATTTTTCCCAGCTATCGACTGGTTCCTGTGAGTTAACTCCTTATTTATATCTCTAAATTCTCTAAGACTAGAAAATAGTGTTGATTCTAAGGGACTGTCAGATTTGGGGGGAAAAAAAAGACAGCAGAGCATAAGGTGTCCAAGTTGCTAAATCGGCTTTGTTTTGCTCTGCTCTGCAGACTGCCTATAGTCGTGCATAACTGATGATGCTTTCAGAAATTCTAACAGAAGAAGTCTCGAGATCTTGGCACAGCCCTTCGGGAAAGATTTTTGCAAGTCCCAATTTATCTCCTTCAGTGAACAGTGTACCTAAGCTCCCAGGGCTCTGATATGTGCTCTTTAATTTCTGCTTGTTAAAGCATGATTACTTATTCATTGCTTGAAATTAGCAATAAAAAATATACATCACCAAACAAAAAAAAACAGTTCTGTCTCCTCCGGTTAGACATGGCGTACACCTTGTTTGACAAGTCTTTCAAACGTGATATTTCTCTGCGTTTAGCTCTGGGGTAGATTGAAGTGAAGGATGTCATAGGCAGGCAAAGGATTGCCTTTGCTTCACTACTTTAGAACTTGGGAGTCAGTATTCAGTGCTTTCAAGACCAAGTGTAACAAAGTCAACAGAGACAACACGGGGTTAACTTTCACGCTGCATGAATGCAATCTTCAAGCACCAACTCTATCAGAGTCAGGCATGTTACCCTATCAACTGGCACTGACACAGTGTGTATTCTCCCCTGTGTGAAGCGCTTTGAGACATCCTAGAAACGCGAGCGGGTCCACACACGTGCCAATCTCTGTTGTGTTCAGCTCGAAAAATCAATCTTAAGACTCAATCCACCGGGCAGCCCAGACCTCTCTGCACACCTTTGAGAGCTAACACTGAGAGAGACTTCTTTCAAAGCGGATGACCTGAAAATCTCATTCTTGAAGAAATTAAAACATTTGTGAACGCTTGGCTTTTTAAATCTTCCTTGTAGCTCTCAGGAGAACCTGTAATGAAAGGACAAACCTTTCCCTTGAAGATTCACAGACATACCCTTTAACCTGCAACGGAGCACTGATTATACGTCAGTATTTCTTCCAACTGAGTTGTCTTCAAGTGCGAGCTTTGTTGGTGTGTGACCCGTGTGTGTTGGGAGAGAGGGGGGGAGTTGTGAAGAGAAACATAGGAGGACAGACAGATTTCTCATCTCCTTAACCCAGAGTATCAAGACTGATCACAGCACCTGAGGACCACTTTGGTTGAAAGAAGCCAACTCAGTCCAATGGGAAGGCAATCACATTGAACCTACATGTGATTCATGTTTAACAAGTGTTCCCCCTTGGGTTTAATTTATTGCCATTGCTTGGTCCAGAGGAAGTCTTCAAAGGTGTTGTCACAACGAATGAATTTCACAATGACTTTGGGGCGATTTACAGAAGGGCTGTCTAAAGTGATTTAGGATCACACCGCCCAACACTGACCTTGCCTTTGTGCTGCCTTTCCTGTGTCACCTGAAGACTGATCAATGTCTCTTTCTTTTGAAGAAGGACACAAATCTTCTCTTCGTATCCTATATTAAACCCGTGCTTTCTTTCTGCTCGGCAGACCTGTCAATCACTGCAAAGTATCTTCTCCAAATGCACTGCCCTGGTGAGACATGAGCTTTCTCTCTCTTGTCTGTTCATATTAAGCCTTTCAACTCTCGTTTCTTCCCGAGTTCTCTCGAGAATGTCCAGGAACAGATGATCAGGACCTCTTTGCATCTAACGTGCCATTTCTTTCCCTTTCTTTTCAGCTGGGATCCCCTTCGAAAAATCCCACAATCTTCACAGAACCCTACGAAGGTAGCACTCTTGTTTCTCCACACAATACGCTGAACGGTTGACCCATTTTTTCCTGTCGATGCTCTTCAGTTACCCTTCTCTCCCTCAGACCATTGCAGACAAGTCAATTGGTCCTAATGTCCTCTTTTTGATGTGATAATCGTGTCATTAATCGACCCTGGTCCCCCTCAATCACCTGTCTTTCAGCCAATTGAGGCTCCACAGCTTTCCAGACAACCACCATGTGTGAAGGCATTTAACGTGTTGAAATCAATCAAAACGATGACAGCAATCGCCTGAAGCTTTGGACGGGATATGCAGTATCGTAAAGATGACTTTACTAACACTGTAAGTCTTCCGATTTTGGCTCATTTCAATTTTATTTGAAACGATTTTCAACGCAGTGAGAAAATTACACAGCTGGGTTTACAAGACTGCAACAGAACATCCGTATTTCACGTATAATAACAGCCGAGTTAACGTCACTGTGACGCCGGGACTACCCTACATCTTTCTCGGCATCTTAAATCTGCCACAATCAGCTGAGCACGCGTCAGCTAATTGTGGGATATTTGCTGGTTATGGGACAGTGCTGTGCACAAATTGGCTGCACACCCCAGCTGTTCATAATCAAAGCAGGTCACCCGCCCTAAACCCACTCAGACTGGTGCAGTACCAAGGAATGGGCAGACCGAGGAGGGGAAAAACACTGCACGTTGTTAACCTTCCAACATTAGAGCAGATAAAAACCACAATCTTTATTTTCCCTCGGTTCTTCATCGTTTCCCCCCACCCCCGGCAAAAGCCTTCCGGCGGACAGCAATGCAATCAGAAGCTTCGGACAGCTATTATTTGACTCAACTGTTGATCTACAACACAAATAATAGGATAGGCAATTATAGCCAAAGAGAGATGGATGGCGTGTCATTTTCGCCTTGAGGCAGGCTGCCCTTTCAGTGGCGGTGGTCAACTCGCAAATTGATTAAAGTCATCTCACATCAGGCAATAGGGATGAGAATTCTGATTGATGTGGATCTGAAATCTACATGATGCAAATGAATTAGTGCGATGCCTGATCTCACCAAGGTCAGTGGGAATAGACGCTACAAGCTGGAGCAATTAAATTGATGGAAATTTTACCCCCTGACTCGCGGAAATGGTCATTTGCTCTACCCACAGGAGTAGGTACTGTGGAATGGAGTCATCAACACAAATTAAATGGGAATAAATGTCAACAGCAGAAAGAAGGGCCTGTCAAGTTTCTTCTAGCCATTCGAAATATCAATTCATATTTATTGTTTTATTGCAAAGTAATAAAACAAAATCGAACGCATGGAAAAATAGAAATAACTTTTTTTTTCTCTCCGCACAGCGCAAATTAAGTTTATCCCGCAAAGTTAGGCCAAAAAGATATAAATCTACTCAATTTGCATGAATTCAGAATTGAGAATCAGTTCAGTAGTGATACGTATGCACCTGGCCATTAAATAATAATAGTTTAATGATCCTTGCATATGATATAACATCCATAACATCAAAATGTCTCAAAGCACTTCACAGGACTTTGTATTTGGAGACAAGCAGTGTAGCCAATTTGGACAGAGCAATGTCCCACGAAGTGCCATGAAGTGAACGATCAATTTTTTTATTGATCCAGTGGGGGTGGTTGAACAAGACACTGGGAGAAACTTCTCTTTTCGAACAGTGACGCAGAACCTCAAAGTTCACCTGAACAGGCAGACGGGACCTCTGTTTAAGGTCTCATCCACCGGCACAGGTTCATCACTGAACACGTTAACTTTTCCCCAAATTAAGGGAACAGTTGAACGAATGCCTTGCGTACGCTCCCAGCTCTAGCAGACTACTTCGGAACAAACTCTCTCCGGCAAAACCGACAAGCGGAGACGGGTCTATAAGCAAAAAAAACGAAAAGGAAATTCAAAAAAGGGGTCAATGGTTTCAGATAATATATTTCTCAGCATGATCTCACATTCCTTATCTTCTTCCTAATTGGCCTCAGACAATCCTCTGTAAATAATTTCAAATTCAATATGTTCATTAGCTGGAGGGAAAAATCACATCAAATAAAGTCATAGTTTGATTTGCTTCGCACACAACGATACTCTGTGTCAGACCAACGCTTGCCATTTCTGACACTCGATCTATTGCTGTATAAAACAGATAGCCTCCAGGCTCCTCAAGACTTACTTTTTCCTCATATAATTATCATAATTAACAGTTTTAATGCACTTTTTCAGCATTAACTTTTCATTTAGCTCAGAGACATAGATGTGCTAGTTATTATCAGTCTCGCAATTCTCCCCAGCGCTGATTTGATCTGCTTGTCAGACTCATTAAAGCACATTGCTCCTTGATAACACATGATTAGGATGACAAATCTATCATCCGAAATAAAAGAGCCAGTGAATTAGCACAAAGCATGGGGACAGCTTTGATCATTTGCACCGACTCGCCTTTTTAGAGTACGAACATATCATTCGCCGTGATAGTAATCTAAGTATAAAAGCTTGTAACATTAACCAGTCAGAGATTATCATTTTATTCTATCCTTAATAACCCACTCTTTCTTCTCCACCATTGGAGGCCAAGACTTCAGTCCACAAACACTCGCTTCTTCCAAATTCATCCCAAAAACTCTTTTTTTACAAAAGAGTTTCTGGAAACCTTTCCCTTTAAATGTACCTTTCATGTTGGGAGAACATCTCAAAGCCTTTCACAGGATTTACTGTACATTACAGCAGCTGTGCATTTTGTATTCAACACAGCAATATCCCACAGACAGCCATGAAGTCAATGATCAATTTCTATCTGGGGGATTGTTAGCCAGGGATAGCGGGAGAAACTCCCTTCACAGCAATAGACTGCGACAATCTTCCCACTTACTGTCCAACAACAACAAAATTACATTTATATAGCGCCTTTCGTGTTGGAAGGACAACCCAAGGCGCTGGCTTCAACAGATGACTGAGTTGTTTGCAAAAGCCTAATTGAAAACGGGTGCAGTTCAGTTCAACAGATCATGAGACGCTTCGACAGTCTGTGTGTTAACCTGAAACACAGTTGCAGCAAATAGACAGTAATCTCGTCTTTGTTCATCGTTTCTTGTCTGCAGCAAAAAAAAATAGCTTCAGGTTCACTTGAGCATTCAAAAGTGTCGTTATCGATGGCCTTTGACACGAAGAGCATCCACAGGATCATTTAATAAAGCATTATCTTCCTACAGCTTGATTTCATAGTCGTATTAATCAGTTCTATTAGCAAACAAGTGGTTTGTTCCCAGGGATATCACTCCAATTGCAATGCAACCCTTGCCCTGAAATGCACAGTGAAGGAGCCTGACATTATATATGACGGCTTTTTGTGCAGCGCCTCCACTCCAGAGTGCTCTTCATCATGCTCATTTATAGGTTTATGACATGCAAAGAGCAGAGAAAACCCCGTGGGATCAGATCTCGGACCGAACTCTCTCTTTTATGCTCCTGGCAAACTCCTGCGGGTGCAACAAGTGACAATAAATGAGAATAATCGCCGTGGGCTGCCATCACAGATAGCCCCGACAATGCTCACTGGGCCAATGGGGCATGTCATAATGCAGAGAAGCCAAACAATATCCCTGGAAATGATACGGGAAAAGCAAAGTAAGTTCACTTTCCCCTTCAAGCACACAGACCGAGAACTCACACCTCCAGCATTTCAGGTTTGGCAAACTACCTTGCAAGACGCGACCATTTTCTCTTTGCCTCCTCGAAATACAATCTTCAACGGGTCCTATCTGAAAGGTATTTTATTTCAATCAAAACGGTTTCTATGCTTGTTTCCTCGCACCCCCCCACCCCACCCCCAGCCTCATAACCCCACCTCCCTCTCCCAATCGCCTTTCCTGTTCAAAGGTTCTCATCCTCAGTGAATTCAAGTGAAGTCTTTCTGCCCGCTGTTCCATGGGTTCTGGAGCTGCTTGGAGCCAGGAGCTTCTAAGTTCCTCAGAGAAGCCACGACTGACGAGGAAACTCATTCAAAATTGAAATCCACTCAAGGTGCGACAGAAGCCACGTGTTAATACCAGTGTAAATGAAGCCAAGCATCAATCATATTTTACGCTTGTTAATATGTCCTCGGGAAGATCATGCTAATCTGGTTAAATTACCTTCCTGATTAAGAATTGATGCAAACCTTGGAGGGAAAATCTCTATTCCCAAGTTTAGATCATCAGTCTATGGGACCTCAACACCGTGTTGCACCAATCACTCCATCTTCCCAGCCCGAGAAACTTTCTTCTTACTCCTACGCTCCAACTTAACGGTGACATTCCCGTTTAGTTCCACGTGCTATAATCTTTGCCATAAGCCTCTTATTTGCTACCTTATCAAATGCATTTTGAAAATCCACATAAACCATTGCCACCGCATTTCCTTTTCTATCCTCTCTGGTGTTTCTTCAAAGAATTATACAAGTTTAGTCAAGCACGACTTTCCTTTTAGAATCCGCACTGACCAGCCACGATTAGCTTATGTTTCTCCAAGCATTTAGTAATTTTCATCCCAAGGTACAGGCTGTGGTTGTCAGGTGAAGCGGTCTGTTATTCCCTGCCTTATCAGGGAATAATTTAGCATTTTTGTTGTTTTCGGGAACTGCTTTGCTGAAGAGAAAGGTGTCACAACAACAACTTGAAAATTGTAGTCAGAGCTTTCTTGTCAGCAGTTCTTCCTCAGCTTCCCTACAGATCCTTGTATGTAAACAACAAGGACTTGATGATTATGTGTATCTCAAGCATTGTGTCTCTTTGAACAGTAATCCCCACCAATTGTTCCCCTCCTATTTCTGGTCTAAGTGCTCTGAGACACTGCCCTTGCGTGGAGGGCGCTACATAAGTGCAAGTTGTTGTTGTTGTTGTCGGTCATTCTGTGTCCCAATGCCAACCTCTTCTGGGAAAACTGAGGGAAAGTACTTACTGGTTAATATTGCTATTCCTCTACTCATCAGTCCGACCTCCTCTCCTCGCTAGACATCACATCGTTCAAGGATCTGAAACCATGGAAACCAGTCATTTCACACCATTCAAGTTCTCTTTGGTGCACTCTATAGAAAGGGCTCCGTACAAAAAGCCTAAAGATCGGACTAAATAAATCTCGATCCCAGGGGCTGGGATTGCAGATCCAGCTTTTATACTGTACGTGAACCATGCTCTTTGTAGTCCACAAGTGGAGCCAGATAGCATGACAATAATGACTGAGAATATACTGACAAGACTTGTACTACGTACTGACTAAAGTGAAAGACCAAGGCTCACACTCCAGGGACGAGCCCAGAGCCCAACACCCAGTGAAGGACACCACCCAGGTTAACGAGAATAATCTGCGTTTCGGGTACCATGCCTTCTGATGTCGAGACCATCTCAAAACGCTTCACAAAGTTTCCGTGAAGTGTGGCGGTGCGTATTTGTAGGCATGTAAGAGAGAAACCAGGGTAAATTAAGAAACGGTGGTTAGGTTAGGGTGGGTCGTGCAATATTTCAGGCTTTTAAAGCTTGCAGCCTGAGGGAGCTTAAGGAGTTTCAGAGTCTTGATTAAAGGAATGAGCAGGAACCAGTGCCTTCAGTTAGTTATCGTGACTGTGAAGGATACAGTGAGGATGAGTGTAGATCCACTTCTGTGTATTTCAAACCGCATTTTAAAAATGCAGTCAAACAGGGAGCAGTTATTAAAGGCTGTTTTTACACAGAAGGTTTTCAGGGATTACCACAAATGGAGTTACGTGCATAATAGCATTCAAAACGAAGCTGGATAAACCATGAAGTAGCAGCAGGGGAATGGGATTAGAGTATGGTTCCAATGGTGGGGGGGGGAATGGAAGGGAGAGAATGAGCAAGAAACAGCACAGACACAGTGGGTCAAATGGTCTCCTCCTGTCCTGTTAAAACTTTCTTCGCTCGACTGGAAATAGAATGGTCCGATTGAATTTTTTTTGTGAACTTGAAATAGCCTTCGAAGTGCGACTCTCTTAACTTTCAAACAAACAAAAATATGAAGTGAAGTGATCATCACAGCGACGCGTCAGATGGCTGCGGAGAGCACTGGCCCCACTTTATTGCACAGAGCGCCAGGAATAAGCCGTCTCGAATCACCTCGAAACGCGGTGCGGAATTGTGTGGCTTGGCGTCACGTTATCGGCCCCGTCACCAGTCCGCTCTCTCTGTACGTTAAGAATTCCTCGGTTTGCAGTGGTAACTGTGATAAATTACCTCAGAGGTTTCAGTCACTGACAACTGCCTGAGCTGAAAAGATTAGGAATTGGAAGAGACCTGACTCTTGACAGAGATTATTTCCAGTAATCCTTCTTATTTTTAGCCCTAATGCTCGGGCTAATAGATATAACCACTGACACGGTGATAAGATGAAGCTACATATAATCTAGTGGCTGTAATGGGTGAGGACGATTAGGCTGGAAACGGACAGTTGCTCTGCTCAGGAGATGAGTGTATCGATCGAGCAGGAGAATTAAATATGATAATTGAATGGTGACTGCGTGGGAAAATAAAATGCAATGGAGGACAAACAAAAATAGATGATGAGGAAACACACTATAGACAGAAATTAAATGAAGAGGCATGTCGCTGCCTAAAGCTTTCGAAGGCACGCAACAAACAATAATACGCAATAATAATCCTCGCGTTTGATATAGCGCGTTATCACGTCTTCGAGCCGTCTCAAAGCCCGTCACAGAAAAGCGAGCCATTCGATCGGTGTGGCGTTAACACAATTGCTGATGCACAAACACAAACTAGTCCCTGGAAGTGGATTCCTCCAACACTCTCATATTGAGAGTCCATACAATGCCTTTTGCGTTGGAGTGTGATTTCAGTGCCTGTGCATAACGTTGCTGGTTTTTCGTGATCAAAAATGCCTCACTCGCCCTCTGTCTCTGCTCTGGAGACAGTGATACTCTGCCACCTGAATTCCTGAGCTGTGCAGCTCCTAAATGGACAGATGTGCTCCTTGAATTTCGTCTGTACAAGCTGTCAGCAGATGGGACTAAGCTTGCGGTTCAGCTCTTTTACAGGAGAATTAACAGCCCAACAATCCAAGTAAAGCTTTTCAGTTTGTTACGTTGAATCCTCCCTTCCTCAATGACGACATAAGCGTGTGTTGAGCAAAGCCTACCAGAGCAAATGGAGACACACAAAACCACCTATGGAGTCCTGTAGCTCAGTGGTTAGAGCACTCGCCTCGCAAGCGAGAGACTTGGGTTCAATTCCTGGCAGGGTGAAACCTTGGGCAAGTTTCCTTACTCCATACGCCTCTGTTTACCGAGCAGTAAATAGGAATACGGTTGTTAGTCAATACGCCTTTCTGGGGGAGCTCTGCACTGTCAGAGGTACCATCCTTCGACTGAGACATTAAACCTAGTCCCTGTCTGCCTGTCCAGGTGGACATTAACGATCCCCATGGCCCTATTCAAAATGAGAAGGACTTGTCGTTTTTTTTAATATTTTTTGGTGTCCTGGCCAACAATCTCCCAGCGAGAGAAAAAAAAATGGATCGTTCATTTTGTGACTGTTTGTGGGACACTGCTGCGTGCAAATTGGCTGCCAAGTTGGTGTGTAAAAAATAATACATTTGGCTACACTTTACAGCGAATCCGGTGAAGTGCTTTGAAACATCCTCCTGATGTGAAAGATGCCATATCAATTGCAAGGATTGTTCATTACCGGTCCCTTACACGCTCACACCCCCCTGCAGTCAATCCTGTCTCCAATTTGCAGGAAGCCCACAGGCAAATGCGGTCAGATGTAACAACGCCTGGTTAGGCTGGGGGATACGCTAAAAGTAATGGCTCATCTCAGCCAGCAATGCATTCGATAACCCTGTGCGAGTGTGATACGTGCGGAAGAGCTGACGCTGAGTGAAGCTGTCGCATCTCAGGGGGAAGGGGAAAGAGTTGGCACTCCAAAGTGTTAACGATTCCGAGCTGCCGGCAGAGGTGACCACATGGATTAGCAGCCAGGCAATTTGACGAGTTGGTTTGACGGCTTTTCCGATGAACGGCGTTCATTTTCCGTCGATCCGGTTCTCCCGTTGAAACCGATTCTTTTCAGCCCGCCAAAAAAATTAAAAAAACAAACACCGAAAGGAAAACGAAACCTGTTTTTTTTTGAGGGGGGGAGGTGGAGGGAGGGGGTTTGTTTTGTTGTGTCGGCCGTTTCGCAAAGATCCAGGATGCCTTCGCTGTGAAGGAGGATTGGAGGGAGACAGACAGGGTGCGGCTTGTTAAACTCCTGGTAGCGGGTACCTGGAAGGTGGCGTTTGGTGCTGAATCAGAAACAAGGCTGGCGAGCTCGAGGGCAGAGCTGGGATCTTGCTAACAAGGTGGGAGACATCGACAGGAAGGCTGTCATGAGAAGGAGGGTCCAAAGGTGGGGCAGGGGGGCGAGGAATGGGGCCACGCTCTCTCCTGCAAACTCACATACTCTCTCTCATTGGTTTGAAAGCAAAGGGATAGGAACTTTCCTTGTCTGGCTGGAGAGACCACAATGCTCTGGGACGCAACCCTGAGTGAGGGGGCGGGGGGGGGTGGGGGGTGGGCTGTACAAATGCAAGTTGTAGTTGTTGTTGTGGCTCATCTGTGCAAACAGGTTGAGTGTTGAGTTTGCTCATCTTCCAGACTCAACAAATACACAGGAGCTGCCACCGCTGGCAACGATTCTATTTGCTACAGTGACCAACACAGCCCCGAGAAACACCTCAGAGCTGTCGATGGCACTGCAACAACAACTAATTCCATGTGTAATAGTACCTCTCAGGTCACGAGGACATTCCAAGGCGCTGGACGGTCAGGGAACACGAGGAGCCTACCGAGGAAACAGCAGAAACCACTCGCTGCTCGGAAATCAGCTTTAAAACAGCTTTACGGACTCCAGTTCCATCATGGAAACCCGCTGTCCTGCCCCTCGATAGCATTCATGCTTCGTGAAGGAGCCGTGCAAACAGAAGGGAACAATTTATCCGCTTTCCTCTTTGGATGTGACCAGGGTCAGCTAGATGTCAAACTGCTTGCTTGAAGTGACTCATGATCAGCCCACCAGGGGGTTTGCTTGAAGAACACAGAAGTCAATGGGGTGATGCCTCTGAAGCAGAGAACGATGACACACAGCAATTAAAGCTTTCCCGCTGTCACAGTGGGGATGCTGTGATCTTTTATGAGTCCAAAGAGAGCTAGTTCCGAGAGCTCGAATGACTTAACTCTTCAAAGCCCATATCATTTCATCACCGGGCATCGAAACTAAAGATCCCCAACCCAAACAGCGTGCGACAAAACACCAAGGCTAAGGAGATCAATAAAATTGATCGGAGCCTGGCTCAGGTGCTAGCACTCTGGCCCTGAGAAACAAGGATATGGGGTCAACACCCACCTCTCAGGACGTTGAGCTCATAGTCCAAGTTGACCTTCCAGCCTGGTTGGAGTCCAGCTCACTCCTCAGCCTCACGACCACCGGCTCACAATAAAATCCAGCATTAAATGAACAACACCTTGGGAATGCCAAATTCCGGGCTCCTTGCCAGTCAATTATAACCAAACTAATTGGCGAACAGCGGCAGAAGAAATAGATAGAATTCTTCTGGGAAGAATGAGTTGGGTATGGCACCAAGCCAGCCACCTGTGCACATGGCTTCCTTTGACAGAATGTCCCTATTTGTTTTATAATTGCTGTGGCACAGCATAGATCTCAATCAAACACAAATCCTCCAGTGGCGTTTTTTTAAAAAAATAATAAAATACATTTGTTTCTCCCTTCCCTTCTCCCCGGACGTCACGCACTCTGGTGTCAGCACCAGGCATATTTATGTCATGTGTACTTGTCCACACAAAAAGTTTGCCAAACTTCCCCCCCACCACCACACACACACACACACACACCCACATCCACACACAAAGACACTTTCAATTAAACGCTCAACACACGCAAAAAAAAACTGCGTGAAACAAAATTACAGGTTATTAAATTTTTTTAAAAATCCTTGCACTTGATGTAGGGCCTCATCATGTCGTTGAGGCGTCTCAAAGATCTTCACAGGATATGCCGCAAAGTGGAGTGACTCTGTGTTTGGCGGGTGAAATGCGGCAAGCGGTGCGCACAACAGCCGTGTCCCACAAACAGCCGTGAAATGAACGATCAATTCTATCTGGGGGATTATCTGTGAACAACTGCGGTGATGGAATCTCCTCTTCCTTTGGCTTGTTTTGTTTGACTCACGGGCTCTTTACAAGCAGCAGCTCAAGAACATCACAATGCCACAACCATCCATCACTGAACAGGCTTGCTTCCCAGGAGTGTTACAGAGGTGGGTGTGGGCGTCCTCTTAAAGCCTCTTCTTTTACAGGACGTGCAAAGCCACTGTCTTCAGTTTTGCGTCCATTTTCGGACTACAGCTGAAGAACAATGGTAAAGGGATGAGCATATGGTATAAAACAGGAGAACACCCTCTCCTTTCCTTCCCCGGGCAAGATGCGAGCGACACACAATAACAGAGGGTTGCAATTTACTATCGCATGCTCGGGACTTTGATCTCAATCTAGGCTGATGCATCAGTGCAGTGCTGGGGTGTGTGGCATTGTCGGAGGTGCCATGAAACAATTAAACCGAGGTCTCATTTGCCTGTTCAGGAGGACGTTAAAGATCCCACATCATTATTCCTTCACCTTGTGGCTGTTTGTTTGTGGCAGTCGTCCCGCAGGATCTTTCACGTCCACTTGAACAGGTGGTGGGGAACACGGTTTGGCGTCTAATCTAACGAACGACACCTTTTACGAGGCAGCACTATATTGGATTGTCAGCCTGGACCGAGTTCAACATCCCCACAAGGGGCTGAGTGGGGCGGTTGGTGGGGGGCGGGGTGGGGGATAGAGAGAAATCGCCTTTAAATAATTGTTCTGCTTTTTTTACTGCCGTTTTTCTAAATTGTTTTTCGCAATTTAATGGGAATGTAGTTGCTCCTCCGCCGAGAGCTACAAACACACATACACGTCAATCCATAGCGCATTGATGAGCACGACACCATGTAGTCAGTGCCTATAAATCCGCCACTTGGAACCTGGGAACTCAACAAGAAAGCGTAAAAGCAACTCTCAGTTCAGCTTTATTGCTTCCACAATGCAATTTGCACGTGCTATTAGGAGATGTATGGGTCTCAAGGCCAAATACGTTGTACCATAATCCCTGAAAAATGGTAAAAAGGAAAGGTGCGTAGAAACCTTCCCAGTAAAACCACGTTCCAGTTTGGTGCCTTCAGTGAAGGTTGAGCAATTATTAAATTGCCAAAGTAACAATGCTTTGAGCTGTCCTGTGGGATTTCTCCATAATCCGTCGCAAGTTATCCCTCAATAAATTTCCATTTTGTTTCAAAATAATACATGCGAGAAATGTCGCAGGAGATTTATTCCACTCAACACAAACACCCAGGCCATTCGTCAAGGCGGCAAGAAAGCTACAGGTCTTTTTCTCAAATGTCGCACGATTAGCCTCTGGCAAATCCGGATTAGATATTTTACAAACGATTTAAGGGATGCAGATCGAACGGTCTGTCAGTAAGTGATGGAAAAATGGCCTGGCACAGTACTCGTGGTCACCACTGGATGTCAGAAACACATTTGTCAATTCCAAGGTCTCATTGTACATCCAAAGCACATTGAAGGCACGAACATCCGGATAACCGTCTCTGCACAAACAGTTACTCTCCTTGGCTCTTTGGTGTACTCTTGGAAAATGAAAGTGCAGTAGACTCCTACCTTTAGCATATTTGATCCGATAGTGCCAATATTTAAGGAGGTCAACTCATTTTGGAACATCCCTTTCTTCTCTAACTACGGTCCTTGCCCACCCTTTCCCTTTCTCCCCTGATCTCCAGGTCTCCCCTTCCTGCTGTCTATAAAGCGCTCTGAAACTTTGTTTTCCGTGAAGAACTCTGTATAAATGCGACAGATAAGTTCACTGCTGAATTAAGTTCGAGTTCCATTGACAACTTTAGGCTCTCCACAGCACTGGATTAAGTTAGCTTTGAAGATTGTAACCGAGGCACCGAGGAAAATCGGTCAGCCAACTCAGCTTCGCGAACTGGCCTCAGTTTCCCTCGGTGTAGAACAGTTCGATTCGAACGTGATGAGACCGAATCTTTTCTTTTAACTGATTCAGTGCAATTTGGAAGAGTTGGGGCAACGTGTAAATTGCCGCACCTCATTTCACCGGCCAACTGAAGTGAACAGTGTCTCTCTCTCTCTGTCATGTTGCCCGGCCACACATTTTTCTGCTGTTCTCCTTTCATCCAACCCAACTGCTTCGAATCGACTCTTGAGTGCTAAAGGTTTTGACAAGATCCCACGATCGGTTCGATTGAAGAAGCCCCTTCAGCCCATCTGATCTCATTCCTCACGGAGCATCCTCCCACAAGATCACTGGATAAGAACTTATATTTGTACGAATTCCAATAACAATCATTTAGTAAAACAGTTTAGCGCAACACAGGTTAACGAGCTGATAAGACAAGCAGTCATAACCCTCAGGGCTATAATAGAAATTTTGATAAGCTGGAAGATATTAAATACAGTACAGTCTACTTTCCGTCCATGAGCTGTGCATGAACATCAATGCTATTAACCATTAATCATCACAATCTATTCCTGTGTTGTTGCAAGGATGTAATTAATATGCAAATGTGTGTAAATCATTGCTTTATTCATTATTTTACAACAGAAGCAACTGTTGTCAATTCGTGTCTTTATTTTATAAACTTGCTTGGCTCATGTCAGTTCTGGACGAGAATAATAATAATCCTAACAATCCGTGCCTTCGCTGTAGCGCCTTTCACATCGGGCCCACGTCCCAAAGCGCTTCACAGGATTTACTGTGAAGTGGAGTGACTGTGCAACTTGCCGGCGAGGGCGGCAGCTCAATTGCGCACGGCAAGAAACGTCACCTTAGAGCATTAAACAACAGAATTCCCGTGGGCAGCGTGAACGGCTTTCGTCGGGCTCCGTTTGGAGAATGCACGCAATTGTGTTGCGAATCCCTCTCAAACTCTGGCTGTCATCAGTGAGGCCGGTCGACTTAAGTTTCCCTTGGCGTGTCATTCCCACCTTCCCTGTAATTCCAACAGTGCTTCGGTGGATGTGAACAGCAGTGCGTGCATTATGTATGATTGCTGTGGTTAATCTGTGCAGCTTGGTGCTGCCCATGAATGACACTGGCTGCCTCTAGGACTCGATTTGATGACCTTGGTGTGGGCTCGAGCACAGCTGTCTACGGTAATAAAATCCCGACTGAGCGTTGCAGATGCAAAACTAAGTCCACAAAAGCAGCCACGCAGAGCGCGGGCCAGAGGAGAGCAACGCATTTGAAATCAGACAGTCTCGGGTGGCTCCGAGGTGAAAGCAGCACACCGCTGCGGAGAGGAACGTCGGAAAGTAAGAACAGGAGTGAGCCTTTCAGCCCGTCACGGATGCTTCACTGTTGTATCAGATCACAGCTGATCTGCAACTCAATCCCTTTCATGGCTGTTTGCAGGACATTGCTGCATGTATGCAAATTGGCTGCCATATTCAACCACAAAACACACGGTCACTGCACTTGACAGTAAACCCTTTAGGATGTCCTCCTGACACGAAAGCCTCGACATCTAATGCAAGGATTATTCTTATTAATTATTAATATCATTATTATTATCAGCCCACTTCTGCAGCCACAAAAAAAGCCTATCTGTTCCATTGATTTCACTCCATCCATCTGGTCGGGAAATTAATCGGAACCCCAAAGGTTAAGATAAGAGCAGGTTTTGCGCAGTGCGTTCAAGTACTGAACAGCCTTTTCGTGTTGCGTCGTGTTCTTATTGTATTCAGCAACATAAATACAACTCAATACAGTTTCCCACACATACTCATCAGGTATCATTAGCCATAACATTACAGGTTTCAGGACTGCCCGCACAGCTACATTAAATATGATTGCTCACAATTCTTTTTCTCAGATCGATCTATTTTAAACCACCCGGCACAATTAAATAACAAGCTCCAGATACGTTCTAAATTACAGATAATGAGCGGATAAATTACCAAACGACAGGTTAGTCTCGCTCTTCCTGCTTCCACTTCGCAAAGGTATTTTTAGTTCCGAGGTACCGTGACAACCAAATGAAAGCAGGAAGCTTCAAGCGATGCACTGCATGGGCAGAGGAACTGAGATAGTGAATGGACTGGTACACATGTCCTGCTGATAACATCAAGCTTCATTGGGGTATACAAAAAGCACCTTTAAAGCACAAACAAGACAGCAGACAAATGGTTAACTATCAACCGACAGCCCCTCGTGCATATCTGTGTGGATTTTGCTCCAACAACCCACTGTGTTACTGCAGTACCCCTCAGGTTGACAGGAGAGCAATGTTTGATACTGTATATGTTTGTGAGTCGATGCCGTGGGTGCATGTGCGAAACGTGAGCCGCAAACCACAAAACAGCTAAAACTAACAGGGACTTTGTGAAGATCGAGAGACTGTGATTATGAAAACTAGTGTCAACAACATTGAGCTGTTTCTCAAGCGAATCCAGTGTCCACTGAATGCAACTCCCTGTTCCTACTAACCTGTCCCAGTTGTTAATTGCTCTCTGGATGAAGAACATGTTTCCCGGACGGAGTCTGCCCTGTAATTGACATTGAAATCAACATGGCTTCAACCTCTCGAGAAGAGAGCAATAGAGAGAGGATGTGATAAATCAATTACTTTAGGTGACCGTCAGGTTAGGTGACACTGAGCGTGGGTGTGTTTTGAAAGTCTGTAGGTTGAAGAACAAAATAAGTATTGAGGGGAATGAACATTTCCGCAGGGTTGAAGTCCTGTAAAAAAGGAATGAGTTGGCGGATGGAGCCAATGTGTTAACTCTCAATTTCAGGACGCCTTCTGATTTGATTTCAAGAATGTGATTATCATCATCACTATTATTATTATAATTATTATTGTTGCTCGGAACAACCTGTCAAGGCTTCGAGAGAACCTGACACCAAAGCTCAGGTTAATTCCAGCTTCCACATCGCCAGAGGACGTCTAATGCGCCTGCACCAAGCCCCACGCCAAGCAGAAACCCCACCCCAGCTCCCCATCCCCCAACCCCGCCCGCAAACAGGGCTATTTATTAGCTGGGACCCCTGGTGATGGCTTCATCGGCTCGTGCGGTAAACCACACCTGCCTTCACTCCTTCCCTCAGGACCGTGGACACTGAGCTGCCTTTTTTTTCTTTTTGACTCCGAACACAAATCTTGCTTACTGTGAGCGCCCATCAGTACTGTACGCGTCTCGATCGTACACCACGTCTCTGACTTCACCTTTTTACAGCAGGACCCGGCGCAGATACAAGTGACGTTTCTTTAATCTCGTACGACAACCCCCTCCGACACCGTTAGTCGCAAACGCTCGTTTACTGCAATCTTTAGGCAGATTTATGCTCGGTGCCTTGATCATGCCAGCCTCCGTGGCGGATTAAAAGCTCAGTTCTACTTTTTGGCCCCTCCAGCAAATGGAAATGTACAGATTTGTAACGCAGGCTTGACGGATATTAAACAGATATCGCAAATAACAACAACCCATCATGTTGTTTCAGAAGGGCTTTCGGTGCCAGAAAAATGATAAACCGTTTTTGGAGGAGTGGGGGGGGGGTGGTTTGGCTGAAAATCCGACATCGAGTGTTATTCATTGCTCAGCCAGCCAGAGATTATTTCATGATCCTGAACGTAATCTTCGAAGCAAAAAAAACAGAAGAAAATCCAAAAATGTAACCAAGCATTAGGGTCTCATGTTTGAGTGCCTGAGATTGAGAGATAGATTGAAGTATTGCTTAAGAAATGACAACGTGTTTGAGTTTCACAACCGTTACAACCTCAGGCCAGATGGACTTGTAAGAACCTTGGAATTCTTGCTTGGAGGCTGACGTTTCAGTCCTCGTCTCTGCCAATATATGGCGAAAACTTGCTGAAGAGGAGAACTTTCAATAACGATGGGATAAAAATGATTGCGTGTGATCTTTGCAATATCACTTAAGTGTACCCTTCTTATCGAAAAGTGTCACAGAGTCACTAATATCCATTTGAACAGGTAGACGGGGACTTTGGTTCGACATCTCATCCAAAGAGCAGCATCTTGAACAAACCAGCACTCCGCCAGCACTACATTGGAGCATCAGCTCAAACTGTGATCCAGATCCCTCAACTTGTGCGACCAATTGAGCCAAGCTGACACCTTAAACTCCGCAGTAGACAATTTGACAATGTCTTTACGACTTGTGCTTCAACCCATCCTATCGTTGTAAACCATTCCATCCATGAATTTCCCTCTGAGTAAAGAAATACTTCCCGGTTGCCTGCGCTAAACATCTTTATCACAAATGCTGAACCAGTGCCGTTTTCTTCAGCCGGCTAGTGTGTCCGAAAGCATTGTGATTCAGATAGGCTTAGCTTTCTCTATCCTGCTTAAATCCTGCACCACAAAATGAGCAGAAATCCAATGGGGCCTCGAGCATCAATGAACTCCACAGCCACTCGCAGTTTCTGCAGCTCTGCTGTTCCCCGGAATATAAATGCGACCTCGTAGTAGAATGAATCATGGGGATTTTAAATACCCATCACTATCAGTTGCGATCCCAGTCTTGCTTGACTCCCTAATGTGCCAGCAACAATTTAGTGCGTGTGTGTGCACTCCCGCAGCAAGGTCAAGATAACAGACCTTTTCGATCGATTCTCAGTGACAGCATCAAGAGTTCTCTTATCAGCTTTGGTGTGGAGGGGCGGGAGACTCAAGGCAAACTTCCTATTAACTACTGTGCAAAAAAAAATACCTCCGTTAAGACCTTAACTCCCTCCCTGGCTCCACCGCTGTGACAATTCCATTTCTCAAATTGTCGATGCTTGTGGCTTCTCGAAGCGAGACTCATAAATTAGAAGCTATTAATGTCACATTTGGTGGCAGTTTTTGCGCGGAGAATTGCTCCCACCGGGAACGACATCCAGAATGTCCCAAATTGCTTCACTTAAGACCTGTAGCAGCTGTCATAGAGAGGAAACCATCATTCGCTGTGTCTGGCCGGGGCTGACTTGAACAGAACTCAACCCAGTCCATTCGTTTGGTTGATTGTTCATAATGAACCCTCTGAAAGAAGCAGCAATTTGTCACCTATTAGGGAGACTGATTGAAAAAAACACACAGGGCGAAATTCACACGTCCATTCTACATCATTTGCTGATCATTCTCAATCACCAGTGTCACAAATTTCCTTCACAATGGCACCAGTGCGGTTGAACCCCACCAACCGGTGAAATTGTAATAATCTTCTTTTTATACACATATATATATAAATCCCTCCTTGTTAAACACACTGCTCTGTGGCGAGGCAGTTAAAATATACGAAGAAGTGGATTTGTGCCCGTGAACGTGAGTGTGCCTGAGGAAGGGTGAGACGTGTTTAACTGTAGAGTCAGCACCGCGCTAATTCCTTATCACAATCCTGTCACTTTCGATATATAGATGGAGTTTTACAAGGATATATCCAAAGTTGGATAGTAGATATATAAGCCTGTGCAATGCTTTCTTCTTTAAAATTGGGTATTCACAGGTGTAGGAGAGAGGATTAGAAGATGGCAGATGCTCCTGGGGAGTATAAATGTAGACGGTAGATGCTCATGTGGAGTTGGGTTTGTGACATTCAATGTAAATGCTTAGCCATCGAACACTGGGCATTACCCTGGATGCCCAGTGTTCGATGGCTAAGCTGCCATTTTTTATTGGTCCAAATTTGTCAAGTATAGAAAAACCTGACATGCCACACGCATTAAACATGCTTAAAAAAATGAGGCTGTCACAGGAGCATAGACCGGGGCTGAACATGTAATCAATTGCTCAAGGACATTGAGGGCATGAAGGACATGTCATTTTAACCAACATTATTGGGAACACAGTGGACTGTTTGTTATGCGATGACTTTAGCTACATGAACTTCCTGTACATGTAGAAGCGCTGAGGGCAAATTTGCCCGTGATGGAAATTGGGATGAATTCAGCGTTCGAAAGCCCTGGAAATCCTTGTTTACACGCTCTCACATAACGCCTCGGTTTCACGGCAACGAGGATTAGAAACCGCAAATCCACTTCTGCTGACATTAACAAATCCCTCCATCGCCTGGATCATTCATTCATAAACCTGTCAGGAAGCTTCACCAGCTTTCTCAGCCGTTCACTACCGACTGGAAGAATCCCAGGACTCGCTGGTGACTGATGCTGGAACTGTTGTCACTGTTGTTTGGGAAGAAGCGAAATGAATGGAATCTTTGCCACCTTCTTTCAGCTGCTGCATCGATTTTTAATGATAATGCTCCACTTGTCGACACCTTTTGCTGCCAAGCATCTCATCTGTCAGCAAGTTTTACGAGCGGAGGAAACATATGATACTTCTTTCTACTCTTTGCAAAGTATTAATCGCGTTCTGCTTACAGACAAACGGATGGCTATGCGTCATTAACGGTGAAGTATACTGGCTGCCTTTTCATCCGAATTATTAGATGGCAAGATATCTGTAATCTTAATGGCATTTCTCACTACTCGCTTATTACTGAGACTGCTGCTTGGCAGCAGAGATGTTACACATACCATCTCCTCACCCCCCACAATGGCTCAGTTGATGAGGCTATTGCATGGACTGGAATTGAATGCAAAGCCCAGATTCATTCTTTGTGTGCGCTGACTTAGTTGGACTTAGTTTGGGTGGGAGTGTGTATGTGGGGGGGGGGGGGTGGGTGGGGGGGGGGGTAGGGGGGGGAGAAGAGAAATGATCCTTAATCACCTTCAGTTCCCAGAGCGGCGGAGGGGGAAACGCCACCAAGAATCCTTGTATCCGGCTTAGCTCCTTTCATGTCAGGAGGACATCCCAAAGAGAGAGAGACAAACTCCAGCTCTCGTTTTGAATAGGATCATTAACATCCACCATTAATCCTTCAAAGAAATGAAAAAAAAATTGACCACTGACTTCATGGCCTTCTCTCACAGATACACAATCATTATACTTTACTTTGTGGAACACTTGTGAGACATTTTGACACAATAAGGTGCCATCTTAAATACAAGAATTAATATTATTAGATTGTGTACATAACTCGCTGTGCTCACTTATACTTGAACACAGTCTTAGATGGCAACAGAAGATGGTAATAATAATAATAATAATAAAATCCTTGCATTTGATATAGCGCTTTATCACATCTTCAAGACATTTCAGAGCGCTTCAAAGCATAAAGTGAATTGAACTGTATATTTTGTGCGCGAAACAGAATGTGCCTGTACTGCACATCACCTCATGGATCTTCACTCCAAAGGCTGATTTCCATAAAATGGGGCCTGACTCTTCACTGAAGTTTCACCAAAAAACTAGCGTAGCTGCTGGGATTTACCAAGTCTAAACAGGGATTATTGTGAGACTGTGAAAATGATAGCCGAGCCTCAACATCCGAGAACAATAAAAAGTGGCAGGAAGGATTGAAACGACAAAGGATTGTGAGGGAGAAAGATCGAGAGAGAGAGAGAGAGAGATTATTGTCTTCCAAATCCCTGAACAGATTGCATAGTTCTTGCAGAGTGAGAAGGTGGTGTGAACAGCAGGCTCCCCGAGAGAGGATGAGACAAAGGCAATGCAGTTCAATTACATTTGATCCCAATCAGCCGACGGAACATAAAACCTGCCGTTTATCTGAACGAGCAAAAACTTCTCTTTTGCAAAATAATACCAGTCGACTGACAAACTGTACGCTCTTGTCAAACGACACAATCGCACCGAAAACGCGTTTGCGAAAGAAAGCACTGCTTGACCGTGTTTTCGGTCACCTTTTCCGTTCGTTTCCAAGTCAGAAAGTTGTGGATTGAAGCCCCACGCCAGGACATCGAAGCCACAGTCGAGGCTGACGCTCAACTGCAGGGCGAGGGATGTGCTGCACTTTTCCAGGTGCCGTCCTTGGGACGAGACTTGAAACCGAGCTCCCCTCTGCCCGTTCCCGGGGATGTTAAAGATCCCAAGGTACTTGTCGAAAAGAGTTCTTTAGGGGAAGATAGAAGAGTTTCTCCCAGTGTTTTGGCCAACGATACCCCCAAATAAAATTGGCCATTCACTTTGTGGCTGGTTGAGGCACATTGCTGTGTAAGAATTGGCTGGTGCGTTCATCTACAAATTCGCACAGTCATTAGATTTGACAATAAATCCTGTGAAGTGCATTGATACCAAAAGCAAGGATTATTAAGGATCATTATTATGCTGTCTGGAATGCCTGCCTGCAACTCAAATGCATTTCTCTTCACTCTTTAGGAGCTATTTTTGCATACATTCTGGGCTTCCATCTGTTAGAGTGATTTAACGAACTGAACAGATATAAATCCATGCATAGATTAACAAGAGTGGAGATGAGGGTTTTTTTTTGAAACAATGGAAGATGAGAGTCACTTGAGACAGGCTGGTGAGGCAGTAAAAGGTTTATCGCATCTCCTGTGTGGATCTGGGCATAAGCGGACATCAAACTTTAATTGTGCGATGCTTTTGGCCCCGTGAATAATTGACTCCCCACAGTTGAAGCGCTCCGGGACACTACCCTGTGTGAAGGGCGCGACATAAATGCAAGTTGTGGGTGAAGCTCTTCCCTAATCGTGGGGGTTTTCACTCAGTGACATTCTTATTTACCTCCTGTTCGGCCCCCTGGAGTTTGTTAACTACCAGCATTGTCGGTGTCTAAGAACAAGTCAGCTCTTTGAACTCACGGTCACGGAAGTCAGTTTGGGAAAATCGAATGATGCTTTGCAATGAACAAAATAATAATCTTTTCATTTGGTACGGTGCCTTTCGTACCAGGGGGACATCGCAAAGCTTCACCGCAGAGTTTCATGACTGTGCGTTCTGTAGACGAACGTGGCAGCTAATTTGCACACATCATTGACCCGATAAACAGCCATTAAATAAGAATATAATATAATAATCCTTATCACCTCTTCGAGACGTCTCAAAGTGTTTCGCAGGGTATAGTGTAAAGTGAATGACTGTATTTTTGGGGCAAAACATGGCAGCCAATGGCACACAGCAGCGTCCCAGTTGAAACAACCCACTGGAGTGCAGAATCTCAGCTCCCGAGTAAAGCAACGCCACTTGGATAAGGTATTGGGAGAGCCTCAAAACCATGTGAACCTTCAGAGCGAGGAGACGAAGAGAAAATTGGCAGCAACAACAAAAAAAAAGAAGACAGAGCATAATGTAAGACCAGCTGTAGAGCGTAACGCCAACCCACACTACTCGACACAGGCACCGACATAACCGAACCACCAACTGATTCCACTTCAGATTTAACAACCGCCCTGAGATTTAACAACCGCCCTGCCAAAGTGAATATCATCCACTAATGATTCTCTGAGACACTGATCTACATAATCCATCCACAATTATGACTGGATGACTGAATCCAACGCATAAACAATAGCATTTGAATGCTTATCGGATTCACTCAAGAAATCAAGAGCTGCACTATTGAATAGCGCGAGGCAGAAAAACGGTGACATTACGATTCTACTCTCTCTTCATAAAAGGTGTTCTTTGATGGTACAGGAAAAGAGAGCCATGTATCGTTTTCCCTTTGTGAACGAGAAAATGTTAATGTTCAAGCTTTTAATACGAGGCTCTCCTTTCTTCCGACCCATCTGTGGGTGTACACTCCATCAATGCTTCTCCTGAGTGCAGCCCAGGTAACAGATCTCAAGGACTCAAAGCGCTGTGAATTCTCTGCAGCTCCACAGTTATCTTTCGCATTGAACATAAAAGAGGCAACTTTGCCTAACTTCAGAAGTGGTTGCACAAACACCCAACAGGTTTCTTTGAAACCATCGTATCTTAAACAAAAATGTTGGCTATTCGTTAATAACTTAACAGAGTCTGTAGCATATCGGTTAGAATACTCGCCTCACAAGCCAGAGGACCCAGGTTCGGTTTCCGAGCGGGGGGGCAAAACCTCAGCCAAGTACTCCACACGTGTCTGTTTGCCTAGCGGTAAGTATGAATCCGGTCATTACTCAATTGGCAGATTGCTTTCCGGGAGTAATAATCCCTTCAAATAAATAAACAAATAAATAATTTGATCACACAATCCACGACTGTTTGCGGGACACCCCTGTGTGCAATCGGCTGCCGCGTTTCACCCTCAAAATACACAGTGTATTCACTTTACAGTGTATCCTGCGAAGCGCATTGAGACGTCTCAACGACGTGATAAGGCGCTGTATCAAATGCAAGGATTATTATCGACGGCAGCAGGCGATGGCAGAAAGCAAGCAATGTTGAAGGTGTAAAGAAATTGAGGCTTGTTGAGTTGAGTTGAGCTTTTTGGCAGGATGGTGACAGTTCTGACCATTTGACAATTACGGCTGTTCTTAGCGGATGTTCCGCTAACAACCTTCCAATCGTTGCCTAGCCATTAAATAAAAACGTATGGATTAAACTCCACGTTTACTTAAAAATAGAACAGGTGATGCTTCCAGCAGCCCGACAGACAACCACAAACCAATTCCGGTCAGAGGCCTCGTAGACTAAACCCCACCCCGCCCACCCCCCACCTCCACCATGAAGATATTCCGAGCATTAATATTGATCGCCAAATGAGTAAGAGACATGTTCCTCAAGGGCACATTAACAGCCCCACACTGGAAATATCTGACGATATTAGAGTGGTGAGTTAGTTGGCGAAAAGCAGTAAGACAATCAAGTGTACTGTAAGACACGCAGTCACTGCACTTAAAAGTAATTCCTGTGAAGTGAGATGTCCTCCTGACGCGAAAAGCGCTGTATCAGATCCAGAGATTATCAGTATAATTATCAGCATATGATGCTGAGATTGGAGCCTGCGTAAATGGCTCCACCTTCTGACGTATAAAGAGGTCGCCGTTTCCCTTTGCTTGGCACCTTGCAGCTGAAAAGCATTTCTTTATTTCCCTGGTTTCGGACAATCAAGTCCCCCCTCAAAAAACCCCAGAACAAAAACGATTCCCCCGACGGAACGCGGGCAATCAAACTGCAATTAAAAAAAATTCCGCTGAGGGGTTTAAAACCAACAATGGCTTATGAAATGTCACCCACGCCAACAACGCTCCTCACCGTATTTATTTACCTTTAATGAGATACCAGCTCGTTTTTTTTTTCCAAGATGAACTGGTTATTAAATATGCTTTTAATCACTTTCCTAAGAGGGCGCTGTGCGTTTTCCAGTGGGAGCTGTGGGAGGCCGATGACTTTTGTCAATAGCTGATTAGTATGCACCCCTCAGGACTGAGTAGTTCTTGGATCACTTTATCGGAGATTTTACAAGGCTGTTTCAACAGCAATTTGAATGCTAATCTTTGGGTATTTGTCGCAAGCAATGCTCGGTGGATCTCTCCGCACTTTGCAAGCTGGGTATAAATGAATCGTTAACAGCCTTTTCGAAAGTGTCAAATCGGAAAATGTGCATCAATCAGTGCGGAGGACATGCGGAATTTATACAAGTGCATCATGACTCTGGCAGAAACTGCGCTCTTGTTAACAGCAAGAGCCCCGGTTGCAAAGGTCAAGCGACTTCAAAACAACAGCTAAGCAGCTTATTTATTTTCAGAACGTGCGTCCAGTGGCACTTAATCAGGCTTTACAAAGCCATCAGAAGCAGACGCTTCTCTTTGCCTCCCACACCTCCCCCCCCTCCCCCCCCCCCACACACCTCCCCGCCCCACCAACACGCAGTTTCTGTTTGGTTCCCAGCCACCAGACTTTGCATTCAGCTAAAAATAGCAGAAATTAAGTGGAAAGAGGGCACGGGGGAGAAACACGTCTTATGCACAAAATCGTCCGCATTCAAGGTCAAAATGGTGCTTAATAGCACAGCTGGGAGAATAATTATTGCATTTGATGCAGCACCTTTCGTGTTGGAAGGACATCTCAATGCGCTTCACAGGATTTACTGTAAAGTGTAGTGACTGTGGGGTTTGTAGGCACAGACACCCCACAAAGGGCACGATTAGAGGTGTTTGAGATAATCAAAGGATTTGATAAGATGGGCACTGATAATAATAATAATAATAATAATCAGTGCATTTGATATAGCACTTCTCACATCTTCTCGACGTCTCAAAGCGCTTCACAGAATACACCGTAAAGTGAAATGATTGTATATTTTGTGGGTGAAACGCGGCAGTCAATTGCGCACAGCAGCGTCCCCACAAACAGTCGTGGATTGAAGTGACCAATTTATTATTTTTTTTCTTCAAGGATTATTATCAGGTGTGTGTGTGTGTGTGTGTGTGTGTGTGGAATAAGAGAAACTTGCCCAAAGTTTCGCCCTGCTGGGAATTGAACCCCGGTCTCTCCAACCACTGAGCTACAGGACTCCTACAACCCTGATGGGCTGTTTCCATTTGTCAGCGTGTCCAAAGGAGAGGATTAGACATGAGATAGCCAGTCGCAGATCGAATAGAGGGTTCGGGAGGAATTGCTTCGCACAGAGGGCGGGTGGTGAGTATGAGGAACTCACTGCTGGAAACTGTGACTGAAGTAAAGAGCATCAGTATATTTAAGAGCAGACCCGATGGACACATGAGGTGTTAGGTAACAGAAGGGAACAAGAAATGGGGGGGCGAGGGGCTGGATGGGGGTACAAATACCGTCACGGGCAAGTTGGGCCGAATGGCCTATTTCCGTGCCGTATCTCGCCACGTAATTCTACACGTATGCAGCCTTTCGAGCCTCGCCACGCCCAACAAGTCTGTCTTACAGTGCGGTAAACAGCCGGATAAAAACGGACTGATTTGCATTTTCAGCGTATTGGTAAATTGTCCAAAATAATTACGGGCTACAGGATACATCGAGCCAGGGGGGAGCGAGCGGGGGTTGGAATCAGCGCGCCATGCAATCGCGAATAGCCCAAGACGGTTGCCGTGGCGACGGGATCCATATCACATCATTTGCAGTCCCCGCACTGAAACCAGTGCACGGCTGTAATGCTGCAAAAAATTCTCTGCACGATTGTGGCTTGAACAGCTTGGAGCTGAATTGAATGCCACTTTGCAAGTGCGATTAGCACCGCAGAAGGTTTCCCTGGAAGATTCAGGCAAAGGATACAGGGAACGGGGGCGCTCACACTGCCCATCGCGATGTCCGATACACCTTCTGCCCGTAAAACTTGCGGCCGTTACCCGAAACGACCGGGGGCCTGTGAAACGCCGGATTAGCGATGGCGTTTCCTGGTCTGGAGCTCGTGTGTCTGACATGGACCCTGTTCTGGAGAGAACGTGTAACCTAACCTGACACTCAAGACTGCAAGAATTTCACGGGAATAGTCATGATAATAGATACTACTAATAATAATAATATTCCTTGCATTTCGGCTCACACCCATATAACGTCAAGAGCGCCTCAAAGGCTAAGCATCACCTTCCCTTTGCGTTGACGTGTTACTACCTTAAGACTACCTCGGCGTAGTGTAAGGGAACGGATGGACCTGAATTCCAAACCATTTTCATTTTATTACAGCTTAATTTGTTCCATTAAAGTTTCAGAACTTTCTGTGCTTCAAAGTAGAACACAAGCAAGTAACCAACTGGCTCCCCAGAGATACAACTATTAAAGTACAAAGCCTGCTGAGATGAGGGGCATTCTGTACTTTAAACCCAAGAGGTGTGATTAAAGCAGCAATCGCATCGGAACATATGGAAGATGGGTAGAGGCAACTGAACAATTAAATTAATTAATAACAGCGTATCAATGATGAATTAGAAGAGACGACTGCTGGCTACTGCAGTAGACCACTATTACGGAAAAGAAAATACTGTCGGACTCCACCGTTTAGGGAGTCAGCAACGAGGGAAGAAATATACAAGACAGTCACAAGAAGAACTTAGAATAGTTTTTTTTTGCACACAGAGCTGTTTGGGACATGGAGTGACCTGCTGGGCGCTGAGCGATAGAGACAGAGTCCACTGTGGGTTTCAAGAGTAAAGTGGACAGCTATATACGAAAGATTGAATGGGGTGTGGGGATAGGGCAGGGCAGCGGGATTGAATGGGCGCCTTGCTCTGAGAGCCGGTGCAGACTCGATGGGCCGAATGGCCTCCTTCTGTGCTATAAATCTTTTAAGGCTCTAGGCTACAGATGTGTCATTCACAGATCGGGGGAGCAGATGTCTGCCAGGTTATCTCGGAGAAAGGTCAGAACAGCAGCAACGAAATTACATCTGTATGGCATCTTCCGCATCGGGAGGTCATCCCAACGTGCTGGGTTGAAGAACAAGGTTCAAGGTCATTAAGGAGGGGGAACTTCACACAAACTTCAGAGACAGCAAAGGCTCATTGAATGGTGAGTCTTTACCTTTAGATTAGGGCCGCGGTTAGACAATGTAATGACGAGAAAACATAATCAATTATTCAGAAGGGAATCTTACAGAGGTTACTGACAGAGAGCAGAGTGGAGAGCAGAGTTGATGGGTGCCTGATAACCGGGGAAATCTTCCTTGTATTGACACTAACACTCTGGGAGTGACCAGATCCCCCAGTTTTTAAAGCAACAATGAAAATATGGATTTTTTTTTAAAATCAGTTATATGATGATGTGATTCTATGGAAGTTTTCCAAAGCGCTACAAGCTGTTCATATGTTATATAAATTTGAAATAAGCTTTTTTTTTCCTTCAGAAGCACACATTAACAATCATAAAGAAACCCTGGTTAAGGACTAAGGATTGCCTTCAAGTGAAAAGTCCGACTTTTCCTTTTATTGTTTCAATAAATCCCATTTCCAGAGAGTAACGATTTTCTCTTTAGGGCTGAAAGACCAAAATAAACACAGTTAGTGCAATGTCTCCAGCTCTGCAATCATATCCAAGAACATCCTTACCGATTCGTGACCATCAGGCTGTAAGCCATTGTGAAGGAAGCACAGTGTTGGAACGACAACACCATTTCCATTACCTGGAGGCAAAATTCCACCCACTTTGGTATATGCAGGCGAGCATTGCCAAGTTCACTGTCACACAATTTTGAGAGGAGTTTCTCTCGGTATCGTGGCCAACAAGTTTGCTGTAAATAAGATTTAATTGCAAAGAGATTGTGGTGACTGAGCTTTCTGCACGAAGTCAGTACGTCATTTGTTTGTTCAACGTTTTTTTTTCATATTCATTCAAACTCCCCCCAACATCTGCTTTTGTGATTCTGCCGTTGGTTCCATTTCTTTCCAACGTTCACCATCCTACAGCTGGGTTCTTCCCCATCAAATACAATTGGCATCAATTGGTAGCACTTTCATCTCCGAATAAAGAAGGTTGGGGTATGGAATTACACTTCCAGATATTTCTGCTTCATGGGACAATCAACGGTGTTGTGCTGAGAAAGATCCCCTGCTTCTCTGAAGGACAGAATAAAGATGTTACCCCTTCTAAAGACGACTCGAGAAAAGCTTCTATTATCATAAGGATGTCCAGGAATTCACAAACCCTCGTTCTGCCAGAGAAGTTATTAAATGGTAGGCGTTGGAATACTTGGCAGAAATGAATGAATTGCTCTGTAACGATGAATGAAATTCATGAAGATTTAAAAGGAGACCTGAAACAGAATGAAACCCCGATGCACTCACAAAGAAGGCATCGGGAACGAATCTGGTGCTTGGTGCAGGAAACCTTGGTGCAGAAAGCTTTACATAGGAATATATGGGTTTGTCGAGATAATATAATAATAATACTCCTTGCATTTGATGCAGCGCCTTATCACGTCGCAAAGCGCTTCACGGAATATGCTGCGAAGTGAATTGACTGTCTGCTTTATGGGCGAAATGCGGCAGCCAATTGGGCACAGCAGCGTTCCACAAACAGTCGTGGATTGGATATGGATATTATAAAAGAGCGAAAGCAAAAGAAAGGCCCTACGAACCTTCATAGCAGTAGTTAATGTACAACAATACGACCTGCTAACCCAGAGACAAACCAAGCATTTGATATGAGTTTTAACAATGCCCCCAAATTAACTTTTCTAATGATGACCTGCCAAGGCTGTGTGTTTGCCAAGCTGGTGGAGTGTTCAATTTTTATCCCCTTTAATTACAAGGTACAGCCTCAGTTTTCACTATAATTTTACTGGTAAAGGTTCAATAAGCAGTATGATAGCATTATATATATCTAAATAAATAATTGCTTGCTGGAAGTGATTATCAATCTAATAGCCCGTCCGTTTGTTCACCAGGTTTCAACCCTCTACCGCTGGGGTAATGAGGCACAGAAAGTGCTTGACTGAATGCGGAAAGTTAAAATAATAATAATTACACGCATTATCCCAAAGATCAGAAATGAACAGTCCCTATGGATTTCAAAGCAATAAGTGTTCGAAACACACTCGTAACAGTTGAAAACAGAGGTGTAAATAATAATAATAATAATAATAATAAATAGTATTGCATTTGATATGGAACCTTTCACGTCAGGACGACATCTCAAAGTGCTTCAAACAGTAAAGTGCAACGACTGCGTATTTGGTGGACAAACGCGGCAACTGATTGGCGCTCAGCAAAGCTCCACAAGCAGCCGTGAGGCGATTGAGCAATTTTAACTGGGGGATCGTTTTTGGTTGGGGCAGCGGTAGAGGAATTTGCTCCTCTTTTCAAATAAATGCCACAAACGGGTAGTAGACAGGACCTTGGTTTGACTTCCTATTCAACGGACGGTAGGTCTGACAATGCAGCGTACCACACTCGGCGCTGCTTATAATGGCTTATAAGTCCCAATTTGAACCCACAACCTTCTGACTGAGAGGCAAGTGTGCTTCCGAACGAGCCAGGATGACACACGTTTAAACATCCATTTGTTTTGATGCACAAGGACTCTGCTATTTCCCATTGCCTGCTGTGAGTGCTTGAACTTTGGGCTAATTTTGTAAATTTGTCTAGCTGTTTGTTATTTTCTCATTCATTTGCAATTTGAGAAGCAGGTGAAGCATGGAGAAAGGAGGGGAGGGGACGGGGCTAAAAGAGAACAGTAATAAAAAGATTCATCTGGTTAAAAAAAAAGTAGCTATTAAGTTCTTCTGGTCGATCAACCCAGGACTAAATGTACCATATTACTACTGCGTATTCCATCTGCAACTCAACTATGTGGTAAAATACATTAGTGACATTATGGAGCACTTGAGAATAATTGACAGATGCCCAACACATTAGTGCAATGAAGGGGGGGAAAAAAACACAGCGTAAAAAGCTTTCAGCAGCTGCAAAGTCTGTCGTTTGCAAAGGTCACAAACAAGCAGTTGCGGATAAACTATCACAAAAGTAAAGAATGTGTGATTGAAGAAAACTGCCTGTTGCTCGGCGGGAAATACATATCTCATCTCCTCGTTCAATGAACGTCGGCTGGCAAAATTGCCATTCTATAATAGTATGCTTTCCCCCCGCTCTTAAATTGAGAATAGAACATCTCTTATGATAAATACTATTCATCCCCGCTTGCGGCACACAGATGCTTCCTGACAAGTTTCTAAAGAGCAGAATCTGAACGCTTTTCATGCTTTTGGGGCAACAATGCAGGTTTTACGATGCGAGGGCTGACAAAAGAAATAGCTGGCTTGGTGTTCAAGGCAATTTCCAATAAAGCAGGTTTTTTTCTCCCACTGAATACATAGAAACCTAAATATGAGCGACAAGTCATTTTCAACCTTGACAGCATCTCAATGTGCCAACATTTTTTTTGTTTAAAAAACGGCTTTTATTAGAAAAACATTATCCTTGTGACTTGTTATTGGACTGCAGGGCTGCGAGACTTCTCAGGAAGAAGGAGCTATCTACTGCTTTGTGTGTTGGGCTCAATTGAATTTCCACAGAGCCGAGCAAGTTCGCAATGTCAGTCTGGAAGAAATTCGAGCCAAAGGATAAGTGTGACCACTTCACGTGAGCGCCTCAAAAAGTGAAAAACAAGCATTTGACATCAATATGCAGTCCACATTAAATGCAAAAAAAATATTTTCCATCTATCAATCGTTAAAAAAGATCAGCACAGATTTGGGGATCTTAACTTGTGGGTGTAAATCTCATTGTTACTTAAGTAATTGGACATGGATTGTACAGATGAGGAGGAGATTGGCCCACGCACACACACGCACACACACGCGCACACACACACACCACACATTCTCATTGCCAATGTCCTGAGACAGAGAGCTGGGCGCTGCGTATTTATATTGAATCTTGCAAATCACAGCCATCAACTTGTGGGCTGGTGGCATGGAATCTCCTGGCGGCACGTTTCTTTCCATCATTATGCATTAACCTAAAGTGTTTGACCCCCCCACCACCACACACATCCATCCACCCACTCACCCATCACAGCCAACACAAGACCCATTCAAGACAGAAGCAGCCCACTCTCCCAGGAAATCTTGCATGAAACTACATCGTGAATTTCACCTCTTAAATCATCATCACCGACAGGCTTGGCCTTATCGAACCAGGGTATTCAATCTTGCTGGAACATGTTTCAAGTTGTCTGTTCGTGTTTAATCCATCAACAAATGATTCCGATCAAGCAAATGCACTGCTAACAGTAACAAATTAAGTCAAATTAAGGTCGATTGTTTTGAGATTATCCTCAAGGGGTTGTTATCACGAGTGCTGCGAATAATAATACGTTATTAGGTGAGCACAAACCAAATGATAGAGATGGTAACGTGAGCCATATTTCACGGGAGATGTAGAAGATTATTCTGAGCTGGTCCTAAACTAAATAGCTTGTAATATTTTGGGGCTGATTCTTCCCCACTTCACACCTTGAGATGGATGCTAGAAATGGTATTATTATTATTAATAATAGTACCGCTTTTATTTAATCTAACGCACAATCACGTCATCAAAAAGCCTCAAAGCGCTTCACAGGATTAATTGTAAAGTGTAATGACCGTGCTTTCTGCAGGCAAATGCGGGCAACCAATTAGGACACAGCGATGACCCACTAACAATTTTATTTGGAGGATACACAAAATACACAGTCAATCCAGTTTACAACGTATCCTGTGAAGCGCTTTGAGACGCCTCAATGACGTGATAAGGCGCCATATCAAATACAAGGCTTATCATTATTAAAATACCCAAATAAGTTGATTTTTTGCCAGGTCCAAATCGTCCTTGCTGCAAGATCACAATGTCAAACAGGCGAAGAACGCAGTCGTTCCCTCCGTGCTCATAATTTATTTTCAATCAGGTGACACAACCCAAGACAAACGGGTTTGGGATTGTGCATTATCTCTTATAGATGGGCATATTAAAAGACAATGAACTATTGCTGCATCGAAGTAATGCATCCTGATCGATGCACTGGAAATGTGTTGTTTTCTCATTTCTCCCAGTTCATTGCGTGCACTTAATTACAATACTTTGTCAATGGATCTCTGACTCACCAGGGCTGAGTGTACCAATTAAAGCATTGGAAAGCTGCCTCGGTTTAATTGTCCACAACATCAACTTTTCACCCCAAACACAGATGAACTGGGACAAGCTGAGGAGTTTCAAACTCAGAGATAATGAACAGTCTCCACTGAGGCTAAATTATGCACCAATGTTGATAGTAGTTTGCTCGTTCAAGCATTCCGTAAGGACTGGAAGTAAATCACTGAGTTCGTTCGTGAAATGGTGATCTCTGCAAATTTTTGGGTCTTATATTTTCTAGTCCTTCAGACTCAGGATTAATAATAATCAATAAAAATAATAATACTTGGATTTGATACAGCGCCTTATCACGTCTTCGAGACGTCTCAAAGCGCTTCACAGAATATACTGTAAAAGTAAATTGACTGTATATGTTGTGGGCGAAACGCGGCAGCCAATTGCGCACAGCGGCGTCCCACAAACTACCGTGGATTGAGTGACCAAATTATTATTATTATTATTTTAGCTGTTAACAAGTCTTTTGTGGCTGACAGTTCGAGTCTGATAATGTAGCATTTACAGACATCCAACATAGAAAATTCAATTTTCTAGATTAATTGAATGTGTGTTCTTCTCTTGTTGAACCGCATTGTCTATTCGCACCGTGAACTTCAAGGTCTGACCTGACTAGTAGTCAGAATACTTAGATTCCTGCTGCTCCAGCATTAACAGCATCGGCCTGGCTTGGTCGCTGGCATTCGTGCCTCTGAGTCAGAGGATTGAGTGTGTGTGCTTAAAGAGCATTTTATTCATGTATTTATTTTACTGCGGGCAAAGTGTAACAGCAGGATTGGGATCCTTGAGTTACTTTAAGGACTTTGAAATAAATCCTTGAAAATAAATCTGTTCAATATTATTGTACTTCAAAGGTTAATGCAAGGTTCAGCAGGGTTTTGTCCTGAGTGAAAAAAGGCAGCGATAGCACTGGGATAATAATAATAATAATCCTTGCATTTGATATAGTGCTTTTCACGTCGGGAGGACGTCCCAAAGCGCTTCACAGAACACACTGTAAAGTGAATTGACTGTACATTTGTGGGCGAACGCGGCAGCCAATTGCGCACAGCAATGTCCCACAAACAGTCGTAGATTGAAAATGACCAATTTAATTATTGTTTTTTTTTTGGAGGGATTATTATTAGGCTCTGTGTGGAGTAAGGAAACTTGCCCAAGGTTTCGCCCTCTGCCTGGAATTGAACTCAGGTCTCTCACTTGCAAAGCGAGGGATGGCGAAGGAAGATTCCTCAGGCAACCAAACCCCGGCTGTGTGTCTGGCCAGAGGAAATGGCGTGATCACTAGCCTCAAGCCCCCTCCCCAGCCTCCCCTCCACTACCCCCTCGCTCGCTGAGCGGAAGGATGATTGTAATTTTGCTACCGACATGGGGTTTACCCACCGCTTTGCAAGAGCGGTGGTGAGTTTCAAAAAAATGGACTCCCCACTCCTCAATAAGTATTTCAGCCACCGCAAAGCTACAAAGGTTAGCAGATAGAAATCCGTTCTCAACCACTCGGATCTGAACACTTTGAAAGCAAGTAAAAGCTTTATTGACCAGAGTAGAAAGGGCTAAAGCCCTAATAAATCCATTTCAAATATGAATTCCAGGACTGTAGCAGCTCAATGCCCAATAATATTTCACTGATGCTTTTAGCCTTAATCCTTCAAGAAAACCCTTAGAGAAGCTTCAAACTTTGAGAGTTATCAGTTCACTGTCCTGGGACAAAACCGAAGACAGTAAAACGGGGTACGTCAGAAACATGATCCATTCCACTTGCACGAAACAACAGCGCTAAGAAGCGAAGAAATAAAACAAAAACATCTTTGCCTTTGATTCGGAGCCTTTCACTTCATCAAGGTGTCCCAGTATTTATTGTAAGAAGTAGCCAATGTGTATTTTGTAGGAAAAATTCAGCAGGCAAATTTTTACGTGGGAGATTGTTGGCCAAGGACGTTGGGGAGAAACTCCCTACTCTTTTCGAATAATGCAATGGGGTTTTGAACCTCAACCCGAACAGACAAACCGTCAAAGGTCAGCACTTGGACCATGCAACGCACCCACCCCCAGCACTGCCCTGGAGTGTCTGCTTAAACCATGCGAGTTCAAAGTAATAACCTTCCTCCTCCGAGGTGAAAGTGCTACCAACTGAGCCGGGCTGACACGACATCCCAAAGGCTGTTGCAAGTTATTTAAGCTTCTAAATCTGCTCGTATTTGAACAAAATAAAAAAAAAAACGAGTTAAATATACATGCGCTGATTCCAATGGGCTAAATTGCATTTTAATGTTGGCCATCAGTCCTCATACTTTAAGTGAGATCAAATATGTGAGAGAAGTGTAATGTCAGCACATAAACCTGAAAAGCTCACTTATTGCCTTTTTCTTAATTCATGAATTCAGTCATGCAATATTGAATATAACCTGTCTTGATATCTGTTATAAAATATTACAAAATACAAAATTGCATTCGTACAGCACCTTTTTATGTCAGGAGGACATCCCAAGGCGCTGGACATTCAGGGATTCGGACCCGATACGCATCCAAAAGGGTCATTTGTTTTTTGCTCAGTTTTTTGACGATTTGCTCAGTTGTTTCTCACCCCCACCCACCCCCACCCACCCACTCCCTAACACTACCAGCAAATCTTTTACAGTGGCGCAGAAATTGAATAAAAAAATACAAATAGCTTCCGTCGTGGGTGCTTCATGATTGGAATTAGGCAGGTATTTATAAAGGTGTTTGATTTCACTGCCACGGTTTTCCATCAAGGCAGTCGGCGCAAACAAAATGAACAGCAGGAGTTGGGTGACGCTTGAAATAATCTTTACATGCGTACAGAATAAGAATGGCCTCGTTGTTATGCACCAAGGTGTTGAGCCCATTTGCTAGAGCATGACATCTCACACGATATTCAATCTAGCCTGTGCACTTCATCTGTAGGCTTCACACACACACACAAACACACACACACAAGCATCCATAAACACGTACGCACAAACACAAGCACGGATGTGCAACCACACGCACCTCATGATTAACAGACTGTGATTTAAGCGAGGCTGCCACGCACTCTGTCTTTGTCTCAGGTCCGGGTTGAAGGACAGAAGCATGAATAGCACAGGATGCTCAAAGGGCCTCAGGCTCACGCTCAACCTCTTGTCCGCAATCAGCCAAAGACTGAAATCGTGAAATGTGCCTCCTCGGACAGGTCTGGGTGAATAGAGAACGCACTGCCACAAAGGAGTGCAGGATCAAATTGGTACGAGAACACGTTTGAAAGCGAGCAGACACTTACTTGCTTACTTGGAAGGCGAGGGTATTTAAGAGGCAAGGAGGAAAGGCAAAGGAAGATCCGCTATCATCCATAAAACATCAGTATAGGTTCAACGGATCAAATGGCTTACTCCAGGTTCTATGGTGTATCAAATAATACCCTTGCATTTGAATTAGCACTTTGTCATGTCAGCGAGATGTCTCAAAGCCCTTGATTGTTAAGCGTAGCGACTGTTTACTTGGTGGGCAAATGTGGCAGCCGTCATCACTGTTTCCAGTCTTAGAAACAAAACCTCTGGAAATATACGTCTTGATTCCTTAAACAAAAGTACCTTTTAAAATAGCACAAACCGCTCATCCATTCCCACATCAACCCAGCTTGCTCCCAGGGCAGAAAAATGCTGCTCAAAATGTACTCCACATTTATCCAAAATACACAACCTTGCAAACCACTACTTAATGAGGCGTTACCTTTCAATAGAACTTGGCTGGTTCAGCCTAAACACCCGAAGTTATAGGAAAAAAAAACACTCTTATCCATCATTTTTTGACAGCAGTAAAGGATGGTATCTTTTTTTCGAAAGGCAACAGGAAAATTGTAAGCCTGCTGGTTTCAAACAATGCGACTGGTAAATTTTACTCAACAGGCTTTAAACCGCCTTCGCTGTGAAAGTGACATGCCCCATTCAGTGAAAAAAATATTTTACCTGCATTTGCCTCCCATGGAACAATGACTGGATGAGGTAGCACAATAACCTGCAATTAATAGGAAAGATTATCATCTGCATTAAAAGTATTTCTGGGAACAAACCGAACTGAAATGCCAGTGCTGTCGATCCACTGAGGTAATCTCCCGGAGTGCGGAAAAATATATATATTATATATAAATAAAAATAATTGTGTGGGACCGGGGCCAATTAAAATAAGGGCAAAGAGCTTCTCCTGGTGTCCTGGCCAACAGTTATCCAGATAAACTTGGTCACTGGCTTCAAGGTTGTTTGAAGTCATGCCAGTGTTTATACTACACAGGTTTTCACTCCCTCCCCACACCCTTCTATTCCCCTCTCCCTCGTGTGAAGGTCTAGCTTCCCGACGTGAAAGGCGCTCAATAAATGGAATCTTGTTGCTGTTGTTGTAGCTTCTTCTTCAATGCATCTATATTCTCTGATTTAACCATCGCTTCAGGCAGCGAGTTCCACAATCTCACTACCCTCTGAGTGAAGTTGTTCCTCCTAAACCTTAGATCCCTTAGTCGATACCTTATATTGGTGATATATTCAGACACTTCTATTAGTATTAAACATCTCTTCTCAAGTAAAAATTGCCCAGCTTATCCAGTGACCTGCTAACATTGTATCATGCTACATTGTACTCTTGTCATCAGCGCTATATGCTTCTTATAGTGAAGAGACTGGAATTGGACACCGTACTCCAAATGTAGTCTATGTCGTGCCCTTAAAGGCCGGACAGGGTCTAAACCTCACAGCACTGCCGGGAAGGTTTTTTCATTCAAAGACCTGTATTTCAAAGACACCAAATCCATTTTGCTCAGACAAGAGATAAGATGGGATGTTTGAGAACTGGTCCAACTGCTCCCAGTGAAGATAAGTGCAGAGGTAAGTTTTCAAAAGAGCTGGCCCAGTTTTAAAAAACTACGATGAAATATTTATGTATCGCCTCTGGGCATCAGCACCGAGTGACTGGAGAAAATTACATGACATTCCCAGTCAAACCCTATTGGGGAATCATAACTTATTGTGAGAGTTGGAGCTCAAACATGTCCTGTATCATTTCTTCCTCCAATTTGGAAGAGGTGAGAGATTAATCCTAGATGCTAAGACTATAATAATCCTTACATTTGATGTAGCGCCTTATCACGTCTTCGAGGCATCTCAAAGAGCTTCCAATTATATTTTCCGTGCATTAAATTGGACAAATACAAAGTTGGCTTCCAATTGCTTCGTCGTTAATAATAATGCTTGCATTTGATATAGGGACTTCCACGTCAGGAGGGCATCTCAAAGCGCTTCACAGACTATACCGTAAAGTGGAATTGACTGTGTATTTTTTGCGGGCGAAAGGTGGCAGCCAACACGCAACAGGACTTCAAAGTAGCGCCCCTTCTGTGCTTGAACATTTCTGCCGTGCCAGTACGTCACAGTTCGCCATATGCGACAGGCTGGTGCAGGTGACCGGGCTGCCTCCTGGCAGTAGATAGTTAACACTCGAAATAAATCGTCCATCTGTTTTCCTTGCTTTCTGCTCGCTGGGCGTTCACCTATTCCAGGTTCCCCAGAGATCTGACGGGAAATGCATTTGCGTTTTCTTGCCTGGCCAGTAAACACACCCGGGAGCTCATCTGCGGTCTCTTAATCTGGTGGGCACTGAGCTGCGACCAAGTCCCTGACATTTCAGGTGATTGTTGCTACGCCGCTCTGCTTGAGGCATTCTCTCATTTCATCGCTGTGCAATTTTTTTTTCTCTCGCTCGGTTTGGATTCTGTTGCGTTTACTCATTGATTTACCACAGATTTGTTAAAAATTCCATCCGCTGCAAATTTGGGGGATGGGGATCCATATCCACGAGCTACAGTGACTAAATCTTCTGCCCCGATCGCAAGTCGATCTATCATAAAATACGGTACGTTGATTCCCAGTGCTGCAGGTGGCAGTAGGAAGAGCCTCTGAACTCACAAGGAGGTTTTCCAGTAACGAGGTTTATAAATGATGCTCATTAGACATGAAGGAGGTGTGCAAATGAAAATCAGAACTCAATTAGCCAGTGTGTAGGAGGTGAAAGGAATCGTATTAAACTGAAAGAGAATCTGTGTTCATGCCCAATTGAGGTGCAGCCATCTCTTTGAAGACTTCATTTCTTTTTCCTCCGTCGCCTCGCTTGCAACTCTCACGTGGATTATCTTTGAGGCTTGCTTTCAGACAGAGGAACATTCAACCGTTTCTCATAGCCCCATATCATAACGAAACGCACCCCTCTGACTGCCGCTAACCTCTGGGACTCTCTCCCTTAATCCCTCTGCCTCACCCTTTCTCTTCATCCATTTTTAAATCCATTTTTAATGACTTATCTCTTCAACTGCGCCTACGGTCACCTCCCCCTTCTCCCTCGCTCAGTGTCCAACCCTGCCATTGTACTGTGCTCTGAGACTCAATCCTGCGTGAAAGGGCGGTTTGATGCTCAAAAGGTACAACTTTCGTGGAGTCCTGTAGCTCAGTGGTTAGAGCGCTCACTTTGCAAGCGAGAGACCTGGGTTCAATTCCCGGCAGAGGGCGAAACCTTGGGCAAGATTCCTTACTCCACACGCCTGATGATGATCCCTCAAGAAAAACAAAACAAAATAATAAATTGGTCACTTCAACCCACGACTATTTGTGGGGACATTGCTGTGCGCGATCGGCTTCCGTGTTTCACCCACAAATATACAGTCAGTTCACTTTACAGTCTATTCTGTGAAGCGCTTTGAGACGTCGACAAGACGTGATAAGGCGCTGTATCAAATGCAAGGGTTATTATTAACTTTTCTTTAATCTCTCCGTTGCATTTCACCGCTTTCCACACCCTGTGTGGGAGCACGCGAGTGCATCCGTCCTGTTGACCGGCAGAGGCTGACACGTGATCCATCTCGTCCAGCGTCAGATCGAAGTCTCCCGTCTCGCGGGCTATTTGATCGCTGGCCTCTTTGTAGCCTCATCTCCCTGCCGTGACTGTTAATGAGATTTAAACATCTGCCTGGCTGGGGCGTTGCTTGCTTCAGCTAACCCTGGCCGGCTCTGCTTGATGGCTCATCGATGTTTCGCACCGAGCATCCTCGGATCTCGTCTTCAAATGGCCGCTGCGTTGAAAAAGAAAACGACCGGATATTTTGCCCCAGTACCTTCGAGAGTTGACCGAGAACAAAATGAAGAAAGGCTCGCAGATTACAGGCGAAGGTTTCGGAGCGGCGCGGCTCATCCCCTCCCGTTATCTTGGGCCCATTTTTCCGCTGATGGCACTTTCTGCAAGCGGCCCATACGACGAGCAGGAAGTGACGTCAGTGGTGATCTGATGATCCGGAAGCAATCGCGGCCAGCGGTCTTTATTCGTGGTCCTGTTGCCCGTCGTGGAGTGTAATTATGCCCCTCGTGCTATTTTTCAGGGAGATTGAGTCGGTGACCGAAAATGCCAGTGTTTACACTGCACTTGCTCCTAAGGTCATCGAGTTATAATGACCTCAGGAGCAAGAGACCGCCAAGGTTCGAAAGGGCAGGGGTGGAAGTGCCGTGATGTTGACGCTATCCTTGGAGCGAAAAAGAAAGCTTCACCCAACAAACGACAGGAAAGGAGCGTGGAATGTATAAGCCAGTTTTGTCAGCAGGGTTTGAGAACCTGGAAATCAGATAGCTCGAGGACAGTGAGGAACACCAGAGCGAGAGAGAGAGAGAGCGAGAGAGAGAGATCCAACTTCAGTGGATACCAGTTCTCAGGATTCCCTGGTGCCATTTCAGAGCTCCAGCTCTAACTGAGCGGTGAATTCAAAATAATTCAATTCCAGAAGCTTTGCCACATTCGTTGCAATACAATTTGCCTCTAACGCTGTTCACCTTCCCAACCAATAAACTGTGAATTGTGTGTCATTTTGGTTCAGTCTATTTACCTTTGAGTTGGTCTGACGTGACGAAAGACATGCACTTGCCATAACTTGTACTTCCAGTTGTCCTGCCGCACATTTTTGTTCTGTTCGACAAAGTAATGATTGTAATAGAGTAATATTAGCAACAGTCTCCTGATGTTGACTGCAGATTTGATTTACCTCCTGGAATACAACTGCCTCGTAACTATTTTATATCCGTTCGGTGCCTTAAAGGCACACGACTTGCATTTTGCTTCTAAATGAAGGTAACAGAAAACAAGATTGGAGCTGGGATTACTTAGACGGGAAACTAAATTAGGAGAATTCTTGTCATATGATTCTGCAATAATAAACTGCAATGTTGGTTAAATAAACGTTAACTTCATATCAATTTATTCTTGTAGCTTTTGGCGGAAAGTTTAACCTTTCACAAATGCCCTAGTACCAATGAAGTGGCTGAGAATGTTAACGTGACCAATCTTGTAGGGGGGATTGTCGGCCAGGGCACAAAGAAAAGCTCCTTTCTCTTTTTGATTACTTTAATCATACTTTAAACTTTAACATCAGCCTGAGCCTGTTTGACGTCTCATCCGAAAGACGGCACATTTAACTGTGCACCAGTGACCCCTCCAGCACTGCATTGTAGTGTCAGTAGAGACTCTCTCTCACACACACACACACACACACAGAGTAATCATTGCATTGCCTAACGCAAAATACTACAGATGCTGCAAATCTGAAACAAAAACAGAAGTCGTTGGGAACACTCAGCAGGTCAGGCAGCATCGATGGAGAAAGGAAAGTCAGTCAATGTTTCGGATCCAGACCCTTCGTCGGGGCCTTTCGTTTAGTTCTGACGAAGGGTCGTGGACCCAAAACGTTGACTCACTTTCCTTTCTCCATAGATGCTGAGTGTTCCCAGCGACCTCTGGTTTTGTTTCATTGCATTGCCTATCGTCCAAAGACCAAGAACAAAACAAAAGCCGCTGCGAATCTTGAAATTGAATTCAGGCCATTTATCAATCCTCGTCAGCAAAAGCCATTCTTTTGGATTTACATCCAGAATCTCTCTGCGCCTGCAAAAACAAAAAAGCCTCCTTCGAAAAACATTCCCTATTAGCAGTCGTCAAATCAAATCTCGCAGAAAAAAAGCAGCCTTGCAGTTGGATATATTTGCCATCAACTCTCTTTCTAACAGACGTGCTGCTAACGAGACCAAGTGATTCCGAGCCCGACAACTCCACACGACAACAGATGGCATTGCCTTTCACGGTATTGCTGTGTTTCATTTAATTTTGGCGACAACGGATCAATTTAAGCTTCATTCATATCACCTGTCGTCACCTGGGCTAAATACATTTCCAATCATGGATAACGTGTCGAAATTGTAACCTCCCCATTTGCTCTCTGCACCGTCAGCGAAGGCAACTGTTAATGAATTCTATTACGCTGAAGTAACGTCCACAAAATAACGCTCATCTGGGAATCATCTTACAGGACTCTACTGTCTTCTTCCGTCACCGAGAGTGTGTGATTTGGGGTCCCTCGATTGTGCAACATCTCTCTCTTACAAAGCCTCCTTTTGCCCCGGACGAGGAGAATCACAAAGCACGGTACGATGAAAAGCACGCAGGCAGTAAGAGATACACAAGTTAGTGTTGGCGAGACATGTCCTTTCCCATCCTGGACCCAAAATGCACTCATGTTCACTTTCCAACAGGGCAGGTCACAGTGTTGGGTCTCGAGCAGGAACCCTGGCTGACACACTCTCTCCCCTGAAGCTAACGAGAGCCCCAGATGGTATCCCGGCTGAGATTGGCAAACTCAACATAGACTGGGGGGGTGGGTGGGTAGGGGTGGGGGGGGGGGGTTGGGAGAAGTCAAAGCCATGCAAACCATCGATTGCACAGCTCCTCATCTCACTGGTCAGGTATAGGGTTAGGGTCAGAGAAAGCTACCCACAGTGACACAGAGAGTACATTGTGGATGTGTGGCTTTCTATTGCAGTTACCATTTTCTTTAGGCTGTTTATGAAACATGCTCACAGAAGCAAAAGTGACATAAGAAATCGACGTGTCCGTTGCAGTAATGATGGCTTTCCTTTCTAACTCTCCTCTGCCCTCGATTTAATAGGAATGGATTTTTTTCCAGCTAAATTTAATCTTCCGTACTCTGCAACAGTGGGAATCCTGACAGGTTGGTGAATTTCACCTCCAGGATTGTGTGTGTGTGTGTGTGTGTGTATGTAAAAAAAATTCTCTCCCTCTCAATAAATCCTAAAGCTACAGATGAAGTTTCGATAGTCTGTAAACCTCGCAGCCCACGAGGATCAAAATTAGCTAAACGGGGAAGACGTCAAATTGAATCTTGCAGGAAATTAGATTCATCGGTCAAAATGCTAACAAAATCCTATTTCATCTGCAAAATACTTTGTCACACGTTGTCAGAGGAGGTCTGTGCGCTCAACACAACAATCCAGCGCCTGTTTTTCCCTCTGTACAGCTCCGTTTCTTAAACCACAAGCTGCACTGCTCAAGGCTTGAATGACCGAGGACTCAGCACATTCTCGAGGATCACAAGCGCATTCATGGACCGATCATTACCGCAGTTGCTCCTTCCGAATACAACGCTAACATTAAGCAGGTTCTTGTGGAATTACACGATCTCCTGGCAATTGGTCTTAAAGTATGCATCATCCTCAGAAATCCTTTGAATAGCGAAATCTCCTACAGGGTGTAGGAAGTCCGACTGTATTGGTCTTCTCTCGCTTTATGCGAGTAAATGTATCACGTTATAATAAATAATAATAATAATCCTTGCATTTGATGTAGCGCTTTTCATGTCTTCTAGTCATCCCAAAGCACTTCACAGAATATACTGTAAAGTGAGTTGACTGTATATTTGTGGGCGAACGCGGCAGCCAATGGCGCACAGCAATGTCCCACAAACAGTCATAGATTGAAAATGACCAATTTATTATTGTTTTGTTTTTTTGGAGGGATTATTATTAGGCTCTGTGTGGAGTAAGGAAACTTGCCCAAGGTTTCGCCCTCTGCCTGGAATTGAACTCAGGTCTCTCACTTGCAAAGCGAGTGCTCTAACCACTGAGCTACAGGACTCCACATGTGAGGAGGGAATAATTTGCTCAGCGAGTCCGAATCCCACACTACGCTACTTTTTCTCCCCTCTTACACCACGTCAGCAATACTCTGCGCGGTCCTCAGCCAGCTCCAAACAAATTAAGTGTCAGGGTCCCAGCCCACAGGTTTGAGAGCACGTCAGCAGTTGCAGGTGTGTCTTGGGTTTCTGCAGAGCTGTCTGACCTGATCAGCCAAACCTTCTTAGATCCATTTAACCCTGAGGAAGAATCCTCTTGCTGTTCACAGCCCAAGAATCTGTGCTCTCCTGTCCTACTGCTTTGGCAGGTCTGAAAGTATCACTTTCTCTATTCATTCAGCGCCTTACCATTTATTTAAAGGTCTTCTTTTGAGATGTTCCTTAAGATCCCTTGTCTATTCATTTCCTCACAGCTCATTCCTCTAACAATTGGGATCAACTGATTGAGCTTCCAGTATGTACCGCTACACTATTATGTCTGCAGTCGAATGGGACGTGTAAGCACGGCATTCGCCAGATAGATTCATAAAACGTGACTTGGAATCATTGGGACCCGTTGAATTTACAATCTTTGGGCTTACAAAGTGAGGAGCCCAGGTCGCAAGCTTTGAGGTCGTCAGCTGTGTTACAAGAAGTTCAAGAGAGTTCCTCCCTGACTTGAGCTATTACGCAGAGATCAGTGACATGATTTTAAAGACCCCAGGAGTATGAACTGAGCATCCTGGAAAAACACAGAGGAAGGAATACTTCTTCAGAGGCAAGTTGTGCTCTTTAGCCCATGCGGCAAGCCCGATGTAATTATAAAGGTTGTGAAATTTTTAATTACTTCTAATAAGTAAGCTTGTGAGCGACCTCAAAACCTGGGCTCCTTGTTTTTGTGAACCGGAAGACTGCAAGTTCAACACAAGCCACTGATTCGAAGCCACGTTTTCACAAAACATCAGAGATGTCTCAGTGCCTGCTTTTCTTTTCCGATTTTAAGTTTGATGTAAAGTTTTGAGACACCAGATCTTATTATTGCATCGGTTCATCGACGTGACTAGACCTTTGGCTCTGCTGATGCCACTGGGGCTGTGCCAGACACTTTTGATGTGCCAATGGGGAAGCAAAATCCCTTGCAAAATAAGCACCTGGCAGTGACAGAGAACAAACCGGTCAGATTTCTGTCGCCCTTGTCAAGAACGCACCACTGGAACACGAAACAATTGCATCCTCTGGGACCGTCGCAACATAATGATGTTCCAAACTGCATTGCTCCACTGTGTTGCTCACGGCTCAGAACTCTTCTACTCGTAGAAGTAAATTATTAGATCAATGACCTTTTTCCCCAACCCTGGTTTTGAGTGGCAACCTCTTGAATGCCCCCAAAAAAGGGGGAGAGATGAGAAGAGACAATTCAAATTGAATCATCCACTTATGAAGAACAAAGTGGAGGCTGTTTACCGTTGTAAAAGGTGAAGGTGGTTAAAGGTTTCTGCTTGTTGGCGAGTTAAAAAAAAACTCAAGGGCATACGTACAAAGATAACCAGCGGTAAATCTAATAGGGAGTTTCTCCTATGTAGTGGTCTCTGTAATCTGGTTCCAGAATCAGATAATCAGCACCTTTCTTTCTTTATTGCACCATTTGAATACTTTCCGCTGATTAACTGAGATTGCAATTAAAAGGAAACGATCGTGTTTGTTGTTCGGCACTTGGATTTTGCTCAGAACTTACCCGGAGACAACACGCTTGTTAGCGGCAGTTTCCACTGAACATTCAGTGCGAGTGAGAAATGGTTTGTAATCATTTAAAGTAAAATGTTGAATCGTTTTACAACCGAAAGCCACTTCCACTGCAACTAATGTATTTTTTTTCATCATGTTATGTCAGGCGTTGGCTCGTCTCAGATAGTGGCGCAGATGCTTCGGAATCGGAAGTCAACAACAACAACAGTTGTATAGTTGTATAGCTCCACATGGAAGTTTAGAGTCTCGGCTGACACCCTGAATACAGTGCTGGGTGGGGGGAGCATTTCATTTTTGGAAGTATCGTGCTTCAGAGCGCACGGAACCGAGATCTCCTCTGCCTGTTCAGCTGGACGTTAAAGGGAAGTTCTCCAGGGTCTTATCCTCATCGTTCAATGGCGTGAGATCCTAAAGACGGGATGGCTTACCACGGGATGAGAAATTGGGACGATGACGAAAGCTTCTAAATACATCAATAAATAATTTCCTATACGTATTCCTCGAGGAGATGGGTTCAGTCCTCGACACCAATCTGAACGGAATGGTGGGGAAATGAACTATGATGAGTCCATTCTCTATTACTGAAGATATCTGGCGTGCCCCGCTTCAAACAAAAGGAGTTTTGGAAGGCAGAGTGCTGACGTACTCTGCCCATTACCGAGTTAATAGAATGAAAGTATTTAAAGTCACATCTGTGTGCACGCAGTGATTGCGCGCTCATAAAACTGGCAGCACGAGATTAGAAAGTTGAATTCAAAATGCGCAGCAAAGCATGATCGACAGATTCAATCAGCATACGAGCTTGAATGCCGCACGAAAGCAACCGGAGATTTCAATACAATCAGGCTTGATGTGTTCTGAGAGAGAAAATGAAAGGGAGCAGACAAAGTGAGGCACCTTCGAGACAGTCAAAACTACTGGGGTGAAGAGTAATAAACTCAAGAGGACTATCGGAACTGCTGTGCTCCATACCCTCCAAGGGAACAAGGTCATTTATCTGGGGTCACTTATCTTTGTTCTTCTTCTACCATCAGTAACTTTTGTGTATCTGCTGGCATTTGTGTAGCTTGGAAACTAAGAACACAATGTTATATGTACAGTATACGCACAGTGTTGCAGCACAGCGGTTTGGGTCCGTAAAGTCATATCCCTGCGTTATAACAAAATGGGCTGTAAAAATGTCTACCACACCTGTGTGGACTTTCGGGCAACAAGCCTGCCTGTCAAATGGTGACCCTGGGGGGGGGAAAGGATTGGCCAGGATTACAGGAGAAACTCCCTTCTCTTTTTTCAATAGTTCCATGGCATCTTTAACGTCCAGCTGAAGAGGCAAGACAGGACCTCGGTTTCACCGAAGGACGGCACCTCTGAGAGTGCGGCAAACGCCCCCAGCACTGCACTGAATCATCAGTCTGGACTGTCAGCTCAAAGTCAGGTAGGCCTTGAACCCACAACCACATAACTCAGACGCGAGAGTGCCACTAGCTGAGCAAGCGCGTCCGACACCTGGCTAGAAAAAATAAACTTGAGAAGAGAACGAAAATATCGCAGTCATATTAAAATTACCGAGCTGCTTCAATTCGCTAAACAAAACCAAAGCACTAATTGGATAATTATACTACTCACGAAGCAATATCCAGTGAAAAGCAGATTTTAATATTAAGTGCTCTTCTGTCATCGGTATTATTAATCAAAAGCAAATGTTTGCCTGCTTAATTTTAATATTGCCTGACAAATCCAGCATCATTTACTACTTTAATTAAAGTTTATCCCCTTTTTTTTCTCTTTGATGCTGAAAGAAAACAAGCAATTAGCAAATCTACCAAATTGTACTTCTGCGGGGGTTTGGGGGCAGGGAGAGCAATTTAGCTCTCCTAACAGGGAATGGACCGAGCAGCCTGAATATTAAATATTAAAGAGCAAGCAACTAGTACAAGGTTGAAAAGGAAGAGTAAAACAGGTGAGTACAAACGTGAGGGGATTGTGACTGTGGCACAGAGGTCAGTGATAAAAGGATTGGTTTATCAATTCAAGAAGCATAATAAGAAAGGAAGCGGCTGAAACAAAATAAGATCAATCCTCGACTTCCACGATTTCAGGTACCGGCTTGGCTCAGTTGGCAGGACTCCTGCCTCTAAAGCAGAAGGTTTTGAGACCCGGAACTCACAGAGTCTCGGCTAAGGCTCCAATGCAGTGCTGGGGGTGTGCTGCACTGCTTGAGGTGTGGCTCCATTGACTGACTTTCCCCCCCCCCACTCCCCCCAATACTATGTTAAAAGAGTCTCCGCGTGATGCTGAAGTTAAACTATCCAAGGGCTTCGCGTGAATAAAACTGTTTGGCAAATAAACTGTAAATTTCCGTTTGGACAGTGTTGAAGTGAGGCAGTCCTGTTCTCTGATGTGAGGTTATAGATTTAGGGACAGGTGAGCAGCGATGTCCTCCAGAGTTAAGATGAAGAATTCCCTTCGATCTCATTCTTCCAGAATAGCCACCCTATCGTTCATCTCTCACAATGTCAAGCCTGTTTCTTGAAAGAAACCGAGCCTCAGCCACCCTTCCTGATAGTCCTGTCCCATTGATTAATTACCCTCTGAGCCAAGAAATAATTCCTGGTATCATTCCTGAAATGACCATTCACAACCCCGAACCTCATCTGCTGTCATGTCATATCTGAAGGAGACCGAGTTACCTGCCAACACTCATCGTCAAGGCTGATGTTTGAATAATGGTCACTTGAAAAAGGTATTGAAAGGTGACGAGTTTCTACGTGGAGTCAGAACCCAGTGGAATGAAAAAGGGAATCAAATTGCTTCGGCACTTGCCAAGGTTTCGCCCTGCCTGGAATTGAACTCAGGTCTCTCACTTGCAAAGCGAGTGCTCTAACCACTGAGCTACAGGACTCCGAGAGAGAGAGAGAGAGAGAGAGAGAGAGAAAATAGCAGTATGCCAAGAGCACATTTCACAACCTTGAAATTTTTTTTAATATAAACTCAATTAGGTTGATTGAACAAGTTTTCAGCCGCATCCAGGATGAAGCACTCAGCGGAAATGTCACGCCCGCTAAGGAAAGGAATAAGATTCTCGGGAATTGGACTTCTCTTTCTGCACTTGTTGCACTCATTGTCGATATCGCACACACACAGACACACACACACACACACTCCCCATCCCTGGTAATGGATGGGGAATGTGGAGAGAAATGTCTCTCTGCCCTACCTCAACAACATGCTTTAACCCTACAGCCAGAGTGCTCCATTCCAACAGATAAAAGGAGTAGCCCCCAACACAGGCCCACACTGTGGAAGCAAATTGCCTTCGATCTCACATCTATTGGCGCCAGCAGCAGTAGCTGACAAAATAGATGGGGTTCAAGTTTCCCCCACAACACGCACAGCGAATCCACTTTACGGTATATTCTGTCAAGCGCTCTGAGACGTCTGGACGACGCGACGAAAGGGCCACACCATCGGCAAGGATTATATTACAACAGCAGTGCTGCCTCCGGTGGAAAAGAGACCTTGATTGATCTCCTGAAATCAATCAGATTGCTCGTTGAGCAAGACGGTTTATAGTCACAGCAATTCTGCAGCTGAAGGAGGGCGCAGAAATAACAATCATCCTTGCATTCGATACAGCGCCTTATCACATCTTCGAGACGTCTCAAAGCGCTTAACAGAATATACTATAAAGTGACTGTATATTTTGTGGGCGAAACGCAGCAGCCAATTGCGCGCAGCAGTGGGTGAGTGTCCCACAAACTGTCGTGGATTAAGTGTCCCAAACGTACTTTTTTTTTAAAAAAGGAATTATTACCACGGAAAAGTGATCCACCAATCGACGAATAACCGGGTTCCTACTTGGTAAACAGAGGTGTTTGGTGACACAAGCAGTAGCACCAGCGGGCAAGCCAAGCCGAGGGGAGATCACATAAAGAAAACAAACACAGCAATGTCCGCAGTATAAAGCAAACGGTCACTGGTACTTAACCACCGAGGATTCATTAATCTGACTGCGCAGAAGCTCCACAGTTTTCCTGGATTAACACTCCATCACAAGCAAGTGTGGATGAATTATTACTTCATTATATTTCTTTAATATGATTTTGAGGCTTCACAATTATTTTCCCAAAGATGGAACTGCGATATAATTTTCCCTGGAGATGTTGACTGAATGCTCACTGTCACCTAATTAATATTGGCAATCACCATTGAGAGCTGCAATAATTCAAATTGATAGTTAATGGAACAATATGCGGCTCAGTATAAAAACCCTTCATGATCTCCTGTAAACGTCTCACATTAATTATCCTTAGTACCTTCCTTTCCAGACCTTTTTTTTTAAAATTGGAGCATTTGGTTATTTAATTATTCACTTAAAGATTTAAATTATTTGCTTGCATTAATGTTCATGAACTGACAAGTAAACATCCACGCTATTTACTTGTTACTGTGATTTTATCCAAGAACTGTCCTGTCCTTAGAGGGTGTGCAAAGTAGCACCATGTTTCTAATGAATAGAACTCAAAGGCGAGAAGAAAATTTGCATCCGCAATGAAAACTTTTAGAACGACATATTTGTCACACAGTTACATAGCAGGAGTTCATTTGGAATCAGAGTCGTTCTTTCTTCCTTTTAAAAACCAATGAGCTTTGGTGTGATCTGTATTGCCTCAATCCAATGTAATGTATTGTTTGTGAAGCTGATGTCTTATCGACCCACGGCCCCAATGTCCGCCTGGCTCCACAGGTTCTGCGTCTCCAAACGGATCGACTTCAAGTTCCTCACGTAACGAATCCCTTCAAGCCCTTTCCCCTCCTTACCTCTCTGGCCTATTTGTACACTCTTCTCACCCCCTTCTCACCCCCTTCTCACCCCCTTCTCACCCCCTTCGTACACTCTTCTCACCCCCTACACAGACCTCTGAGACGCTCTCCTGTGTGAAGGGCGCTACGTAAATGCAAGTTGGTACCGTCGTTGCACAGCAATTAAACGTACAGCAATGTAAATTACGCATCAAGGAGAAATGGTGGGCATCTATCATCCGGTTTGTACCCACTTGAAGGCTAGATGTTGCTGTTTCCTTCATGTGGTTGGCTCCCAGCACTGTGAACATTGCTGTACGACGATACAGATGAAACGCAATCCAGTGGTTGCTTTGGAGGAGCTTGCCCAACACCTCGTGTACAGGTAGGTTCTGCCCGGTGAGTGCTCTGAACAAATAAAAGAAGATTCAAGCTTTCCTGAAGGGGTACAAGCTTTCTGCAGGAGTCGACGGGACGATAAATTCTTGCAGTCAAAGGATTATCGGCTCACAGTACACTGAGGTACTCCTATACTAGTTTCTCCAGTGCACTCTACTTTCCTACGTTGAGAAATGTGCTTTCATAAGAATTTGTGTGTGGGAGGGGAAATGAGCAATCCAAGCTTGCGATGTCACACACATGCTCGCCTTGTTGGTTGAGTTAGTTAACAGAGGGTGACCAGTATCCCTGGGAATGAAGGTCAGCAATAGAGGATGAGGGGAAAGGAGAAAAGGGTAGAAAATATTCAATTTCTTAGCAATAAATCACAGGTGGGTCGAGTTCCACGGTAATCGTTCAGTGATCTTTCGTCGACAAACTACATGGCCACTGCACTTTACAACAGATCCTGTGAAATGCTTTGCGATCTCCTGACGTGAAAGGTTCTGTATCAAATGCAAGGACTATTATTGTTGGTAAATCACATCTGTGGCCCACAGAGCAAAAAGATAAATACAGAACTGTGTTACTTAAGATGTCTGACATATCCTCCTACTATTTTTATGATAGTCTTTAATGTTTCATATCTACGGACAAGATAAACTCTTCAGCTGACAAGGGGAGGGGGGAATTAATATAATTAACACAGCTGCTATTTATTGCCTTGAGCGCTGTGAAGTTATCACTTCATTTTAGTTGGGCTTTATTGCATTGTACATTGGGCGAGAATCTGCCATAAAGTGTTTGAATGAGCTATCAATGAGCTATTTGATTAAATCCTGAAAAACAAATGACCCTCCTGGGTTGGAGTGTTAATAATGAAAGTTCTGTTAATGCGCCAATTTCTTTCCGAGATTTGAAAACCCAGTGACACTAATAGCTTCAAGCAGTGCACAACAGCCCCATCAAAAAGTTCAAATGATTCATATGGACGTAATTGCTCGCGATTCATTATGAAGACAGTATGCTCCCAGTGACTGGCGTAATGGACAGGAGTCATATCAGGGTCTGCCACCAGATTTATTGCATGTAAAAATCGCCTGAGATCTCAACTGAAACTCGTCCTGTTCCAAAGTTGCTCCAGCTTGAACATTAGGGCGAGCGCCAAACACATTTCCTTCAGTCCTTGCGGCTTGCTGCCATCAAGGAAAACAGTGACCCGATTTGCAGCTGCATAGATTCGGATTTTGAGGGCATTCATTAAGCATGTGAAGTCCTGTAGCGTATTGGTTAGAGCATTCTCCTCGCAAGCGAGAGGACCCGGGTTCAATTCCCGGGTGGGGTGAAAGTTTTCTTTCTCCAGTCGCCTCTGTTTACCCAGCAGTAAGTAGGAACCCGGTTTTTAGTCGATTGGGGGAATCACTTCCCAGGGATAATAATCCCATCAAAATAAAAAAAATTATTTGGTCACTCAATTCACGACTGATTGTGGGACGACGCTGCTGTGTACAATTGGCTGCCGCGTTTCGCCCACAAAACACACCGTCAATTCACTTTACGGTATATTCTGTGAAGCGCTTTGAGACGTCTCGACGACGTGATCAAGCCCGATATCAAATGCGAGGATTATTATCCACATTTCGCATTGATCCACAGCGAGCACAAACTGTCTCAAACTGCTTTGCAGAGCTATTTTCTATAATGTGCATCGCTTTGCTTTTAAGGCACAATGTAAAAACACACTCAGCATTTGGGATCTAGCAACAAATACGCAAAGAGCTGACCATTTCAAAGAAAACCGAAAAGGCTGAGTGGTAAACCCAATAGCTGATGTGAAACAGCCTTTCGAACCAGGAACATCACAAAGATTGACCCCTTCACCTGTGCTGAGATGACTGATTTCCACTGAGAATTGGAAAGGCAGAAAATTCAGCCAAGCTTTGCTATCCAGTGACTTTCTGTTGAAAGAGTACAGTATTGTTATGCGTGGACCACAGGTGAGAGTGTGATGGTCCTTGGATTTCATGTCCACTGCCCCCGTGATCTGTTAGCAGTCATTGGCTATGCTCATCACTGACCCGAGCAAAGTATCAAAACTGACCAGCGTCTATGGAACTACTCGCAACCCAAATCGCTGACCTTCGGAAGAACGAGAGGAGACCATTGCAAGGCGATGAGAGGAATCAGCCTCAGTCATTTATAACGCAGCAAAGATAGTGTGTTCCAGACAGACAACACCTGCTTCACAGTGGGCATTACAGGGCTCCAGAGGATTTTACTTGTCGTCCTGTGAAAGATACAGACTGCCTGCTCTCTCCATTATTTCACACTGACATAGTTCCTTCAAAATCACTTGGAACTGTTCGGACCACTCGGGCCTTTTTTTTGCGTTTCTATTCCCTTTTCCCAGACAACCCAACGCTAAAAGTAAGATCTCCAGTCTCAGTATAGCACTGAGACAATTAACTATATCTCGTAAGATCGTAATGTTTAATTTATTTCAGTGTGGATTCAGAGGTTGGTTGAATGCTGGATATTGTCAGGGAGCAACTGAATTTATAAAGCCACGAGTGGGTTAATGAAGTAGGATTGCTAATTTACGAGGATTGTAAGTACAATTTCTCAATTTCTGGAGGGGAGTTGATAGTGTGGTTTCACGGGAGGAAGCGTTTGTCGAGTTCAACATCACGAGAGGGATTCTGACAAGGAAGCTTCACATGATCTCACTCTTCCCAAATAGCCGGCCCTCGCTTCAACCCATTATTGCATCAAGCTGCTTATTCAATGTTGTTCTCTGCACTGCACGCAGAAAGTCAGCTTCATGACCAATTGGGAATACAACAGGATAACAAAGGGCAACCACAAGCAACAGAGGTAACCGGTAAATGGAACAGGATTCACCTGCAGTAACGTTTGAGAATCCAGTATCAGGCAACCCAGCGGAATACAATTCTTCTTTGAACGGTTCCATTTAGTGTGGCAATGCCATCGTTTTTGTTCTGTCACTGGCTTTCTCGTGTGAAAAATCTTATTTTTTTGTTGCATTATTAATTTTTCAGCCCCCACACCCACCGCATGGTCTAAACTCTCCAGGGTTTATTGTAAAACAAATGTAACCCAGTGCCTACCTTGTGCGTTGATTCAAAGCAGAGATGAAACAGGAAGCGCTGCACCATCATGTTTAGTCTTTAATAAACCGTCTCTGGTTACTGCAGGTGATTTGGGTTGAAATAATTGCAGTCGACCTGGGGAGCAAGAGAGTTTAAGTGTCAACACGGGCAGTTGGGGCCGGCATAACAAATCGAGCATAAAAATCAGGGCAACTTTTCAGACAAAGGTGAGGGACTAGCTAGCGGTAAAGAAAATGTTCTGACTCAAGAGGTGAACGAAACGAGAGTCGTACGACTTCCATAAACTAATACATTTTTGCTTTACCATTGCTATTGAATTGCTTTGTAATTTGAGGTCATGCAGAACCAGAACAATTTCAGATTTCACTCAACAATGTAATCAGACGCAATTCTGAATAGAGACCGTTGCAGTCTCGATGGGCTGGACAGCCTCCTCCTGTGCTGCAAATGTCTGTGATAAGCACCCATACCCTACACGATAGTCTGAAAACATCGATCAGGATCCACTTGTAGACTTTTCTAGCCTGTTTCTGATCAGCATTCGCAAGATTCCTCCAAGCCATTGGCTTTTGGTGTGGTTCAGATTTCACCTACCCTTGCGACATTTCATCGAACTGCATATTCTTTGTGCGCACGTCTAAACATTACTTTTCCCGCACTTTGGTTCTTTGCCTAACATCCGCCCTGCAACTTTCTCTGGCGTTTAACCCCTCAGTCGACCCCTATCTTTTGTCGTCTCATCGAAAACACTTCATTGCATAACTGTCCCGTTCCTCACTTACAGCGGATTGAATCGTGTTCGCTCTTGGCAAATCAACAACTTAAATTCTGAATGTTTCAACCAGTTCGATGCATTGACACTCAAGCGATTACAAAAATAGACAACATGTGAATGATAGGATTGAGGTCTGAAAGTGTGGTCTGTTCACGGTGGGGGTGGGGGGTGGGGGGGGGGGGGAAAGTTGAAGTATAAATTTGTCGACTTCAAAGTGCTTGAGTTTCAAATGAAGACACTGGTGTAAATGAATTGTTTCACAGAACTGCAAAGTGCTGGGTATGTATTTGTGTAGATGGAGTGAGGATAGCTTCTTAATTTAACGCGTTACACTGAATTCTGATGTTGAATTAATAATATTCACGTCACCATGAGTGACTGTTTATCATATCAAAGCGGCTCCAAATTGGATTGGAATAAGGTCACACTGAGGCCACGCAGCTGATTGATTTTTTTTACTCTTCATCCATGAAATACTCTTTAATGAACAGACTGAGCAGTTGTTGGCGTAAGCTGCTCCCTTCATTCACATGCATCTTTGCTTTGCCTGTGAAAACGTAGGCAAATCCACCTCCCCTGCACACGACTGGCAGTTCTCAGTGAAATTAAGGTGCATAAAGGCTGCGTTTTCAATCAATCAGGCGGTCAGAGAGGTGGGGAGGTGCCACAGAGTGAAGGGATTTGAACACAAGCGTGAGGATCTTGAAGTCGACCTATTTACCTACCTATGTTCCCCTATTTTGCTCTACAGATATCTATCTTGCTCCCAATGTTAAGATGCTGTACCACCACACTCCGCAGGACACTCTGACACTCAAAAGCCAGGAGTGTAACCCATTACGGTGATTTTGAACTCCAAAAGCCTGCATTATAGCAGCTGAGCAATAAATCTAAACATTTTGTTATTTGGGGCAGAAGCAGGATGGAATACTCTCTTAAAATGAAGCTTGAAGCAATTTGTCTCACATAACCATCCTGTCAGGCATAGAAAACAGCACTGCACCTCAAAGCAGTCCCCGGCAGGCTGTTTTTACTGGAGTTATTAATCAAACCCGAATCCCTTTTGTAAGTTTTCAACCCCATAACTGTGTCTTAAAAGAAAACGTACACAGGAGGGTCAACTTGACTTAAACTTTCGACTGAGAATAGGTTGCAACTAATGCAAATCTTATTCACTGATACTGGTTCCTTCATTGCATTCTCTCTCTCTCTCCCCCCCAACCCCCAGCCCCCCCCGCCCCCACAGTAGACAAAAGCATAGCACCCATTTCATCAGCTGAGGGGAAGAAAGAAAGAGAGAGAGAGAGACAGAGTGAGAACGAAAAGCACTCGAAACAGGCCATTTGTTACTCTTTGCAATTCATTTCATCTCTTGGCTCCAAGATTCCCGATAAACCCCACCATTGGTGGCCGAGCTTTCAGTTACTTCACACCCTACTTCTGCAAATCCCTCCCTCTACACTTCAGTCTCACCCCCCTCCCCACCCCAGTCCAGCAGTCTATAAAACCCCACCTCTTTGACTCCCATTTCCCACCTCAATCTCCCCCATCTCCCTCACTCAAGGTCTGACCCAGTCCTTGCGAAACATTCTGGGACCTTATCTTGCATGAAGGCGCTGTGCAATTGCAAGTAGCTGTTATTGTCATATATCAAGAGGCCCAGTACACTCTAACAACCCCTCGAGTTGTGTTTTTGCCCCCACCCCACCTTGTACATATTGTAGCTTTGCTGTGCTTCTGTTACGTACTTCTCTAAGGAAGTCCACAGAATAAATCAAATGTTTTCTGTTTCAGGGCAAAATGAATTTGATGTTTTAAATTTCATCCATGAAATGTAAAAATCCGCACATTATTTCCTGTGTGACATCGCTTCTCTGAAGGATTTTACACTCAAAAGTCTCCTTTGGATTGGGTACGAAACAAAAACATCACTGCCAACACCACTGCATGGGCAAACTATTCTTTATATAAAAGACGGGGTAATGGGATGGATGGACAGTCAAAGATATTCATTCTGAAAGAGTGATAAACCACAAACCAAGTTATAACTTGTAATTATACAGTGCCCTTTACGTGGGGCAGTGTCTCACACTGCTTACTTTAAGAAAAGACCATTTCCCGTGGGGAACCTTGTGAAATGTTTATCACCATTTCAGAACGAATTTGAACGATCAAAATACAAAACGTTTTTTTTTCAAAGAAGCGGAATTCAGAGCATTGAATTATCACTGGGCAGAGTGATTTATTGGCCGTCTTACGAATACTGCAGCAGTTACAATGGATTGGTGTAGAATATATTCTTACGAAGCGGTAATATCACAGTAATGCCAGAAAGCCCTGTACTTATCAGCTTTTCTTTCCATTAGTTTTTGCTCAGCGCCAATCACTCAGTTCCCCCAGCGCATTGCCGTGCAATAGTTACAGTAGCACAAGAGTTTCCATTGTAACGGAAGCCCAAGTGATGTGATTTGGAACACACCCCATTACCTTCCAAATGACAGCAACGTCGGAAGAGAAACAGCAGAAGGAAAATAAATCAATTTGCCTTTGGAAGGCGAAGCTATCATTCTGCTTTCGTGCACTTGATGGTACGTGTGTCGGACTGGCTCAGTGCGAGCACTATTTCCTCTGCGTCAGAAGGTTGTGGGTTCAAGCCCCACATCGGGACCTGGAATCACCTCGTCCAGGCTGACGTTCCAATGCAGTGCTGGAGGGGCGGGAATGGGGGGGGGCGGGTGAGGTGGCATTGTCGGAGGTGCCGTCCTTCGGATGAGTCGTGACACTGAGAATTATAATTATCATTATGACTATAATAATTCAAACAGGTTCAAACCAAAAAAAAACCCTCACTGAGATGCCCAACGTTCAAGAAAAGCTAATGCAGCAAATGTAATGCTGTCTGGCAATGAAGGTTATCATTTCTTCTCTTTCTATTCATCCGTGACTTCTTAAAATAGAGAAATTCTAAATTATTGGCTGACAGTCACCTGCTCTGACAGGTTTGCTATCTGCCCACCAGAAGAACTAATTGAAAGTTTCAAGGAGAGCGCCTGCCTGTCACATTCATAATTCAGAAGGATTCAGACAGTGGAGATTTATTAGTTCAGCTCGGTTGGCCTGTAATGATTAATGAACTGGAGTGTTTTTGTTTACTAGAACGAATGCAATATGGCAGAGGGAAATCCCCGCTAAATGACTGGACTGCAGAGAATATTTTTTGGGCTGAGGAAACCAAAACAGCTCTTCAAAACACCACCACCACCACCAACAACAAAATTACATTTGTATAGGTCCTTTCAACATTTATCAACTCACCCCTTCCTTTCTACGAACCTTCTCAAAGAAGACACGGCTACTCATCAACATGTGTAGTTATGCTTCCTTTTGAGCTTCAATTGTTACCTATCGGATCTGTTTCTTCTCCCCTCTTGGGAAAACGTTTCTGTTGCAAAGTACATTTGTCTGCCAGATAAACCCAAATAATTAGCTTTCTATCTTTGCCAAAGGAGCTCAGCCAAAAGTGTACAACTTGCCGAAGGCTCTCTACTCTGTGGTCTATTGCACTCATTTTTTTGTGCAGTTGGAAGCGAGTGAGAAAGTGTAAGGGAGAGGAAGGCCTTGGAAAGCCTCACAAACAGTCACGAGGACGAAAGAAAAAACAAATTTATCTTTAGGATTGCTGTCAAGACATTGAGAGAAACTTTGCTTCTCTTTCCAACAATAAGTGCGGGGTGGGTGGGGGGGGTCTTTTAACATGCACGTGAACAGCGAGGCGAGATTTTGGTTAAACCAAAAAGATGGCAATTCTGACAATTCAGCACTCGTTGGTCCTCCCTCCAGCACCGAACTTCAGTTCATACAATGAGTTCAACTCTCCAAATGAATCTGCCACGCACAGCCACTGACCCCAGAGGAAGGAAGACGAGAACAGTGCCAAACACAATTAACGGTATAAAAACTCAGACATCTGGTTAGCATTAATCTCGGCGGTAATATCGAAACTCTTTAGTGTACCTTGAGTGCACTTTGTTATGGACTGGGGAACTCGGTTAGTGCTACTGCTTCAGCCAACCAAAATACACCTCCCAGCACAATGATTGAAGCCTTCGCCTTGCAGAACTTTAGTGCCTTATGCCTGACACTTCAACTTGTCCAACCCGCACTGCGAAGGGACTTATCAGTCCTGCACTAAGCTGTCAGAAGGCAATCTTCCCATTTATCTTTTCCCACCCCCCAACAGAAGGCGCGCAGTCTGTTCATCGACTCACAGGATGGAGAGCGTCTTGGCATAGAACTAGGCCAGTTGCGTGGTCTACGAAGCCATGTTATCTCACCCAAGGGGGTAACATCTCATCAACGACTTAATGGTCCCAGCGTGAAACTCCCACCTGTGCAGTGAGCAAGTATTAATTTGAACAACTGTTAAGTCACCGCTGTAAACCGAAATTCTGCCAGCAGCAAGGCATAACCTCAGCAATCCACCTCCCTCCCTCCCTCCCTCTCTCCCTCCCGCTCTGCTTTCAAAACCTAACTAAAAACATCTCTTCAACTGCAGCTATTTCACATTTCCATGATTGCAATACGGGCAACAAAATTATTTCCCTGAACGTGAGCTGCCACAACTCATCGAGTACCACTTGGTTAATAGTAGTAGTTGATTATTTGCCTCCTATTTCCAGATAAATATTCAGAACAAAAATGCAGTTTGTTTTTTTGGCCCCCAAACTGATACTCCTGAGCAGCGTAAAGGGTAGAGACATTTAGCAGCGCAATTTTTTTTTCCTGCTGGCTCTTAAATTGTTGCAATCAGCTTTAATCGTAGCTGCAGAGTACATTTTCCAATCAGAAATGCACAAATATTTCCTCTGGGTGACGTGAAATGGCAATGGTAAAGCAGTGTAATCTGTTCGACGTTGCGAATGTTACCTTTGCATTTCACCAGGGTAGAGTGCTGTCAAGCACTGGAGAGATAACACCGTCCCACTGCACTCAGCAATACTCTTACTTTTTTTTGATAGAACTGATCTGATGTCTTTCGAGACGTTATAATTCACACACACTCCCCCACCCCCACCCACGGCAAAAAAAACAAGCCGAGTTTGCAGATCGATAAGCGATGGGATCAAGAGAGGGAGAATTTGGAACTTGAATTTGATACGGGACAGAAAGTGAGTCGGACGGAACACTGAATCCCATTCACAGCCACCGGGAGCGAGGATTCTTCCCGCTCAGCTCCCTAACAAGTACGGTGAGCCCCAGCTGGACAAGCAGCAGGAAGCTTGCCAGATAGTGCTTCCAATAGCAAGCTACGTGGTTTTTAGCTGGTTGAACTCCAACTGTACACCAATGCACACTCTGGAGACCCCCAAGTCTCCGGCTGTTGCTAACGTGCGCCGAGATCTCTGTGGATTTCAGCAAGCAGGGCGCGTTCCTCCTGGGAAAGAGCGTGTGCGGCCCATTCCAGACACGGGGAAGTATCCACGTGTTGGTGGCCTACGAGAGCGAAATGCTCAGTCTCTTAAGCACGCTGATGGGTTTCGTCACGTGTCAGACACCCAGCTGTCCAACCTGTCCAACTGTCTGGTTCCTGAAGCAGACCTGGAGGTGTAGATATGTCATCAACACCGGGAGCCCAAACCATGACCAACAAGACAACAATAACCAAGACGGTCTTAGCTGGAGAAGTATCCTGTACTGTAACAATCCTTTGTATCAGTAAGCTGTGCAAGTTACCATCACTAATATGAGATGAGGTTCCTGTTTGAAAGAACTTGGCATTCGATGGTGCTTGCATACTGGAGTACCATCCTCACTCTAAACAGAGACTCGACACACTAATTGAAGGACTGATTTAACTCACGGCTCTAGTACCCATTCTCTGGCGAAATGCAATGCAATTTGCCTCAGCTCAGCGTTCCTTTGCCAAGAAAAAGATTGAAATCCAAAAGGGTATTGAAGTAACAGTTATTAACCAACAGTAAAACTCAAATTGGTCGGGTGCAAAAAATGTTGCCGCACTTTACACCAGAGCAAGTAGTCGCATTAAAGTATTAAAAACGAAGACATTAAAAACACATTGAAGTTGTAAAAGGGCAGATGGGTTGCCAAGCAGAAGAGTGATTAATGTGCTGGTTTTATTGCAGGCATCACTTCACTGCAGAAGTATTGGGAGAGGACACAATGGTTATCCCGCTTAATTCTTCCCTATGAGCCCAGGAAAAACAGAGCCTGTTTCACCCACAAAATACACTTTACAATATCTTGTGAAGGGCTTTGAGACGTCTCGAAGATGTGATAAGGCGCTATATCAAATGCAAGGGTTATTATTATTATTTTATTATTATATCTGTACACGTTCACAAACAACATTTGAGAATATGAAGGTTTAGATTTCGTTACTTCAGGGTCTTACGTTGAATAATTTCACATTCCTTCGTTCTTAATTCATAAATCCTCTGTTTCCACTTTGAAGTCGTATTTGCTTCACTGAAAAAGATGACTGAAAGAGGTAAAAGAACAGCAACAAATTATATTTGTGCAGCGCCTTCACGTCAGGAGGACGTTCCCAAATTGCTGGACAGTCAGGGCTCGGGAGAGATGGAGGGCGGGGAGGGGAGGGGTAGGAGGGTGACCGAAGGCACGATCGAAGAGGAGGCATGAGACGACCTTGAACAAGACGAGGGATGTCTTTTTTCAAACATCCACCCAATGTGAAAGGTACTGTATCAGATGTAATGATTACTGAACAGTCTCCAAAACATAAACACCTCCAGAATATTGACCCATCCCCACATCAGCGTTCACTAACTCTGGCCCGAGAAAGATCCTCGATATTAAAGTGGATTAATCCTGGCCCCCTCGCTGCTGTCAACGGCCTAATTTCCTCAAACTGTACAGTGGATTAGCAACATTGCCAAGTCAAGCACTGCTCAAAGCTAAGTTCTCTGAATACCTGTAGAGCTGACTATTGTTGCCACCACATAAGTGGTCATTTCTTAAACCGTTTGCCTGTGAGAATTGCTGCGAAACACAAAGACGACTTTCCCAAGTCGTTAATGATGCGGCGTTGGTGGAACTTTTTTTTAAAAAAAATGCTGTAGTTTGGAGCACAAAGGTTTTCCGACCGGTAACGCCAGGCATTACGTTGCTCGAATGTTGACATGGAACTTGGACGATTTCCTCGAAGATCTGAAAATCCAATCTTATTGCGATTCTCAGCGGGCAGNAAAAAAATAATAATTGTGGACTGCGGCGATTTTCTGCTAAGCACTGAACTGATTTGTCTCGAGTGGATTTTTTTTCCCCCCGCAATATCTATTTCACACATTACGCCTTACTTGTGGTCAAAAAAAAGTGGAAAACAATGACCGTGAAGAATCACCATGTTGAAATCAACAACTCCAAATTCCTTTACAAATGACCTTATTATGCTGAATAGATAGACCCGGGTAAAACTTTATCCAGCATACTCCTTACCTTGGGATGTAATGAAATAAATATTATAGTCTTTGGGCACTCTTTGTCTCATTCAATCTAAGTGCTTGCAAGCAGAACGAACAGCCATCAAACCGATTTTCACACATTAATTGATTAATACGGTTAAATATTAAATTTGAAGTCTCCCTGCCGGGAAAACCAAAGTAAAGAGAACCAATCGATGGCTCAGAACAAAAGCAGGAACGATATTTAATGGGCGACTTGTGCGAATTCGAGAGAGAGCAAATTGTTCAGCAAATTGATCGACTTATTCCACGAAGCAGAAATGTGCATGCGCGAACGGATGAGAGATAACCTGGTTTGAATACGAAATCTGCTCGTCTGTAAATATTTGTTTTCCATTAATAAAAGATATCGCAGGGTCTGTGGGGGGAAAAAAAAATAGAATTATGCTGCAAATTATTCTCGTTCACAAGGGAGTACATCAGTGAGAGTTCTGAAAATTCAGAGCCCCTGTTTGTCACCGCTACGATAAATGCAATTACATTGATATGTAGGGCAAGTGAACATTGTGGCATATGAGTGGCTCAATTGGTTCTATATACATATATATATATGTGTGTGTGTGTGTGTGTGTGTGTGTGTGTGTGTGTAGATATATATATATATTGCTTCAGGTCACAATAAAAAATCATGAGTGTAAATCTCTTCATCGTGAAACACTGAAGAAGCACATTGCCATGCCTGCACATTTGCCCTTTTCTGGTTTAATTACTCCTTTGATTACCAGAGTGTTGATCTACACTTTCTCCACTCGACTCAACTTGTGAGGAGGTCACCAAGTGGACGTGTGGTGTCCCTGGAGCTCAGCACGGTGGGTTCCGATTCACAAAATTGGCGGCAGCAGCAACGGCAGCAGCCGCCCACAAACCTTCTTGGCAAATTCCACCTCATTATCTGCCACTGGATATCCACGGCAAGAAACGCACGTTAGTCACTGGAGAGCTCAGGAGAAGCTCAGGTTCGTCATACATCTTCCTACACTCTGTGCTATTTTGAACTCCGTCTATCTAATAGGGAGTTTCGGAGGAACTTATTCACATACAGGGTGACGAGAATGTGGAACTCGTTACCCGAAACTGTGGTTGACGCAAAAAAGCATCAGGGGGTTTAGGGGGAACAATTCAGGCATAAGTGAGGGAGAAAAGAACAGAGGGGTACGGAAGGGGGAAGAGGAAAGGCAGGAGCTCCTGTGGATAATACACATACTTTGAAGCAGGACACTGTGAGCACATTATTCCCTTAATGTACCTTTTACGCCATGGTTTCAAGATTACGTCACACAGAAGTGGGGCGAAAATATAAGATGAAGAACGAACTGACCTTGGGTTAATTGTAACTCGAGGCTGACAGCCGCGGCTCACTGCTTTCATAACCCGCTTGAACCCGGTCAACAAAGCCAGTTTTTTTGCCATCAATTAGCTGAGAGGACTGTCAGACGGGGATCTGTGCTCTCAGTTTGAAGATGGCGTTGCTGCTCGTCAGCCTGGCTCAGCCCTCCTCCCTCCGCACCACAAGGTTGTGGGTTCAAGCTCCATGTCAGGACTCTGAACGCACATAGTCAAGGCTGACACTTCAGTGCAGCGTTGAGGGGGAGTGCTGAATCGGTCAAGGTGTCGTCCTTTGCGTGAGGCGTTTAATCGAGCTCCGGTCTGCGTGGACATTAAAGATCCCATGGCGCTACCGATGAACTCTGAGCGAGCGACCAATTGTACCGTGGGGGGTGGATTGTTGGCCAGGACACCGGGAAAAACCCCCTTCTCTTTTCGAATCAGTGTTGTGGGTTCTTTGACTTCCACTTAAGAGAGGCAGACGGGGACTTGGTTTAAAAAGCAGGAAGCTGCCAGATAGTGTACGGGAGAGAAGGGGTGGGAGGGGTGGATCAGAATCGATCCAGATAGCCATAAATCAAATTACTTCCACTGCACAGCAAAATCACATCCGGATCCCCGAGAAGGAATTTTTTTTTTTGCTCAATCGAGCAATTTTGCAGCAGTTTGCACAGCTCCGACCAGTCTGGAACAGCTGCTAAAGAAAACCCAATTAACAGCTGTCGTACGAGCAGTATTACAGGAGTCAGATTGCTGGAAACGGTATTGCGTGTGGAACACAAGCTGAGAGCTGTTGAGCAGGAGTTCAGGAACCACAGACACAGCCAGTAAGGGTGCCATCTCCTCCACTTCCACACTTAGGACCGGTGCTTTGGACCCGAAAAAAAGGCTTTTGACATTGCGTTGCAAACGGCCACACTTCCGGGTCATCAGGTTACGACTGAAGACACTTCCTGTGTGGACCTGACCAGCTTCCTGCGCTTGCGGCTGGTCCACAAGTGCCAGAAGCTGGAAACGTACCGTACTTCGGGTAACCAGAATTATGCAGCAGTTTTCTCTGAGCAAATTACATTCCTCAGCCCAAAATGTTCTTGACCACGCGACTGAGAGCAGTATCCTCAGATGGGTGACATGGGTAACGGAAGCAGGAATAGGACGTGGGACTCATTTAAGATCAGCTCATCACCGTGTCGGGAAGACGGTAGGGTGAGAGTTATGGAACAGATCGAGACCCGGAACCAATAGTGTCCGCATGTCAGGCACGCCAATCTTAACTGGCAATTTCAGAGTAGGCTCGGGTTCAGTTTTGACAGGAACAGCGTGGCTTTGAGGGTCAAGGCGCTCGAGTTATTGTTGTTTGATGAGTCTCACGAGGAACCATCAACAAAAGCGACGCACGCCGTCGCTGAAAATGTGTCGGAGGTCATTCACTGAAAGCCGCACACCTTCCAAGAGGAAGCACCGAGACCGGCATTCGCCAAGGGAGAGAGCGAGTGTTCCCGTGTAAATTTGCTCATGCCTGTAGTGCCATCAAATGGTGCATTCACACAACTGTCTGCTCGACTTGCTTCCAGTGTGGGAGGGAGCGTGGTTTCACAGCTAACGTCAGCTTATGCTCGGCTCAGTGTGGCTCGCAACCACAACAGACCTTTGCATTTATTTCCTCCCAAACGCAAGAGCTTTGGAATTTTTGCCGAACAACGCACTCTCTCCCTGGAGGGACGCACCCTGCTTACCTGATTCCGGGGAGTGTTAGGCGCTGGTTGGCAAGAGACACCCCAAGGCTTGGGGACCCCAGAGAGTTAACTAAAACCGTATCGCAGACGTACTTTGACTGAATAGATGTGGCCTCCTTTCTACATGTTAATATTGAATACTGGAAGAGCAGATCCATCCTATTATAAGTAGAAAACTATTGCATGGAGATGGTGCCTCATATCTGACACATGTCTCTCTCTCTTTCTCTCTCTCTATATATATATATCAGACTTGGAAAATACCTTTGATTTTGAAGGCAAGTACGATGCAAGAATAAACTGTGTTGAGTACATGAGTCAGAAAGAATGGACTGTGGCGATAATTGCAATGGTTCAACAACAACTTCAACAACAACAACTTGGATTCATATAGCGCCCTCCACGCCGGACGGCATCTCAGAGCGCTTCAGGCAAAGCAACACGATGTACTCACGGAGACAGCAACTGACAGAGGTACTGTTCTTCCAGTGAGACGTTAAAACTGAGGCCCCAGCTGCCTGTCTGGGTTGGCTTTCACCAGTGTGCAGGCCAACAACCCTTCAGAAAAATTGATCATTCACCTCTTGGCCATCAGCACGCAAATTGGCTGCTGCTTTTGCAATACAGCCACTGGATTTAACAGAAATCCTTGCAAAGCGCTCGGAGGCATTTGAACCTGATAAGAATGCTGTAAAAATTCAAGCTCTTCTTCTTAAATGCAGCCTCTGAATTATGCCAGCAATGAAATCCACTTTAGAGGAGAGGTCAGTGCTGATTTAGCATTGGCTATTCACAGTGCACAAGCTAATCCTCGTTCGTTTCTCTTTGACAGATTCAGAGTTTGATCCAACCTTTGATTTAGGAGGAGAAACAGTGAACGCCCATCTTAATGGAGTGCCATGGATTTGTTGGTGAGTTGCCCCCATTGTATGGTGGAATCGAGTGTAAAAGACTGGAGCAAAACAGAGTATGTGGAGAACAATACCATGCAATAATGTGTCGAGGTTAAAAAAACATTAGGGACCTTATCTTAGTAGAAATAATAACAATAGTCCTTGCACTTGATAGAGTGTCTTATCATGTCATTGAGACGTCTCAAAGTGTTTCACAGACTATACTGTAAAATAAATTGACTATATTTTGTGGACGGGCGAAATGCAACAGCTAATTGCGCACAGCAGTGTCCACAAACAGTTGTGGATTAAGGTTTTTTTTGAAGGGATTATTACCCCTGGAAAGCAATCCGCCGATCCACTAGCAACCCGGGTTCCAACATAATGCTTGGAGTAAGGAAACTTGCCGAAGGTTTCGCCCCACCTGGGAATCGAACCCGAGCCCTTTTGCTTGCGAGGCGAGTGGTCTAACCACGATACAACAGGACTCCTCCAGACAGCTATCGGCAGCACAGCAAGCTGGTAGCTAACTGCTCATTAGACGTAATGGAAACTCGTTGAAACTCCTAACTTTTTGTGAATAAAAATCTGCTTCAGATCCACGAGCACAGTGGGTGAGGGCTGATGCAATGACTCAATGCTCTCCACACAGACACACACACACATATATATATATATGTCATCTGACCTGCTTTCCCACAGATGCTGTCAGACACAATGAGCTCATTACCATGCTTGACATGGAGCCTAATTTTGGGTGACCTTCAAATCACTGTGTTCCCATCTGATTTCCTAATTCCTTTTTTTTTCCAATCTCATGTTAATTAAGATGGTAGAATCTTAATTATCTTTCAGCAACAAAAAAAAGACCTAATCTAATGACGGATAATAAAAGCCGTCGGAAGTGCTTCTTTACATCATGGAATTTTAAACCAGGTCTGACATGCAGCCACAGAGTAACGTGAACTTTAATTTCATCATCATAATTATAATAGCAATCATACGTGCAATTTAATATCGGGTCTTGTGATGCTGTACTTGATGTCTCAAAGCGCTTCGCGAACTTTACTGCGGAGCAATTTGTCGGCAGAAGCAACAGCCAATTTGTGCACAGCAAAGTCCCACAAACTGCCATGAACTTTTAAATGGGATTGAAAGAATAAACCCAGAATAATACCTGAGGATGTGTCAAGACTTTAGAACGTGAGAACTTAGATTTCGAGTGGCAAAGGGCACTTTCAGGACAGACACCAGGAAGTCTTTCTTTACCCAGAGAGTAATAAACGACTGGAACAACTTGACAACTGAGACCAGGACACTGGGACTCACTTGGAAAAACTGTTTGATGCTGCGATGGGAGGATAGTGTTGTGGGTATCCTGAAGGGTCCGAAGGTCTTATTCATCCCAACTAATCTGGTGATCATATTTTATATGTTTCTATGGCCAGCACCCTCCGACTTTCTCCCTCCCTCTCCGCTTTCAAAACGTACCTCTTTGTACATCTTCCCTGCTCACCCTCCTCTGCTCGCACCCTTAGCTCTAATCGCGTTATCACAGTATAATGCACCCTCTATCAATCCCCAGTTTCAGGAAAAAAAATAGCCCAAATCCCTAACTCCAATAAAATAGCTCACTCTCTCCCGCTGGCACCTTCCTTCCAGAGAGAGATTTCCCAGTAGATGCACAAGTTATTAATAAAGGATGCAGCTACAGATTCATTTCTGTGGGAAGCGGATAAAGACTGTCCAAACCCATTCTAATTAAAGCCCTTTAACACTATAAAAGCTTTGGATTATGTCCGTTCCTTATTGAGCTAGTTATAGATATGAACCCAGCCCTTAGAGGCGAAAGGATCATTTTCCTTCTAACTACATAGCATTTACTTGGCAGCACTGAACAATCTCATTGCTGAAAGTCCACGCGTTTTATGCAGAAAATAATAAGAAGAATCTTTGCATTTGATAGAGCGCCTTATCACGTCTTCAAGACGCCTCAAAGCGCTTGGCAGAATATACTGTAAAATGGATTGACTGTACAATTTCGGGGCAAAACATGGCAACCAATTGCACTCAATAGGTCCCACAAACAGTCGTGGATTGAGTGACCAACTAGAATTAGACAGATGTCACTGGGCTCCTTTCTCTGAATACGATCAGAGAAGTGGCAATTTTACAAACGTTGATCAGTTCCGAGTTGAAGATGCATTTACAGTTGACAGGGCTTGACTGAGGTTTGTGTTTATTAACTGTCTCGGGCCAAAATACACAAGGCTTGGAAACCTTAGAATTTCCAACAATACGACTGCATACGATAAACGGCCGTTCAACGCAAAAGGAATTAACAGGAGTGCTGTCATTTTTCTCCCCGACTTTCCAATGGCCGAGCAGCTCATCTCATTCCCGATGTAGGCTTGCGATTCTGGGACCACAGTCTTCTGAAAGCAAATATTCCGTCTTTAACTCATGGCTAGGAGATGAGCTCTTAATTTTATATTTGCTGTTAGCCCACATGCCTTACAGTTCAGAGTGGATGCAACCTTGTGATATTGTGAGGTGACGGGCATCTGAAACAAACTTAAGAGAAAATGAACGAAAATATCCACTTCCATATTGCATTTTGAATTACGTCATGAACAACATTATTGGCATGAAAACATTATATAAAGTAATAATTATTTTCCTCCAACACTATTGCTTCGCAAAGTAATAACTTAAATGATGACTGATACCGTTTAAGCTGCAATTGCAGAACGGTTGAGACTGAATGAATTTAAAAGCAATTAATTGTGCATTTGGATAAATGCCACACACTTAACATTCACTGAATTGACAAACAATTTTGTACAAATCAAATTGAGAATGCGTATATAACCTTTTTTTTTACAAAGCTTACTATACTTCATTTCGTGTTCTGTTCCAGTTATATATCTTCGAAACCTAACTTTGGCTATTCATTTCCCATTTGTACTTCATATCCCACATTATGTGGTCTCTTTTGTACTCACGTACGAATTGCTTTGCTCAGACACTATTCACAAAGAATTATATTCTGGCAATCTCAATACAACAATTATTGTAGGTGCAAGATACTTAGGAACACCCTCACTTTGTGCAATTCATGTAATAAATAATGGTTTGATATCACAGATACAAATGATGCATTGCAGTGCTAAAATTCATCACGCATTACTCAATATTCTGTTGCACACTTCTTATGTTGAGGTTGTGTTCACCTGCACACGAGACAGTGTTTGTTTTTCACGGTTATGGATACATAAACAAAATAAAAAGATAATAATGCCTTGAATTTGATTTAGTGCCTTATCGCATTGTCAAAAGGGGGTTCACAGTGTTTTCTGTGCGACCTTGTGTTTGTAGGCCAACATATGTATACATATAATATATTATACATATATCTTTCTATTTTATGACCAAGCTCTTGAGATCACAAATGTACCAGACACCTACTGTTCGTAACATTTGCTGCGAGATTTTACATTTGTCGAAAGTTTCACACCTCAGCATTTTTTTTCCCCAGTAAATCCAAATCGTCAGATTCAGGAGTTTTCTCTCTTTTCCCTCAAGTTTCTGCGGTTGTCATGGTTCCCTGTATGAAGAGTTGAAATATTGAAAGAGTACGGTTGAAAGTTCGCCGCTGCCTTACGGTAAATTTTCTAAGTACGGCAACGTGATTTACTGACGGCGTTTCCGGAACCGTTTCCTTGCTGTACCATTATACGCAATTTCCTAAAAGATCGATGAAACGCAGAGGGGAATGGAGAGCTTCAGCAGAGGGGATTGGGAGGAGGGATTAATACCAGCACGGACTGGTTGGGTTAAACGACCTGATTCTGTGCTGCAATGATCTAATTCTACCTAAAGATGAGCTGATGCATATCGGGAACGGGAAGCTTCAGCTGATAATTCCCATCTCCCCAACCTAAGGATCTAAATGAATTCTCCCTTTCCTACAGCACTGACGGGAATCAGCCAACTCGGCGCAGACACGGGGAATCAATCCCGGGGCCTTACCCAGTCTGCCCTTCTCACTTCCTCAAAGGATAAAGTCGCTCAGCCAAGGCACGAGATGAGAAACGTTTTTTTTTATTTCCCCTTAAGTCCAGAGGAAAAATACAAATGATTGTGTTTTTAACATCGCAACATCCGAGAGTAAGTTCTGCCTGGCTTTTTGCTCAAAGCAAATCAATTTTGTTACATTTCATTCCTGTTTTTTTTTGAGATGGACCAATGTGTAATCTCATTTATCTGGCTTTAAGTTTCCATAGCAGCTACTGTCTCGTGAGATAAGAAACTGACCTGGAACCTTTTGTAAATACCTCCTCCATACCTTACAGACATCCGAGCTAGACTAATCTCTTATGAGGCCACATCAATGTCCACAAGTTATTACTAACAGTCTGGATTCGTCTTTATCTTATTTGATCCACACAACTTGACAAGAAAGATCTTCTTTCCCCCATTATTACTTTCCACCCCTCTCGCAATCGAACTGCCGCCAAAAAAAAAAGAGAAAAAATAAGCTGTGGAGCTCCAAAATAAAGAGAACCTTTGAGAACATTGCAGACTGGAGATGGAGACTGAAAGGTTAGAGTTTTGTGTCTGTTCAATCAGAACGTGGAAAAAGAAAAAAAAACAGAATCTCTCAGGCCTGGAATTTTTTAAACTTCGAAACCCTTTTTTGGAGTAGCCCTTATACAGTAATGTCCAGAAAAAGGGCTTCAAAATTAAAGGCTGTAGTTAAGAATTTGCCGAACTCTGTATGTTCTGAAATGCTACATTAATGGCGCAAATCTGAACCCGGGAGCGATTTCAAACCACCTGTTCTTTGGGCAGCGTTTCAAGTGTGAATATTGCTCAAGACTCAAATTCGGAACGCAGATCTCATAATAATAATAATAATAATCCTTGCATTTGATATAGCGCTTTTCACGTCGGGAGGACGTCCCAAAGTGCTTCACAGAACACACTGTAAAGTGAATTGACTGCATATTTGTGGGCGAACGCAGCAGCCAATTGCACACAGCAATGTCCCACAAACAGTCGTAGATTGAAAATGACCAATTTATTATTGTTTTGGGTTTTGGAGGGATTATTATTAGGCTCTGTGTGGAGTAAGGAAACTTGCCCAAGGTTTCGCCCTCTGCCTGGAATTGAACTCAGGTCTCTCACTTGCAAAGCGAGTGCTCTAACCACTGAGCTACAGGACTCCACTCATAGTCAACAGTTACAAGCCGACTTCAAGCCCAACCAAACTTCCTCCTAAACAACAGTATTAATAATTATAATTCTTTCATTTGATATAGCGCCTTATCCCATTGTTGATAACGCGTCACAGGAATAAAGTGAACTGACTGTATATTTTGTGGGCAAATGAATCCTAGGACTGACAGCAACAAAAAGGATATCAATAAGATAATTTAATAACTGCTGTAATCCCAGAACACAGGCAGCGTTTGCAATATTACACTACAAAAAAGTTCATGACATTTGCTACGGCAAAGATGTCTCCTTAAGGGAGGAAGAGACCCAAATGATGTGTCGGAATACATTTTTTTGCTACACAAAGGTTAATGGTGACATTAAACTCCATCGGTTATTAACAAAAGACCCGTGAGAAATAGAACATACAAAGCAGGAGAATTTTAATCAATTATATTGTTGGTTTAGGACAGCAGACACACTGGGAATCATTTTTGCAGCGAAGTCCAACAGATTCTTATAGCAGTTGAGCTGGCATATGGAGTTTTGTCCGTGTTTTTGATTAGGATTCTCAACAGAGTTCCGGTTTTATTGTGCACTCAGTGTAATCAACTCGGCAAGATATTTAGAATGAATCTCATCCATCCACCATGCCATACGTCCTGATTTACAAAAAAGGCAGGTTTTAAGCCAACTCTGAGCACTTTATTACCCTGTGTGCTGCCAAGAGCAGAAGATCCACAGCCAGAGTCTCACTTCATGCTTAAAGCTGATAACATGTTCCCCCCACCCCCCCAAGGTAATTGCCAGTCAAGGAAAGTGGATGAGGTGAATTTGCAGAGTGCTCCAAAATCCATGACAGCATCTTCCGCCACAAGCACTGAACACTGGACCATCACAGACCTCAGCCACCCTCTGCAAGGCACCATTACCCTGTGGTTTTTAACATGTCATTAATCCGCTCCTGAAACAAATGACACTGCGGAAACACACCTGCAAGCTCAGCAGCCATAGGAGTGTTTAGGACCGGAACAGACCATCGCAATCCATCAAGCCGGTCCCAATGCAAAGGATGAGTTGTGAAATACAATAGTTTCTCATTTCCCAGCAGAACATTTTGAATCCATTTAGGTGTTTGTTTTTTTTCTGGGTTGAGCCAGTGGGATTATACTGATCTTCGTAAGATTCAAATGCTGCTTTCAGCATTTATATCAATGACAAGTTGCATCTGCAAAGCGCCTTCTTGCAGAGTAGAGTCTCGGAGTTTGATGCCAAGCCTGGAAGAAAGGGGAGGTGACTGTTGGCACGGCTGAAGAGGAAAGTCCTCAGGTGCGATCTGACCAAGACAAGTAGTGCAAATCAGTGCTAAATACATGTGAGATCTGAATCATCTCATAGATAGATGAAGTGTCAGCCTGCCATTGACACAGAATCATAGAATCGTACTGCACAGAAGGAGGCCATTCAGCCCATTGTGCCTGTGTCGGCTCTTTGAAACACCTGTCCCAATTAGTCCCACTCCCCTGCTCTTTCCCTAGAGCTGCGCGATTTTTTTTTGTTCCTTTTCAAGTACACATCCAAATCCGTTTCAAAATTTATTGTTGAATCTGCTTCCACCAGCCTTTTAGGCAGTGCGTTCCTGATCGTAATACTCGGTGCGTGAAAAAAAATGATCTTCATCTTCCCCTCTGGTTCTTTTGCCAACATCTGCAAATCTCAAGCGTGTGTGTGTGTGTGTCTATGTTTGAGAAAATCTTGTTTCGATGTCACTGTTAAAAGCTGCCTCTGCCAATTGCTTTCAGTCCCTGCACTGCCAGCCACAAGACCTGATGTGGTGACACTGGAGATTATCCAAGCGAGACCCCACTCAGCTATCCAAACGTGCCTCTTCCCTGGACTTCTGCAACTTTAGGGGGGTGGGGGGAGAGGGGGTGGTTTCACCACGAGAGTTTAGTTTGGGTTCCGCTTTGCAAACAGATTCAGGCTATCTGGGCGGAATTCACATGCTCGAAATGTAAATTTCAAATCGAGCAGTTTCGCGGTTGAGTGACAATAATCCCACCTCAGGGGCTGCACTGCAGCATCAACCGAGATTATGAGCTAAATTCCCCACCAGTGGTCTTGAACCCATAGCCTGGTCACGCGGAAACGAGAGGGCTACCAACTGGAGCAAACTCATCCACCTCTCATAGAGTGCAAAGCGCATGTCTCACGTGCGTGCCCTACTCTCCCACTCCTGCAAGTCTGCAGTTTTAAACCATTAAAGCCAAAATTAAATCAGGATCTGCAAGCTTTAGGGGGTAGGAGTGCATTATAAGATGACTTTCCTTTTAATACGTCAATCACACAGTGCCTGCAACGATGACTTCCAGCCAATGGCCAAATTTAGACCCCCGCACGAACAGCGTTTCCTCATGCATTATCAACAATGTGATTTCGCCCACAAAACACACAGTCAATTCACTTTACAGCGTATTCTGCGATGCGCTTTGAGACGTGTAGAAGGCGTGATAAGGCGCTATATCAAATGCAAGGGTTATTATTGTTAGAAAACTGATAGACTGTCCTCTGTAAAAGGAGAGAGGTATCCCCTGAAATTCAATCCACCCGACACACATTAGAAGTCAGTGTTGATCTCTACTAAGTGCGACACCAAACTCGACATCCAGCGAAACATACAATACCGTGTGTCAAAACACAAACGTTACAACTGCTTGTGATGGGGAAGATAAGGAGAGAGGAGAGGAGAGAGGGAGAGAGAGAGCGTTTTTGTTACAGATATGGAGCAAGGAGAACGCGCGAGACTGAAGCAAATTAATGGGCCTCTTTAGCCTCTGGCAAAACAGGCGACTTGTTTGCTTAAGAATTTATCACCAATTTGGAAGAACTATGCTACCGAGAAACCCCTTGAAACAATTGACAAGTAAATTTGAAGTTCTATGACTGCTGCTACAACTAAAACAGCAATAATACATTGGTGGGTCACATCTCAGAGCACGTCACAGACATAACACGAAAAGTGTTTTTTAAAAGAAAAGATTTGTTATAGCACTTTGTCATGTCATCAAAATGTCTCAAAGCTATGTATGTATATATAAATAATTGTGGCAATAAGTTGGGATATGTGAGGGAGAAGGCAACAGAACGGGGTGGGAGAGGGAACTAGGAGTATATTAATAATAATCCTTGCATTTGGTATAGCACCTGATCACGTCGTTGAGAGACGTCTCAAAGTGCTCCATAGAATATACTGTAGAGCGAGTTGATTGTATATTTTGTGGGCAAAACATATTGAAGCTTGTGTGGAGCACAAACAGCGGGACAAGTGGGCTGGGCTGAATCGGCTGTTTCCGGGCAACACAGATTATTATCATCATCTAATTCTAAACAACTCTGCGCAAATTGCACAAGTCATTTTTCTCTCCTCCCCACTTCCTCCACATTAGCTATTAAGATGCAACCCCATAATGCGATAACACAAGTTCCAGATGCACTGAAAGAAACATTTAGGGTAATGAAACAACGTCCAAGGAATGCAAAAGGCAAGCTGAACAAACATGATCTTTTCGTTTCTATTATTCCACTGCGGCTTCATTTTAAACCGTACGCAAAGTTATGCTCTGTAACCACTGCACCCCCTAATGGACAAAATATCGAACCGACGGGTTAATTGTATTCCTCTAAAATGCAATAGATTCACCGGTGTCGTAAACCAGAAGGATAACTCATGACAAAGCTATTGTGTTCATTGTGTAGAGGTTGGATAAAAACAGGCAATCAGTTGACGTGGTGCATTCGTGAGTGTGCCCCAGGTTCTGGGAAGGTAGCACACACAGGGGCTTTGTGCGAGGAATTGCTATGTGCAGATGAGTTTCTGCTTTGATCCACATGAGGCGAATGTGATGCATGTCCCCACAGGGAGAGTTGGGAAATTGGACAGGGTTAAATCTGGCTGCTCTTAAGGCAGCTCCTAGGAATTGAACAGGCCCGCGAGCAGGTTATTAAACTGCCGTTGGGAGGAAAATGCAGCAGGCAAGAAGAAATCTCACGGATGGCGATTCTTTTTTTAACCCTCACGGCACTCATTTTCCTGAACCGCTGAAGGTAAAGGGAGCCCTAACGCTGTACTTTAGGAAGAAATCATTCTGAGACTTAATCCACACGCCGAAATGATAATGAGCACATCACATATTAAGGTTCAGAGCATTTGTTTCGTTCCTAAGCACGTTATGAAAGCAATCGTTTCTTGACGGCAACGACGTGCAAAACGAACTCTGAAACGACTCGCACAGTGGAAATCTGCTTCTTGAGTGGTGTCAGCCTGGCTCAGTCGGTAGCACTGTCCCTCTCCGGGTCAGAAGGTTTGCGGGTTTAAGCTCCACATCAAGGACTTTGACTTCTCAATCTAACCCCGACACTTCAGAGCAGTACTGAGCGAGTGCTGCTTTGTTGGAGGTGCCATCCTTTAAATGAGATGTTAAACTACTGTTCCAACTGTGCCTGGTCAGAAGGACGTTAAAGATTTAATTGGCATTGTTTAAAAAGACAAAAGCTTTTCCTTCAGTGTCTTGGCCAACAGATCCTCTTAGATAAAAAAAACTTGCCACTCAATCTATTGTGTGGGACATTGCTGTGCGCAAATTGGCTATCACTGCACTTGGCAGCAATTTTCCTGTGAAACACTTTGAGATGTTTTGATGTTATAGGAACTATATCAAATGCAAGGATTATTGTTTTATAATTGCATTGCCCCCCCACCCCCCTCTCTCGCTCTCTCTCGCCAACTCTTTTGCCTTGGATTGATTTTTTCCCCAAGGATTTTCCACGCAAGGAGATGTGCCAACATCTTCGTGGCAAAACATTTTTTTTAAAAAAAATAAACAAATATAAAGCGAGGATTATAGGTAAGCACCAGACTGGATTGCTCTTTTAATTGTTTTGGGGCGGTGATGATTTGAATGTTCCCAACGTATATTGGTATTGATTTACAAACCTATTGAGTGAAGCAAGTTAAACACACACTTAAGAAGTCGGTTTCGGTGTAATTAAGTTAACATCAGCCCTACCAAATCAAAGGAGAATGAAAGGAAAAAGTAAACACAATCCCCAGCAGATGCGTGAACCAAGTCAGAGTAATTGCTTAGGCTTCAACAGCCGGTCATGTTTTGCTTGAACCTTTCAAAGTTAGCGCACAATCGATCATTACATATTTGAAACTTATAATCCCGCAGATTCATGCCAGGACAGACAAAGCGACGTTGCCGACTGGGTGACAGACTAGGAGCCATTACAGCAGAGAAGATTAAATGAAACTTAGACGGCAATTTCATACTGGGGAAAAAAAAGCAATTTAAATTAATCCCAGACCGGTGGGAAGAAAGTCTTCTGAACGTTGGCTGTAAGAGTTCGATGTGAAAGAAGTAGGGGCGAGTCTCAATCCCAGTGCCCAGTGAACAGGGGCTCACAGTACAAACTGGGTTTAATTGGCGATCACACTCAGCGAGGCCACATGCGAAGCTTCTGAGGAACAATGATACTTGTTAAAATAAGAAGACTGCATGTTTGGGTTTCAGTTCACACCTATTCATGTCACGTGTATCGTGTTTCAATCTCAGGTGTAGCTTCTGATAATTAAACTGCTCTTTCTTGAGCTTTTTCCTTCCAACACCCTTTGCCCAGCAGTTCCTTTATTGCCAACAAGTGTGGGCAGCTTGGCACATTGCATAACGCTCGCTCACCCATTTCTCACCCCCGTAACTCTTCACGGCCAGTTGTAGAGCATCGAGTGCTATATGTCCATGTACCTGCGAAAAAGTTCAGAAACTACTGAAAGTGCTGTAATCGCGCTGTGTGCCCTTGTCCACCGAGGCGGCAAGGCCGAGGGATTGAGGGAGAGAGTTTCAAAGGGTAGTGGTTGAAAGCATGGATTCTGATGGTGGAACGGAGGGCGCCAGGGGATGGGAGGGATTTGTGGACACACGTTGAGGATCTTGAAATCGATCCATTCTGTGCTAGGGACCCAGGGACCCCTTAGTACATGACTACAACAAAGTTAGAAATCATCTGACTGAGCAGCTGATGACTTTTTGAACTACGCAAGCGTAAAACACAACAGTGATTACAATCTCACTCAGTCTCGTTGTCGTAGATGTTCAAGCCCATTTTACAGTGGTTGAACAGCTGCTGTATGACCTGTGGGAATTGGGAAATAAGTTCAACCACTCGAAGATNAAAAAAAACGCTACATTACTTTAACTCTTGCTGTTTATTCTCCAACTCACCGATTGTTCAGCTTTCCACTTTTCTTTAATATTCGCAGTCTGCGGGAAATGTCATTTATTAGGCTAATTGAGGGTTCATTCGGCCATTCCACTGAGCTCACAAGCACCTCTATGGAAACAGCTTGCTAGCGCTCGTTTGCAAAGAGATGGTGGCTTTTCCACAGCCTTAACTTGATTCACTGAGGTACACACAGTTTTTATTTAATGCTTAAACTCATGGAAAAAACTATTACATTTAAAATGCAGGCAATAAGAGCGTCTTTGCCGTTCAGAGTATGGTGTGCTGCGAAGAGACTCGCGGTCTTTATTTAACATTTATTATTAAATAATTATCTAATTGCTTGAAGAAAAGAGATGAGGTGCAATCTAAGAGTTCACAGGAAAGGTCCTATAACTCAGGTGGGCATATTAGGGTGACTATAAAATGTGAAATGCTGTACTCTGTCCAGCGCCTTGGGACTTCCTCCTGACGTGAAAGGCGCTATACAAATGTAATCTTGTTGTTGACTCAACAACCCACAAAGGTTGTTAAATATCACCGCATTGGTTACGGTTAGGGTCACATCTGGAGAATCAAATACTGCACACAAACTCCTAATTCGTAGTGTACTGTACTCTTTCATCACACAGAAGAGTGGACCACAAAACAAATGCGCTGGAAACGTCACACGGGTGCTCACAAGGAGCTGACTGAAAGATCCCATCCAATCTCACGCGGAAAGTTAGTTACAACCGGCTTAAGTAGAATCAGCAGCCGGGAATGTCATGCAATCTCCTCCGAGACTTGTGATCTGCTGCAATCCGTTATTTCTGGGACAACAAGTCAGTTTAGCGAAGTTACAGAGGATTTGGCAAGCTGTATTCTCACACTTATTTATGATCTGACAGCTGAAAGCTCGGTGGAGCTCAAATAATTCAAAGTGAGGTTTGCTATAACTGCACATTAATGACTATCTGGGAGAACAAGTTAATTGCATTCTGTCACAATAGGACTGCTGGTCCCTTAGAAACTTCCCTTTCTGATTCTAATTAACGTGATAAATTACTCGCACTCTTTGAAAACGCAGGGTCTAATTTCTGCTTTGAAAAATGTTTGAAAGGGATTGGCATTTTAGTTTCATATCTGAAACTGCTATTTCTGAAAGCCCTTTGGCTCTGCAGAGCTGTGTTTCGCCCACAATTTACACAGTCACTCCACGTTACAGTGTAGCCCGTGAAGCGCTTTGAGGCATCCAGATGACATGACAAGTCGCCATATCAAATGCAAGGATTATGATTAATATCCACTCTATGGTCCTCCCATCACAGCATCTTTATTTATTTAAATGAGTCGATCGTCCCGGCCTCAACCACCCTTCCTGGTAAGCATATTATCCTCCGAGTAAAGAAAATATCTGCTTGAGTTATTGAGGATTTTCTCTCTCCCCCACCTCTCCGCTCCCCATAATATTAAGCTGGGAATTGTCAACCAACTCTGTGTCCGCGTGTGTGAGTATCTGCCTGGTTCTGGCTTCTCGGATGATCCGCAATTACAATCCTCTCGCTGGCTGGGTAAGTCTACTCGATTATCAACACAGAGAGACAGGAGCGTTTCCCCTGCAGCTTGCTGTAAGTGCGAGGCACGGTTCATCATCAGAGGCAGGCCTTTTAGTCTGACCTTACAATTCAGGTACCATGATTGAATCAACAATGAGCACTGGAATACCAGAGAAGTCACCAAGTCACGAGCAGGAGAAATGCACAAGTCTTGTGGGTGTGTTTGTGTCAGGTTATTGACAGCCAGGGTTGTATTACTTTACTGCACCTGAAATAGTGATCAAGCTATAGCGCTGAGCTCAGTCCACTTGTTCAGCACACGTCTCCTATCGAATAAACACCGAAGGAACAAGTCTTACACTTGCACGAATAAATCTGCAGTCGGCTGATTGCAAAGACGTGCATTACCAAGAACTCGGTTCCCACCTCTACCCTGAAAGGTGGGAAGAACCAGGGAAAAGCAAAAGAGAAAAAAAATGAAACTTTCATTTCCAGTTAGTACTTTGACAACATTTGTCAGGCAGAAATTTGTATTGAACCAGTCAGTCATGTGCGGAGTAATGTGTTGGTTGTTCTCTGCTCTGAAGGATTTAATAAGGTTGTCTTGACAGCAAAGGGCTGTCACACTGTGTCTCCGAAACTGACTAATTGTCCCTTTGTTTTCTATAATAGCTGATTTTATGATCCATAAGAAAAGGACTCGCAGAAGGGAATCAATTCTGCAGGATTACATTTTTACCAGTGAAGTCAGGTTTATCACCAGAACGCAACATAAACCATTTTAATTTGCCACCTAGTACTTCTAATCTGTCACTGTGCTGGCTATCACACAACTGGCTGTTGAGAACCCAGTGCAAGGGAAACGAACACCCAGCAGTGTTGCCAGCTCTGCTCAAACTGCACAGCTGATTACCTGGTTGTCTGCGAAAGCCTAAGTGGTCTGTGACTCCTACGGCTCCGAGTCATGTTTTCATTCTGTTCTCAGTTCCTTCCAATTTGGAGAACGCAATTCTCTTAATTCACCTCTGTGGCAGACTCTCTGAACTGCAGCAGCTTTACGGTGATTGCGAGCTGCATCGCTTGTCCAGGCAGGAACTACAACCCACTCAGTGAACAGCGCACAATTCACTTCGCTACAGTGACTGAATGCAGCGTTGAACACCATTCGGTTGCAGCAATGTTCCAGGAGAGAAATAATTTTCGATGGTAAAATGGACACTCGTCGTCTGAAAAGGCAATGGACCAATTGAGTTCCGGATATTCTATGTTAGGCTCCCTCCCCGCCCCCCACTATACATGTGTTTTCCAATTAAACAGTCACTTTACTTAGTTTTTTTTGTAAACTGTGTAAAACAGAACTAAAATGTATTTCCTCAACTATGGAAGTAAGGAAACTTGCCCAAGGTTTCGCCCTGCTGGGACTCGAACCCAGGTCTCTCTCGCTTTGGGAGGCGAGCGCTCTAACCACTGAGCTACAGGACTCCACTTTCCATTGTCTGATATTTCTGGTCCGGCGTGGAGGGCGCTATATAAATCCAAGTTGTTCTTGTTGTTGTTGTTGATTAATCCTCACCACATCATTGGGAAGCGGCATTGCTCCGCCTGTCATGAACATGTGGATAATTGTCGAGATTCCACTCTCGCTAATTTGCAAAGTCGGCAATGGAGAGAGATACCAATTAACTGGTCCGGCAGCAGTGGGGCAATTATTAGAGCAGTGTGTGTTAATGCGCTGCCAGTAACCTAGTTATTTGCCGCCATTTTCCAGTCCACTGTTTATCAACCAACGAAGGATAAATCACGCCGTCAATGCAGAATATGTTGGTTAAACTGTTTGAACTCTCAGTGAGGTTGAAATGAAGTTCTTGGCCCTATGAATAGTACAAACCTTCACGCTGATATCCATGACGATACAGATTGGAGCAGAACATCTATGGCAATTGTTCAAGGAGCCAGATGGGTCCTCAACCTGGGGTGAGCAATGCCTCCCAAGTCCAGGAGGTGGAAACGTCATAATACTGCAATCAATCCCGCTGATTAATACAGATGTCGTATTTGTAGTTCCACGGGGGGAAAAAAAATAACTTGAAAGTCAGTTTAACTTATAGAAATATTCTTTGATATTCCCAATTTATTGTGACAGAGCGGTGCACTGTGACACCATGATCACAAGTATCTGTCATGCGACGATGTGAAGGCAAGGTAGGACATTTCAGACCGGTGACAGTGATCGCTTCAGGTGAGGTGCAATTCAATGTGATGGTCACAAATCTCTCTCGTCAGTGGCAATGCTTTGCCTGCTGACTGACGCAGTTCCCCAGCCCCCGCAGAATGTGTCTGTTATCTGGCAATCCTTTTGGAGTTACCTCTATGGATAACCAAGTGATAAGCTGACACCCTAACACACTGCAGAGGTGAAGTCCTTGGGATGAGATTTTAAACCAAGGTCCAGCACCTTGACATTGACCTGGACATTGCACAAAGTCACTGCCGAGTTCGCCCACAACTACACAACAACAATTCATATTTTGCAGACAGTGTATGTATGATCACTTGTACTCTACACAGTCACTATGCTTGGTATTAAATCCTATGAAGCACTTTGAGGCTTCATTCTGAAATGAAATGATTACATGTATATATATATAAAAAATCGAGGATATTAATATATAATATATAAATATTAAATATATATATATAATCTAAGGATTTATTATTTTATTATTACTAGAAACTGACCAAAAATGAAGTCAGATTCTGTCACAAGAATCAAATCAGAATTTAAATGTAGAAATAATCTCTCGAGCTTCTCCTTTTCACGTTGAGAGGTCCTTTCTCGCGTGAAGGCCTGATATTTTCACGCAATCGCAATAAACGTCTCACCCCGCAGGACCATTTCTGTCTTAAAATTTAAGACTGCGCAGAATCGTGACGATTACCTGTTTTTTTTTTTAAAAAAATTGCAGTTCGTGGTTTGGAAGCTGTTTTTTCTGCAGTTCTTTTAAAAATCAAGAAAACAGCATTGAAATTCCAGGAACTTTTCGATTAGGTGGCAGCCTGGCTCAGTTAGCAGCATTCTCGCCTCCGAGTCAGAAGGTTGTGGGTTCAAGCCCCAAATCTCATCCTGAGACTTTGAGCTCATGGGTGAGGCCGACACTCCAAAGTCGTGCACTTCTCTTCTACCTTCCAACCCCTTCCTCATTTACTCCAGATGCCAAGTAACAACATAGGCAAAACGTACCCTCAAATGCACACATTTAATCTCATCTCTCCATCTGGCACCTTGCTCTTGTAGAAGATTTCGGTCCTGATCACCACAGTTATGTTCCAGCAGAAACAGACATGTGCTGGAGCTGCCTCTGGCCATTGTTTTAGGATCTTATTGGCATGTTTCTCTGAGCGGAGGAAAGGCAAATGATTGTGACAGAAGCTCGGCCGGCAGCCCAATAGAAATTCTTTAAATGTCATAGGTTTTACCCACTAGAACAGCACATGCGATCATCAAGCAGATGGAGGTTCCTGTTGTATCCTGCCAACTCCCCCACATCTCAAACGCAATGTGCTGCCTTCACGGACAGCCCATATGGCAAGACAGTGAAAGGCTGGCATTAAATGGATGAGAAAACATAACCCAACCTCAACAGCATTAATGGAAGAAACTATGGGAATAGTTATATAGCTCCACTCATTTTTTTTCTGTGTTGAACCAGATGATTAAATGTGTCAGGAAGCAGTGAAGATTACTATTTTGCTTCAATTCTGATTCAAACATTCTGTGAGACGGGAGCACATTTTTTTTTCCAACAAAAATCAACCACATTTTCCATTCAATCTGTTTCTGTGATTACATTTCCCATTGATCCTGCAGAAGTATTGACAAAACACACTATCTGGCACGTCAATGTGTTCAGAATTTGAAAGAAGTTCATCAGTACAATATTCTCAAAGTGCTGATATCACAACCTTTCATTAATTCCAAAAATACACCAAATATTTTCCATCCAAAGTCCTGGGAAACCATCCAAACCATTAGCAGGAAACAAGCTGATTTTCCATGACACAAATAATAATCCTTGCATTTAATATGAGCGCTTTTAGGTGGGGATTGTTGGCCAGTGCACTGGGAAATCTCAAACAGTGCCATGGGATCTTTAAGATCCACTTGAACAGGCAGATAGCACCTTTTAAAAGAAATCAAAATCTGCAGCAAGTACAGTCCATATGCTACTTTACAGTGTATTCTGTGAAGAGCTTTGAGACATCTAGAAGATGTAAGGATTATTATTATATTATTATTATTACCACAAGCAGCTTTTATAGGTCGCCCTTTACGTAACATCGGTGCGATGTACAAAGGGAACGTCACTTCAACCCAAAATTATCCTGGCTTCCATGAGCCTGCCAAATACGGAGAACAGAATCAGAAAACTGTTCCTAAATGTTTTATTAGCTCTGAATGAGCTGCAGCCAATTTGCCCACAGTGAAGTCCCACAAACAGCAGGAAGTGGAGTTTTTCATTCCAACGACTACACCTGCTTCAGCCTCGTTCATTGAAAAACACTGGAATATTCGTCTCTCTCGACATTAATTAAAAAAAAGAGAAACCTGAAGCTAAAGAACATCTGTCCCTCTTCACAAACCATACCCCCAAGAGTGGATTTTATTAATCATTTCTGAATGGGTCTGAACTGATCAATTTCTGCTTATTTCCAGTGTTCACAAGATATCTGCTTGCGGTTTAGATGGTTTATTTCATAAAGTAATGAGAACTGGGTTCAGGGTAACATTTATGTGTATGTGAGGCAGTTTGATAGCCTATGAGTTTCTCCCAACCCCTCTCACGCTCACGTTTCCTATAGTTAAAATTATATGCCTTGCATTTGATATAGCGCCTTAGCAAGTCTTCTAGACGTCTTAAAGCGCTTCACGGAATATACTGTAAAGTGAATTGACTGTATATTTTGTGGGCGAAACGCGGCAGCCAATTGCATACAGCAGTGTTCCACACAATCGTGGATTCAAGTGACCAATTTGTCATTTTTTTTCTTGAGGGATTACATCAGGCGTGTGGAGTAAAGAAACTTGCCCAAGGTTTCGCCCGGCCGGGAATCGAACCCAGGTCTCTCACTTGCGAGACGAGTGCTCTAACCACTGAGCTACAGGACTCCACAATTAGCCGTACCACTTCGTTGCCACTCACCCACCCACCCAATCCTGCCAACAGAGTGTGCCAAGCCATCTCTCCTTTTGTGACCTTGAAACAAAAAAGGCTTTGAAACAATTAACGTCAGGAGAGAAGCAGCAAACCATGGACGGGAGCTGAGAGCACTGTCCTTCCGCGGACACAGAATCTTTCCATGGTCAGGACGAGGGCCAATTAAATCAGCCACGCTCAGAAAGAAACAAGAGAGGATGTTTCGCTTTAGCAAGCACCATATTACATTCAAGGTCATAAGGCTGGTTTCCTATTAGCACATGCTTTCACACACCAGCAACGGTTATGAGCTATTCCCAAAATTAGACTAAGATAATTCAATCATGACAGATCCAATTAAGTTGAATGAATGCTTTTTTTCCCCCCCTCTACATTTCACCACTGACTACCTCAGTCAAATGCAAGTAATTTGAGTTGGAACAAGTTAGTTTTTAAAGGCGAGGTGGGAACTTTTGCCCAAATTACCGACGCAAAAGAGTGCTATTTCAGGTCAGACGGACACACAGCATGGCGTTTGATCCTGATCGATTCTCAAACTATGTTTTATAAGCATTTTGAGACACTTTGAAACACTTAGAGATGTATCCATGGCATGATAATGCATTATATCAAATACAAGGATTATTATTTTAAGACAATTCACCTCCGTAAATTGTCATCATTTAAATTACTGCATCTGGTGGTTACCTTATCAGATAAAATCAGATTTAGGCTAATTCAGGTCATAGGGAATGGAAAAAAAAAGGGGTGATTAGCCTAAAGGAACCACCTCTCAAAGAACAGTACCTTCAAAAAGGTACATCGCAAAAATATTAATAATAATAATCTTTGCATTTGACATAGTGCCTTATCACAGCTTTGGCATGTCTCAAAGCGCTTCACGGGATATACTATAAAGTGAATTGACTGTATATTTTGTGGGCAAAATGTGGCAGCCAATTGCTCACAGCTGTGTCCCACAAACTGTCATGGATTGAGTAACTAAATTATAATTTTATTTTTTTTGAAGGGATTATTACCCCCAGGAAAGCGATCAGCCAATCGACTAACATCCAGGTGGAGTAAGGAAACTATTTCCCTTCAAAATATCAGCGGGCTGTGCTGCGAAAGCCAACAGTATCATAAATATGTATAACTCACCCAAAGCTTTTGGGTATTCTATTTTTTTCAATTTTGGTACCTAAAAAATAATCATGTTATCAAGCAGGATCAACACATTTGAAATGAAAAACATGATGGACTATGGTGCACTTTCGGAAATTGAATGGACTTTGTATGAAGCATTGACATTACGTTTCATTTTGAAGACGTTTTCTAAAACCATTGAACACTGATAACATAAATACAATACCAATCGTATTCATACTTTCCTCTGAGCTAATTCAGTGGAGAGAAATGGATACGGTAATGGATTGAGTTTGAAGATCAAATAGGTACGTTTACCTGCTATTCCATTTGTTTCATGGCTGATTGCAAAGCAATCTAAATTTCCATTATCTAATTGCATTATATTTCCTCTGAATTCCTCTAAATATGTCCTTCCGGCGTGAAGGGTGCGATATAAATGTAAATTGTATGGTATATTATAATTATTGAGAAGCATAGTTGTAGCTTCATCTGTGCTGTGTTGCAATTGTCCATTTCATTTCTATGAAAATGCCCAATTGTTTCCTATGCTACTTATGGGTGCTTTTAAACTCACTGCGATTTCTCATAGGAAATTAGAATGCAACATCCAATAACTGTGTTGGAGATTATGATGCCGAGGAGTCTGTAACTAGGGGACAAAATGTATAAGGTAGCGACTTGGGGCATCTAAAAGAAAATTTAGGAGGAACATCTTCACGTAGAGGGTACTAAGATGGTAGAACTCAGTGGCTGATGCATTTAAGAGAAAGCTAGATGTACACATGGGAGAAGAGAACAGAAGGGAATAAGGAGTGGTTGGAGACTCATGTGGAGTACAAACACCAGTAAAGACGAGTTGGGCTGAATGGCCCGTTTCTGTATAGTTTATGTAAATCTACACGACAAAATGCCTTATGTCGGATTGTTTATGGTATATCCTTTTGTCTAAACAGAAAACAATGGAAACAGAGCAAAACCATTGTATTTCCCGATTGACAGGAACCGGGTGCCCAAAATTCACAAAGTCACTGAGTCAATTGGTTGGGAAGCTATCATCGTGAACTGCTCAGTGTTTCAGAATGAGACATTCCACCTCTGAGAAGGCTTGTGAATGCAGACCCCTCGGAATGGATTGTGCGGTTGTTAATGATTGTCTTGATGGAGGATTTTGTATAAAGAAAATAAGCTGTCCTACCTATTTGTTTCACTTTAAATGAAAACTTCTCCAGTGCCCAACACTTTCCTGGACAGTGCAGGAGATGGAACAGGAGTACTAAAAAAAAAAGGAGTGCTGCTTTCACCAAAACTCCAGCTCAGTTATGTTTCGACTCAACACAGCGTGTGTTTTGCTTTGGGTCAATTGTCCTTTGATAAATGCAATCCATGAAATAGATTCCAGTACAATAGCCCTGACAGTACATCTCGTTGAACAAGAAAGAAATCGCATTCAAAACCAAAGTGAGATGTGCTTTGCCAACAGTAAAGAGTAAGCATTTCAGCACGTGGGAGAAGTTACAGATAGGATTAGGCTTCGTTCCATTATTTGGTCACAATTGCTGCCCGAGAACTCAGAATAATCTGTCAATTATATTGTCTTTCTTCGAAATGACAACCCCCTACGTACGTGACAGCGTTTCATCGAAAATGTAACCGCTCAACAATATGATTTTCCTGCATCTTTAGCATTAATTATTTTCGGAAAATGTTTGGCTCGCACAAGTAAACTTTGTGTTAGATTTGAAGCCACGCTTATCAGAAGCAATTCTTGTTTAAATTAGATTAGGTTCACACGCTATGATTGACATAGGTCTATAAAGTTTGACAACAAGAATAACAAGCAAAAATAATCCTAATAATCCTTGCATTTAATTAAGTGCCTTTCATGTCTGGAGGAAGCCTCAAAGCTCTTCACGGGATTTACTGTAAAGGGTAGTGACTGTGGACGTTTTTGGCAAACTATTACCGAAATACAGTATCAGGTGGCACTGAATCCTGGCCATTACTTCACACTAAAAGATTTCCTGACACAATAAATTTCACGTTAAATATACCTCCGATTCACCTCAACCGATGCAGTAACACACTCCCTGTTAATTGAATCACGCGCAAGGAAAGCATTACAGGAGCGGAATATGCAACTGCCAATTGGAGGAGGTGATGTGGGAGCGAAGGGTCAGAGAGGAGGGCTAAACAACTGAGAGAAACGTATTAAAAAATTATTGCAGTACATCAACCATAACAAGTCCAAATAGCCTTTCACCTCCCAGCTCCCAGAGCATGGTTGCAGGTGTTGATATTTAGCATAAAAATTCCAAAAAAAAAAACCTCTAGCACTTGCAATCGTCAGGCATTCAGGACGTACACCTCGACTGAAACTCATGAATATTGAATGTGGATAAGTGGAGGCCCTGGGAATGACAAGCCAGATCTAGGAAGACATGCTGGAAGATTTATTGACACGAGCTGCAAAGACTGGGTGGATTTTATTCACGTTGTTTGAACCACATACTAAGTGCGAAACAATATTATGCCAAGTCGGTTATAAATGAATAAGATAACTGATATTAATGTGATGACTGTTTAAATTTCCCTGATCAAAGGAAGAGAGAGAGAGAGAGAGAGAGAGAGAGAGAGAGAAAAAGGAGTGAGGAAAGGAAGGGGGTGGGTGGGTGGGTGGTTGGGGGAGAGAAAGAGTATAGACTGCAGCACATAAAGGGAATTAAAGCACAATTTCAAATGTCCTGTCTCTGCTAAGGTATGAATAATGTGATGTCGTTCACACCAGCTGTTGAGCAGATGGTGAAACCAAGAGCGAAAGGAGCACCTACCCATGCAAAGTATCTCTGATGGCTGTGACAAGCATCATCCTTCTTTAGTTCAAAAAAACACAGGCTCTTCCATAAGAGCAAGAGTTATTGTAAGCAATTACGGCAGTACCTCAAGCAACTGTAGTTCTATGTAAATGCATCTGTCCAACAGATTTCACAGCACCGGTAAATCAGACAAGGCGGTCTGTAATTCTAATTTATATGCTTGTAGTGCAAGCCAGTGTCCTTATCACTTCTTACAGAGGTCTGAAATGTTCATAAACTTAATAACGCTCTCTCTCGCTGCCTCTTCATCCGATTGTGATATCCAACAAATTAATTCTTTCACCTCCTTCCGATCCATCTCCAATTAATAATTCTGGGCTCAGTGAAGTGCGAGTCAACATTGTTGACGTTTTTTTTGTTTTTTCTGTAAAAAAAAAGAGTCTTTTGTTAATTATTCAGCCGTTTCAAACTAGCGAGCTTCATTTCTTACCCCAGAATTATTTTCACGAGCGGAGTGTGAAACGCATGTCCTGTTTAAAGGTAGAGGGGTAGCCAACACAACACCTAAATGGGCAGCATCGCATTCATTATAGTGGGTAAATAGTAGGGGTGGGAAAAGCATTCTTGTCCTTAAATGCTAAGGATGAAGAAAGGCCTTAGGAAACTTGGAAAGGAGTTCACTTATATATGGCTGAGGTAGTGGGGGTGGTGGATTGGTGGGGGGGAAAATTTTGTTCTTGTGAAATAAGGACCACTGAACAAACTTCTTTTTTGGAAGAAAAAACTATGACAATAAACAGCCCGAGGCAGGAGTGGAAAGTGATTCTGCAGAACTCTCACCAATCCATAACCCAAGCTGTAAGCCGCATCTCAGTGAAGCCACTTCTGCTGCTACGCACTTGCCTGCCAATTCCACTTCCCACACCATCTGTCCTTCTGACTTCTTGCATGAGTAACATTGCCAATGTTGTGCAGGTTTCAGGGTAGATTTTCTTTATTGAAGACTCACATAAGTGAGTCAGGCTGGCGCATTCTCGTCTCTGAGTTAGAAGGGTGTGGCTGCAAGCCCCCACGCCAGGACTTGGAGTCATATTGTCTAAGCTGACACTCCAATGCAGTGCTGGGCGGCGGGGGTGGTGGGTGTTGCATTGTCAGAGGTGCCATCCTTCAGCTGAGACGTTAAAGTGAGATCCCATCTGTCTGTTCAGTTGGATGTTAAAAGATCCCATGGCACTATTCGAAAAGAGAAGGGAGTTTCTCTCTGCCGGCGTCCTGGCCAACAAATCCCCCAAATAAAATTGGTCACTCACTCCATGGCTACTTGTGGGACATTGCTGTGTGCAAACTGGTTGCTGTGTTTCGCCAATAAGATGCAGTTAAGCCACTTCACCCTACATCCCGTGGAATCAATTGAACTTGAATGAAAGTGAAGGGGTGACGGGCTGGGGGAAGCTTTCATCTTGTGTGTGAGATGAAATACATATCAGTCTGAGTAACAGTTTTGCTTCCCAAGTCTTGTATTTTTTATCAATTGTCTCACAACTAACAATCTTTCAATCAATTCTACAGTATTAAACTGAAAAGAAAGTTGCCAATGGAAACAAATGCCGTGAATTGCCAATGATGTGGACAGCAGTTTCCTCCTGGAGAACATGTGTGTGGAGCCGGTGGCGTGTGACGTTGGATCCAATCTACTAAGCATTGCAATTTGAATTTTTGAACAATTTGCGTGTATAGCATGGATAATATCACCCTCTGCGCTGATCTGAGAACTCACGAGGGAACAGCTTATTGGCGTCAATTGTAAGTGAGTGCATCTTCGGTTCTAACAAATCTCTGCGTTATTAATGTCACTGGATCTGATAAGATGTGCCATTACCATTAAACCCGTCTGCCAGTGGAATAGAAATGAGCAGAAGCGCAAGCAAAACCATCTTGTAGCTTTGCAATCCCCATGCAGTAACACCCTGCCCATTCTTCTTTCCTGATGTATAGCTTGACTAAATTGAGACGTATAAGCTTATACCAGATCAAATGATTGCATTTTGAAACAAAAAAAAAGTCAAATGGCCTCTCATTCATTTACATGAAAGTTATCAGCCACATCTCCCAAATGAGTCCACAAAATCTCTATGGAAGGTGTAGAAGCAGCTATTGGTTATAAATATTTCTTTTTCCCCCACCCACAGAACATTAAGAATGTGAAAACCTCTATCCTGTACTGCAAGCTCACAGCAGCTATTATTCTCTGTTCATTGAAGCAACCTCCACCCACTTGCATGACTCGGTGTCCACCCACCTAGTCTATTATTATCAATCCTCCTAATCACAGCGTTTCACAGTTTTATTTTCACATTTCATGGCTGTTTGTGGGACACTATTGATTTGGCTGCCATACTTGCTTACCAAACTACAGTAAATCCTGTGAAGTGCTTTGAGACATTCTCCTGATGTGAAATGCATTATATCAAATGCCGGGATTATTTAGGTTAAATTATCTAAATTTCCTCTAGTTAAATGATTTAGGATTAGTGACTGTATTTATAGCTGAACATGGCAGCCAATTTGCATACAGCATTGCCCCACAAACAACCACGTATCCGGGACAACTGAATACTCGATTTTAGCTGAGAGATTGCTGGCCAGGGAGCTGGGGGAAATTGCCCACGTCAGTGTCAAAGTCAATACCATCAGGGTGTAGTGACAAAACAGAAGTGACTGTCAAAAGGTAGAAAAAGCACTTTTATGGAATCGGAGGAATTTACGGCAGAGAATGAAGCCATTTGGTCAGTCGAGTCTGCACCGACTCTCAAAGCAAGCTGTTCAGTCAGTCCTACTACCCCGCCCTGTCCCCCATACTCTTTCAATCCTTTAATAGTATCACAGAAACTAATGTAAAGCGTACCAGTTTGTCTGTTTGTGAATTACAACCAGTAAATCTGATTAATGGACCATGGGTTAATAGTGCAGGATATCTCCTGAAACTCCAATTGTATTGTTGCCTCGTAGTGCCTTCAAGGCACCTAATCTCCTCTAAATAGTCATTAATCCTTGCATTTCCTTGCATTTTGATATGCTGGAAGAGTCACTATCAGACATGCAATTAATGCAAACAAATACTATAAAGGTTAAGGACAAGAAACAATCTAAACAAGTCTTGCTCAGGCTATTGATTTTGATGCCAAATGGCAGTTGTGGTCAATCGAGCTCCAATACATTCTTTATTCAATTCATGCTTTCACATCATCTCCCCCAGTGAAGCCAACAAATAATGGCAGACCTGTTCTCAACTTTTTGTGGATTGAAGTGATGACTTCTATTGAACGCCGAAATAAGGAGCTCCCATGATTTAACAGCAAAACCTGTGGGCAAACCATTCATCCCTGTGGATATAGCACAAAAAATCTAACTTGCCGTTATTAAACATTTACAAAGAAAAATATTGCTGTGGCTTGAGAAAATAATAACACGTTTTATTGTCAAGTATTTTCATTTCATACTTTAAGTCTCTTTCCGTCTGTGGGAATCCCCAAAAGGAATAAAGATTTCTTTCGGTGTTACAGCTTCAGGGATCCACAGTTGAGAGTTGCCTCTCAGTCAGAAGATTGAGTTCAACCTTTATATTGGGACTGAAACTCAGTGTAAGTTGATGCTCCAATGCTGAGGAAATATTGCATTGTCAGAGGTACCGTCCTTCGGATGAGACATTAAAACCAAGATCCCACCTGACGTTAAAGATCCCATGACATTACTCGAAAAGAGAATGGAGTTTCTCCTGGTGTCCTGGCTAATATTCCCTCCCAAATAAAATCGCTCATCCGTTTCATGGCTGTTTGTGGGACATTGCTGTGTGCAATTGGGCTGGTGGATTCAGCTGACAAAATACACACTCAACTTTCATAGCAAATCCTGTGAAGCTCTTTCTGTGGAGGGCAAAGCCATAGAGTGCTTCCGAATTGCTCCACAAGCTCTACACTGTCCTCCAAAGCCCATCTTCCGAGCAAGCTTCCTGCGACTTCACAGAGAGCAAAGGGAGAGTAGGGTGTGTGGGGAGAGAGGTTAGCACTCTACTCCATTTTGCTCAGAAAGAGACCACCATCTTGCTGAGTTTAAAGCCATTCAGACACAAACTGCGTTTAGACTGCGGAGATGTGCATTACAGTCCTGCCAGAACCTTCCTCTCCACCCCACCCCCCCCCCCCCCTAACTACCCCACATGCTGATCTCAGCTGCCGGGCTCCAGTGCGAATTGCTTCACGATCAATGTGACTCACACAACAATTTATTCTCGATTCGGCATCAAGTTGACAAGGCTCTCATGTTGAATCAACAAGCGACGCACAGTATGAAACCAGACCCGTGTTAAATACGAGTTGTTTATGCTTTCATTCAGACGGTTAGAATCCAACCAGCAACTCAAATTATTCAATGAGCAACGAGCACTTCAATCCTTTCCCTGAGAGCAACAGAACTCATTCAGCGTCTCTCAAATCATGATAATGCTGCAGGCACAACACTGAAGGAATACAGTGCTCTCCTCTGTGAATACAATAATATCTAACTGGGTGACTAACGGGCAGAATTTCAGCAAAGAACGATATGAGAGCAGTTTGTAACTCACAGTCTAGGCAGACAATTCAGTGCCCCCTCCTCCCACCCTTTGGATGAGAGCGTATTAACTGATGTCCCATCTATCCTTTCAGGTGGATGTTAAAGATCCCACGGCACTATTCAAAAAGAGAAGAGCGTTTCCATCAGTATCCCGGCCAACAATCCCCCAGATAAAATTGGTCATTCATTTCATATCAGTTCGTTAACCATTGCTGTGCACAAACTGGCTGCTGCGTTCACTGCAAAAACGCACAGTCACTGCACTTCGGTGTATCCTGTGAAGCGCTTTCAGACGTCCTCTCAAATGTGCAAGCTTCTGAGTCAAATGCGAGGATTATTAGTACGATTATTACGTTACGAAATTGTTTTGTAAAAGTTGCAGACACAGACACACACACACACACACGCACACACACGCACACGCACGCAGCAGGCACAGATGAGAAAATGACTAAATATTCATTTTGGCTTCCAGCTGCAGGAAAAGCACTTAAAAAAAAAAAATCTCTCTGACAAATGTTTGCAGCAAATAACATTTCATTGGAAAGAGATTGCTGCTATAATGAGCTTCCTGGTAGAAATCAGTATGCCTTTGGTTCTTGTTTCACTGAGATTTCCATATCCTCCCAGGTCTCCAATACACAGATTCTGGCATTGCTCCATTTCCTCCAGAAACGACACACTGCGCAGCGAGATTAGCAAACTGGTCACAGTTACCCCAATCAATTGGCTCATTCCCATATGCCAGGGTGGTCCTACCTGTTAGTAGCTTAGGGCGGATGCCGTATTTGAGAACACCAACCTCTTGTCTGCCGCGTTTCGCCCGCAAAGCTACGCAGTCACTACGCTTTCCAGTGTTATTCTGTGAAGCGGTTTGAGACGTCTCAACGACGTGATAAGGCGCTGCATCAAATGCAAGGATTATTATTATTATTATTATTTAAAAGTCCAGCTCTTGGAACATCCTGACACACGCCATTAAATGCTGGCCCGCTGGACGTTACTCTAAGGACTTCACAAGCAAGCTCAGAGATCACACTAGGCAACAGGGAGCAAAACCGGGGTGTGTGTACGGGGGGGGTGGGGGGGTTGTGCAGATTCACTGTTGCTTAAAAAGTATCACGAGTGAAACGGACTTTGCCTGCCTCTATATTTTAAAAAAGAACAAAGGACAGTAACTCACATTGGTATAGCTTCCTTCGCATAGGGTAACATAATAATAATCCTTCCATTTGATCTTGTGCTTTCTCAATGCCTACTTGCAGAATACACTGTAAAGTGAATTGACTATATTTTGTGGGCGAAATGCGGCGACCAATTGCACACGACAGTGTCCCACAAACAGTCGTGGATTGAGTGACCAAATTATTAATTGTTTTTCTTGAAGGATTATTATCAGGCATGACATCGCAGCGCACTACAAAGACACAAAGGGGTTGGGCATCGTGCAAGGGGTGAAGGGGAGAGGGGGAAACATTACAATACATCGTTCGATATGACTGCATCCAAAACCTAGAGAACCCATTAGCTGTTTATGTTAAAGCACCTCAGTTGGTGTTTCTTGATAGTAAGCCCAAAGCAATCTCTGACACGATTAAAGTAATGTGGACGGAGAAGATAAAATAGTTCAAGACCACTGGAATCAATTTTAAAATTCAAATCAGATGACTTTACCACAGGGCGAGATAATAACAGAGACAATCAAACACGTTCATTTCAGTTCAATTGTTTGCGCTATGATGTTATAGACAAGTCCCGAGTAACAAGTGGACAACCCAATGATATCTGGCTTCCAGCTTTGATTTGAATCATTTAATTTGCACAGCAAATAACACGTTTCAAATTGGATGTTTTCCTCATGCCTGCATATAGCCATTAACTGCTTTGGACAAACAGCAGCCTCCTTTCGCCAGATGATCAGATCCCCTATTGCTTTGCTGCCACAGGCCAGGGAATACCTCTGTTCGCCTAAAGTGCAGCTTTATCCATTAGTGCCAAGGAGCACGGACTGAAATTTCAAACTCCTCAAAAGTGGGGAGAGAAAGAGACGGAGAAAAGGGGTTGGGGGGCAGTGGGGAAACTGTAGCACATGAAAGCACAGTCCTCGCCCTCACCACCACTCTCTGATCCCAACCCGCAGCTCGGGTGCGAACCCCTCATAATACAGCACCTTGGGGCATCCTTCCGCCATGAAAGGTGCTGTATAAATTCAACTTAATGTTGTGTAATTAGAGTTTTATATTCAACCAGACACCCTACGATACAATGTCCTTTTTTTTATTCCAAGTTGTTGCAATGTCCAAATGTAAAACTGTGCTACACAAACTCTGTCTTCGGCAGAACGGATATTTGAAAGGTGCAGATGACGTGCCCCATAGATTAAATCTGATGGCATTGAAAACTTACCACTGCAATCAGTCCAAAATGATTTCTGTTGACTCTATTGGGATAGCTTTTCTAGAGAAAGATCTAGTGTTTGTCATTATGTGCTGTTGCGTTCACTCCCATCGGGAGATCATCCAGGAATCATCGCAACTCAATCTCGCATGTGCTACTGAAGATGTGTAGAGCAGAGGGTTAGCCTGTCCATGGGGAGAGAAAGCGAGAGCGAGAGAGAGAGAGAGAGAAAGAAAGAAAAAAAATCAGCTCACAAGTCATCACGCACCACTCACATCCTGGCAGAAGTCCAAAGACATAGAGCTTTTCCCAAACTGTGAAGCGCTTAGATTTTTTTTTGACGTGATAAGGCAGGCACGATATATCAAAAGCAAGGATGAGGTGATTATTGTGAAACTGAATAAAACCTGCCACACACATGTCTCTCGCTGTTCCCAGAAGGCTGCGTTGGGAAGGCTGAGGAGATGTGCACTTTCGACTGAGCTGAAGAGACTTGAAGCCATGAACCAAAGCAGAAAATAGCAGGATTGGTCTTTACCTGGGTTAAGGCTTCTTCTGAAGAAAACCACTGTGGGGGAATTAGGAGATCTAAAGAGCAAGTAAGCATTCAGAAGGGAACAAACGGTCTCCTGCTGTGAAAGGCCACTCTATCAAATGTAAGCATTCCCATCATTGCTGGATCCAACCCTTCAGTTGAACCAGACCTGGGTTAGATTGGAAACGGCTGAGCTTTGCTCATGCAATCATCTTTATACACACACACACATACACACACACAGTAAAAAGGATGTCAGCAAAACAACCAGAGAGAAAATCCAAGAGAGCCATTCAACCATTCGCTTTGCTTCAAGTTCAATTGATAAGGTTGTTTTCACCCTCAAGTTCACAAGGGCAGAACACAATGGATTTTTGCCACTGAGTTACAACACGAAATGTCTCCGCGATGGAAGTATAATGTATTTCAGCGCTGCCTGCAACGTGAGAAGCCTTTTAAATGCTGGAGCCTCAGAAACCCATGTAAGGGACCTTTTTTATGATCCCAAAAATCTACTTCACATAAATCAGACTCGCTGAAAGACAGATTTGAGTGAGTCTGATTTATGTAAAGTCAGACTTCCTTGACTCAAAGTATGGTATGTGAAACCGTTCAAGACGTCCTCCCGACGTGAAAGGCACTTTACCAAATGTAAGGATTACTATTGTAATGCAGAAATATGGCTCATTCTGCTACTCGATAAGGAAATGTAATGTGTAGCCAAAAATCTCAACAAATCATTCATTTTCGTACAATTGGTGTTTTAAACAGACAACAGTGAAAGTAAGAGGCACGATGACTACACAACATTGGTTTACATCAAACATACCCTGAAAGGCTGAAACAAAGCACTCTCCCAGTAAATAACAATTTTCTTCTTCTTGTTTTTTTTCTAAACACAATTTCTTCCAACTTGAGAGGATTTTGCAAGTGAAAAACAAGAACAGCTCATCGGGAGATCAGTCAAGAAAAACATAAATAAAAATTGGCTCTGGTGACATTTGCAGAAGTCTTTCTTCAGCCAGCTGTCATTGTGTTGAAGGGATCAACACCTTCCAAGTCCTCACATACCAATCCTAACACTCAGACGCAATTAAAACGTTCAGTGTCAGCCAGGAGTCAAGTTGGCTCTACCCTCCACCCCTTCCACCCATCTGCTTCCATCGCTTTGGTTGCACCAAGTCCATACCGACTGTGTTGCTGTCAAGTCATGGCTGACATTTCGGGCTCCGGGATGACTACCGGTCGCTGGCTGAGGCAACATGCGATGCCCATAGCAAAGGACCGTGCCCGTGGAGAAGTGCAGGATGTTCTGTGCACGACTCGGAAGTACTTACTTGATCAAATTTGGAGTCGGCGTGACTCAGCCGGCAACAGTTTCGCTCTCAGTCAGAAGGTGGTAGGTGAAAGCCCCATAACGGTGGGTCATTACTGCAGGCAAATTGGCTGCCGTGTTCACCCCCCGAATCACATTTTCCAGTGAATCCTGTGAACAGGTTTGAGTCAAGTTCCCAATGTGAAAGGCACTATGATCAAATGTGTCAATTTGTTCCAACTTGCATTGGGCTTACCCGTCTATTGAGGTTTCTCACTTGAAGAAACCATGTAGTTGGATGATGTTTTCAGATTGAGATTACATGTTTGTGGATGCCATCGTTAGCCAAACAGCAATCCCACCCTTTCAAACAAGCTCCTTTCCCTCATGTTTCGGGTCAACCTGCAGAAGTGGAATCATCCTTGCAATTGGTGATTTTTGGTGATTCTGAAATGACTCTCGGAGACACTTAGAGTTGCTATTTTCCACTCTTCCCACCTCTCCCCCCCCCACCACCATCTATCCCCAACTTTGAGACTGAACGTTAAGATCCATTGAATGAGCAAAACTTGCATCCAAAGCAACTTGCAGTTGCAGCCTCAACGCACTATGTGCCTCGAAGCACTGACACGTTCGATTTTCTGCAGTGTCTGGTACGTTGCTTTACCAATGCCAACACTGCTGTAAATTGTCCACTGGTGTCGTCTTTGCCTTTGATACCTCTTAGTAGGCGTATTTTACTGACAACTGAGCTTGTTGTTTTCCATCCTGTCAAAAAAAAAGTGCCCGGCAGAAAAGCCTAAAGGATTAAAGTATAAATCTAGTCGTGTTACTTCTAATGAATTGAATAATGCGTCTGTGGTCCCGAGCAGTTAATAAATTAGATTAAGAGGGTATTACATGAACTAGTATCTCTCGATGTAATCGGTTATTGAAGCTGACATGCTAATCTATTACACGGAAGAAATGGGAGGCAGGGAATAGCGTAAGAAACACAAAGACAGGTATTGCACAGCAGTTTTAGATATCTCCCTGCAGTGTGTCTGAGGGAACAAATTATGAAGCTTCTGGTGAAAAACAATCACTTTGATAGCCACGCTTTGGTGAGAGTCGACAATGGCAAAGTGCACTTTTAGCATTCCACGCTGCGGAGTTTGTCTGGTGCTATTCTCCCAGTGGTGATCTGGCAGCTTGCCAAATCAAGCGGTGGTGGGAATGGGACCTCGAAACGGATCTGAACAGAACCTGCATCAACAAACATCAGTGTGCAACTTTTGTCCCCCACTGGATTCTCCAGGGAGGGGAGGAAAGGGAGCACATCTGGTGTTGTGTCAGATCAGATCACACCCCCACATGGCTCATCGAGTCTCAACTCCCAGGGAATGTCTTAATTCCTCCGCCCCCAGATTTTAACATTGGCTGCAAGTACCAGCCTTTAGGAGTTGTGTTGGCCCTAATGGAATGAGATATAACATTGTAACCTTAGGGAGGGTGAAACCTCTCTCGGGTCTGCATTTCATTTATTAATAATGATCATTAATAATACTCACATTTGATCAAGAGTCTCCTCACATCATCGGAATGTCTCAAAGTGCTTAACAGGACTTTATTATAGCGTATGTTCACCGTGTATTTTGTAGGCTAAGGATTGATTTATTTATCAGATCACATTTTCATGACTTCCCTGAATTAAACAACTAGTTTAGCACCGATTCTGATCTTACTGCGCTGAAGGTCTACATCGTTCAAGAACTCATTTGGGAGTACTAACGATTTTTGACTTTGGGCCCTGAATCACACATAGTATCACAACGCCACTTAAACAAAAAGAATCATCAAAAAAAAATCACCATTTTACTTTTGCTGTATAAACTTGAGGTGTACTTGACACTGGCAAATGGTGATAGATGATAATATAATCCTTGTATTTTAATATTTTAAATCAGGAGGAATTCCATTGAAACCCAATAAAAAAAACACAAGAGTGGTTAACATGAGCGTGTGTGTCGAGTATAGAAACAGCTTAGAAATTAGCGAGACAACAGTCATTGAGCTGAAGTTAAACCAGGGAACCAGGGCCAAATCCAAATTGGTGAAACGCCTTTCTTTTTCCCGGCTCTGTGTCGAAGCAAAAGCCTACCTTAATTCCAACCTCACATTTTGCCGCTGAAAACAAATCCACAGTAATCCACACCTCACTGTGCAATGCTCACTTTTTTTTTTTTTGCTTGGATTTGTCCTTATCCCCTCCAGCATTAGTCAACAGACTGCAGCATCCAAGCTGGACGAGATGCAGAAATCTCTCAACCGCCACCTGCGAAGATGTTTCTGAAGGTACTGGCTGTTCGTGCATTGTTAATTAACTCTTCAAAACCAAGAATGAGTTGGGTGCGTCACTCACTCCCATGTGCACACACACACACTCGACGCTGCGATGAGCAGACGGAAACTCCTTTCAGCCCATCTGATCACGTGCTTGTGGACTTCAGACAATGGCCTTATTTCTTGCCCCACCATCATCGGCTTCACAGTTGCGTAATCTTGAAAAGCCAAGTACTGCAAATAACCAACAGCAGGTCCTCCCTATTATAGAGCCGCCAATTACTACATGCACGGTGCAACACACATATATTGTAGCCTGACAGGAGTTAATTAAACTGACACCAGTGTATTTCTAACGTATTCGGATCAGATCAGTGTCGCTGCCATACACAAACATGTTCACTGGAAATCCGCTTCACTCTCTCTATCTCTCTCTCTCTCTATAATATATATATATATATATAAAAATAGAGAGAGAGAGAGAGAGATTGCATAATAAACAAAATCATGCCAAACAGAAGGATGATTGACTGACTGTGAGGTGCGAAGTTGGTCTTATTTACTGCCGCCAGACAAAAATTGTTCTGCAAACACTGAAAGATTTACTTTTCACTCAGTGGGCTCGCTTCTGGTGCAATCATCTCGAGTGACATTCTAATAAAGCACACCTGAATACGATGAAATAAAATCGTATCGCGTGCGCCACGCTCGTGTGAAAGAGGGGGCAGGTTGTCAGGACGACAGCTCTGTCAGCGACGAGATAAAAAGGCAGCAGTCGGTCCGCACTTGCTGCTTTTCTCCGGGGCAACCTCAAGAGCGTCAACCTGGCTCAGTCGAAATCCACAGTCTATTCACTTTACAGTATATTCTGTGAAGCGCTTTGAGACGTCTCAAAAGCGTGATAGGGTGCGCTGCATGAAATGCAAGGATTATTATGAATTATTAGCACTATTACTGTGTGTTTAAGCCCCACATCAGGACTTTGCACTCACAGAGTCCAGGCTGGCTTTCCAATGCAGCACTGGGGAGGGGGGGAAACATGCAGTGTCAGAGATACCATCCTTCAGATGAGATGTTTAATATCCAGCTGCCTGTTCAGCTGGCAGTTAAAGATCCCCACGGAGCTATTCGTAAAGAGAAGAGAATCTTTCCCAGTGTCCTAACCATCCCCAGAAAATAAAAATCAGTCGTTCACTTCATGGCTGTTAGCGGGAACACTGCTGCTGGGTTTGCCTACAAAATACACAGTCACTACACTTTACCCTATATCCCGTGAAGCGCTTCGAGCCGCCCTCCCGATATGAAAGGTGTTGCATCGACTGCAAGGATTGGTATTAAGCGTCTCATTCTAGATTTCCTTTCACACGATTCTGACTCGCCCACCATTCCGTGTGGCAAAGGGCTGAGCATAACCAGAGACAATTACATACACTTCAGAACCAGAGCAGACAGGGCCGGAGTGCGAACTCAGTGACGACGACAGATGAATAAAATGGGCAGCTCAACATTCGCGATCAGCCGCTCACCAGACCCTGCCGGCACGGAAGCCTTCCCTGACGGCTTTTCAAAAAGATATTATCTCAACTGCAGCCGTCAATCCTACCGACAAGGTAATTAACGCGATTCTGCAGCAGCGAATTATCAGACAGCTCCGCTGTGTCAATATCACTCATACGCAATCACCGCTCCCCTGGGAGACACGAGCTGAAGATGTTGGGTCGTTGAAAGTACTTATGAGGCTCCTGCAGTACTGTTAGACGCAGGTGGTGCATAATATTTTGCAACCATTCGCCCGATGTAAAGTGTATAGGATGTGATGGGTGGGTGAGGGGTGGGGTGTGGGGGGGCTTGAGAGAAGTGGATGGAAACTGTGAAATTGACTGATGTTTGCAGAATATCTGTGCCACTTATTTGCGGATTATCGGGAACGAATCCTTGAGAGGATTAGAACGGCCACAAGCTAACGGCGTCTGAGATTAGATTCAGCATTTGTACCAGTTTCCTGGAGTAATGCTACTGCCCTCGGATTCCAGGATCATTACTATTCCCACATCAGACACTGAACCGACGTGACACAAACGACTGCAGCTTAAAAGTTTAGTGTTCAAAAAAAAAATGGGAGTTACTTTACGAACAGCTTTATCCCGTAAACAGCCATGAAACCAATGAACAATTTGTTACAAAGGGATCGGGTGAAACTCCCTTCTCTTTTCGAACGGTGTCCAATTGTTCACTTGAACAAACAGATAGGACCTCGGTTCTGTATTTCATCCCGAGGACAGCACCATTGATGAGCCAGCGCATTCCTCCCCACACCCCCCCCCCCACCCCCAGCACTGCACTGGAGTGTCAGTCTGGACCGTGAGCTTAAACCTGATGTGGGGCTTTCAACCAATAATGTTCTGACCCCAAGGCGAGACTCCAACCGACCAAGCCAGGCTGGTGCTCTGAGCAGCTCAGCCGTTATCCCTCAACAAGCGACGCCAAAAGCTTCCCGTAAGACAAGGTGCTCCGCACGTGTAACATGTGTCCCCGCTCGGTTCAGATTTTCGACGGCCGTTAGCATTTGTGGACAGCTTCCAGGGGGGGCTCGGTAATTACCTTTTGCTTTATTCAAACGATCGTCGCATGCTTCGGTGTTTGTGAGGTTTACGACATCAGTTAGCGCTCTGCTTGTTCAATTTACAAAACAAATTGGGGTCATTAAGAGAAACATTAGTTATAAACGAATCGGTGGGGGGCGCTATCGGGCGGCTGTAACTTTTACCTAACTTTCAGCAGTTTCCCTTGAAAAGGTGCTGAATGGGCTCGCGGACAAACATTGGTCTGACAATCTTTCAGCCCCGGTACGAGACTGAAGATCTTTAGCCTCCTTTCCTCAGACTTGATCATACGTACGTACGTGCCTTGAAGTTTGTAACTTCCTCCCCCGGCCCTTCCTTGTCCACGGCAAACCCGGAGAGCCCGGAGCAAAAGAAAAACGAACCGAACGATATAAAACTAATAAAATAATATCGATCATTGATATAATAATCCTTGCACCTGATATCCAACGAGACTCTTGCTAGGAGGAATTTTGACCGTAATAGAAATCTCTGTTCTTCTTTCAAATAAAAACAACAACTTGCATTTATATAGCGCCCTTCACATTGGGTGAATTTCGTTTAACCACTCGTCTGAACATTAGCCCCTTCAACAATGCCGCGCTTCCCCCAGGAATGCACTGAAATGCCTACATAGCTCTTACAAAGCTCGGATCCCATCAGTCGCCTCAAATTGCTCAGGGAGTTTATTTTTACATCACACCAACAGAAATCAGTGGTGTCACAGGCTATTACCATCTGGTACATCACTGATTCGATGCGACAGGTCATTATACAGCTTCCCAAGGTTAACATGATACAGTTTAATTTAACTGCTCGGTTTTACACAGCATCTACCCGTGTAAACAGCGCTCGTCCTAATCAGCCAAATCACCTTCACAAAACACAAATTCACGATTTGATAAACACGAGTTAACATTTCTGGTCCCGGCTTGTCAGTTTCAATTCAGAGCAGAGAAATGGCAGATTTCTTACGGAATTCGGTTTGCGCGTCTTACGAAGCCAATATTGAACCCGGAAAAAATCATTAGCTCCAATCTACCCTAACATAGAGTCCAGCTCTTCAACGCCAATTGTAGCTGCCGAGACCCTCGTGTACACATCCATAACATTCAGGCTAGACTTCCTGTTTGTCGGCCTCTCCAACTCCTCCCTCCACAACTCTGCAGCCGTGTCCTCTCCCGCACCAGGCTCCGTGACTCTATCACCCCCATCCTGGCCCGACTCCACTGGCTTCCCATCACACAGAGGATACAGTTCAAGATCCTGGTCCTCACCTTCAAAGCCCTCCATGGCCTTGCTCCCCCCTACCTCTGCGGCCTCCTAACCCCCTACCATCCTGCACGCTCACTCCAATCAGCAGGCAACAGCTTGCTCCACGTTCCCCCACCTCAGCCACTCAACCATTAGCGGGCTGGCCTTCAGCCACTCTGCCCCCACCCTCTGGAACTCCATCCCTCATTCCCTCCGCCTTGTCGTTGAGACTGAATTTCTCCTTCCCCTCGTGACTTTCCAGATGGAGCGGAGGGGTAAACAACACCTTTAGCATATAAGTCTTCAGCATTTTGAAGATCGCCTGGCGCTCTCTGAATTACTGCTTCATGGTCAATCCGACAGCAAACGGCCACAGTTTTCTTTATAAGCTGTCAAGAGCGGATTCCCTACTCAAGGACAACCTGTTTTCTTGTAGCTATAATTCCTGGTTTATTTGCTAGACTTTGAACGCGGGGGCCCCTCAGTAACCCGCAAGACACAAATCACACCGAGACTACTTAATTGCAGTGTGTAGCTTCCAAAGTTGCAACGTTTCAAAACGATTTCCCTGGTAATCCCATCGAGAGGCAGAAAGTGTTGCATAGGTTATTTTAGAAGAAGCCATCAATTATGTACAGGAAGGAGTTTCTCCCAGCGTCCCAGCCCCAAATGCCCGCCCCGCCTCTGCCCGTTCCTCCAAATAAAACTAACTTACTTAACTCGGTCATTTGGGAGCGAAAAATAGCTGGCCAGAGGGTGGGAGTGAGAGGGTTCACTTACTCGCACACCCGGAGCACAAATCCGCAGCGTACCCACATCTCAAGCAAATTTGCACTTCTAGTGCAGTACGTTATCGCGGGCGGCGGTGGGGGTGGGGGGGGGGGGGGGGCGCGCTGTAATAATACAGCCACCACATTCAAACAACCCACTGAAGCTTTTGCACGTCAATGTGTCTAATCGAAAGGGCCCACAATTACGGGAGTGGCAGAGGAAGGAATGAGAAGGGCCCTCTCCTGATTGAAAGAACAAGATAGATTTCCCTCAGAAGCCATAAAGACATCACGAGAAGTTCACAAGTTAGATTCCCACATGATTAACACAACACCGACAGAGCACACAATGGGGAAACGCCAACAGTTTAACCTTTAGGAAAGCAGCAATACTCTTTAGTGTTAATGAAGGAGGTGATGAAATGCAATTCCCAGTGCTCCCTTACCCTCGCGAGTTGCCCTTTCATTGTAGTCCCGTAAGCAGATCGACTCCAGTGAATTAGTGCAGCTTCTTAAAGATCAATCTTTTTTTAAAAAAAGGGGTTTTCTTTGAAACCTGATTCATTGGCAATTTACTGTCTAGCCTGTGCAGGAATCTTTCATCCCCGCGCTGTTATTATGCCACTGACATTTAGCAACGGTATTTTAGTTTTATGGCTGAGACCTAATTAACTTTTATATTTCAAAAGTAGGGAGACCATATTGGTGTTGGCTTGAAGCCAGGTTATATATGTGCGCTGTATCTTATATATAAAAACACAATAGAAAAAGTAAGAGACATTTAAGTGAAATACCTGAAAAACTACATTTAAATAGCGAGTTGAATGCTCATTTTCCAGTTCACTAACTAACTGCAATATTGTTTTACTAACTTTTTCCCCTGAGGGGCACAATCGCCAACATTGTTGTACTCAAGAGCTGCTCTCAAGTCAGCTCTCACACCGTGCCCTTGTTCAATAGTTGTTGGGGGGTAAGCATGCCTTGTATTTGTGCGTCTTTAACATCGAAACGTCTCGAAGAGCAGGAGAAACTTCGCTTTTCCAATCGGACCTTCAACGGCCACCTGATAAGTCAGATGGGACCTTGCCTTAATCCCAGTGCAGCACTCCCCCCAACATTGTACTGAATTGTCAGCCTGGACCACAAGTTCGAAATGCGATGTGGGGTCCTTGAACCCACAATTCTCTGACCTTGAAACCGGAATGTTAATGACTGAGCTGATTGCGCTGCAAACAACAGGTACAACAGTTCTGCACCAATTTGGATGAAGGGTGGAGGGGTGGGGGAAAGAAAAGAAACCCTGAGGCAGCTCTACACATAAATCATCCACACCTTCCTATTGAACAGAAGTCCCGAGTTGAAATGTATCCTCTCTCCGATTAGAGGAAGCGTATTCGTGGGACGACAAAAAAAAACAGCTCTCGTACAAAATAACTCCTCAGAACTTCATTACCATGAGCATTAATGGCAACGGGTGTATGTTCGTCAATGTTCAGTGGGATTAATAAATCAATTCACTCCTAAATCATGTCAACACTGGTTTAATACCAAACAACCTAACAGAAACCGAATTAACTAGCTTGCAATCTTGCATGATTTGAGCCCATAATAATTCTAAAGAGACAAATGTATTCCCGCAAACACCTCTCACCAGCCCAGCGCTACATAAATTACCCACCGCTTCCTTCTTTAACAGCCACGCACTTTATTTGGGAACAGCTGAACGCATTCCATACAAACAACTCCTTAATACGCTCTTAACACTATTAATTCTCGCTTTCTGCTGCCTGGGGAGTAAAACCGAGGCATTTGTCTGCTTCATTCGTTTCGCCCACAGAATATACACTCAATTCACTTTACGGTACATTCTGTGAAGCGCCTTATTATTAGGATTATTATTATTATTATCTGTTTGAGCAGACAAGGTGCGTGCTTAGGAAATGGAGCTGATATAAAAATTCCCTCACAATTATATCAAAATAAGTCGCCGCAAATCAAGAGTTAAGACCGCCACAAGATGGTCGTTTTAGCAAGAGGTGAATTTGCAACGGTAGCAGTGTGCACGCGCACAGACAGACATCAATTTGGCCTCGACTCGAGGTCCCTTAAACATTACAGGGCGGCGCTGGAGCTTTCTAAACGGACCGTTTATAATGTCAAGAGCCTGTCGCGTGCTAGGTTCTTCAATAACAATGAAAATAACTAACGCCAGTTAGCAAGAATGCCACACATGTACTTCGCTGTTCCTACAGATGAGACGGGCATAAATCCGAGACCTATTCAGTATTGTTCTACACCAGCAATGTAAACCAGCGCCTCATCTCTTAAAAATAAGTCACAGCCTCAGATACCTTGGAATATTTCAAACAGCTGGAATATTTCAAAACACGTCCACCACCAATTACATTTGTATAGCGCCTTTCATGTCAGGAGGACGTCTCAAGGTGCTGGACACAACACACGAGTATACAGCTCAATGTGTAATTATCCTAAAAATATGGCTCGTTTTTGTGTGTTCCCTTAAATTCATCATCATTTCACGAACACTGACGAGCGAACATAATCAAAACAAGTCTCGCTTTCTGATCAGATTTCAGTTCCCACCGAAAGAAAAGAAATTGGGTCAAACGTGTACACATTCCCGTGAACTATCTTCGGATTTGTTACAAAAACGCTCTTCAAAGCAAGCTACGGATTCTGACAATTTACCACACGTCAGTGCCCACAGGCGAATGTCGTATTTCACTGCATCAGGAGGCCTCCATTTGTCTCCATCAATTTCACATTGTGCGTTAATCTTGGGCGTCTAATAAATGTTGATCACAAAACAACAACAAATGTTCCATTCCTGGTGAATTGTCAGGGTAATTTACCTCACTCGTGGCCAAGCAGCTCACTCCTTCCTTCTGTGTTGTCCTTGGAGAGAAGATCTAGCATCAGAAGCACCGCCAAGGTTCATCCTCGTCTGGTTTGCTAACTCAAGTAAGACAGGAGCACCTGAAAAAATCATGAGGGAATGCGATGAATAACCAGGGAAAAAAAAACTTAAATCTCAAAACGAACAAACTGAATCTCATTATGAACAGAGGCTAATATTTATTCAGAAATTTAGGATTACGTTTTCGCCCACAAAACAGTCAATCCACTTTACAATATATGCTGCGAAGCCCTTTGAGACGTCTCAACGACATGATAAGGCGCTGTGTCAAAATGCAAGGATTATATATTCATTGGTTAAGGCCGCAGATAAAACACTTTGCACACTACCCTGGTGAGTGAATGCCAGAAACAGCAGTGACTGATTTTAGCCACAATTTCTGACAATATAGTTTTCTTTCTTTTTTTCCTTTCTCCCTCCCCCCCCCCCATCTCCCACCATCCCATTTACAGCGGAAAGCAAAATGATAGAGAGCGAGAACAGATTGCCTGAGCACGTCCCAATATATTACAACAAGTGCATTAAGTGGTATTGGATCATACATTTCCAGATCAATGGAAAGCAACTTGTAACCGGTGGAATCCAATTTGCCCACTGGCATTTCATGAATATTTCTCATTGTTTTGACAGACGTGAAGTGCGGCTCAACAATTGCACAGCCTGGTTCTTCATCTGAAGAGCCGGTGACCATGAGCTAAAACAAAGGTTACCGCACAAACAGAGACACGCACCTTCTTTGTACCTGAGGTTCAATTGATACGCCAGCTAATGAGTTTGTTTCTAAAATCAAACAGTGATGGGGACAAAAGAGAATTCATGTAAGATTGGATGTATTACTGGTCCAGGTTTATGACAAAGAGTTTGGGTGTTACTGAGCAGTTCTCTCTGGTTAATCGAGAGTTTTTAATAATAATACAGCCTGACTCAGGAGGTGGCACACTTGTCTCAAAGAGTCAGAAGGTCGTGGGTTCAAGCGATTTACCTGCAGAAAAGAAAGGACTTTCTACGGATTGAAGCAAACAAAAGAAATAGACTTGTTCAAGCAATGTGCTCCCCTCGATAGAACCGTGGAACACACGACGTATAACGTGATGTTGGCCTTCGTTGCAGGAAACGAAGAGAAATAGGAGTCGAAAATTCCTAGGTTTCTTTTGGTTCTATTTGTATAAACCTTCCAGTCGTGTGCCCGCTGTACGATTTCACACAAGTTTTATCCCCCCACACCCACCCTCCAATGACGTGTGCTCATTAAAACGAATAACTTTGACTCTGCATCCAAAAAGTTGTTGAGAGCTTCAGTGGAGGATCTAACTTACCACGGACCAAATATAGGGTGACCAAAAAGTCGTGATATCTAACCTATTATCCGGAAGGAACAAGAATACCATCATCTCTTTAAGACTTATTAGACATTGTAATGGTCCCACCGGACAAAACAATTTATATAAAGTGTCTTTCTCATCAGCAGGATGTCTCAAATCACTTGACAAAGCTGGTCATGGGAGCCGAGGGGGGTGTGGGTAGGCTGTGAGGGGAGGGGTAAGATATCCGAAAGCACCTTCGAAGAGGTACGTCTTGACCTGCTTTCTCTCCTCTGCACTGTCCCCTTCCTGTAGGATTCCATCTCCCGGTAAATGGTGCTCATAAAAGTAAATCAAGCTCATACTTTTGCGGCAATTAAAAATGAATCAAGACCTCAACCTTGTGTTTGTTCTGCCACTTCTGCCGCTCTAGTGGCCTTCGTTTCCAGGGACCTCCGAGAGCACGAATGGCTGATATAACTGAGCCTTGGAATAAGATCGCTTGTAACTTTTGGAACTTCTTTTTGTGCAAATGTCAATTACGGACCTTTTTCATTCTGGTTTACCCACGTCTGTCCGACATAATTCAATTTGTTTTGAAAGGTGATTCAGTGAAAGGTTTAGCTATTTATTCCGGGCATGTACAGTCTGTAGAAAATGCCACAGGAACAAATTGGGAATGTTAGCCTGTCAAAGGGGAGCCCAAGGGTATATTTTTTGACATATCCTCTCCCTCCTCAAGTGCTTCTTTCCCCGAGTAAATAAGCACTTAAGGGAGGGATACTGCATGCCAACCGATTCCACGTTGGAATCTTAGCAAAGTCATTATTTTATAATTTAGCATGTAAATAAGGTAAGTCCGAGGAGAGTTACCCGGGAAATTAATGAAACAGCTGGGGCGGTTTGAAAAAAATTAATATCCAGCACGGAGTCTTAGTACAGCAGATATTTTCTGAATCAGTGGTGAAGGATAATTGACATTTGAGCCCTGACAGTGCAGTGAAATTTATTAACACGGGGGTGGGGGGGGGGGGGTGGGAGGTGTAACAAATACAGGGGACATTAGTAAGAGGTGGGGAGGAGGCATTTTTTTTAAAAAAATTGTCTGGTTTAAAGTTTTTGCTACCTGAGAAAAGTGTTAATTTCGACCTTCGGATGAGACTTCAAACCGAGGTCCCGTCTGCCTGTTCGGGAAGGTGTTAAAGATCACAGAGCGCTATTCGAAATGAGAATGGTCCACATTTAGCCCTAATCGCAGCATTATTGCTCTCTCCTCCCCCTCTGCTTTTCCCTTTCCTCTGACACAATAAAAAAGGACGAAAAGAAGAAAAATGGCCAATTTGGGCTTGTGGAGGTCTTGTTAAAGGTCATTAAGCAGCAAGTCTGAGGAGCTGAAGCTCATCGAAATAGCAAGTGTTTAAGCTCGAGGTCAGTCCTGGAGTTAGTGAACTTAATGAAGGGGAAAGATTAAGAATTATCAGCGCGGCACTCAAGGAAGTATAGAGTACGAAGAGCTCTTAAAGCCGGGCATCGGTATAGCAGCCATTGGCAAGTGTACGCCAGTGGTGGAGGAGATGTACATTTGATATGTACACTCTCGCCTCGAATCAGAAAATTGTGGGTTCAAGCGCGGCAGTTTGAACTGACGCTCTCAGCTGACCCTCCAGCCCAGCACTGAGGGAGGAATGCATTGTTAGAGACACCGTCTTTCGGATGAGAAGTTAAACCAAGCTCCGGTTTACCGGTTCAGGTGGATGTGGAAAATCCCACGGTACTATTCAAAAAGGGGGTTCTGCACCCCCACTCCCCACCCCCCCCCCCCTCCATGTCCTGGCCAACATTTCCCCAGATAAAATAGGTCTCTCACTTCACGTCTGCGTCCAAATTTGTCGCAGCATTCACGTACAAATACACAGTCACCACAGTCTACAGCTAACTGTTGTGAGCATCTTTTACAGTACATATTGCAAACATTTACTGATATAGAGTGCGGGTGTCTAAGAGGCTGCCAACTCAATGTCAGGGTTAGAATCATGAACCGTGAAGACTGGGGCCATTTGCCCCATCGATCCGGTCTCAGTTCTCAAAGCAAAATGTTCTGCCCTGCCTCTCACACTGTTTTTGTTTCCTGGAGAAATCGTTGCCTTTCATCGTTCTTTGCAGCATTACCATCTGCTACCGTTCCTCAGCCTGTGCGGTTTTGGCACTCACTGGGCTGCTCATCCTGGTGACGTTTTCTGCCTGCTATTGGGCTTACGAACGGTGAAAAGTCTCACAGAGACACACACTGCACTGCCGTGGCATCAGCTGCAAATCAAAATGTCCTTGGCAATGCAACATGGCAGCCTTAGAATGGTGTATTTGGCTGTTCCTGATTGTTAAACGCCCATTCACACTATCCCTTTAAAATTGCTGGCAAATAAATGGGAATAAAAAAAAATCAAGCATTTTATGCTCTTGCCTAAAGAGATAAATGGTGGAAGACGGCGACGTTGGAATTTTTTTTAGCTCCCGTTTATAGTGCAGACTGTACAGATAGCTAACTCTACAGTGATGGGGGAAGTTTTCAATAGGATGGGCTATAAAAAGAGGCAATAGCCTCTCCAACATCCCTATAAATCAGCGTTGTACATCAAAGGCAGCAAATTCATAGGCGCAAGTTTATGGCTCATTGGCAACACAATCCAACAGCAAAGATTAAATGACAGAATAATCAGCTGTCAATTCACTACATTTTCCCTTTGCATTAATTGAATTTATAATAGGCTACTCCTCGCTTTAAAGTTAATCATCACTGCATAAAAGTAATGTCGTTTTTATAACCAACAAGTTTGAATACTTATACACTTGCAGACCTGTACTTGGATTGATTCAATGAGGGTTTTTTTTTTGGCGTGGATGGTGATAATGCGCCAAAGTTTCAGCTCTAGAGATCACTTGGCTCGGTAGAGATGACAAACGACGAGGAGGTGGTGATTTTCTCACACTCACTCCTGCTGCTCGCACCAGCCAAAGAACAACAAGCTCGGTTGGTGTGAAGGTGACTTTCTATACTTCCAAAGCCAAGTTGATGAACTTATCCAATCAGTCCTCGGCTGATCTACATTCTTATCATCAGCCAATTGTTTCTCTGATCCTCTCGCGCTCATCAAACATTCTCTGGCAACTGAAGAATGCACAGCATGTGCAGTTAAGTTCACAGGGTAGGAATAAGCTTTGATACAGAGCCAGGAGTGTAATGGCGACTTTATAAATGGAATCTTGTTGTTGTTGTTGTTGTTCCTGCTCACACCTATCTATCTCTGCCTTACAGGCTTGACACTTCTGGGCAAATTATAATACTTGCATTTGAGATAGCGCCTTATCATGACACCGAGACGAGTCTCAGGGAATATATTGTAAAGTGAATTGACTTTGTATTTGTAGGTGAAAAGCAGCAGCCAATAGCGCACTGCAGTGTCCCACAAACAGTTGTGCATTATTATTATTATTATGATTATTAAGGGATTTTTTTTCCTCTGGAGAGCGATCCGCCATTCGACTAACAACCAGATTCCTGCTTACTGCTCGGGAAACAGAGGGGTGTCAAGTAAAGAAACTTGATTAAGGTTTCGCCCCATCCGGGAATCGAACCATAGTCCTTGCGCTTGTGAGGGGAGAGCTCGAACCAAGGTGCCATCAGATGGCACTTTGGATCGATTGGCAGCATTAATAGAAGTCACAGTCCACTTATGGCTTATTAACGGAGCCGTTACACAAATCCTGTACCAGAGTTCTCTCTCTCTCTCGAGCAAACCATTGCCTCTTGAATCCAAGAGGAATTCAGACAATTCCTCACCAGCAAAGAGTCGGTTTTGCAGTTAGGCATTGCATCCCCCAGTGAGCACATTTCTCCTTAACAGCCGTCACCATAACAACCGCATTTCTGCAACAGAACAACATATTTATTCAATCCAATTATTGCAGACAATTCCTGTTTGAACAGAGTAACCCGTTTCGCTGGAAAATTGAATTGCACGATCATCTCGGAGGAGCTTACAGTGATGTATGGGGAAACCAATTTTCTTTGCACGACGAACAGACTTAGAACTGTTATTATGGTAAATTTGCTGTAATTTTGCAGATTGATAACAGGAGTTGGATTGTACAGTATTTTCGGCTGAAATCACAACGCAAAGTGGGAAGTTGAGCTCCAGCCAAACCTATCAATTAACAGAAGCGAAACAACAGATGTCGGCCGGGAACAGTTTGGGATTTTCACTTTGAATTATTTATCAGGAATGCGCGAAAGGGAGAGATGATTTTTTTTGCATCCACCGCATTTCTCGGACGTTAAAAAAAACTAAAGACGCAGCATAACTGCGGCCAAACTTGCCCTGACGGTGAAGCAGTGAAGGAGATCGTTCTGTATGATAATATCACAGTTCTTGCAGTTGATTTAGTGCCTCAGCACATCGAGATACCTCGACCCACTTCACAGGATAGACTGTAAAGATATTTCTAGGAGAACTTGGCAACCGATTGATTTGCGCAGAGCAATGTCCCACAAACAGCCACAAAGTGAATGACCAATTTCAACCATTGTACTGTTGGCCCGGACTCCAGGAGAAACGTCTCTCTCTCTCTTTCCCAATACTGCCGTGGGAGCTTACGCATTTCACCTGAAAAGACAGCCTCGTTTGTGAACACCTACTGTCTGAAAGAACAGCACCTTCAGCATTGCAGCAGAAACCCCAGTGCTACGTTCGTGTGTTAGCCTAGACTACAACAGCCCGCTGAGCCTACAATGGCTATGAAAAGCTGAAACCTCTGACAAGCCTTTTAATAGAGTATTGGATTTTACTGGAACTTTCGGCGAGGTGAAGCTCTCCAGCGGACTGTAATTTGACTGCTGTCGCGGTTACAGTGAACAGCTTCTCTCAATTTGGTCTGCGTGGCCATTTGATACGCTCTGCGCTGCCGAATCGATGCCAAACGAGTGCAGTTCAAGCAACTTAAAACTGCTTAACGAAGCTCACAAGTTCCAGGGTGATCAACCTTTAGGCTTTGTCAAGCATTTGGAGCTGGCCACACTCCCAGCTCTGTATGGTCACAAATAATAACTGATATTTAGTGTTGGTTTAGCAGAGCTGGTCAAAAGTTCATTGAATTGCTGGCTCCATATCATCGCCTGTTAGGACAATGTTATGTAGCAGCACTCCCTGAAACACTGCCCCAATGTGAAGGGCAGGGCCTGTCACAGAACTACAACACAACAGCACGATACCTGAATCCAAGTGGGGAGGAGAAAGGTTACCATGGTGGATATCACTGAAGAACTCTTGAAACTTTTAGCAATCTACTAGGGACGCTATTATCGATTGAAGCACTCCGGGATGCTACCCCACGCGAATGCTGCCAATGGGCACTGGTAGGCCTTGGGCAAGGGATTAAACCAAATAGGAGGAAGGGTATTCGGGCGTATAGTTAAGGCTTCAAACCTGCATCCTTCCCAATCAATCGTTCACTTTGAGCCACTCAGTGTGAAATGTCCACGCATTTCTAACTCACATTTGCATTTTTTTTTTCCTCTTCTCTTCGTGGTTCTGACAAATTCTCAGCACAGAAGGAGGCTGTTCGGCATATTCAATGTTCCTAACGAGTTTCTCATTCACTGTCCCTATTAATCCCACGGCATTAATCCCCAAATGCTTATCCAGCCCCTCTTTGAAATGATCCAGCCTCAACAGCCATCTGTAATAATGAATTCTGCAGCTTACAGTACCCCATCGGCAGTCATCAAGATTAGTGTTTTTTGTATGTAGGATTTATCCTTGTAAACAAATGGAATTCGATTTTACTTAATCGACAGAAATAAAGCCAACGACACGCAATATTAAAGCCACGGGATCTTCAGATAAAATCCCCAAGAACAGGCAGAGAGTGAGACAGAGAGAGCACGCAACTCAGTTTAATGAAGGACAACACTTTAGACAATGTTGAGTTCCACCCCAGTGCCGCACTGGCAAGTCAGCCTGCGCAAGGAGCTCAAAGTGATGGGCTTAACGTAAGGGCTTGAACACCAAACCTTCCGACTCCATTAAAAAACGGTTTCCATTTCCCACTGCGTTTGCGGCACGGATCCGAAACAAGAAAAAAAAAACACGCCGGTAATCTCAGCAAACCTCCAACGCTGAGCGAGTCACGGAGGCCAGGACAGCTCTCTCCTGACACGTTGGGGAATTCATACCATCGGCATATGTTGCTATGAAAGTTTAAACACTCAAGTTGCACAGTGAACCCTAAAATATTCCATTTGCAATACAACCTGGGACACTTCAGCCATTAGCATACATTAACTGTCAGTTTAACACACCCTCCTGTCACAGATTACAGCGAGAATATAATTATTCGCTATACCTTGGCAGAGCACCACAGTGTGTTAGTTTCCGTGAACGTGGGGATCGGCTTGCAAAGTAGAACATGACAAACGTCTCTCAAGCTCCAATTTACAAACCTCTCGAGAATGCATTTAGCGCTCTATTTATCCAGCATACGTTAAATACCAGCTGTCATATCGGCACAATGAATTATGAAGAAACGCGGTGACTCAGTTGGTAAAGACGCCACCCAGATTTGGAGAGCATTTCCCACCCCAATATTCTGGGTATTGGGAGGTCCTCATCACTTTTGTCATTATAATAATACTCCCATTTAATATGGCGCCTTATCAAGTCATCAAAATGTCTCAAAGCCCTCGACAGGATTTACTGTCAGGTGCAGTGACCGAGTGTTTGACTTGCGGGCCTTCTGGAAAACGCACGCGAGATTGGATTGACTTTGATTTCTCCACACACCTAGGCTGCTAACGCTCATTACCTGAGCTCATTCATGAAGAATAGCTACAGGGCTCGGGCGAATTGCTCTCCGATTCGCAGCCCAGTCAGGAAGTGTTAGGAGGAGAAGCACAAACCCTCAGTGAGAACAGAGTTCCAACTTCAGTTTCAAATTTCTCCTACCCAAGCCTCGTCGTGTCAGACAACATCACTTGTTAGTACCAATTCTGGACGTAAGAGAACATTTATATCTAAAGCCCACCATCTGCGGGTGCAGACACCATCCAGACAATTCTGAGAGTTTCTCGGGCGAAAGTGCACCTTTAGTCAAGAACATTTTGACATCAAAAAAGCACAAAATTAGGTTCCTGTTCTTGTTAACACTGTGGCTAAAGCCATAAAGCTTTTAAGCAGTTTGAATAGTGTTCAGGAGGATGTGGGTTTGTAATTACAGCCAATGCAATGTGAAACATCCATAACGTTTATTGAATGAACGTACTTTGATTGTGTATCCAATCTCTCCGACTCATTTACAATTCATGCCGTAAAGTCGTTTGACACGGGACAAGAAAGGTCATCAAGGGCACGGAAGGGGAGGCGAGAGTGAAGCAAGTCACACGCAGAAGTTTGAAGGGCGAATGGTACATCTCTCTCCTCTCCGCCAAAAATACTATGAGGATTCAGGCCTCGTCTGTCCCAAATTGGGATGTTTCAGTTGTCCGACTATCTCGCTCTGAACAAATGCAGTGGGTTTTTTTCCTAACACGACTTGGTGATGTTAACACAGCTCCATTTCTGAAATCTACCAAAGATTGCTGTAAAAAAATCGGTCCCTGGCAAATCACTCCTTCGCAATGCTTTTTGATGACTCCGAAGCAGACAGGCTCCTTGACGCATTTTGTGGGGCACCGAGAACAAACAGCACTGAGCCAGTCATCGGAAAACAAACCGGAGGCAATGGCAAATCCATTAAAGTCTCTTTACAAATCTCTCGGACACCCTCGCCACCTCAGATTACTGTGTTATAGTATCCCTAGCAAGCGGCAACCTGTGTAAAACACTTCCTCTCCCACTTCAACAACATGCTTTTGTTCAGCTCCAAAATCCAGCATTAAGGAAGGCCGGAGTCTTATCCTATTTTCTTGGCAAGGATTATCCTTTCGTACAAAACTGTCGAAAATAAATGGCTTCAACAATCCTCCCCTCATGCAGTATGTATGATGCACTTGTTCGACCAATAATTCTGTTGCTGCTTTCCTTTTGCCTCACAAGACTGAGAGTCAAGGTTGAGGACCATTAAAATAGATAGTAAAACCAGTGGATTATTTAAGAGGTCTCACAAAAGAGGTGAATCGAATGGGCTGTTTGTGTTTTGGCCTCCCAAGTTTTGAAGTCCAAATATGCTCTCCAGGCAAACATCAGAATTTGTATTGTATATATTTATCTTATATTTACGTTACTTTAGAAGTTCACAGGAGATTGCTCAAGTGGGCAAGTTTATGAATCTTCCTCATTTCTCAGACAACTAACATTCAAGCACGTTGCAAACCAGCCCCCACCCATCAACTCACAATAATATTAATAATCCTTGCATTTGATAATAGCACTTTTTCACGTCTTCTCGACATCTCAAAGCGCTTCACAGAATAGACCGTAAAGTGAACGGACTGTATATTTGTGGGCGAAACACGGCAGCCAATTGCGCACAACCGCGTCCCCACAAACAGTTGTGGATGGAAGTGACCAATTTTATTATTGTTTTTTTTGAAGGATTATCATCAGGCATGTGGAGTAAGGAAACTTGCCCAAGGTTTCGCCTGGCAGGGGAATCGAACCCAGGTCTCTCGCTTGCGAGGCGAGCACTCTAACCACTGAGCTACAGGACTCACATGTGACCAGTTGCAGAGTCTCTATGGCCCAACCTGGCTGAGATCATGAAACTTAATAGACTTGAGATTGAGCGTGGAACTCAGTTCAGGTGGTGGGCTAACAAAATAATAATCCTTGCGTTTGATATAGCACCTTAACACATCTCAATTCACAGGTGTTTACTGTGAAGTGTATTTGCAGGTGAACACAGCAGCCAATTTGTGCAGAGCCATGTCAACAAGGATAGCCATGAAGTGAATGAACCTTTTTTTGGTACCCGGGGGAATTGTTGGCCAAGACACCAGGAGAAACTCCCTTCTTGTTTCGAAAGAGCAACGCTATGTCCACCTTAACCAGTCCAAAGGGATTTGGTTTAACTTCTCAATCAGGGCTCCACCAATACCGCACTAGAGGGTCAGCCTGGACTTCTGATTTTCACTGAATTTAAACTGGAGTAATTCCGATGTTAAATTCTTTTTCTCCTATTTTTTGAAGGAATACATAAAATAGACCAAAATACCCAGGTATTTGCTTTCTGCATTAAATACCTACTTTAATAATAAAGGGAAAAAAATAGATGCAGCCAATCTAAACATTCCCCCAAAAGGTTTCTTTGCAAAACATGTTCAAATCTTATTTTTGCACAGCAACTTGCAATCTTGCAGATTCCATCCCTTCGAAACCCACTTTCAGACATCACTGCTCTGCACAAAGCAACGTGGCAGAGAAGGAAAAAAAAAATGGGAGTCAATTGTGCAATGCCTATTTTAATTAACTTCTCCTGGCCCTTGAACTCTACAACTTATAGAGCTCAATGCTTCTTTTCTTCCACAGTTCTTTTTAAAAACGTTGGCTTTGCTAATTCAGTCATTGCTACTTACAGACACATGCTCTCCTTCTGACCTGTTTGGAAAGCAAGGCTGCTTTGTCTCATTGTTTCAGTAACTCGATTGAGTGGAAAAACCCATCAATTTACACTGAACAACACAACGCTTATAGAGAGCGGCGTGCATTGCTGTTTGGCCTCTTCTCATTGACTTCGCTATCCATCCACCAAACCCTCCAGAACATGCCCTTCACATGGGGTCGTTAAAACATGTTTTTTTAAAAAATCCCTTTTTGCGCTCCAGTTTATTCCCTCTCCCTTAAAGTCATCTCAAAAAGAATTCCATTCCTACCTCTCATCTTGCTTTATTGCCCATCTCCACTTCCAATGGACTATTGCAATGCCCCCTCGCTGGTCTCCTCAGTTCCACCACACTCAAAATTCAATTAATTCAAGAACTCCTCCGCCCGGATTCTCACCCGGAAAACTCTGTACCCCCATCACACCGGTCCTTGCCAGGCTCCACTGGCTCCCAATTACGGAACGGATCGATTTCAAGATCCTCTCGCTCGCTTTCCAATCCCTTTGTGCCCTCGCATTTCTCTACCGCTCCGATCTGCTTACCCCCCACCCGCTGCCTCCGCTCGGCTGGCTCCAACCTCCTGTTTGTCCCTCATCTCCTCCTCTCCACCATCGGTGGCCGTGCCTTCAGCCGCTACGGCCCAAAACTCTTGTAACTCTCTCCCTCAATCGCTCCGCCCCCACTTTCAAATCCTCGTAAAGACCTTCCTTTTTGATCGTGCTTAGGGTCACCTTCCAATTCCCTCTACCCGTGGCTCGGGTCAGAACCTACCACTGTCGAGCGCTCCAGGACACGGCCCCATGTGAAGGGCGCTATATAAATACAAGTTGTGGTGGTTGTTGTTGTTGTAAATGCTAAGCACAATGAGGCAGCTGCTCATGGTAGTTTGCTTCACACTTTGTGTAGAGAAATAACCACTTATTATCTCTGTTTAAATTCATTTTATGGAAATCTCTTACAGCATCCACAGCCGATTCTTGTGAGACTCTAGAACTTTTGTGTTGGAACTTGAGTCACTCCTCGCTCCACCTCTGTGACCCCTTTATCAACCTGTCCACATTTCCGCACCCGGTCCAACCCCACCATTGGCAGTCTGGCCTTCAGCCTCTCTGCCCCTCAACGCCATCCCACATTCCCTTCGCCGGGCTCCCTCCCTTGCCTCGTTCAAGGCAGGTAACAAGACCCTCCTCTTCGACCACGCCTTCCGCCATCCTCCTACCTTCCCTTATCCCAACCGCTCCCCCCATCCCCCAGCTTGTGTCCAAATCAGTGACTGTCCAGCGCCTTGGGACATCCTCCCGACGTGTAAATGTAATTTTGCATTGCATTGTATCGACACGACAACTGCCTCACAGCAACTCGTTGAACTGTGCTGCACGTCTGCTTCTAACTCGGTGGAAAAACAATCTCCTGTGTGTTGGAGAGCTGCATTTCTCAATATAAAAATACACGGTTGATTCGCCTGCAGCCAGGGTTCCTTCGAGAGAAAATTTCCGCTCGTGTCTCGGTCATCGTTCCTTTGGGGATTGGCTCTTAACTTACCCTTCAGCAGTTTATTTATTCTAAGTACATCACCTCCCCCAACTGGTACAACATGGCAACTACAGTCTCTGCACGGATTGCGCAGAATAACAAACTCCAAATAATTCGGGAAACATTTTGAGTATTTTACTAGAAAATAGAAATGCAGAGCGATGGCTTTGGTTCAATGTGTGCGTTTGCGGTTGAACTGGCAAAACCCAAATGAGAAACACCATCCTTGGCGTTCCTCAATTTTTGTTGAGGAACGGCAAAAGATATTTTTGCGTGGACTTTTTTTTGCAGCTGCAATAATTTAAGTTGTTGAAAATGCTGAACGTACTGGCAGACGTTTACTGAACGGCCCGCGATTTCGAGAAGCTCAAGGATGTCCGTCACCATTCGTTGGAGATGCAAATTCTCGCTAATGGACAGCAACACGACTTCCTCAGGGCGTATCCCTGGGAATGGGAAGTGGGGGATGGAGATGGGGGGGGGGGGGGGTGGGGGGTGGCAATTAGCAATTTAACCAGTCATGAGTTGTGGGACGTGCCACTTGCCAACTGCCCACTCGACATCCCGGTGCTGACAGCCTCAGGAGGCAAACTCAGTGGTCTGTCGTAACACGCTACAGGTTCAGGCTCAATGTAGGGTGTTGGTGATATAACACTGGCATTCTTCGAACCCTCAGCTCAAAGCAAACTGCCAGAATCACGACAAATTCCTCCAGTCTCCATGAAGGAGAGCGTCAAGACAGCTACTCAATTTAACACCTCCAGTAAAGGTTGGCACCTCTTTGCAATGCAGTGTTCCTGCATCAAAGCATCAGGGCAGACAAGGAATTCAAAGCCCCCAAATGGATCTGGAACCCACAACTTCCTGACTCGGAGACGAGAGTGCTGCTGACTCAGCCAGGTTGCTGAAACTGTCGAGTCTCCTTGTGTTTGGCTGAGGACGTGAAGCTCATGTCGTTACACGACTATGTGCCCAACCGTTAACCTCAGCACCATTTTACACACACACAAAAAAAATAACTTTACTCAAGAGCTTTGAGACGTTTTTATATGCATTTCTTTTCAGTCCTGGAAACTTTGAGGCGCTTTGAGGTTTCAAACAACAACAATGAGAACCGTAACAATTGAGGAATTCGCATGATTTACACATAAAACAAGAGACTCAAGAGTGTGTTTACAAGATCACAAGATTGGTTCAGATAAAGAAGGTCCTTTCGCCCATTTGATCTCACCCACTCATCACACCAACCACCTTTTCATTTAAAAAAAACAAAATTAACTCTCTATCCTGGCCTCAAGGAACCTTCTTGGCAACCTGATCCAGTCATTAAGTTGCAATATTTTCTGGTAGATCTTACAATAGTCTTACTGAGGGTTTCAGATGACTACAGGAGCAACGCGAGAGCTGTTTATAATTATACTTTGAACCCTGAGCTGAGATTACCGCCTTGAAATCATTCCAGGTCATCAATTATTTTCATTCGATATCCGTCAAGCGGTCTTAGCTGTTGTTATTCCATTCAAAGTCGCTTTGTCAACAGCTAGTGCAGCTCCAAGTCACTGATGGATAGCAAAGATCACACCCCAGGACAGATATCATTGCTTCGAGACTCTTGTGTAATAACCAACACCTTATAACATGAAGCCAGCGCAAAGCGATCTGCATCATTGCTGCTTGCTGCAACACTGATTTTAATTCAAAAACAAAAGATTTCTTCTCCGAACACCTCCACTTACCCAAAAGGACACGTGAGGAGCTTTGAGTTGTGGTCCTGATGCGAAAGGCGTTACACAAGCGTAAAATTGCTGTTGCTGATGAACATACCAACAACCAAACAGAATATGCCCTGACACCACCCTCAAATATAGTCCACATGATGGACCTCTCTCACACGCTCAGCGGTTTTCCTACTGGAGCAGAGATCTGGGTGAAGCCTGGAGCCTCCCATTGGGGTTTGCCATCACCGAAGCCACGACATTAACTCGGCTCGCCACGAAGCAGCTGACGTCTCTGAAACATGGGATAACGAGACGGTGTAGAGCGGAGACGGGCAAACAAAGGACATTCAGATATCAAAGGCCACACAGCAACAGCACAATTACACTCGAGCAAGAGGACATGGGTTTAATATAATAATAAGCCTTGCATTTGATATAGCACTTTATCAAGCTTTCAAAACGTCTTGAAGCACTTCACAGAATATAGTGTAAAGTCACTGTATATTTTGTGGGTGAAAGGGCTGTAAAGGGCTAATATCAGAACAGACACCAGGAAATTTTTCCTTCGCCAGAAGTTAATTAATTAATGGTTGCCAGGAAGGGAAGTTGAGAAGACTACGACACTGGATTGATTCATTTATATATCTATATAAAAAAAAGCTCAATGCTGTAATGTGAAGATGGAGCCATGAGGTCAGATGGGCCAAAGGGGCCTTCTTCATCCGAACCGATCTGGTTACCTTACCCATTGCGACTTGCGACGTTCCACAGACTTCATCTGGATGTAGGACAGCGGCTGGAGGTGATGCTCCATTCTCACTGTGAAGAGGACAAAGCTTGTGTGAACGTTAAGAAGCGAAATCACCGATCACCATGTCAACAATTCCAGCTTCCCACTCGAGAGGCCTGAAAAGCATCCTCGGTCAGGCTGACTGATACTGCAGCACATCAGGAGATCAAACACGAGCATGAGGGAGAGAGGAAAAAGAAGAGACGTTTTCAAAATAATCACGATTCTGTTCTCGCTGAAATCATGTACGAGAAGGAAAGAGACCCAGACTGCAAAACCTTGAAAGGGTCTTTTCAGCCGCAGAAGCCAAATCGCACTCAATGCACAAACTAAAGAAGTTGAGGTAAATTGATAATCCTCGCATTTGATACGAATCACATCGGGTGGACATCTCAAAGTGCTTCACGGGATTTACTGTAAAGTGTAGCGACGGGGCATTTTGTCGGTGAAAAAAAATATATATCGATGGCAATGAATAATCGGTCAGCAGGTTGGGGAAAAAAGGGATCTTATAATGGGAACAAAATATCTTTATTCGAAACTGAATGTCTACAATCAGCAATAATATGGCTTAAACCGTGTGCTGCTTCTTACACTGATCACGGAGGAAGGTCCTGTAGTTCTGACCTTTATAATACGTGCCCCCGAGAACATTCAAAGGTTGTCCCCTCCAGTGGACAGGGAGAAGCGGTTTGGTATTTCTGAATCGATTTGAAAACGCGTGGACCTGCGTTCGGATGCAGAGGCCGCATTCTGGCCAGGATTGGGCAGAACCGACACCGATCGTCTCAGTGGCTTCCCACCTCGCCGTGCTGTGCAGTTTACACCCATCCCTACGGCCAGCTCTGGAACATAAGGAAAAGAGGTTCATTATTGCACCCATTCAGCTCAGATCTTAAAAAAAAATAATAATTTGGTGACTCAATCCACGATTGTTTGTGGGACATTGCTGTGTGCACTTGGCTGCCACGTTTGGCCCAAAAACCACGCAGTAAATTCACTTTACAGTATATTCTGTGAAGCGCTTTGCGAATACGTGATAAGGCGTTATATCAAATGCAAGGATTATTATTATTATTAGCATCAATTTAATAGGAGTTTGATGGGGTTGTTCAATGAAATCACAGGTGATAGCACTCTCGCCTTCGAGTTAGAAGGTTCAAGCCCACAGTCTAAGCTGATAGTCCAGTGCAGTTCGGGTGTGAGGGAAGTACTGTATGATCTGAGAGGCCACTCTTCGGATTAGACATGTAGTCATGTCCTGTCGGTCTGCATATGCGGATGTTAAGGATCCCTTAGCACTATTCGAAAAGCGAAGGGTGTTTCTCTTGGTGTCCCGACCATCAATCATCCAGATAAAATCGATCATTCAAGTGGCTGATTGCGGGATAATGCTGTGGGCAAACTGGCTGTCGTGGTCACCTACAGATACAGTCACTCCACTCTACATTAAAATCCTGTAAAGCACTTTGAGATGTTTCGAAGATGTAACGAGGTGCTACAGCAAACGCAAGGACCATTACCTTTCGTGGGTTCTGGTCTGTCCCGATGACACAGGTCTTGCCAATTGCCACAGAATGAGGTTGAGTTTGTGGTCGACTGTAATCTCTTTGTGCTAAATTATGGCGAGAGAGAGAGAGAGAGAGAGAGAGAGACACGTTCAAGCAAGATCTGCAAAGGCAGCGATCATCACATATACATTTTCAAGATGGAGGTAGATAAATATTTGTTAGGTCGGGGTATCAAGGGATATGGGGCAAGGGCAGGTAACTGGACTTGAGGTACAGGTCAGCTATGATCTTATAAAATGGCGAAACAGGCTCGAGGGGCTGAATAGCCTACCCTGTTTCTATGACCATGTTTCGATGCATCTATGTATGTGTCCTGGCTCAGGGCTGACATGCACGTCTCATGTACAGAGGCAAACACCGTGGTAGTAAATTACAACAGATCAGGGCTGACCTATTAATGCGTGTGAAGACCAGCAACTTAAGACTGCCTCGACACTGTGCTTTTACTGTAAATGGAAAGCAATCATGGTAAGAAATCACACCTAATTGTTGGTTCGCTGGCTGATCAGGGCATTGCTGACTAGGGGTTACTTGCTCCCAGTCTCTGAACAATTCTCACCACCACCCACTCACACACCCACCCACACACAAACAAACAAACAAACAATTATTACCTGCTCATCCTCCTGTTGAGCTTCGGTAACAAAGGGCGTTTACTGACAGGCACGAAATCTACAGGAGGAAACGAGGAGAAAATGTTCGAAATGTGAGAATCTGTACTCTTCAGCATCCGACACCTTCTGAAAACATGCAGTTTCCTCTCTGCATCTTTCAAAGAGCAAGTTTTACATCACTGATATTGCTCTGGTGTCTACCCCCGCTGTACACTCCGATTGTAAAGATATAAAGAGTTTCTGCACGAACACAGTTCTCAGGAGTTTACCTGCAATAGCAATGTGTCTCTGCAGTCTGTCACCCCCCTCTTTGACGGACTGCGTAGGCGTGTTTCGGTCGAGGTGGGCACAACCTGCTCTCGCGATCGGCACAGCTTGAAACCAACAATAAGAGTGATCCTGGGATGTCTCCGGCTGCTGTACAGTGTCTCTAAGAACAAAAAAAAGCTTGAGAAAGTCCTCAGAATCCATCCTCACGGGGATAGCGCCTGCAGTCCATTCCAATCCACACCAAGTCTAAGCTGACACTCCAATGTTGTGCTGGGGGGGTGGGGGGGAGTGTTGCACTGTCAGAAGTGCCGCCCTCCGAATGAGACGTTAAACCGAGGTCCTGTCTGTCTGTGCAGGTGAGCGTTAAAATCTCGAGGCACTATTCATCCTCACCTACAATCCCCAAGTTTTTTTAAAAAAAAGGTCACTCGCTCCATGGCTGGCTGTGGGGTGACCTCTGTGGCTGCCGTGTTTCACCCACAAAATACAGTCAATCCATTTTACAGTATATAACAACAACAATAATAATCCTTGCATTTGATGTAGCGCTTTTCACGTCTTGGAGACGTCTCAAAGCGCTTCACAGAATACGCTGGAAAGTGAATTGACCGTATATTTGTGGGCGAAACGCGGCAGCCGATTGCGCACAGCAGCGTCCCCACAAACAGTCGTGGATTGAAAATGACCAATTTATTATGGTTTTGTTTTAAACAATACTGTGTATCCAGTGAAGCGCTTTGAGACGATGCGATAAGGCGCTGTATCAAATGCAAGGATTATTATTAACACACACACACACAAGATTAGTGTATCTCCAGCTTCTTTTTCTTTGGGAACCTCCACTTACTTTTTACACCTCAGAACCTTTCGTTTCGGAGACCACTCAGCCCTGTTCCTCCACCAATCTCTCCGCACCAGTTGGGTCTCGGCTTTGGCACACCCCTCCGGGACCAAAGCGGGTTTGAGCACTTGAAGCTGCGCGTTTATATCGTAGATCTCGCCGCACATCACCACCCGGGCAGCTCGAGCACAGCTCAGGATGTTCCTCACTCTCTGCGACCGGCTCTGCTTCTCGAGACGAGCAGAAGCATCGCATGAGGTCTTCAATTGAGGTTTGGTGTCCTTTCCCTGCAGGGACAGCTGGCTGCCATCCATTGCTCTTACAGTGGGTAGAACAGCCTGGTCCAAAACACATCGCAACAACAGCCATAACTTACATTTCTGTTAAGATAACATCCGAGCGCTTCACGGTGACAGGGTTGGGCGCCAACCGAGGAGGAAGGGTAAAGGGGGAGAGGAACTGTGTTGCTGGCACTATGGATGGATCTTTGTGTTATTTTCAATGGGTTCTCCATTGCTCGCATTAAATCCAGACAAAAACTGGTTCAAAATCTAATCTCCAGGATGTGAATTCAGACACGGGTTCAGGTCAGCGAATCGTTACCTTGGTCTCTAAATTCTCCCGGCTGTTTTCATTCAGAGAGGCGCCCACACACTGCCTGGCATCTGCCATCTTTGGATCCTGGATCAAAGTCGCATTAGGTTTCACTGCCTGGAGACAGACGTGGGTAGTGGTACATAATTAACAGCCAGTTAGAAGCAAAACACTATTATTTCAGCACACGTGATAATAATAACCCTTGCGTTTGATATCGCGCCTCATCACATCGTTGAGACATCTCAAAGCGCTTCACAGAATATACTGTGAAGTGGGGTGACTGTATATTTTGAGGGCGAATTGGACCCAAACAATCCTGGCCAACCGTTCCGCAGATGAAATTGGTCATTCGTTTCCATGGCCATTTGGGGGACGTTACTGTGCGCACATTGGTTGCCACTTTCGCCTACAAATTCACTGTTTCGCCTACAGTCACTGAGCTCGACAGAAAATCCTGTGAGGTGTGTCGATGACGTGATAAGTCTCTAGATCAAAAGGCAAGGATTAAACTATTATTATCACAACGCCATTTGGGGTAAGACCATTAAGAAGCAGGTACTGTTTTTGCATTAGGTATTAGCCTGAATGGTACTTTCTGAGTCACGTGGTTGTAACATTGACTTAGAATTGCTGACGACTTTGACTCCGGGTTTTAGACAATACAAAGAGGCTGAATACAATGGCGTGATGATATCTCGCCCAGCTGGCCTAACGCACTCACAGTGTTATCAAAATGATTTTTCATTCATGCCATTTGCTTGGACTACAATGTTGGCAAAAAATTCACCGCTTCGCACCTCAGGAGATAAGAACTCGTTGCAGTCTGATGAGAACTCGCTGGAATCCGTCAATGAAGACCTCAGCGAAACCCTCCTGTGTAAAGTGAAAGCAAAGCTCACATTCGTTTGAAGTACATTATTTGCTTGATCGGGACTTCAGTTTTACTCTGGTGTTTTTTTTTTAATCACTTCAATTGACAACAAACAAAACGGCAGGAAATAATAATGTAGGCACACACAGGGCTCAAAAAACATTCGGTACCTCAAGTCACTTCTATAAATTTTAGAATCAAGGACATTACTTGCGTTGTGTGGCTGGACTGGGCATTGTGTCATTTTCACACTGTTTGTGGGTGCCTTTCTGAGCTCCCTTGGTGAGCATCAGAGAAGCTTTTGACCCTTTGAATGGATACTGCTCTCTCTGAACGCACACTTGGGTTTTGGACCTCCTGAGTCTCTCTCTCGCTTCAGCAGGTCCTTTGGTCGAGGTCAAAGGCAGCGAGTGGTTTGTCCGTGAAAAGGAATAAAAGTATCTGCAAATAAAGCAGAAGGCTATGAAGGTATCTCACATTTTACGTTACTCAGCACTCCTTATCGTGTTGTTTTCCTCCAGAGTCAAGTACATCAGTGTGCAATGAACAATATTATCTGTGCATTTTATATAGTGCCTTATCATGTCGTCGGGGCATCTCAAAGCATTTCACAGAATATTACAATGACTGTGTATTCTGTAAGGCAAACGTGAGAGTCAAGTTGCACACAACTAATATTCTACAAATAGACATGAAGCGAATGATTGATTTTATCTGGTGGGGTTGTTGGCCAGCACAAGATATTCCCTCAAACCTTTCCCATGTCCGCTGGTGAGCGATAAACAGGATAGAGGAGAAGGAAGGATTGAATCGTTGGCTGGCAAAGCAGCAGGAAAAGAAAATGTATTATTTTAAAATGAGTCCCCCCAAAAATAGCTTGCGGTGAATCGAAAGTAATGGATTCCTTTTTTTGTGGTGGCTTTAACAAAACCGGGTCAAATTCGCAAATTATTCCGCGAGTTGCAAGTCCCAATTCGATTGTAGCTTTCAAAAGGGAATCGAATAGGTACTCGAAAAGGGGGGAAAAAAACTGTGCAGGACTCTGGTAAGAGCGGAGGGAGTGTGAGAGCTCCTTCAAAGAGCCGGCACAGGCCTGGGCACGATGGGTCGAATGGCCTCCTCCTGTGCCGTAAAATAATAATTAACTGCATTTGACACAGTGCCTGATCACGTCTTCGAGACGTCCCAAAGCCGCTTCACAGGACATAGCATTAAGCGAACTGACGCGGCAGCCAATTGCACCAGACAGCGTCCCCCACAAACAGTCGTGGGTTGAAGTGGGGGCGGGGGGCGGTTTTTCCCCCCCCCACCGCCCTTGATTGATTCCAAGTCGCACGTCTCACCTGCTCGTCTTTCCGTACTCGTCCTTGGCCGTTTTCTTGGTCACCGTCCGGCTCTGGGACCTGCCTTCGCTGGTGATGGCGCTGACGGAGCAGGAGTGCTCGGTGTTGGCCGCCAGGCGCCTGGCAGTGAAGGAGCGCTCGGGCCCCATGTAAACCACCTGCCCGTTCAGGCACAGCTCGAAGTTGAAGAGCCTGCCCAGCGGCACCTGAGGCACATCCCAGGTGATAAACATCTCGTTCCTCCCCAGCACAGTGACCGCCAGCTTGCTGGGTGCGTGGTCACCCGGGCAATCCGTGCGAGCGCTCAGCAGGGCTCGCTCCCCCCGCCCTCGGCTGGTGACGGCGCACACCCCGAACTCGTAGCTGGTGGAGGGGGTCAGGCCGCTCACGATGCACGTCAGCTGTGAGGTGGTTTCGATGGCCTGCTCGCCCTTCTGCACCAGGTAATACTTGATGACTCCGTTGGACTGGGCTGGCGGGTTCCAGCCCAGCTTGACCTGGGTTGGGGTGCAACCCACCAGCCGCAAGCGGAGAGGTTGACTCGATACCGACCCCACCGCGGTAAACGCGGTCACATCGCTGCAATGGCCGGCATCCCCCTCGGTGGAAACGTGAAGTCTGAAGGCGTACTTTTCGCCACGCTTCACGTCCGACAGCAGGCAGTCTCTGCCGGAGCCCTCGTACAACACTTGGTCTCCATTCAACAGCCTGAAATCACAGCGAGAGTTGAGGACTGATTGACCGGCTGAGCGGATACGTCTCTCAATGTCAAACAAGCTGTAGGCATTCGTGGCCAGGGCTCCTACAGTTACCCACGCATGCTTAGTCGGTTACGTTAGCTCAGTTACACCGCAAGGGGTTGAGAGCAGATAGTCCGACTGGAATTGTACTACGTCACAGGAGGGAGTTCCTTCAAGACATCGCAAAGCGCGGTATACAATAAGCAAGAACCCTGTTGTTAGTCAATTGACAGATCGCTTTTCAGGGGGTGACAATCCACGACTGTATGTGGGGACGCTGCTGTGCGCAACTGCCTTCCGCGTTTCACCCACGAAATACGCACAATCAACTCACTTATTAGGTATATTCTGTGAAGCGCTTTGAGACGTCTCAAAGACGCGATCAGGCGCTGTGTCAAATGCAAGGATTATTATTATTATTATTGTGCTGTAAAGTGGACTGACCGTGCAATTTTTTGGGCCAAACCACACGAGGCGCTTTCTCACCTGTACGTGATCTCCAGGCCGCTCTCGGGCACGACCTTGCTCCAGGTGATCCTGATCGAGTTCGTGTTCGGCACTTCTGCCCGAGGAGGCGTTGGCTTGGAGAGAGGCAGCAGTTTTCTCAAGGTGACGTTCACTTCCTCCAGGAGGTCCTTCCCAGCAGTTAGCGAACAGGCCACAGTCTGTTCATTTGGGACACAAGTTGAAATAATCTCACTTTATGAATGGTGTCGTGGTCAAGGAGCTGAGTTTACACATTTGCACTCTCATGTTCCAGTTCTGCTCGACTCACACACAGATCCTACAAATTATAAGCCCTACATAATACTGTCATTTCGCCCACAAAATACATTGTCAATTCACTTCACAGTGTATCCCGTAAAGCACTTTGAGATGTCTCAAAGACGTGATAGGGGGCTGTATCAGATGCAAGGATTATTATTACGACATCGGGACCTTTGAGGTTTTGGTTCGTACCGGCTGGAAATCCAGTGCAATGCTGGGGCCACCCTGTATTGTCACAAGTGCCATTCTTTGGACCAGGCGTTAAACCAAGATCGGAAGGTTAGCAAGTGGAATGTAATCTTCCACCGTAGCGTCAGCCTGGACTATGAGCTCAAAACTGCTTACCTTTAAAAGTGCCGTTAGCTTCGGGTGCGCTCGAAGTTTGACAACCCCGCTTGGTTGGCTGGCTAACACTTTCAGCGTCCTGCGGAAGAGAATACAAAGTAAACACCGAAACGCAAGGAAATTGCCTTACGGACACTTGCGGGCTTAAGAGTTCCAGGTATGCATTTGGTAGACCTTTTCAAAAAAAAAAATCAACGCCTAGAGAAGCAAAGCAATTGGGTGGTTTTAATGGATGAAACAGTCCAGATTGTTTTATGTTAGAAGAATGCTTTCAATTTCCCAGAGGTCTTTTATGATTACACATTGTCAACCTAGGCCTTTAATTGCTCAAATGTATGGAGTACATTAATAACAACAAAAGGAACCACACTTCGCTGGCAGGTTAAAGATTTAATGCGAATGCAATCAGCATGCCACACCAGTCAGTCACACTGAATCATCAAAGTCCCACAGTCATCATACGCTTAATGGATTGGCAATCTCTTTTAAACCACCGCATCATAGGAAAGTACTTACTGACTGCCGCACGCTGCTGTCTGATGCAGAAAATGCTGCGCTTTGAACGTTTCAACGCACACCTTTACATATTCTGCATTGAGTTGTCAGGCAAAAAAATAAACGAATTAAAATAAAAGGACGTCACTTTCAGAGGCCCTGCAACTGCTTCGTGGGCTGAACGAAATGGCAGCCCCCAGGCTCACAATGGCCCGATGCACTCAGCCACACAGCTCAGGAAAGGTGATTCGTGATGTGTGGCTCTCGGCTGAAGGAGTGGTTCAAGTGTCCTTAGGTTTTGAGCTAGGGAAGTGGGGGTTGGTGGGGTGGCTGGGGGGAATCTGTCAGCTGTCACAAGCTCAATTTGAGCTCAGCGTGTATGCGTGCCAACCGTGGGTGAGAATAGGATGATCCTCGACTGTGAACGTCCTCAAATAGGCTGCCTACGGCACTGTCCAGGCTCACCCACAAAGAATTTGAGCAAGGATCAAGAGGGCTGCGTCAGCTCATTCAAGTGTTTTCAGGAGAGAAGGGGGTAGAAATAATAATAATAATCCTTTCATATTGCACTTCATTACGTCTTCGAGACGTCTCAAAGCGCTTCACAGAATATACTGTGAAGTGAATTGACTGTATATTTTTGTGGGTGAAACGCGGCAGCCAATTGCGCACAGCAGCGTCCCCGCAAACAGTCGTGGATTGAAGTGACCAATTTCGTATCAGTATTTTTTTTTAGGGGAGGGATTATTACTGCCGGAAAAATGATCAACTAAGAACCGAGTTCCTACTTACTGCTGGGTAAACAGAGGCATGTGGAGTGAGGAAACCTGCCCAACATTTCGCCCTGGCCCGGGAATCGAACCCAAGTCCTCTCGCTTGGGAGGCAAGCTCTCTAACCACTGAGCTAAGTCACGTACATGGCGGCAAACCAGGCCGACTCCTGCTCCTCGGACTCCACGAGGCCACACAGAGTATCTAATACCTCTGGGAAGACCTGGTTTGTCAGAATGTGACTGTGTCCCTCTCTGTCTGTCGCCAGGCAGCTCAACGCAAAGCAAGCGTTTCTGCTTCCGCCTGTATCTCCGCTCGCCATCATCTTCTCCAACGTTTCGATCTGGGAAAAAAATAAAAGGAGAAGAGAGCGAGCAGCGACTCAGGTCAAACCTCACCCGGTCAGATCACAAGATTCATTGGATAGAACGACATATAGAAATCTCCGGCGCCTTTGGACGTCCTTGGGACGTTACATAAAAATGTTGGATCGTGTCTGTGCTGGCTCTCTCAAGAGCAATCCTTTCATTCCCGTTCACCCGGCGCTTCTGCTCGACTGGCACCGGACTCCTGCCCGTCCCACGCACCCTCCGCCCCACCACGGGAGGTCGTGCTTTCGGCCACTGCGCCCCGAAACGCTCTCCCTCATTCTTCCGCCTCGCCACCCCCTCTCTCCCCTCATTCAAGCCCCGCCTGAAAATTTAAGTCCACCTCCCACCCTCCCCCCAGCTCAGAGTCAGGCTCCACCACTGTTAAGCGCTCTGAGATGCTACTCTGCGTGGAGGGCGCTATATAAGTGCAAGTTGTTGTTGTGGTGGTTATAAGGCTCTATTGACTGCTTCGAGACAATTCAACAAGGTGATAAGGCACGACTTACGGATGCAAGGATTATACTTATGACAGCAAATCCGGAAGCAAACCTTTCAATTCCTACTTCAACACATCTGTACTGATTTCACTTTTACTTGGGATTCTACCGTTTGCCAAAACCCAGTTGTGGTTTAGGAACCTTTTGAGTCGTTCGCACCAGTGACACTGGGCAAAGCTCAGACACAGAGACGCTCCATGACTGGTTAATTAGTCAAGTGGTTGGTAAATAATAGTCTGTTTTCCCAAGCAGCGCTGCACAACCGATAAAGCCATCACAACAAAAAGCAGTCGCTTGGCAACAGCGCGAAGAGAATCACTCTAATTCAAGCAATTTTTTTTTAAAATATAAAATCTATTTTAATTTGAAGCTTAATATAGGTTGCAGTAAATTAAAGGCAATTACATTAAAGTTAAGTTAAGCAGATTCTGGGGAATCAGAAAGATTGGTCCCAACTCCCCCCCAGACTCTGACGTGATGTGAAATACATAATTGATAAAGTACCTTCCAACGCACACAGGATTAAAAAAAAAGGTTGACACACAAAAGAAAAAATCAGACAATGCTCAGCTTGTCAGACACGATGCAGCACGTAAGGTGCACTCTTTACATGCTCAAATGACATTTGTAAGCAGATCCAAGTGCGTATTAACGAAGGAACACAGGAAGACAGACACTCTTGGGTGGTGAATTAATGTCCTGCTCGCTTCACACTTAGCTATGAGCGTGTGAAAGGGAATTCACAGGCAGATTTGGGCAAAACGGTCACACCAACACAAATAAGCTGGAGTCTGTTCCACAACACTGCACTCTCGAAAACATCACAAAAAGCCTCCCGTTTCAGCAGATAAGGGACGATTGGATCGGGGCCAAGAATAAAGCGTATTCTGAGCAGATAACTGCACAGGAGTCTGGCCGATGGGGAACCTGAAAGCGTTGAAGAACCTTTCATCATTCAATGAAAACCTCAGACAAATTGTGGCTTCATCGCGTGGGTGTGCATCTCGGGCCTTCCTTACAGCTCACAAACGCGCAACTCACCGCGATTGGTGCCTCTTTCATGTTCAGTATCCGCTTGCGCCCGATGTCCAGGTCACAGAATCTCCCGAGCGCGAAGGCAGCGTGCATTCCACAGCCTGCAGGAAGACAGCAGAGACTTGTAACATGGGTTGCGTCAACAAATCGCATTCATATACCGTCCTTCACATCAGAAGGACGCCCCAAGGCACTGGACAGCGAAAGCTTTGCAATCTGAGAGCTGAAGTTGGGAATCAAGAGCGGTGGGGGTGGGAGGATAACCGAAGGCGAGGTCAAAGAGGCAAGTTAGTGGGTGGAGAGAAGGGATTCTGGGATGGAGTTCAGAGGGTGGGGGCAGTAAGGGCAAAGGCACTACAAACGTATTGCTTGTAACAGCTATCATTCCAGGAGTGGCAAAACAATTCATCTTAAACCCATGTTTTCCTGCACATTTTCAGGAGGAGTCCGTTCCACCACACTGCACTCTCGAAAACATCACAAAAAGCCTGGCTCAGCTGTTTGCACTTGTCTCTCCGAGTCAGAAGACCGTGGGTTCAAACCCCATGTCGGGACTTTGAACTCATCGTCGAGGCTGACACGCAAATGCTGCGCTGGATGTGTGCAGCAACCTTGGAGATACAGTCCTATGGATGAGAGGTTAAGGTAAGGTCCCATCTGCCTGTTCAGGTTTTGTGGGACACTGTGGTGGGAAAATTGGCTGCCGAGTTCGCCTGCAAGGTGCACCATTTACAGTGAATCCGGTCAACTGCTTTGAGATGTTCGAACCACATTATAAGGCGCTATACCAAATGCAAGGTTTATTAATCCAATGGTCTGTGTGAACCATTGTAACAGACAGTTCCACTGGAATACAAAACATCTTCGGTTGCATGAAATTGATCACGAGTTGTGAACATAATCTAAACAAAGAAGCTTTAACAGATGATAGAAAGAGCTTGCAGGATGGATTCGCGATATTACTCCTTTTAGTACACGAATAAAAAGAATATTGTCTCAGGAAACCACACAGGTCTCGTTACCTCTTGTAAATGATGGATGGTCTGTTTCAGGATTGTTTCAGTTAAATTAATGGTAAAGTCAAAAGTCACTGTGAACTTTGCGCACTTCACAACCAGACAGACCCAATTGCAACCCTCCCAACCACCCTACATACAATCCGAGGAGAGAATGGAAATGTGCACCAACTTGTCCGGCGTGTTATTCATGGCACTGTTTGTTTATTTATTTAAGGATTGCCAATATCCACACGTTTCCAGCACAAATAACGGCTCCAATTAAAAAAAGCGCAATAAATCTCAGCATCCACACTGCTTGGGAATCAAATTAGCTCAGAGCGACTTGTTCTTGAACTCGAGGATGTAGGAAAAACCAGAGGAGGCCATTCAGCCCATCAAGTCTGTTCCACCATTTTCTGGAACTGAAGCCCCATTCAAAACAATTCTCTCTCCCCCTCCACGTTTAGTTTGCGTTTATCCCCACTGCTCTCTTCGCAGCCTCCAACAGTTCAGAGCTCTCCCCCAAGACATTTTTTGTTAAAAAACTTTAAGTGATGCACGTTATTAATCCTACAGGCAGTTCATCCAAACCTCTGGCTTCAGGATGGAATTTGTTTCTTTGAGTGTCTTTGAGCGCACAGATAATTTCTTTTTGCCTGGTTAGTCTCCATACTTAAGGGTGATGCCAGTGCAAAGCCTTTTATTTGATCACTTCCATGGGGGGTGGGGGGGGTGGGGAGAGATATTACTGGCAGGAAATGGCCCTAATATTATGGGAACTAAAGTGAATCAACTGAGAGGAAGAGAGAGAGAGAAAAAGATACGCAGGTGTCTCAGTCGAATATGAGAGACTTGACATTCCTTCCCTTTTCAGCGCGTTCAAGAGAAATTTAGCGCAACCACAAGGACTCAATAGGAAAGGAATGTTAAGAGGATCGAGACCCGAGGGAAGAACTTTCTGCTTCTCAACAACCCTGGAGGGAGTTGACCTCTGGCTTCAGGATGGAATTTGTTTCTTTGAGTGCCTTTGAGCGCACAGATAATTTCTTTTTTTAAAAAAAAAAGGAAATGGCAATGGAAGATCATTTTCAAAAATGATCGCAAGTTTGCAAAACTCACCACAAGTGGGCGCAACGCCACGGCATCAAAAAAAAATCATAATAGTGATAAAATTCGGAGAAGCATCTTTCTCGTTGGGAAGAGGTCTCGAAGAGCTTCACGGAATACGCTGCAAAGCGGAATGACCGTAAAGTGGGACGTCCCACAGACAGCCGTGAAGCAAAGCGAATGATCAATTTATTGGGAGGGAGGGAGGGAGGGAGGGATTGTTGGTCAGGCAGAAGGGAACAACAACAACAAAATTACATTGATAGAGCGCCTTTCACGTCGGGAGGACGTCCCAAGGCGCTGGACAGTCAGATGTCGGGGCCCGAGCATGGGGGAGGGATGGGGTAGAGGTGAGGGAAGGCAGAGAGGTGGGAGGGCGACCGAAGGCACGATCGAAGAGGAGGGTCTTGAGACAGACCTTGAAGGAGGCAAGGGAGGAAGCGAGGCGAAGGGACTATGGGATGGAGTTCCAGAGTGTGGGGGCAGAGAGGAAATTTGCGAAATTTCACAAAAGATGACATTTTTGCTCCAAAGTAAAAGTTGTTCGAGAACACGACCGAATGTCCGTGCTCTTGGTCGTGGCCGGTAAGGGTCTGTCGTTGGGACCTACCTGCCTCATCCACACCCAGGGATGCTATCAGCTTGCTCAGAGTGTGCTGGGAGTTGGGCTGCTCCAGAAGCTTCCTGCAGCCGTCCTCACACAGAGAAATCCTCGCCAGGACCAAAGCTGCGTTGCTGGCCGTCCACTCGTTTGGGCTGTCCAGGAGGGCGGTCACATTGTCCACAATGCCCTTAAAGTCAGAATCATTCAGAAGCCACTGGCGACCGTTACTGGTTTCAGCCTGAAAGGAAGGACAAAGGATTTGCGGCCACGATAAGAGCAGCCAGCAATAATCCTGGCGTGTGATATCACGGCCTTTCACATCAGGAGGAAGTCTCAAAACACGTCACGGGGATTCACTGCATCTGGTAGTTTGTAGCCAAACATGGCAGCCAATTTCATGGCGCAAAGCAGCCATGAAGTGAACGGCCAATTTTACTTTGGGGCGGGGGGAAAACTCACTGAGACACTGAAACAAACTTCTGTCTCTTTTCGAGTCACGCAGATAGTTTAACGTTCCATCCTTTTGTAGTACGGCACCTCCAACATGCTGGTGCACTCCCAGCACTGCATTAGAGTCAGCCTCGGTTAATTGTAGTCAAGCTGTTGTATTTTTCCTTGTTGTTTACACTTCACTGACTTTCAAAATAACCCCGAGACTGCAATTGGTATTGTTCCTTTGGATACCTGGGCTGAACGATCAAGGAAGATAGGAACGTTGGAACAGGAACAGGCCATTCGGCCCCTCGAGGCTGTTCCACCATTCTATTAGATCATGGCTGATCTGCGCCTCCAATCCATTTACCCGCCTTTGCTACACATCCCTCGATCACCTCACCGAACAAAAAGATCTATTGAATAGAGTGAAAGCCCTTACCATTGTGCCGAGTGTCCCGGCTGCGTTCATCACCGCCTCTGCATCACTCCACTTCAACATGGCGTTCAAGTCGTGAAGAAGACCGTGAGATGCCGACGTCTGGGACTGCCCCACAGCCACCAAACTCTGGGCCCCGGTCTCATTCTCAGCTATCGTGCCCAACACATAGGCCACGTGACTGCAGAGGCTGGAGGACGAGGCAGGGAAAACAATCAATTCGTCACCATCGCCAACTTCAATCCATGTCCGCAACCCATTACAGATAAAGCTAACCCACCACCAGCTTATTGCACAGTTGATGCAATACTGGTACTAAATTTGCCTCATTAAGTAAGGTTAGGCCAAAACCCGCTTCGCAAGCAGTAGCCAGAGACATTTCTGCAACATTAGCAGTTGATTGTCAATCAAGGTTGGGGTGAGGGGCTGTGATTGACAGTCAGTCAGCGGGCGGGCTGTGTCCAGTTGAAAACGGCAATGCAATCGTGAACAAGTACAGGTAGGCGAGTCAGTTTTGGTCTACCAATTGGGGTGGGTGGGTTTATAAAACCCCCCACTCCGACGCATCCCATCTGCTCCGCCACTGATTTTCACCTGACGAGAAGTAGGAGTGAACCGGTTAAACCACCGCTCTGCAATCCCAGGGCTTGATCTTGTGAAATCATGGTTACCTTCCAAGCAGAACCACCTCACAGGCCTCCCATCCCTCATTATAAATGGGCTACGTGTTAAATTGCTGATGTGGTCAGCAGTCCAGCCAGTTTCTTACCTCTCTGTGATCATTAGCTTCAGTAACAAGCATTTTTTTTTGCTTCGATGTTTATTACAGTGATTATAAAACAACATGATTCACTTTTCTAATCTTGGTGGTTGTGCCACTGGCTTGTGGCTTATGATTTTTTTCCCCCCCTCTGAACGGTGGTTGAGGGGTGGAAAAAAAAACACATCAAGGGGAAAAGTCACTCACAAATGTGATGGGTTTCATACATACAGACAAAACATACTTTCTGTTAGACTGGGTGCTAGGCAACGATTGAGAGAGGCTTCACAAATCGATCGCAACGATCACTGCTTGGATACCTTTGACTTCAAACAACAGCAAAGACAATGCTTTACGAATTACATCAGGCAACCGAGCGCAACTCGGCAAGTCTTTCGAGTGAACTTAGCCACGATGTGTGGCGCTGACTGAAGGAGGAATTCGTTACACAAGTGGCTGGAGGTGGCAGCCTCGCTCCGTCAGTAGCATTGTCGCCTGAGAGACAGAAGGGTAGGAACATAGGAATTAGGAGCAGGAGTAAGCCATTCGGCCCCTCAAGCCTGCCCCGCCATTCAATAAGATCATGGCTAACTCCTAACTCCATCTGCCCGCCTTATCCCCATATCCCTTAATCCCTCTTAAGGTTGTGGGTCCAAGCCCCAGGTCGGGACTTTGACCTCAGAGTCTAGCTCTACACTCATGCTGAGGATGGGCTTCGGGTGAGACGTTAGTCTTTAAACTAAGGCACTGTCCGCCTGTTTAGGTGGACGTTAAAGATCCCATGGCACTGCTTGAAAAGAGTCAACTTGGCCAGTAATCCCCCAGGTGGTCACTCAGGACACGGCTGTTTGTGGAGTGTTCGTCTGCACTAATTGGCTGCTAAATTTGCCTATAAATACACCATCACTGCACTCCACAGTCACGTCTTGTGAAAGGCTTTGAGATGTCCCCCTGAAGTGAAAGGCGCTATATCAAATGCAAAGATCTTTATTAATATTAATATTAGCGCAGAGATTCAATAAAAGGTAACGTTACTCAGGGTTGTGTTAATAGGTTGCATTGCGTTCACTCTTAACTGCTTACTTCCTTTTACGTACACAAAAAGACTCGTACGTTGGCATCAAACAGCTCAACCTCACATCATCTCATGAGTTTGACTCGTGTAAAGGAAAGCAATATTCACAATGATCCACCCTAGCACAACGACATCCTACGCTGCTGCAATAATGCTTTGCGCAGTGCAGTTAACGCCACAAACACGTCCTCAAATTAGTTGAGTTTCAAACACCAACAATGGAAAAACAAAATTCTCTCTCCGCTGAAGCCAAATTGCTTCTCGTTGAAGCCAAATTACTTTGGAGAATAATAAGAAAACATTGGCATTCAATACAATGGCTTATCATCTCCAAACATCTCAAGAGTGTGCTCTTTTGAGCACACAATGAGCTACTTTTGAAGTGTTTTGACTGTGGTTACGTAGCCAAAGGCGACAACTAAACAGCGTCAGCAACACGCTACAAACAGCGATGAAATCAATCACCGGTTGATCCGTTTCGGTCGAGTGTGTTCAATGTTACTGAACTCGTCAACGATCCNTTTTTTTTGTTGTGGCTTTGCATGCAAGATGTTGACTGGTCCGAGTTGCTTTCTGATCGGCTGAGTGCTGGCTCGAGTCGAGGCCGTGACTGTCTTGCGGGAGTCTTGAACAAATATTTCATCTTTGGAGGCTTTGTGAAGGAAGGCAAACCAAGTTGACAGAGGGGCAGAAATCCATTCATATTAGGCTGGAAAACAAGGGATCTGCTTTTTAAATCCACAGCACCAGTCGTGGGGTGAAATAAAGCAGTGTGGGCTCTCCGACTGAGTTTGTTTAACTCCCACACCGCCACTTCTCTTCCCCCGTCAGCATTTTGCAAGCAGGTCAGCGGATCTGATCAGCGCTGACTTATTGATTGCCTTGAGTTAAGACAAAGGACCCATAGTTACCGTATAAACACACTCTGAAGCGTGTTGGTTTTCCAGGCTCCATTCGTTAGAACAATGCGATGCAGGGTGGGGAGTGGGAGGGGAGGGGGCTGTGTCATATGCAGTACAAAGATAGCAAAATCACACCCCAGCCAATAACTTAGGAAGTGAGAGGTTTGCCAGAGAGCAACAGAAAATTAAACTTCAACCGATATGGTTCAGAAAACAAATATTCCTCGCAGGCCTGTGCTTAACTAGATTCTCGTTCCTGGGAACGGCCCTAGTGTACATTATCTATACACACATACACGCACACAGAGTTCATTCCATTTGTAGATCAGATGATTTCACTCTAGGATATCTGCACCATATGGAAACATAGGCATCAGACTTTCGCAGTGACTATTGCCGGAAAGCGGCGGAAGGGAAGCTAGACGGGAAATTATGCTGGTTACGTGACATATCGGAACATTAAAAGCAGCGAGACGTTGTGTTCTATTGCTATTAATTCTACAAGGAATTGCACAACAGAACAATCTAAGATCTAACATTCTTAACTCCTGATGCGAAAAAGCTCCTAGTTATTAATTGGTAAAAAAAAATAGACGGAAAAGGAGCTGGTTCTCATTTCACAAGAACAGTCTGTGCTAAGAATCACTGACCCAAGTTAAATATCATTCTGAATTTGCTGATCAAGAGAAAGACTGTCTATCGCAACATTGCCACCTTCTGCAAAAAATCAATACCTCGGTTTGAAAACACAGACGTTAAAGATTCCACTATTCGAAAAGAGCCAATTGCACGCAGCGGAGTCCCACAAGCGGTGGTGGATTGAAGGCCCAAATTATTATTATTGATTTATTTATTTATTTGAAGGGATCATGACCCAGGGTAAAAGCGATCCGCCAATCGACTGACAGCCGGGTTCCTGCTCACTGCTCGGTAAACAGAGGCGTGCGGAGTAAGGAAACTTGCCCAATGTTTCGAACCCATCGAACCCATGACCTCTCGCGTGCGAGGCAATTCACTGCAGGACTCCACCAAACATTTTCCAGTTTTCCAGAAAGTTTCCACACTGGATGACAATGAAATGCAGCGCAAACCGTATAGGTGCCAGGTCAGCAGAACGGAGCAGGGAATGTTAGTGGGAGTCTTTGGACTAAAAACGTCTGGGGTTCTGGATTGATAGTTATAAATTCTTTGGTATTCTTGCTGTGCAGGCCTCGCTACGCCGAGCTCCGTATCACCCTATAAACAGCAAGTGGCCATGTTTCACACTTCAATAAGCTACAACAAAGCTTCGATGTGGAATGAAAGATGTCAGCTTGAAATTACACTACTCGGTAACTAATTAGATTTCTTTATTGAAAAAAAACACACAGGAAGGCAGTTGGAAGCTCACAAGTTCAGGGCTATTTATAGCTCCTCGGGTCTAATGCGCGTTAAGCTAGTTTCGCTTGTTCACCACCACAGATTTCAACCCGCAACACGAAGATCTCCCTGAGCGACACTGTGTTTATTGCACTGATGTACTGAAAATAAGGTCTAGAAGAAAATACTACCACTACTTGCAAAAAAAAGCCTTAACCCAGCACAAGCCAATGTCCTTAGGAGAGGAGAGGGAGTGGAACGGGCATCAAAACACAGTTAGAATACAGGAGTTAATGTGAAAGACTTGCTAAAAATGATCTTAAAGCAGAAACAAGTAGCGTTTACACATTGCCCTTCCTTCTTATTTTTGAACAAAATTATTACTAAATCCATTATTTAATATTATTTATACAATAGTATGTCTAGCTCTGTCGCTGTCAAGAGCTCTGAGATGCTATCCTGTGTGAGCGTTAGCTACACAATTGTAAGTTGTTGTTGCCCGGGGTTGATTCAATGGGAGGTGGTAAATGATGGAAAGCAAAGATCGTGTGAAATGAAACCGGTGCAAAAGGTCAGGCGAGGAGTACTCAGTGTTACCACGGGATAATGGTATGCGGAGACTGTCCAGAGACCAGATGCTGCCTCAAAACGAAAACCCTCTGTGAAGCGCCTTGAGATGTCCTCACAGCTTAGGGCTCTGGACCAAATGTAGTAGTAATAATTATTACTGTGCGCAATTGGCTGCCGCGTTTCGCCCACAAAATATACAGTCACTCCACTTTACAGCATATCCTGCGACGCGTTTTGAGACGTCGCGACGACTTGGTAAGGCACTACATCAAATGCAAGGATTATTATTACGATTATGTTTCCTACTCCATGTTCCAAGGAATCCGAAGTCTACTTTGAAGCTCACAAGGACAAGGGTTAAGCGCTCCGAGACGCCGCCCCGGGTGGTCGTTGTTGACCAACCAGCTGAAATCCATTCTGACCAACAAGCTTGAAAGGTATTATACACTTGGTTGGGCACCAAGTACAGAACCCAGCTGATGTCCTCCTATTTCCTGCAGCCAGCTCTAAGCAGTACAATCGCTGACATCAATGCTGGACATGTTATGCAGTCAGAACAGTGTCCTGGTATTAAACTCAACACCAGAGGCTTTCATTGCAGTACTCACCGTGGCTCTCCTGAAGCCAGACACTTGCACAGAGCCAGGAGCAGTTCTTGGCTGCGGAAATCATCCAAGAAGCATCTGACCAGCTGGTCCTTATCCTGGTGTAAGTCCAACACCAGCTTCTCCACCGCCTCCGCCACCCTGCCCTGGTCAGAGGATAGCAACTGAGAGAGCAGATTGTCCTTGCTCAGACCATCCTCCCTCCGGTTTGGGACGTGTCCAGAGGTGGCTCTCCCAGGGACATCTCCAGAGATGGCTGCCGGAAGAGCTCAAAGACATCTACCTTTGTCCCAATCCCAAATTCCCAGTGGGCGCGGAGTTAACCCTGGCAGATCCAAGGAGCTGAGCTGTGTCTGTAAGCGAGCACATGAGCATGTTACACACTTTACTCTTCCACCCAGCAAAAACCCTCTCTCCCGTCCCACAAATAAACCTGTGTGCTTTCCCAACCTCCTTCCCTTCTCACCTCACCCCAACTACCAATTAATAACATGCCACATAACGCGCTGACAGCTCACAAACTCACCCATCCTCCTACAAGAAAAATATCCCTGGGTGTCAAGGCTGAATAAAGCCAACCCTCTCCTTGCTTGCAAGCACTGTTTTGTGTGTGTGGTGTGTGTGTGTGTTACACCTCTCTCTCTCTGTCCAATCTCAGCAGCTGTTATCAATCACTCATTCTCTCTCTCTCTCTCTTTGTCACTCTCTCTCTTTCTCTTGGAAACTTGCAAACGTGTCCCTGAGTCGATGTTAAACAGTGCAAATGAGGGGAAAGGGAAAGAGAGAGAGAGAGAGAGAAAAAACAATAATTTCAACCGAATGGGTCTGAATCACACCTGAAACCGTCAACAGAGCAACAAAATTTCATTCACCTTTCAGCCCTCACTCATTCACTGCCTTGTCCAGTCATTGAGATACTCACTCACCCACCTACCCACTCCCGTATCGTGTCATTGCAACCCTCACCCACCTACCCACTCACTCCCTTATGGTGTCATTGCAACCCTCACCCACCCACTCACTCCCTTATGGTGTCATTGCAACCCTCACCCACCCACTCACTCCCTTATGGTGTCATTGCAACCCTCACCCACCCACTCACTCCCTTATGGTGTCATTGCAACCCTCACCCACCCACTCACTCCCTTATAGTGTCATTGCAACCCTCACCCACTCAGTCAGTCACTAACTCACTCACCCACTCATTTACTCATCATTGCGATCTGTGGCTTTTGTTCAGCCGCACGTCCCCACACTTCACAAAGGATCAGGTTTACTGTCACTTGTTTCACATTATTTTCCTCGCCCTCTTTATAATACAAGCGGGGAATGCTGTGGGAATTGCAAAGTCTAATCATTTGCCAGACCGTCCTCTTCCTCTCTTTCTTCCACCCCCAGCCCCCACTCCCCAATTGGGGTGGGAGTGACTGAGTGAGTGAGTTGGTGACTGAGGACATGAGTGAGTGAGTGAGTTGGTGACTGAGTGAGTCAAGATTGTGACAATATACTCTATGAAGCGCTTTGAGACATCTCGAAGGCCTGATAAGGGGCGGTACATCAAATGCCAGCTGGTGTTGCTGTGGCTGAATAACCTTGGTTTCTCAAAGCCAAGGTTTCTTATTAATTTGGCCATTTAAACTGCACCGACAAGAGTGCCGACCTGAGCACAAATCCCTCTGGAAGTAGCAGCTGAATCATTTTTGAGTCATTTTTTTCCCATTGCTCTCTGCTGACACTAGAGGTCACTCCAAGCACGTCAAAGTGGAAGGTCTTCAGGTGTCATCTGAAAGACGGGCAAGGCAAGAGGGATTGAGGTGGACAGTTGCAGAGGTTCGGGGGTCGTGGCTGAAAGCACGGCTGCCGATGGTGGAACGGAGGGGGCGTGAACCTCACACGATACTCGCATGGTATTCACATGATATTCACGTGGTGCTCCCGGCCGTAAACTGGTCCGAATAGCTCCGTGGAGAAAGAGACACCCGCAGGAATGACGACCAGGTGGTAAATTTACTCCGTGCGCCTTTCCACAGCGCAAGGAGACCCTCCCCTCCAAAAAAAGAAGTTTGACCGAAGGAGAATTTTAGTCACTCAGTACCACCGCTGTTTCCGGGACTCGGGCTGTGCGCAATTGGCTGTTGCGTTCAGCTCGCACAATGCACACTGTAACGATGTATATTCTGCGAAGGCGCTTCGGGACGTCTCCACGCCGTGATAAGGCGCTGTATCAAATGCAAGAATAATTATTGGCCAACTTTAACGAGAAACCCATCGAATCATCCCACGAGGAGAAAGGCAACATTTCTCGCTGTACTCCCAAACCAATAGATGGTGCTGCGAAGGAGACTAACCTAAACTTTCGACGAGGGAGCTTCCTTAAGTATGTTTACATCGTTGGCTTTCGAGCGAGCCAATTGCGAAGGCTGATGTTTTCTTTGAAACCGAAGGTGCCGTTACCAATCGGGGAGCAAAGGGCTTCCTAGCGTGAGCTTCGTAAAATGCGTCCAAGTCACTTTAATCCCTAAATAACCAGAATTATTGGACACTGCAGAAACTGTGATCGTAGACCGATTGCTCCTAAGTACACGGGGCCGAGGAGAGAAGCCGAATGCTGCTCTGGGATAAAGTAAGATTTTCATTCTTAAGATAATAATCATGATCATAAAAGGAATGATCCTCGCATTTGATTTAGCGCCTTATCGCGCCGTTCAGACGTCTCGAAAGCACTTCACAGAGAGTCATGGATATTGTAAAGTGAATTGACTGTGTTTTGTGGGCAAAACACGGCAGCCAATTGCGAACAAATCGAGAGAATATTTCCCAGTTTCTGTAAAATCGCTGCTCGAACCCAGTAAATATAGATTAATGATGAATCTGCGATGGTTGGACGAGCAGAGTGACTTTGACAGTATTTGGATGCTGTGTGTGTGTGTTTAATTGCTGTATGTTTCTCTGGCGATGTTTCAGAACAGCAATATGATTGATTGATCGATTGGTTGGCTGGTCGATTGGTTGATTGATTGATTGACAGGAGCGCGTGTGAAATCGACACATCGGCGGCTGAAGGATGGAAAGTGACAAGTCGCTGCCCGCAGAGCGGTGTCTCGACATCTACATCATCTCCCAGAGCCCCCACAGGTACCTCTGCTACACCAGCCCTGGCTCACACACCTTCGACCTGTGGTAAGTCCTTGGCTGACAGGAGTGGGTTGGAGGCATTGTTTTTCTCAGCCGGGTGTCGGAGACGTGTGGAAACCCATCACCACGCTTAAGACTGTCCAAACAAACAGAACTCCACATACGTACCTCTCCACCTGACCCCCCCACCCCCCACTCCCACCCCAGAGGGACGTACCCAGCTTTACCCTATTTCAGACAGTATGAAGTGGAGGTTGGCGAGAGCCAAGGCTTAAGGACCCCAGAGCATGTGTTGGTTGGTATGCACACGTGGAACTCTCAGTCCGGTCACCCTTAAGCATTGCGGTTGGGTTTCGACACATGCCAGACATCCGGCTGACCCCCAAAAAAGTGCGGATTTAAATAATTCTAACAAAAACAGCTGCAACTTCTTTCGTTACTTTGCGGAGAGGGTTCCGAGCAGATCGGAAATGGATCGACATCGTCAACCAACGATCTGATCAAACTGATTTGGAGGTGGGGGGCTGTGTGCGGGGAGGGGGAAAGACAAAAAACTGAGAATCTGATGTGTTTACTTCCAGTGTTACAAATGTCGTGGACGTGTGGAGCACAGGTTTCACTCAAGAAAAGCTGGAGGAGCACGTAAGTAGCAGGACAGGATGATCCGTTCAATTAATATAATAATAATTATAGTAATAATCCTTGCAATTGATATAGCGCCTTAGCACGTCTTTGAGACGTCTCAAAACGCTTCACGGCAAAGTGACTTTACTGGTGGACGAGACAATAGAGTGATTGTTACCAAGTGAAGATGAACACAGAGATGCACAGGCTAATTGTGACGTCTCCGCTGGTTGAGATCAGTCAACCCAGCACAGACCTAGGAATGTTAACTGGGACCCAATTCCTCTGTACAACTCACCCCTTCACTACGGGGGATAGTGCAGTGAATAGCCCTGCTCTTTCTCCCTTGCTCAGCCTCCAGCCCCGTCACTGTGAATTGCTCTGAGACTCCATCCTATGTGAAGTGCGCTACGTGAATGCAAGGTGTTGTTACTGAGCGTAAAGAAACTCGCTGAGAAACCAAGACAAGCTTTCTTTTCAATCATAGAAATATCTTGATGTTTACGTTCTGTCTTCAGAAATCTGCCCACGGAATAAAAACCACTGAGGAATACTACAGCAGGACAAGGTGTGTAATGATGGTTTTTTTTTACTCTTCACTTGGTTTCTCATCCCATTCAATTCTCTCAAAAAATTTTCTTAAACATTTTCGGTATTGTTTACAAGAGCTGCTGCTATTTGCCGATGAACAGCAAGTCAGACAGTGGTATAAATTGCCTTACAGCCCTGTCAGCCTGGCTCAGCTGATAGCTCTCTAACTCAGAAGGTTGTTGGTCAGGACTCGAGCTCACACAGTCGAAGGTAACACTCCAGTGTAGTGCTGGGGGTATGTTGTATTCTCAAGACATGCCATCCTTCGGATGAGCCATTAAACTGAGCTGTCGCCGTTCTCCAACGGCAATAACTCACTTTGGTCCCAGGACAAACTGTTGATCTCCTTGCCTCCCTCCTTCCATCCGCATACCTGTTGTTATTTACACCTGTGTTCTGTAATGTTCCACAGAGACGCCTTCCAGGAGGGTTCTGTCCAACTCACAGTGCTGGACAACACAGTGACACTGACTCTGAGCAAAGCTCCCTTGGAGCTCAGATTCCACCTCCACCAGCTTCCCATTTCCGAGGCCAAAGCAAAGATCCAGGCTGCTGTGTTCCACCTGGCGGAGAAAGTATGTGATCTGGAAAAGCGATTGAAAGGTGCGTGCAGCGGAGTTTGTGAGTGAATCTGAAAGGCGGTGTCGATAGCGTGAGGGTATGAGCACTGTCAGCCTCTAGTGGGGAACAAGGGTGATTTCTTAAGCTCATGATTCTATTTTTGCGTTATTCCTCTTGCAGTTTCGGAGGAAATCCGTGCCTCAACCCCAACAAAGAAGACCGAGAGGGGACACAGATTACTTCTGCCAGGTACCACCTCTTATGTTTCTTCCTTTCTTTTTTCCTCTGCCTTTCTAAACGTACCTCCGTCATTTACCCATCACTGTCCAATGACGTCAGCTGTGTGGGAACACCAATTGAAGACACAATATATCTGAGCTGTGATCTTTAACCCTCCTTCACCCACCACCACCACCCAATTGAATGACCTGCTAACTAACATTTGCCATCTCTGCCCCGCTATGAAGGACGGAAACTTGCACAAGATAATGGACTGAAGGAGGCTAGAAAATCGCGATGCACAAACTCTGCTTCTGCTCACGTCCAGCAAACTAACCCTCAGAGTTAATGGAAAACACCAAAGTATTTTGGAAAAAGAACACTCGCGATTTATCCCAAAACAGGAAATATATTAGAAGGACAGCTAAATATCAACAAGCCCAACTTGTTTTTTCTTACATAAGCTCTCGATCCTAACTATCTGCCTTGAGAAGGTATTGTTTGTTGATTTGTTCTTGTGTTAAGTGGAGGAGGAGGAGAAACAACAGTGGTACATCACTCTGAGATGCCATCCATTGTCGTTGGCGCTGTAGAAATGCAGGTGTTATAATGGAGGTGATAGTCTGGATGGTTCCGAAATTTGTTTTTTGCAGAGGTGATCTCCAAGAGAATTGGGTCTTCACCAACAGCCAAGAGGATACTCCCAGGAGAGTCCCTGATAAACCCAGGCAGAAAGAGGTAACAACACATCAAGAATCATTTTATGTCCACCTCTCTCTCTCGATCTCTCTGCCTTCGTTGCCGTGCTCTAACTCCAAAGACAAGGAAGGCAGATAAGCAGCTTGCTCCCGGGTCTTTTCCAATGTAACTTTTAAACAAGTCCATATAATTATTGTTATAAACTGCCCTTTTCATTTCCCATTTAGAACAAAGGCTCCAACAGGTGTAAGTTTTGAAGAAAACTCCCCTTGATCCAAGACATCGAATGAAGGTTATAGCTTGAAATGGGATTTGCTGAAGATGTTTATAATGAAATGGTCTATAGTTTATTTTTATACAACTTATAAAACGGATGAGTGCGAAACACGGTTAAAGATTTGTTAACCGCGTGCCTACACCCTGTCATTAGTTGGGTAAATAAAGGAAGACTATGGAAAATGACCAACACTCTGATCATGTTGTGTGAAGGTGCTCATGAGGATTTCATTATGATTGTCATTTTTTCAAACATTCTGCCACTGCTCTCTGGAACTCCATCTCAGCGTCCCCTACACCTTGACCCTTCTCTTCCCACAGGGCAAAACCATCGGCAAGTTTCTATGAAGTTTCACACGCCTCTATTTACCTGACAATATCGATCGGTTAATTGAATACAACAACAACAGCAACAACAAATTACATTTGTAAAATGCCTTTCACGTCGGGAGGACGTCCCAAGGCGCTGAATTCTGGTTAGAAGAATAATTTTCGTGATCAAATTAAGTACTCAGTGAACCGAACGTCACTGAACTTGCTTTCCGGAGGCAGACAAATCAAGGACGTGTGCAGAATAGCTGGGGCCCTGAGCTCAACACACAGGATTAGCGATGATCTGTGAGCAAAGGAGAGAGGGTAGACTCGGAGCCGAGCAATATGACCAGGTGAAAAATGATGCCTGTGGTTGTTTTTCAGTTGGCTTTGCGGGCAAAAGGAACAGTAAAATAGTTCCTGTCTGTTACCATCTGACACCTGCAAACTATGGAGTGTCGTGTGATACAGAATTTCCTGTGGGGTGGGGGATGCATGAGGCAGGTAATAGAGCATTTACTTTTAAAGGAATAATTCAATTAGCAGAGCAAATTTGTGAGTTTGAATTGGTACCTACCCAAGGTAAAACAAATAGGAGCATTCGCAAGCCATGTCTTCTCTCACACTCTTGTTTTACATCAGGACCTAATGCTTTGCAAAAACACTGGGGTGACAGACAGACAGACAGACAGTCAGTCAGTCAGTCAGACAGACAGAGGAAGAAATGACAGGCTTAACCTGGCACCCCAACATTCAAATAAAATATTACTTTATTGTAATTATTCATGCACTGTATTGTGTTTAGTAAACATTACCTTTATTTGGCATTCTGACTTCTTCCACGGTAGACATACAGATAAAGGTATCTGCTCATCACATATCTTCGAGCCAATGTGAGCTGTAGCAATCACACACAGGAGGCAGCCCATTTGATTAATCGAGCAATTGCCTGTGCAAACATCTCCACTGGAGCCAACTATGCTAATACCTTTGCAATTACATTTAGATTGCGCCTTTCGCACAGGGAGGGAGGAGGTCTCAAAGCACTTCAATTCCCTGTTCCCCTCATTATATCAATAATAATGTCCAAAGGCACAGTCAAAGAGGAGGGTCTTGAGACGAGCCTTGAAGGAAGCAAGGGAGTGGGGGGCGGGCAACGTGATGAGATTCAAGGATGGAGTTGCAGAATTGCTGTGGCAAAAAAAAGGATATTTGTGGCTGAAGAATTCAAGAAATACCATTCCATACCTTATTGTTAGAAGATGGCTTCTAATTTAGGGGTTCAGGTGGTAGATTAGAGAATAATCTAATCTAATTATTGACACTTGAGAGCAAGTGGTAGGTTGGATTCTGATTGAGGGTTTTAGAATAATACATACAGGCCAGTTACAGGCAGGAATATAATTGAGGGGTATAAATGAAGGGTCTGTATTTTGACTAATGGTAGTTTGTCAGGATGGAGATCAAAGGCTTCAGATTACATGTTAAGAGACACAAATTAAATTTAAAGATCAGTTTTTCGGATTGGTTTGATGAAAGACGAGTTTTGTGGACAATTGTTGACCATCTTCATGTTAACACCAGCTCAGTCTGCAATGAGCCTCAGACTGGAAGGTGTTAACACACAGTGATTGTAATATTATCGCTGTGGGTTTGCTGACACATTTTTCTCAAAAATCTCAGCCTTGTTTGTCCAACGTTCAGAAGCAGCACAAATAGCAAACTCAAGAGTTGATATTTTATTTTTATTCACGATATTATTTACAGCCGAAAATAATCTGAATACATCAATAAGCACTTCATATCGCATCAGTCTCTTCAATGCAGTTTAAACATTGGATATACTGAGGGTCTAAGAGTGTGACAGAAATAATAAATATGGAGGAAAAATAGGCACAAAGCATTATTCTCCTGGTGTAGCTGTGACTCGGATTAGCTGGTGATCTTTGGTGGATTTGCCTCACTGAAATCAAAGCTCCACGACTAATAACTCTGGAGCCTTCAACAGAGACAAAGACGAAAGGTTTCGGAAAACCAGGTTTTCTCTAACATTAAGGTTTGACTGTACAGTTGTGTCACAATACCTCGTCAGTGTTCAGACGATAGAAATGGTAGGAACTGATACAGTTGTCAGAGGAAGGAATGCGTCATTTTAAGAGTCAAACTACGCAACATTCGAGAGTCCTCTATTGCTAGAATTTCAACAGAAAATTAATGTTAGACTGTACAAATCACTTGTTTCATTAATGCCATCTCAGTTTTCTGAAGATAAATAATTTACCTTGTAGCTTAATAGGTTTATTGACAGACACACCTAACGAAAAGGACAGTGATGTATGCAGATTAAAGAGCTATATTTAACCATATTCAGTACATCACTTTTTATCCTCAATCACCTCTCTCTTCCTGTCAATGAATGTAACGTTAGAAATGTTGGTTTGGTCTCGTGGATCTATTGAGTGGCATTTCTTAACAGCGTTTCTTAATAAGGAATCTTGTGGTACTGCGGGAACCAAATAGATCACAGTGAAGGATAGTGCAATAAAGGTCCAGCACCACTCGTGTTTATTAAGGGATCCCTTTAGGAAGTACCACAAAATTCGACCTCAGTGTAAGTAAACATCTCTAAACTTAAAAATAAAATTACCAAGTTATGCATGATATCCAAAAAAGACTATTACTTATCAACAGAATTCTTGCATGTTTTGTGAGCGTATTATTGAGGTCAATCTGAGCTGCGAAGTAAAATTATCGAATTACCACATGATCTCTGTAGCCATCGCCATCAATTTTGTAAATTATTTACGCTGATAATTTACGGTAATTTACTTATAATTTAAGTTGGGAACTCCAATCCACTGGATGGTTACCAAATCCCCAAAGTTCTCCATTCACATTGTCAAAACTAGAGAAATTCTAACAAATCATCCTTTAGAAACAATTAAATTTACAGCACAGAAAGATGCCTTTAGGGCCTATCTTATCTGTACTAACTCTCAATCAACTCTATATCACCAATACCAGCTGAGAGACAAAAGTAAGAGTGTAACTTACAATACTTTTCGGACTTTCAAATTATTTTTATTTTGATTCTCAAGTGTCTTGACACATGTGCAAACCCATTGCCACGCTTTAGATTATCCAAACCAGACTAAGTTCCATATATGCACATAAAAGGGTCTTTCCTTGGTGTGAGATGGAGTGGATACACTTTGCCCTGGAGTTACACACACTGCTTTATCGAATCCAAGAATGTAAGGGTGCAGGTTGGTAAGAGCCATGGATTGGCGGCTCCAGAGTTTGCATTGTGATATTACTGGAGTTTAACCAAGATCGCCACAGAGGGTCAATTCAACTCCCAAGTATTATACTATCCCAATCGGTCACCTTAGAGCCACCCAACGAGATGCCACTTATCTCCCACCAAAGACATTGACATAGATATTGTGTAACATGTCTATCCAGTGGAGTGCAGTGCCTTTTTTTTTAATATATATATATATATACACACACACAATGCAAGCTTCAATTGAACACAATATCCTGTGAGTTGCCTTGCTGCTTCAAATTCAAGATGTACCAGAAAATGTTACCGAGGATTGCAAGCTCTGAAGCATATATAAAAAGATGCAAAATGAAGAAAGTCACTCGTGGTCAAAGTTTATCACTTGGCAACCTGGCTGTATGCCATTATGATCTCTTCCTTATTTGGGCAAGTGTTGAAGAACTCTTCACGGCTGTCTGCATTACTCAAGTATTGGCAGAGACCTGAAAGTTCCTCTGGGATTTTAAATCTCCGATAGTGCATGCACACCACCTGTGGGGAGAAAATTAATGGTAAATGTTGCAAGATGCCATTTGGAAAATTAAGTTGACTTTGCCTCAGTAACAAACTTGACGTTGGCACACAAACCACACAGTGAAATAAGGATTATTACTACGATCATTGTAACAAATGTACGTTCAAGTGGACGTTAAAGATCCCAGGGCACTATTCGAAGAGAGAGGGGAGTTTCTACTGGTGTCTGACCAAAACTTCCCCAGATAGAATTGGTCATTCTCTTCACAGCTGTTCACTTGCCAATACACAGTCACTACATTTCACGGCAAATCCTGTGAAATCCACATGACATGAAAGGCGCTATATCAAATGTAAGGATTGATGACCAACACACTCAAAGGCAGCTTGTGAAGACCAGCATTTCTCTTATATAGAAATAAACAAGTTTGGGATCAAGCCCACTCACTCGGACAATGTTGAGCTTCGGTAGGAGGTTGCAGTCGGCCAATGTCAGGTCATTTCCGTCCAGGAACCGTCTTTTTGACGGGATGGTTTGCTCTCGTGTTCCAGTGGTGTTTTCAAATATTCGTCCAGCTGTACCAGTGTTTTCAGGAACGCTTTCTCTATGTCTAAACACAGAGAGCGATTAGCAAGAGGAAAGCAGAGGGTAGATCGATTTGGCAAGGTCAGCAGAAGGGCTATTGGGCTCACCAAAGTTAGTTGACCGTTGCTCAGAAAGGCTTAGCCCAAAGCAAGATTGGGTGACAATATTTAAGAATTCAATTTGCACATCTTGGTAGCATGTTAATCGCTTAACTTTTTATTTAGACACATTTTGAATTCCAGAGAGTGGATTTGGCGACAGTAACTAAACTGACTGTAAACTTACTTCTGTTTTGTTCTGTGGGGCTTTTAATGTAAGCTGAGAATTTCTGGAAGATGTTATCTCCAGCAACGGAGGATTTGTGGTAACGAACACCCAGATGAGGGCACCTGTCAAACAAAAGTACAGTTTAATCCTTTGTGAGGAATAAAGGCAGAGATAGTTACAATCAGAAGGAATGATGACATTTACAAATCAACTGCTGTGCGTAAATAGAATTGATCTCACGTGGAGCGTTCTTACAGTGAGCTATTTGTTATGCCTTTGTGATAGGAATTCTAATTATAAAAATGTTCCAAATAGTCATCCATAATGAAATAAGTCTCGGATCATGTCTGAGTGAATCAGTCAGGACACCAACTGATATCAACCGAAGACAGCAAGGAACAAGGAATGGTCATGCGTCCCACTAGCCTCATGTATTCCACCGACCAACCCACCATGGACTTCACTCCACTCTGACTCAGGGGGGAGGAAGGCAGGGGAGGAGTGGGGGGGCAGGGTCTGTGAAAATACTCCTCGATTCCCAACAGCAATCAAGCAAAAGCTCTCAAATATTTCTTCATCGATTCCCCATGACTCAAGACCCGCCACGTGGATCGTGCCTTTGGTCAACTTTCCCCTCCCCTTTTGGCTTCCAAGTCCAGCCAAGAGTGTTAAGCACTTAGGACATCCTCCAGAAGTGAATGATGCCAGATATAAAAGCTAATTTGGAATAGCTTGTGATTTCAACCCTCATCTGCTTTCCACCCCACCATTTGGACCAGACAGTTGTTTTCGGGAGAATGTCCATTGCCACGGCAGCGAAAATCATTCGTTCAGAGAACTGAGTGGCACATTTACACCCATAGACAGAGCAGTGGATCCACCATCAAACATTACATTGAGAGACACAATGTGCAGCTATCAGGGTCCATCTATACTATGAGCTTGTACTGCAGTGACAGAGGTTTGCGAGATAGACAATAATCAACCCTTATAACGATTTGAACCGAAGAGTGAAGTGAGATAGCTGGAGCTTTGGAAAGACCTGGGCACTTTGGAGCCTGTGGCTTTAAGGGACTCAAACATTTAAAAAAACTCGTTTAACTTTACTAAGACTTCATCTGTGAAGGCAACAAGATTCATTCTCCTAAAGCCGTCCATCCAGAAGGTTTTCGTTGCCTGGAGCAATCTGCTCATCACTCATCTCAAGATAGAACAATGCTCCAGTGTCTCATCAGCAATAACCACGGATCCTAAACCACAACTGCAGGTGGGGACTGAACAAGAGCTTAAAAGCAATGAAATATGAGCTAACAGAGACCAAACGGGGTATTTAGATTTGCAACACTGCCAGCTTTGCCTCTGGCATTGTTCAGTATGATTAGATGGCAAGGTTATGAGTGGCTTGAGCAGAGGAGACACAGTGGAGTTAACAGGGTGGATTGAAATAGGGTTTCACATCCTGTGGTGCTGAATGTGCACTTGACAAATAGGCGGTTGAGAGACTTTGAGAAAGACTCTCAGCATTGTTGAGATCTTTCGCCCAGTGCTTCAATCAGTTTGATAGGTTCATTCCTGCTGAGGAATATTACTAATTACTTATTACTGTTAAGAATTGCTCTGCGCAATTGGCTGTCACGTTTCACCCACAAATATACAGTCAATTCACTTTACAGCATATTCTGTGAAGCGCTTTGAGACGTCTCGAAGACGAGATAAGGCGCTACATCAAATGCAAGGATTATTATACAATATTATTTCAACCCAGCTCCTGTAAATGAAGACAAAATGTCTGCAAGTTTAGGCCCTTACCTGTAAGGTAAGGGAAATCATTTACTCTCCAGACTTGATTTTCCTTTTTACAAAAAGCAAATGCAAAAACAAGTCTCATTTGGGGGAGAAAAAAAAAATTCAGACCTCTTTAACAAAAAGATTTCCTAAATCCAAATGCTACATGGCTCCTTCCATTCTCTTCCTGCCTCTTAAAAACGTTTCGCTTTGATCAAGTCTCTCAAACTCCCCTGCTTTCCCCCCCCCCCCCGCTCAATGATTTCTCATCCCATCAGCGTTACGCGAAGCTATTTGGAAAGTGCGAAGTGCAAGTGGTTGCTCCATGAGGGGTGAATTCAAATCCTTCCACATTTTGGTAGGCGAGCCTCTGATGCCTTTAAAAATCCAGATAGACTTACCTTGGTGGAACAAGAACCTCTTCCAGAAATTCCTCGATCTTGTTAGTGTCTGTCTTGAGATCCCCATTGAAAAGGATGAATGGGGGCTGGCATCCTGGTGCAATGTCTTTCAGCATGCTTGTGTCTCTGAAAGTCAGATACACGAGTTATGTCTACATCAGAATTGCCCACGCAACCCTCCGCATCGCGCACTCGCACACGCTCACGCACACTCACACACACACAGAAGAATTGTCATTATGACATCCCGTGCCTTGAATTGTCATAATCTATCAGACATAAAAAAGGACAAATCATTGCAACTTTACTAATCGTTCTCCTTTCATTATTATTGTTACTTATTATTATTATTAACGTCATTGCTCCTCTGAACTTTCCTCCCAATGTTAAATTTCACCACCCTACATCTTCTTCCTTACACCCTCCCTGTCTCCAACTCTATTCTTTTTTCAATATCTCATGATTCCTTAGCTGCCTGTCTTGCCTTCCTCATAAAGCTCCAGGTTTTGCATTATGCAAAGCTGGTGTCACCTAACCGTAAAACCCTTAGCAAACTTTCTATATGTTTTAATCTGTGAAACGTCAATGAAAGTGCCTGTTTTGTACACCTCTTAGATGGAAAGCCTTGGTGAGACGAAAGCCCGTTTGGTTTTAATCAACGGCACAAACTCACCTCTTCATATCCACGGTGTTAATGGTGAAGGGATTCCCTTCAGCCATAGGATCATGAATAGGCGTTGTGAGAAAGGGCAGTTTCCAATGCTCGCCCCATCATCACTGGCCTGCAATGAAAAAACAAATTTATTGACTAATGAATATGAGTATTGTATGACATTCCAATTGGTAATAGTTCACCTCTTGATACTTCTGGACCCTATCTGCTTGACGGGTGCTATATAAATGCAAGTTGTTGTTGCTGACATGTTAAGCAACAAGTACTTGACTGTAAGGAGAGTAATTCAAGTAATTCGACTGGAGGGTCAAATTACTTTCCTTCAAATATCTTGACTTCTTTTTTCTCCTGCCGGCTGCAGATCTATGAGCCCGAGGTGTCCTCTCAAAACTTCCTCGCGGGGAGGGGGGGGGGGACGTTTTGATATGGTTTCGCCCACAAAATATACAGTCAATTCACTTTACAGTATATCCTATGAAGCGCTTTGAGATGCCTCAAAGACTTGATAAAGCGCTCTATCAAATGCAAGGATTAATATTATTATTATTATAAGACGCTGTTAAAAAAAAATCCACGGTTTTCCTTGTGGCAATGGCAATCCAGGTGAACTATGTAATTGTGAAAGCAGCCTGGACTGCACCCTCTCTTGTAAATATCCTCTTAAGAGGGTGGTGCCATGCACTTCCTCTGTACAATCATTTCTTTGCTCCAGAAATGTCAGCGGTTGTCCTGCCTGACTTCACCCACACAATTCCACATTCCAAGTTGTTCTCGCAATTGTCCTCGTTCTCCTGTAACTAACTCACAAACCTTAATTTATAAATAATAATGATAATAATCCTTGCATTTGATACAGCGCCTTATTGCATCTCCGAGACGTCTCAAAGCGCTTCGGGGATATACTGTAAAGTGAATTAACTCCGCATTTGGGTCGTTATCTCTCTAAATCTCTGATTGTTTTGAGCCATGCAACAGTGATAGCAAAGCACAATAGAATTCTCTAAACCGCTTGTGGTTACAGCAGATAGAATCGGTTGTGAAATGAGAGAGACCGTCAACATATTGATCCGCTCTTGTTCAGACAGACAGACACACAGACACACACACACACACACATACACCGATTGTCCCCATGGAATTTCAAAACATCTTATTCAGAGCCCCTTTTGAGATGGTGCAACTCTCCAGAGTTTGTCAATCACAAAGGACATTTCAATGACTGAGCAAGGTTCAGTGACTGGCCCGGCGTTCGCTTTAAGGTTCAAGCGAGCATTATTGAATCCAGCAATGCCTGTGAGGTGAGTCATAACCGAGCCGGCTGCCAGAGCCTCACCAGGCACTCCCGGCGAAAGAGATTGTGTTGTTTTGAAATCATTGCATTGCTGCTGGAAGTACCGGTTGACAGGGTCAGGAATCCTGACCAACACCCACCTCTTAAGTTTCAATTGAAAAGGCTCCGTCTGCCGTTCAGATCAGCAGTTCAAAAAATACCGAGAGATCTGTGCGTCTCTTTGTTGATGATGGCAGTCGCGTAATATGCTTTGCTAATTATTTTAAGCCAGATGTTAAGTCCGTAACACAGTGGACAAGGACAGATAGTACAAAAGTGATAACAGATAGATATGGGAAGAAAGAATCATTAATCCCGCATCCTTCAGGTGAGATGTTTAAAATCCTGTGGCACAACTAGAACTTTCTGGCAGTTAACAGTCTTCCAGTTAACATCGGTCATTCACCTCCTGGCTGTTTGTAGGACATTGCTGTGTGCAAATTGGTTGCATGGTTTGTCTACAAATACAGAATGACCAAACTTAACAGTGATTACTGTCAAACCCTTTGGGTCATTCCAAAGTGATAAGTTATATCAAATGCAAGTATCATCATCATCGAGTCTATACCCTGCCACTCACATGGTATTCACACAGCACAATCAGGGGCTACACATTCTGAAATGCTGTAAGTTCTTGCGAACCAAATGGTGAGCGGAAATGTCACGCTTAAACAAACAAACAATAGCACATTGTCGGCTTAAGGCTGCACTCTACCAGAAAGGATAATATCAGCCTCGTCAGTGAATAAAACTATGAGAAATCTTTTTTACGGCTCAAAAAGGCTGCCCCACGTGAAGGGAGCTATGTAAAAGCAAGCTGCTGTTGTCGAAATTCACAGGGCGTAATTAACCTGAATCAAATTCAAGTCGAGAGCTTCAGAAAGTTGCCTGTTACAAGCCTCGTCTACAAACGAACGCACTCAAATAAGAAAAAAAAATATGGAAATGAAACTGGAATACATTTGTTAAAACACAAGGCACCTTTATGATTTTTTTAAAAAAATAAAAACTTTCTACAACTTTTAAAAAAAGAGAATTGTTTTTAACATGTCACGGAGTCACATCCGATCGAGATAAACCACTAATGTACCTTTATGAACAGCTGAATCTTTGGATCTACGCCCAAAGACATCTGTGCGATTCTTTCTTCCCCAACTGCAGAGAGTCTAATGACCGAAGCGCCAACTGGGTTGAGTGCGCAAAAGTTCTTGATGTCCCGAGCGCTTGTTCTTTTCAAAAAGGTTTCTCGAGCCACGCTCAGGAAATTCAGATTCAGAGAATGCCAAACCTCCCGCAAAAGGATTGCGACAGCCTGGGAAGATTCGCTCTTTGCTTCACAACTGCCCACAATCCTTTCAGAGATCAGCTCTGTTGCTTTGTGCCTGTTCCTCAGTTCCCCTTTCTCTCTCCTGTTGACAAGCGAGCACGACTGCCCTGCTCAATGTATGCTGACTGTGGTTTAACCTGCTCTTCACGTTTAGCACTTGGTTGCCTTCCTTCCTCCGGGGAGAGGTCCACAGCTTTGAATAGTTTCTGTTCTCTTTTATTTGACGACTGCCTCTGATTGCTAGGCGTGGAGCTGCAAGGCAGGTCATGGCATGCGACAGAGTTCATGTGGCGTAATAGGAGCAAAGTGTGCGTGTGTGTGTGTGTGTGTGTGTGTGTGAGAGAGAGACAGAGAGAAAGAAAGAGACATTTCAGATCACTCCGATGTCGTGAGTTCCTTTAAATCCGGGACTGAATTCAAGTCACGGATAACCACGCCTGATGCCATCCAGTTACAATGCCGTAGGCATGTGTAAATATCAGTTTTCGATTGAAATATGTTATTTTCCTGCCACCCTCCCTCTCCACCCCAGCCACCCCCCCACCCGCCCCCCCTCCACCCACATCTTAAATTAACGATTGTAAAAGATGAATTGTGAAACATTCTTGAACGCAAGTTTGATTGAGAGGCCCTTTTCTTTCCAAACCAAGTGCAAAGGGAGAGAGTGCGCAATCCATTCCAACAATCTATCTCTGGAATTGCCACGTGTAGGTGGGATGCAGGGAATTCTCAGCTTGGTTTGGATACTCCAAAGCAACGGTGATGGGTTTCTGCATGTGTCAGAGACCACCCCCCCACCCCTAAAAATAAAAAAACATTTCCAAGCAAAACAGCTTCCAAACTTAAGAACTTGCCACAATGGATGCACCATCTTACATTTTTGAGAACATGATGTGGTCTTTGTAGGCAATAACTGGATGTCTATCCTTTGGATTAGTTCAATTCCAATCTCTGTCTTCATCAAAGGTGGATGATAATTTGGGATACATAGCAACACCCATTAGGATGATCAGTTAGCATTGTTATTCAATGCATCATTGGGCTGAGTAATGGAACTTTTGGACATCAATGTATTTGAGAGGAAACACCCACTTCTCTGGATGTTTCGTGGAATGTTGCTGTGTGCGTTCACCTAGAAAATACACAGTCACTACACTTTATGCAGTAAATCCCGCCAATCCTTTGGGACTTAGATGACCTCATAAGGCATTGTACCAAGTATAGGATTATGACCATTATCTCTGCACACATCTGTAGTTCATATAACACAAATAAAATCAGGCTATTGTCTCTGCAAAACAGGTTTGCTTGCTTCATATTTGTTAGAACATTTTTTCTCTCCCTATCGCCCCCTCCCCCATCTGTTGATCTATCTCAGTGACCAGCGGTCACCTCCGTGTCGGACATGAGGGGCCCAGTAACTGAGATTCTTTGTAGCAGGGAAACGGAGAATATGATTCAATAACAAAGTTTGGCCAAAGGTTAACTCACTCGGTGCTCCAAGTTCCCACCACGCTTTCAAGTTGAACAATTTCCAGTGCCCTCGATCCGAGAACCGGTATCTGAATTCACGTTTCTTACATCCTGCCACTCGGCTTGGGCCGTCCAAGGGCAGGGGCTAACATAGCAAGTTATCTGCCGGATATGTTCTGCTTTGTGGTTTATGTGGTACATCCTTAAAATCCTTGCATTTGGATGAAATTGGTTATTCACTTCATTGCCACTTGTGGGCAAATTGGTTGCTCTGTTTGCTTACAAAAAGTACAGTCATTACACTTTACAATCAAACTCAGTAAGTGGGCTGATACTTCCCCTTTACGTTTATGTCAAATGTAAGGATATTTAATAACTTATTGGTGGTATGTTGACATGAAACAGGAATGGACTAAAACATCCCAGGAGAAATAACATGCCCCCAAGATAATTGAAGTTCTTTGCATACCTGCCTTGCTCCGAGCCAAATACCTGCACAAGGAAAAAAAACAGGTGCAGCAGCACACACACTGTTGTGTCCACTGGGAACAGAAGATGGGAAAAGCTTATAAAGTAAAGGTAAGCTCACCTTGGGGTTCGGGTGATACAAGGCTACATGGGTTTGGTTCACATAGTTCATGACTTTGACCTCCCAATGTGATAGTATTTAATAACTCATACCCACCCTTAATTGCAAGTTCAAAGCGCAGATTCCTCAAACACAAAATATTATTTTTTTCTGCAGAAGTCATTTTCTTCTTTCATATTTCACAATAACTAATGAATGTTTAAAAATACTTCTCTCTCACACTGAAAGAGATTCTCAGAGATTCTGTGGAAGGAATTCCTTCAGGAGATCAGCCTTACCTTAAAATATTCAAAATATTTCCTTTCGTGCCCCACCAGATACCCACATTTAGTTGGCTTCCAGGTCATAAGAACAGAAGAATCGCTCGACAAAAGAAAACCAAAGTCCATCCAGTTCACCTTCCACATCCTGGCAGTCACTTGCCCAAACTACATATTGTATCCTGAGATATAATTCTCAGAATCAATCTCATTTCTTCTTGAAATAATCAACACTTTCTGCTTCCACCGTCTCCCTCGGCAGCTTGTCCCAAACATTTACTACTCATTCATTGCAGTCGTGTTTCCACGGGTCAAATTATCACCTTTCTGGTACTTTCGGGCTCAACTTACAAATAAGTTTGAAGCAAAGCATGGTCTGTTTGATGCTCAATCTTCCCAGTTTGAGTCTTTGGGAACTGTCTACTCAGCCATGCTTTTTTTTTTACTTATACCTTTAATTCCAACACAGACGTCTCTCAAATGCCTCCTTCGGAACAAATGTTTCCAACCACTACAGATTCTGCTGAACGGAGAAAAAGCTAGAGAAAGTCAAAATATCGCCAACTTAAAACTCAAGGATGTACACAAATAACAGCACCAACTTCTTATCCTTTGGAAATGCACTTTCAGCTGCGCGTTGCAAAAGAACTTTGCACAAACGCTCCAACTCGTAATGTTTTACGACTCAATTTGTACAGCCTTTTGCTGTCAATCTTATGGTTCGACTTGGTCAAGAGAAAATTCAATTCATTTTCAAGAAATGCCTCAGTCAGGAATATCAACTGGTAGAAAATCTCCAAACTTACCCGGTCAGAAAAAAAAACTGTACTAAAGGTCAGTTCATGTAATGAAACCACAAGATTTTCAAGAATGATCCTTCATCTCAGAGAATGCCACTGTGTAATCAACAAGAGATGTCAATGAAAAACAAATCTCTATTTTATACAACAAAACAAATATTTATTTTGTTCTTGCTAGCAATATACAGGCTGTTTTGTCAACGTCCTGAAAGTGGCCCAAAAACGCTCGACAGATAGTGAAATTAATGAACGGCACTTTCAGCCCCACAATTCGGAAAAGAGTGTGGAAAACAAAAAACAACAAAAGACGACAGAAACACCGCAATGTGCAAAACGTGACACGATTATACACGTTCGACTGCTCTCACGAACAGGTACGCCAACGATTCCATCAACACAAAGACAATCAATGGTCAAAAAAGCTCGGCTCAACAAGTTAGACACAGAACTTTGCATAAATATAAGAATGTGCAATGTGTGAAAAGCACAAGGTTATTGAACGGAGAGGGAGAGGGTCTGGGGGCAGGTCAACAAAAAGGCATTCCTCTTTTTTTAAGATAAAAAATGGGAAACGTTATCTCAAGAATATCCAAATGGTCAGCCACTCGAGTGGATTAGATATTTAAGAGGTTGAGACACCAGTACAGACATCACACGGAAACCAACACTACTAGCATTATACTTGGATATTGGAAAACAGATACTTGACCAATGTCACTGATTTACTATTTCTACTTCAGAATAGCCATTAATGCTGCTCGTACCAGGCTTTACACCACCAATAAGTGATGGAGCTTGATGGGAGTGGAACAAATTGAATGGGTATATTGTGACACCAGTCTGTCATGAAACTCATTGGTACCTACTTCAGATGATACCACGGTTGCAGCAAAACAATATTAAAGTTGTTGCATTGGGTTTAATGGGGGCGTGGGGGAGGGGTCTGCATTGAGGAATTTGCGTGGCAAATTAACATGGTTAGTTTTTGGTGAGAGATGACTCAACACAGTATATGAAGAAAGTGGGGAAAAAAGTGACCCCATCTTTTCTTTGGGCTACCTGTGAGTATCCATCACTATTTGCACAGTCCAGCTGTTCCTAATAACAGTGCTTTTAAAAAATATATATCACGAGCCTAAACCGATGATACAATAACGTTAATACTCAGGGGCTGAGGCAATGGTATCAGACACTTTACTCAGTAACTGTCGAGTAAATAGACATCATTGGCAATGGGTTGCCTTTCGACCAAGTTCATTTGAAGCTAATTTGAGTGGTGTTGCACCTGGCAGGCATAATAACAGCTCCAAAGCCAGTACTTAGCTCCTCAATACCCCCTGATGAAACAGCAAATTTTACACAACCACCAAAACCCTGGAGGGAGGAGGGGGGGAGCAAACAAATGTTGACATTGCTAACTGTGCTTTATTGTGTCTCAATTTTAAACGGCTCTGATGGGAAATGCTTGCCGCTGAATCTTTTTCCGTTAGTCTTTCTTCTTCTGCAATGATACAAGATCCACGCGTCTTCTGTGGAGTACTGTAGCTCAGTGGTTAGAGCACTCGCTTTGCAAGTGAGAGACCTGAGTTCAATTCCAGGCAGAGGGCGAAACCTCGGGCAAGTTTCCTTACTCCACACAGAGCCTAATAATAATCCCTCCAAAACCAAAAACAATAATAAATTGGTCATTTTCAATCTACGACTGTTTGTGGGACATTGCTGTGCGCAATTGGCTGCCGCGTTCGCCCACAAATATACAGTCAATTCACTTTACAGTATATTCTGTGAAGCGCTTTGGGACGTCTGGAAGACGTGAAAAGCGCTATATCAAATGCAAGGATTATTATTTATTATTATTATTTCTTTGTTTTTCTGATCTTAAGCTAAGTTTTTAGCACATTTTTCCTCGAATGAAATGCCGTCATCCAAACATTCGAGTGTTTCAAGCTTGGGGGATAAAAATGGTGACTTTACAAGGCTGCAAGGGACAGTACAGTGCTTTGGTTCAAGTGAATCAACTCTATTTTTTTTCTTTTTTTAAAAAAAAACCCCTACAGAAGTGGTTGTTGCGCAACAAAGAAGGATTCGATCGAATGAAAACCAAGCAGCGAGAAGCAATGCAACCAGTTGTGCTAAACAAAATAGGACAAAAAAGCCGAAAAAATTAAATCTCAAGTCAGTTGGAACAATTCTCGTAAAACTGTATATTCTTAAGCAAGGTCAACAATAAATAATTCAGATCATCTTTTTTTTTATAAAAAATCCCCAATGGACAATTCTTTGTTTTCAATGCACTGCGATAGATGGGCCTGAAGGTAAAAGTCAACTTAAAACTGCTATCCCTGTCTCAGCCCGAAACTTTTGATCGTTTTGTTCCAAAGTTCTGATCAAAAGAGATGCAACCTTGAAAATCAAGTTTAGGAACCCTCCAGTTCTGTGGTGTCAACTGGTGTCCAACCACATGGCTGACTGACACTCCGAAGGCGAACAAATGCAACAACCGTCACGTGAGCAATTTGATGGAATCAGAGACTGCCCTTTGACATCAATGCTTGAACCGTTTGCCTAAAGTGGCCCAATGGAGGTGGGGAGATAGTCTCAGTCTGGTTTGGAGACTTTTTGAGCGATGGTGATGGGTTTCCGCATGTGTCAGACACACTTGGTTGACCCCCCCACCCCCCACCAAAAAAAAGGGAAATAGGTGCGTCGTCCTTGCGTCAAACTGCAGTGGTTTCTGGATGTTGCTATCCAGAAACGATGATCAGTTGTCCAGCATCCATCTCCAATAACAGCAACTTACATTACATCTGAACACTCCTGTGGTCGCTTCTTCTCACTTGCAACAAAAGAGAAATTCAAGAGAAATTCTAGCTCTTCGTTATAAACACTCAAACTCAGTCTGTTTGTTCTCTTGCATGCAGGGAGTTTTTGTGGGAAAGTCAGACATCCTGCAACTAAAGTACCACTGAAGAAAACCTGGGGTCGCTCCAAGCCCCTAAACCTTGCACTTTGCTTTTTCAAGCGTTTATGGACTAAGGTGTTTGAAACCGATTTATTCCAAATGCATTTTTTCCAAGACAGGGTTGAAGTTGTTACATAATCAACATTAAAGATTAATAGTGTCAATATCGAATGCGGTTTGAGATCGTGAAGTTCAATTGATTACTAACGCTGGTGTGACTTGCTTGAGCCTGGTTGGAAACCTGCAAGAGTTGCTGTGTACACTAAATAGACCTATTGGATTACCAATACGTTGGTCACAACACAAGGCCTGTTTGTGACCATGGTAATTTTAAGTGCTACCTTGCACTGCAGGTATTGAAACTATTTATTCTGCATTCATTTGGTGCAAACAATTATCATGGGACCAGAATTATTACTTATCCAGGCTGCCTGGCGCACATCTTGCTTTCGGATCGATGCTATCTGTTCAGATCAAGGCGACATCAAACGAGTGCAGGAAATAACAACCTGAAAAATCTGGGGGATGGAAAAGGGAGACGTACAACAGACTTGATCTTTTTGGAAGGGAAGAGCAGGTTAAGGGTGTGGCAAAGGTCAACATTGTTCTAAAGCAAGGCGAGATCCACATTTATTGGCAACTGTCATTACTCCAATGAAAATGTCCTAATAGTGAACAATGGGAGCACAGATTTTTTTTTGAAAAGACAGGTTGGTCTCACCCAAATTATTAATTACGTGCCTACGGAGGAATTTGAAGGAAGTTATTTTTCCGAACATTATGAACAATGACTGGGTTAAGTTTCGATGGGATCTGATGCACTCGATTAACTCTCGAGCTGCTTCCTTTTACATTCAAAGAACCTTAATGTTTATTGTAAATGGATTAATTCTGTTCGACAAATATTAAGTGCCTTTCATTGACTGTTACTGTGCAAGTTACTGTTATGTACAAAGACCAGAAGAGAAAAAGGTCAGATTTGTTTTTGAAGTACAGTTACGAGTAGTCTCGCAATGTGAATTTTGTCTCTTTTTTTTGCTGTAGAAATCCCTGCAAGATGGAGTGACAAAGGGCTCTTTGTAATACGGCGACAATACTTTTTTTTATCTAAAAGTTGGGGCACACTGACGATAACCATGCATTTTGCGGGTTCCGAGATAATATCCGAGTGTTTACAATTCGCTTTCGTAATTCAAAATAAGGATTTCTAAAGGTTCTGCGTCATCACTTCTACAACGTTCTTTAAAAATAAATTTTAAATATTTTTTTTCCATACACGGCAGACAGATACTGTACATTTTTTTTTGACAGTGCATTAAAATTAAACTGCTCTGCATTGAATAAAATGCAAAGAACTCAGGTCTTCTGTTTGGAGATCCGTCTTCGTCAACGTGGTGCGCAAGCGATCGACGGGGTGCGGAAACCCACACACCCGCTAACGAAGCAGCGTTCTCTGCTGGTTGATGGGTTAACGCCCCGCCACCCGAAGTGCGTGCTTCTTCAGCTCAAAGGGACGAGCGACCAAGAGGACTGTGACCTCTCGGCACTGTCGTTATTCTTGTGCTGGGACGGCGCTCAAAGTTCTCAAACGTCATGTACAGTTCTTCCAAGGTAGCAATCAAGTTCTGACACCTCAACCCCTCAGCACAGCGTGTCCGTGTTGAACGAAAGCTGAGCCTGAAAGGAAAAGAAAACAGACACTTGTGCTCATAAGATATCACTTGTACATCATGGTTTCAACACACACACACATTATCTCTCAACTTCCTCCATCTGATGAGGGAAGAACTTGCCCTTCTCTCGTCTAATCCGAGATACCACAAAACTTTGTCCGCAAAATACACAGTCAATTCACTTCATATATTCTTCAGTATATTGCGTGACGCTCTTTGAGATGTCTCGAAGACACGATAAGGCGCTACATCAAATGCAAGGTTATTACTCCACTTTACATCAAGCTCAGTCAAGCACTTGCAAGTGACAAGGCATCATGTCAAATGCAAGGATTATTGTTGGAATAGACGGCAAAAAAAATACAACTTGAACACTTGCCCAATCAATTTCACAACCATTAACAACAACAGCAGTAGCATTCAACAACAACAACAACAACAACAACAAGATTCGATTTATAGAACTTGCACACCGCTAGAGTCTCGGAGTGTTTATCAACTGTAATAAAAATACAAGTCCAGTAAATGTAATTTGGTGTTAACTCAGAGGTACCGAAGAGTTATCTCCTGGGTTTTGGCCTTTCATTGTCACCCCAAATATCAGGAAACACCCAAAGCAAAACATTGCAAATGAAAGAAAAACAATGGTTAAAGAGTGTGATGAAAGGCTACACCCAAAATTTTACCCTCTCTCTCTCTTTCAGTTGCCAATTGACCACCTCTTGGTATCGGTTTCCCGGAATTCAGATTAGGATTTTCTTGTCAACGGCATACTGTGTGTGTTCTCTGCATCAGCTTCAATATAAGATTTATTTTATAGGTTTCAAAGCGGAACAGTAACACTGCCTCTGAGGATGGCGGGAGGGGAGAGAAGTGGAGGAGGATAATTTGCCAGTGAATCCAGGAATATTCAATAACAAAGAAGAATGAATGCATTGTTTTTTTTTGATGTACTGATACGTTTCGCAATGTTCCAAAGCACTTCACACAGGTGCAACTAAATATTGTTTTGCACTAAACGCAGCAGGTTTCTCAGCAAACAAGGATTGGTCATTTGCGCTAGAAATAGCCATTTTTTGCCTTAGCAGATCTGATCGGACATGTTACAGGTTATTCAAGGGGATTATTAGCTTGAAACGCAGAAGACCAGAGGCACGAAGGTACAGAGAGCAAGACGTTCTTCAAATTAACGTTCTAAATGAAATGAAACCAACTTGTTTGTTGTTTAAATGAGCAAGTGGGGGTTTAATCCACCAAATAGGCTCCATGACACTGACTGATTTGCTGTCATTAGTGAGCTATTTACGTTTAAAGACGTATCAAGAGCGATTTTGCCACCTTATGCTTGCAGCCTGCCAATGAGACCCATTTCCATCGAGTCCACGAGCCACGAGAACAAAAGGTTGGCAGCTTCTGTTTGCTCAGAACACCTGTTGTGACGAGCAGAAAACACACGACATACCCGTTCCTCCTCGAAGCTGATCAAGCCATCGTCGTCGCTCTCGAGCTCTTCCGGTTCTTCTACGGTCAGTGCCTGTAGTTCGGTGGTGGTTCCCTTTGGCCTCAGCAGGCTGAGAATTCGCTTCACCGGGGACTGCACGCTCCCGGTACTGACAGTTTCCTGTTGCTCCAGGTTATCGCTCTGCTTCTTTGCGAAGTTCACGAAGACCTGCAGAATCCAACGAGCAAGAGAGAGACGCTGCCGTTTACTGATGTGCCAACGCGCTGCCAACAACAGCAGCAACAACAACCACTGGCAATTAGACAGCTCCCCTCACACAGGGTACCGTGCCAGATCATCCGACCACAGAGCAAGTTTGCTTCACAGTCATGTCTCAGATTCATAAAATAATAATAATTATTATTACTCCAATTGCCAAGCACCTTTGCAACTGGATGCATCGTCTTATCGTGTGGTTTGTGGGACACTGCTGTGCGAAAATTGACCGCTATACATTTCACCGGTGAGGAGTACCGATGTGGTCAAGGGGAAATCAATATACGGATCAACATGCCCCAGTGTTGATGATCCCACATTTCCTTCGCCTGGCTCCCTGCCTTGCCTCCTTCAAGGCACATCTCATGACCCTCCTCTTCGACCACGCCATAGTCCACCCTCCTACCTTCCCCGATCCCAACTCCCCAGCTCGGGCTCAAATCCCTGTCTGTCCAGCGCCTCAGGACGTCCTCCCGACGTGAAAGGCGCTGTGTAAATGTAATTTTGTATTGTATTGTATCAAGGCCCTATTTCCACCGCCATCTATTGTTGTCAATGTTCCTCAGGATCTACTCACATTGTCCAGTGTTGTCTGGCTGACCGAGTAGTCCTCGATATTCAGCACATCGACCACCTGCTCCATTTTGCTGAAAACCTGTGCCAGCGAGATGTTTTCTGACTTCAGCTGGTATTGCACTTTGGTATGATGTCTCTCCTGGTGCAGAACAATAATTTAACACATGCAAAAATCAATCGCAATGTACCCACAGAGTTCAACTCTTCGGTTGCAGATAAAATGAGACCCTCTAATGTCCAATATTGGTTCACATGGCCCACCAAGTAAAGGGAGAACCTAAGCAGTCGCCTTGTGCTTGGGAGACAAACTTGTGATTGGGGACTGCTCGGAGGATTCTGCCTTCGGCCAAATTCCTACCTTTAGAATTGCTTCGGGGAAATTCCTGTTAAAAAAACGGACCACCTCTTTCACATTCAGGCTGGACTTTGTGCGGACAGTCATCGTGTAACCGTCTCCGAACCTGGAATTCAAATAATAAAACAAATTAACCACCCGGTCACCAAGTGGCCACTGACGATCACTTTCCTGTGAGGCCTCCTGTCCAAATGTTAGATTTTTTTTTAATAATAATAATCCTCGCGTTGATGTAGCGCCTTATCAGGTCTTTGAGTCGTCTCAAAGCGCTTCGCAGAACGCACTGGAAAGTGAATTGACTGTGTATTTCGTAAGTATCGTTGTGAACTGCACGTGGAGAAGTAAGCGCTATTCTGTTGTATTCTTTTAACTAATTACTAATTAGTTAGTAATCTAATCTGAATTAAAAAACATCAAGATTTGCGTCAGTCTTTGCTTCACCAAAGGGGGCCTACAAAGAGCGAACTTGATTCGCGTTCCTCTGCTTCAAACGAAAGGAGTTGTGTCATCGAATTAGCATGAAATGAAACTGAGAGAGCCTTGATTGCACAGCAATGGATGCTTTAAACACTGAATGCTCAGGTTGGGCTGAGCTGGAATGTGACTTTACCTGTTCTTCAGGTGCTGGATGCTGCCGAGGCACTTGAAACGTCCGTTGACCATAATCGCCAGTCTGGTACACAGTGCCTCGCATTCCTCCATGCTTCCGAGGTGTAAAGAGAAAGATATCAGAGAGGGGGAGGGGAAAACAAAACCTCTGCAGTCACGTACAGCACTTCACATTGCATCCTGGGGAGAGCTTTGAGACGTCTCAAGGATATATATATATTACATAGATATATATAATAAAAATGATAATAATAAGTAAATTGGTCACTTCAATCCACGACTGTTTGTGGGGACGCTGCTGTGCGCAATTGGCTGCCGCGTTTCGCCCACAAAGCATACAGTCAATTCACTTTATGGTATATTCTGTGAAGCTCTTTGAGACGTCTCGAAGGTGTGATAAGTCGCAATATCAAATGCAAGGATTATCATCATTATTATTATTATTAATGCCTTCCCCTCGCATTGGATGTTTCTCATTCAATTCAACATTAGCCATTCTCTCACATCGTATCTCTGCCCAACCTTCTTGATATTCCAGCACGTTTGTGGTTATTTTTAGGGCAGGAGAGAGGAATCAATAACACCCTTTTTGGAATGTTTCCCTTGCAGATGCTTGTCACTTTTTTTGAAAGCTATCAAAGATTTAGCTTCAAAGACCATTTTTTGGTACAGCATTGCATGACCTAACACTCAGTTTGTATAACGAATTCTTCTAAGCTCGCTCTTTTGATTCCACCCACATCACACACGCACACAAATCAATAACCTGATTTGCTAAGGTAGTCCAACCTCCCAATCCCTTTGTTTATTTCTGACTCATTCCTGAGTAACCGTCGAAGTGTTGGGTTTGAATTGGGTACAGTCCATTTTTTAATTGAGTCAGCAAGCTCATTTGGTGTCGATGAAAAAATAATCTGTTGATACTGGAGGAATTTATGATTTTGAAAACCGGTGACTGAAAGCATTGGAATGCGTTTACAAGCATTTGTTTCTGAATTAGATCACATTTCCTCAAGGACACCTGTAATAACCTGTGATAAAATTGGTCACTCCCCTCATTACTGTAGCCATTACCATACGCCAAATATATCATGTGATTTCCACTGAACTATACTTGTTCCTGTTTTTGGGTGGCTGGTGGTAGGGATAATACAAGGGCTGGGATATAGCTCTCTCGCTCCTTCACATACAATTCCCCTCTATCAGTCTTCAATTCACAACACCAGTTCTACTGTAATTATATGGATGTTACGTGACTGATATGATCAAGGCTTGAAAGCCTTTCGCAATGGAAAGAGTTCAAAGAAATCTGCCACCTTTGAAGTGAATGCATTGCTTTGTGGAACTAATTGGAGGCGTTTGTTTTAGAAAAACAAAAGAATTGGGACAAGCACACACAGTTGAAGGGCAGTAAAATGCATAGGGGGAATTGGGAGTAGGATGCATGGCTTTGGAGAGGAGCAAACACACAGTCAATAAAATGGGCCAAATGGGTTTTGTTGGGTCCTGATTAATGCTGGCCTGAGTCTCTCTGACCAGAGGGCAGTTTTCCGTCTTTCCTCTTCTGACTCTTGCACCTTACCTGTGTGATGTCAGGACCACTGATCTCCCAGTTTTGATGATGTCAAGGATCAGGTTCCAGAGAAATCGTCGTGCTTTCGGGTCCATTCCTGTAGTAGGCTCATCCTTAAGAGAGAAGAAGGGCAGAAGGTTATAGAGAGGGCACAACCGGTGCAGACAAAGTGGGGCAGGGCAAGAGTACTTGTTCAGGTCGAGGGAATGGAACACCGTGGACCGTTCGAAGCGAGGGTACCAAATTGTAGACTTTTTGGGGGTACACATCAGGTTGAATCCATCTGACGTGTTTTTGTACAGGATTCTTATGGCCAAGTGAGGAGACTTTCATGCCACCAGCCTGGGCTGCGTTCAAACCTAGGTCCCAGAGGCAAGAAATTGTGTAAACTCCACTGGACCAAGTGGTCTCCTTCTGTGCTGTAAGATTCTATGAATCTGTGATTCTATCAATGTTATGATTGTTAAGATTTTGTGGATGCAATTTTCCTCTTAAAAGGGATTCTTACTCTTTGGACCCTAGTGCTGTTTTTGTTCTATTCTGTTTTAAATTGACATTCACTATACGCAATACGTTACTCATCGCGCAGTCTGCTCGTTTTTTGTGCTTCGTGAAACCTTACACTGGTCTCGTTTGCACACTCAACCAGAGAAGGCTGCTGCAGAATCTCGCATCAAAATCTTTCTCCAAAGGAATCTTAACCTAGAGGGAGAAGTTTGTGTCGTGCCAATAACGAGATAGAGCTGTTTTAACAGTGCGTCCCACAACATTGTGATTGGGTACTGGCTCCTGTGACAGCTCCAGGTACATTGCATTGTTGGGAAGTGTCATATCTTTGAATCAGATATTAAACCGAGGCCCCGTCTGCAAGATTAGGCAGATGTTAAAGAGCCCCTGGCACTGTTCGAAGAAAGAGTTAGCAGGTTGCAGAGGCCCTCCTGATCCATCGAGCCCCCTCTGCTTTTAATTAGCTGGTTTCGCCAGAGACAGAGCAGCCAAAAGTTTGGGGTGAATCAAATTCTGCTGCTCTGGACTCGAGAACTCCGAGTTGCAGTCACACCATCAATTTACCATTTTTTTAGTAGAAGAATCATTGCTGGAGAAAGTGCTCAAGGCACTGAAGAAACCAAGAACTTCCCCAACCTCGATGGAATATTTTTAATGGTGCGAACATGACCTATTGTTTCTGAGCGCCCACACCCTGCGCAAGTCTCTGTAATCCTTACCAGAAAGATTAAGGACGGATAACCAATCAGAGCAATGGCTGTGGAAAGCTTCCTCTTGTTCCCTCCGCTGTACGTCCCTGCAGGTTTGTCTGCATACTTTGTCAGTTCCAGCTTGTCGAGGGCCCAGTTGATAACCTGGAAAAATGGGTGAGAGCGCAGACAAATGATGGCTGCACCACCGCCGTTTAAATACCACCAAGAAGCGAGGCAGCTGTTCCAACGCAAATAGGGACCGGCTCATTATATTTATATGAACCGCTGTGTGCATTTGGCTCAAAAAATACACAGTCTACAATATATTTTACAAAGCAAAAGATCGATCCACAAAGCAAACTAAATCCAAGGCAACTGGAGTGAGAGGCGGCACAATGAGCCGTACTAAAGGCTCCACGGAATATTCACTAGGTTCAGCGACAGGAGTGTGATAGATCCGGTAATGACTGCATTACCAGTTCAAACTCACTACACTTTACGCACCTGTTAAGCGCTTTAATAGGTTCTCCCAACGCGAAAGGCACTGCATCCAACGCGAGGTTTATTATTTTTATGAAAAGAATACACCACCGGAACGCTTTCCAAGCAATAATGAAACTTGATACAGCGCCTTATCACGTCGTTGAGACGTCTCAAAGTGCTTCACGGGATACACTGTAAAGTGGAGTGACTATATGGGCGAGATCATTAGTTTGCACCCTGAAGGAGAATAAAAAAGGAACCAGTGCAAGCAATTAGCGCTAAGGAGTCTTTTAATGTTCTTTTCCCACCCTCAGCTCTTACCCTGGCCTCATCTTTCCAAGGAACGCCACGCAGTCTCGTGTAGAGTTCCATGTGTTCTCGAGCCGTGAGCTCGTCAAAGAGGGCATCGAACTGTGGACAATACCCAATACTCTGCTGCACCTTCAGCAAGTCCTTAAGGATACTGAAACAGACAAAACAACATGAAAAGCATATTAATAATATTAATAATAATCCACATGTTTGATATGGCGCCTCGTCACTTTGTGGAGACGTTTCGAAGCGCTTCACAGCACCTGCTGTGCTGGCTTCCCCAACTCGCCAGCTAGAACTGTACCGTGATTGCCTAGTCATAGATGGAACATTTGCGGAGGATTATTGACCAGGACACCTCCCTCGTTGGGAAAAACTCTCCTCTCTTGTTTCCCGAATCCTGCTAGCCAGTGAAGATTCATTCGGTTAGTGCAGGGGTGAATTTCATTTCCCCACCGACATTCTTCAGCGCTTTACACACACAGCAACATTTTTAAGCTCCTGTCAACGTTAACACGTCCAGCCTCACTAACCTGTTTCCGTTGACAAAGGCCTCGCCGCCAGTGGTGCTTTCGTCTCCAGTCAGCATCTTAAACGTCGTCGTCTTGCCAGCTCCGTTCACCCCTAGAAGCCCAAAGCATTCTCCGGGCCGCACGCCCACACACAGGCGATCAACCGCCAGGATCCGACCCATTTTACGAGACTTGTACACCTGGACTCGACAAGATAGAAAAAGAAGAGAAGAGATCTCACATCAACGGGCCAACCGGGAGCAAGGAGTCTTCCCACTCAAAGCCCGGCTTTGTCAACGGCTCAGCCCTTCAGCCGAGACATTAAACCGTGGTCCTACTGTCTGTCTGTTCATGTGGATAGTAAAGATACCCTGTGACATGATTTGAAAGGAGAAGGGAGTTTCTCCTGGTGACTTGGTGAACAATCCCTAAATTTAAAAATTGGTCATTCACTTCAAGGCATTATTGTTTGCCGCCTTCAGTGGCAGATACACAGTCACGACACTTTACAGAATAGTCTGTGAAGCATTGCGAGATGAGGTGCCTTCTCTTCGAAGGATAATTTTAGACAGGGTACTTATTTTCTTTTTAAGCTGACATCAAAGAGGAGAAAAAAAAACGGTTGTGTGAAGTCACCGGGTACACTGCTCAATGAAACAGGAGTTTCCAGAGGTAGAAGCGTATGCAAGATACATAGCAGTGTGGGCGCAGAACGGGAAGCTTGGAATGAACGGGTTGATGTATTGATGTACAGGGCTTGTAGTTCCACTGCCCTCGAGTGTTACCTTGGTTAGATTTTGAATTCTAAGAACATCGGTGTCTGCATCTCCCCGCAGAACCCTCCTCCTCTCGTTCCCCACATCCACATCATCATCTTCGATGGGCTTGTTAGACACCGGCAGGCGTCTGTGTAAATCAGGAACAGAATTAGCTTGGAGGCGAAGGGCTGCAGATCTGCCTCAAAAGTCTTTAAAATGAAAAGCGCAGCTCGATTTAATTACACTCCAATTATTATGCCGAGCACCGTGCAGACGCCAGAAATAGAAATCAACTAAAAGTGGATGATTCGCACATGCAGAGGCTTAATGGCTTGGCTTATACCTCATCGTTAACTTCTGGTCCCCGCACCCTTTGAACAGAGAGACCATTATTGTTAAGACAACAAGCCGAGCTGTGCTGACTTTGAAGGAGCCAGGACTGAACTCAGCTGGGAACGCTGTGTGTCCTGGTTAATCAATCTCCCAGATAGAAAATGGATCGTTCACTTCATGGCTGTTTCGTGGGACGTTGTTGCGTCCACAATTAGCCGCAGCATTTGCCTAATAGCAAAATAGCCAAATAGCCACCGCACTTTACAGTAAAATCCTTCGAGACCCCCGCCTGACGCGAAAGATGCTGCAATTGGAATTTTTTTTTTAGTTAACACTGATAATCAATTTCATGAATCTGATGATATTTAACCCTTTCTATCAGGCTTTTCAGTCACGTATCGGAAAAGCTGTGCATTGCGGAATCCCGTAGCTCAGTGGGTAGAGCACTCGCCTCGTAGGCGAGAGACACCTGGGTTCGATTCCCAGGCAGGGCGAAATGTTGGGCAAGTTTCCTTACTCCACACGTCTCTGGTTGCCTCGCAGTAAGTAGGAACCCGGTTTTGTTAGTTGATTGGCGGATTGCTTTGCCGGGGGGAATAATAATTGCTTAAAATAATAATAATCATAATAAATGAGTCACTTCAATCCACGACTGGTTGTGGGAGACACTGCTGTGCGCAATTGGCTGCCGCATTTCGCCCACAAAATACAGTCAATTCCCACTTTGCGCTGTATTCTGTGAAGCGCTTTGAGACAACAACAACGTCTCGAAGACGTGATAAAGTGCTATATCAAATGCAAGGATTATTATGATTATTAGGCCTCAGGATAGCAGGATGTCCAGGTTTCCCACTGAAGGACCGAATAGCTTGTGCGCTGGGAGTCTTGACAGTGTACTTACTGTGGCTTTCTGAAGAAGTTATACTGGCACATGATGGTAATGAAGAAGCCAACGAACCCTTCAATGGTCATGGCCACCAGGCCCCGCGTTACAATGTCCCATTCAAAAGGAGATTTCATCTTGTCAAACTGACCTGGGGGCACAAACTGCGCTGTAGAATCCAAAGTATTTCAGAGGAAAACACGCAGCCTCTCTGGCGGGCGTGTAAGAATTGCAGTGGCCATTCTTTACAAAGCAAACAGATGGACTTCCGTTCTGAAGTAACAATGCAGGAAGTCCCAAGACCGATAAAAATTGCTGTGCGCAATTGCCTGCCCCGTTTCGCCCACAAAATATACAGTCGCTGCACTTTACAGTAAAATCTGTGAAGGGCTTTGAGACGTCTCAAGTTACAAAAAAATACAAGTATTAAAAAATTCTTAATAACACAGAATTAAGCGCCAGGGCACAATCTAAAAGCAAATAATTACCTTGAGACCTGCCTCCTCCTCAAAATAAATAAAACAGCAGTTCCGGGTATTTACCTATTTTTGCGTAGTATTCGTTTATGTACTCATTGTAAGCCATTTCCATCAATCCATGGCCCAGATTATAATTGGGGAAGATGAGAAAGCAGGACTTCAGGTAACCATTCACAGCTTTCAGGTCCTACATGGAAGACATTGGGAGGAAAAAAGAAGTTATCAGTGGTCCTGAAATTGCAACTCAGCAAAAGAAAAAACAGGAGAATAATGACTCGTACATTCGTTATTTTCACAACAGATGGACATCTCAAAGCTCTTCACCACAATTGCTGTCAAGTAGAATGACCGTGTGTGTTGTAGGTGAACAGCATCCAATTCGCACACAGTAACATCCCACAAATAAGCCACGAAGTGAATGACCGATTTTATCTGGGGTGAGAGTTGTCGGCCAGGACACCGGGAGAAAGAAACTCTCCTCTCCTGTTGAATAGCGCCACGGCACCTTTAACGTGCACTCGAACAGCCAGGTGGGACCTCGGTTTGTCTGATCAAAAAAAGGCACCTCCAAAAAAATGGATTGCACATTCCAACCCCCACCACACGCTGGATTACAGGAGTCCCAATGAGGGGCTTGAACCCACAAACTTCTGACTCAGAGGCGAAAGGGCTTCCAACTGAGGCAGGCTGGCACAGGCTGAATAAAATAACCCTCTCACCAAATCCACAATGCGCATTGCAGACGCTCAAATGTATATTTCAGGGTTGTTTGTGACCAGGCGGAACTCGCAGATAACCATTGAAACTTCGCTCCCAGAATAACATAGGCGTCGAGAGCAAAGAGGTCGATCGGGTGGAGAGCGGGGAGGACAGATGTTGCTCCGAGACCCACCTTGTCGTGTTCGAACAGCTGAAGCAGGAACGTAGCGACCGTTGCTGTGATACCAATGAAGAGGTTGATAACGATCAGGAACACGTAGGCTGTACTCGGCACCTCAAACCAGAAGGACGCTGGGTACATGATAGGAGTGATTGACCATCTGTGAAAGAAAGAGCGACGTGGAGTGTTAATAATGATCTCTTGAGAAATACGCACCTTCCTCTCCTCTCCCTCCCTTGCGTTAACCCTGGCTCAGTCGGTAGTAGCACTCTCGCCTCTTGAGCCAAAAGGTTGTGGGTTCAAGACCCCCCCACCCCTCCCCAGCGTCAGGAATTTAAACCGGGGAGGTACCATCTGCCAGATGGGGGGGGGAGGGGAGTTAAAGATCCCATAACACTGTTCGAAAAGAGAAAGGAGTTTCTCTCTCCCAGTGTCCTGACCAACAATCCCCCCAAATAAAATCAGTCATTCGCTAATTGGCTGTCTGTGGAACATTTGCTGTAGGCAAATTGGCTGCCGTGTTCACCCACAAAATACACTCGACCTTACAGTGTGTTCTGTGAAGTGCTATGGGGTGTCCGCCCAATGTGATAAGGCACTACATCAAATAATAATAAAAATCCTTGCATTTGAATACTTGCGCCTTATCATGTCTTCGAGACGTCTCAAAGTGCTTCACGGAATACACTGTAAAGTGAGTTGACCGTGGGCGAAATATAATAATTATTCTGAGCCACCGTGAGCATTGACTGAACAACAGATTCAATTGATTGACCTGAGCCCAGTGAAGGTTTTCAACCCCTCGATAACTAAGTGGAAAATAAAAGATTAAATCTAGGTTAAACTTAGTCACCGCACCCCCTTGTTCAGAAGCAACTCTTGATTCGATCTCTCGCATTCAATTTTAAAAATATGCAACCACACCTCGTGTGTTGAAGTGCACTGGGCATGAAAAGTCCCCAACCTAACATTTTGAGCGCTTTAAAGGTTATTCACGATCGGTGCCAGAAAGTCAACTCAAACGATCATGTCTGAACTCTGTTTTCCTTATCTGCTGAAAATCAAAAATGCACAAACATTTCCAGTGACGGACCCTGCCTACCTAATTCCAGGGAGTACTTAGGCGCGGGTTGACGAGAGCTAAGGTTTAGGGCACCCTAGAGTATGAGTTGGGGGTACAGCTGGAGGTTAACCAGCTAAAAACTGCACGGCTTGATTGAGCGCACTGTCTGGGAAGCTTCCTGATCCTTGTCCAGCTAGGACCATTCTACCTGATAACTCTGTCTCCACCCAGTGAGGCTCCAGACGGGCATTTCGTGAATGATTTGGTACAATAATAATCTAATAATAGCCTGTGCTATTTCCGGCAATACAGCACAACAATCAATTTACCTACGACGTGCGCCTTACTGGGAAACATACAAGACATGCAAACAGAATAATTGCACTGTCTGTGATCCTGTATTCAGGTACAAAGCAAACACAAAATAGATTTAAGACTGGTTCTTCAGCAGTAAACAAAAGAAAGTGTTTCTAAGATCATATCGGATGAGATCTCTTGGCTAAGGTCCAACGCAACAGCATTGGGACAGTTGGACCCAACCCTGATGTCTGTGACTCCATACTTTCACATGACTTACCCGTAGAGCAAGAAGAGCGAGAGGACAGCTGGGAAGTTGGTGGGGGAGGTGTACGCCGGCAGATCAAACACAAATAGTATAAGGACGCAGCAGGTCGCTGGTACCAAATAATTCAGCTTTAGAACAAGAGAAAAAGACAATAATGAATGCTTAATGTACAACGCAGGTCCACAACACAAGCATCTCAGTAAGATTTGGGGAGCCATTTGTGTTCGCCACCGATCTCTTCCACTGCCAGGAATTGGTGTAAGCAGAGAATCTAATATTATGTTTTATTCAGAAGCACAGAGCTGAAATCGCATTGAAACGATTAACCCAGTTCAGCCGTTACAGAGGATCAAAGATTTAACCGGCTTTTCATGCTGGGTAGGTCACACAAACGTTACAAACATGTTCACTTCAATTCACTCGATAAACAAGGAAACGGTCCATGCCTAAAATCAACAAGAGGGAGTGTGTGTCCTCTGTGTGAGGACAACCTCAAGGCCTGAACTCCTCACAGCCATTCAGCCCCCTTGAGCCTGTTCCGCCATTCTATTAGATCATGGCTGATCTGTACCTCAACTCCAAATTTCTGAGATCCCCTCTACAGATCAGCCGAACACATCGGTCGGTCACCACTGACATAGCAAATGTTTCAGTTTTGCACGGATAAATCAAACCGAACCAAAACTTTGGTCGTTTGGAATTTTGGAACCGCTAAAGAGTCCATCTTCTGCTGCAGGACCCAGCTCTGAACCGGGAAACCAGCGCAGTGAGAATAACTGTGTCTAAACGTCAACGAAGAGTTCAATTCCAGCTCGGAGGGAAAAAATGGAACATCTCTGGAACTAAGTGCAAGTGTGAAATATTCAACCGTAATTCTATCTCCTCAGAGCAGAGGCTATCTCCCCCATCCCCACCATCTCTTACAATAAAGTGCTAAATGCAAGTGGCCCTCACCATATCCCAGACGTAGTTGGCCAGCCAGTAGATGACTGGGTCACATCCACTGACAAACTGCAGGTGCTTGGCTTTGGTCGACTTTTCTGCCACCAGGAAAACCACAAAGCTGGCCGGGACGAAGGACATGGCCACGATGATGAAGATAGCAATGACCACATCCGTGCCCTGCAGACTGGGGAGAGGATGTGAAGAGTGGTCGGGTGAACTCGAAGCCACATTGAATATATATCAGCAACCAAAACCACAAGTGGAGATGCACAGTTGTTGGTTCAAGGTAAGTTGTTGCTGACAACATACAGTCCATAAGTTGTGTTTTACTTAGTGGTGAAAAATACTGATTTGGAAAGGATTAGGAGGAAACGTTCGACACAAAATAGGAGAGCTCCATTACAGGGGAAATCACAGGTGAAACCTTGCACTAACATAGGAACTACATACAGTTTTACAACACATGATGTATGGCGGAGGACGGACGGGCACATTGTAAAGCTACACTGCATTCCTGTGAGACTCATCATTAGACTAGCCGTGAAGCGACGGAGTACATGAAGCACTTTTTCTTTATAATCACACCGAGTAATTGCCATGTCAAATTGAAAACCCCAGTGAAAATTGTCACACGCACGGTTAAACAGAACAATGCCAAGGCATCTAATGCTGCAAATATCAAATATTGTATTAACCCAAATCTTACAGGTAGTCGAGAGATAGGCTGGCGCTGGTCTTGTTCATTGGATGATTAGTTACTGTGATACCTATAAAAACAAGTAAGACATTAATTAAAGAACAGCAAATGGAGATAAAGCCCATATGCAGACTGTATTTTTAGCAGGGCAGATCACTGAGGGCTAATACAGTAGTGTCAAAGAACAGTAATAATAATCCATGCATTTGATATAGTACCTCATGTTGTCAAACAGTCTTAAAGTGCTTCACGGGATTTACTGTTAGGTGTAGTGATTGGGTATTTTGTAGGCAACTTGCACACAATTTAATGCTATTTTGTGTCATGTAATGGGGTTCTCAGCTATCCAAATGTATTTTCCTTTGGACGAGATAGAGAGAAAACCAAGAGCTAAGAGTCTGAAACAGAAACGGAAAATGCTCAAAACGCACAGGAGATCATCCAGAGTCTGAAAGAGCATTCTCCTGTTCTCACCCTTCATCAGAACTGGAAACTGGTGAAGGAACTGAGCCAAACTACAAGCCCATACTTTTTAAACGTGTTGCCGTGTACTTCCTGTATTTTACATACAATCAGGTTGCTATCCTCAAATCCTGGAGTTAACACTCAATGGTACGAATATTCTGCTTCTTTCCACTTTTCCTGCTACAAAACAATTGTTCTGCTTGGGCTCAAACGCCCCATTGCCACTTGCAAAGTGTCCCCCTGCATTATCTGTACACGCCACTCGTGTTATATACTCCGTTTAAGAAAGAAACGGAAATCAGGCAGGGCTACTCGAGGTAAAGTCAGAAAGGACTCCTTTCCGGTTGTGTCATATACTTTGTTCGGCATTTCCTCTCCTGTGTCTGCAACATAGAGATTGGCTTTAAGTCACATCTTCCTGCCAATCTCCACAATGCTACAAAGAATGCAATGGGTATTGTGCCTTCTGAGAGACAAGTTCAAGGTCGGATTCAGCCCTTGTTGTTTGTCCCCAGGGAAGGGGCTTGTCGGTATGTGCCTTGCCTAAGGTACGTCAGCGTGCAAGTCGCTCAAGATCCATTCACGAGGTACGAGATTGCCACAAAAATAATCTCATCATTATGAATCGTTATTATATCATAGAAAGACAAATAGTCAGTCAGTCACACAGGGCGAGGTGCATCTCAATCATGTCACCTTCCAGCCGCAAAGACAGACGGTGACCTCCGAACTTCAGAATCTGTTCACCGTCATGTAGAACTGAAGAGCGTTCTTGCAGCGTTCACAAACATCGCACCAGATGTCCAGAGATCAACAGTCATCGGAAGTGATATAAAGCATCCCGGCCTTGACAAGGGCCGCTGTGTAATACTGTCTACAAATCACTTCTAAAGCCATTTTATCCGTAAGCTTCCACTTTACCAGGATTTTACAAAATCCTTTTGGAAAAGGGAACACACACATGAAACAGATGTGGTCATTAAAGTTCCAATATAAATATAAACTAAAAAATTGAAGATGTTTCACAAAACAACTGTTTCCCGATGAGTCCAGATTGGTCAAGCTGGGAAGTCAATGTGTGAGACACAGGTTCCTCTTTGCTCTCTCTCTCCTCTTCCCCATCACCCCCCCCCAAAAAAAATATTCACTTTGCACATCATTCCCAATGTTGGCCACGGTACTTCAATCCGGGATGCCGGTGTAGGAGAAAATAAGAAAATTACATTGGGAGGAACAATGATCAGGAGAGCAAGGCTACAACAGACGGCTGCAGTACCAAGTACTGATGTTTCAAGCCAGGACTCGAAGCCTGGCTCTGTTTCATGGAGCGGTGCTGCAAACAAGAATCACAGTTAGGGTGAAGAAAGCCCCCATTTTGATCTCAACCTTCCAGAAAACCCACCCTTCCCTTACCCTCCCCATCACCGCATCAAGCTGCTTTTCAAATGAATCCAGTGTTCCCAGCCTCGACCACTTCTCCTGGCAATTTGTTCCAGTCGTCGCTTACTCTCTGAGTAATGAACGATCACCAGATTGATTGGGATGAAGATCTCAACCTTCGTAAACACCCATCCTACCATCCTCCTATCAGAGCGAGACAATTAACACGCAGGCTACGTTTGCAAAGGTCACTCTGACTGATCCAGGAAAAAAGACATCGAAATAAAAACCCAAACCCCTCCCACAGAGATGCGTGTGGCAAAGTGTTGGGTTAGATGTTTTAAAAAAACTCACACACCGCTGTGAGGGGAACCTAAAGCGAGAAATATTTGCAATCGACTTTGGCTGCCACCAGATGGCATTGTGATGTACATTTTGCGCTGGTGAACGACAGACAACGCTTGCTGGGATTTGGAATCTGCACCTCGTTAAAACTGAACCAAGACCTTTTCAGCTCATCCCTGCAACCAGGCTCAGAGAACAGACGGGCAAGCTTGCTCGCTCATCGTATCTGTCGGCACGCAGTTCAGTCCAGGTCAATTTGAGAGAGATGAAATTGTAGCAGCAGGTTATTTATTATTATTATTATCGTCATCATTATTATTACTGCATCCTAGAAAGATAATTAGCCGTCACATAATGGGAGAAAGATAAAAGGAAATCCAGTGCTCTAGCAGCTTGCACTACGTCAGCTCAACACATGGGTTTGTTTCCAATATACCGAGTTCCCGACTTGAGCCAGGCTATTAGGGTAGCTTCTAGGAGTGGCTTCTCTCAAATGACTGGTAAATAAAAACACAGTTAAAGTCAGAGGACTGCTCCAGCAAGTCCTCGGGGTAGCAGTTGCAAGAGGAGTTACGAAAACGACTGTATGCTTCAAAGTAAATCGACACGTGAATCGCTTTGAGACCTTTTGACGTGATAAGGTGCTATATTAAACACGGAGTGGAGGAAAGAGGTCAAACCTATTCCGAGGAATGCAAACTAATTGGCTGTGTAAATGGAGGGCTCATCTTCCTCACGTTGAGATAAGGAGAAGCCACAAATTGACTTCAAAGCAACAGTGCTCTAATTAGTCCCTGACATTTGACAGTGAAGAAAAACGTTCATAAGAGTAGAGAAGGAAACAGAAAGGTCAGTGCTGATTATATAAGTAATTAAACAGCTCCACGAGAAACAGAGTGAGAATTGACACCTTTCACAGTCTCTGCTCTGAACAAATATTCTAATGTAAAAAATCTTTTTCCCGTCAGCCAGAGGTGTCTGACACTTGCGGAAACCCATCATCGTGCATAAGAGTTTCATGCATCCCACCTACACGTGAAAATTCCCATTCCCATGGAACGCGTACACTCTCTCCCTGGAGTTCTTTGGAGGTTACAAACAACTGTGAATAAACCGATGCAATTGAACGATATTTTACCAGGTTAGACCCTTAAGGAAAGCTTCAATTCTTCATCAAAGAGTATTGCTAGCATCTGACCAGCTACTAGCGTAACAAATACATGTTACAAGCAGTCAATTGATCGGACTGCACCGAATCAGTGAAGGGACTAACTGGTTGGAATTGGATAATCAGCTCAGAATCAGCTCGCTGGGATGCCCACAACGGCCCCAAGTGATATGTATTTAAATATTCTCTTCCAGAGCCTAATAAGCACAATTGCACTGCACAAAACCTCTCCAAATGCAGCACAAATTGGTGGTCATGTTCACTGAAACCTTTTATCGCTGTCAAAATGCGAAAAATCTACTGGGAACAAGTATTAACTCCGAACATCTTAACATGGTCTTACAATTCCCGCTCTCTTTAAGTTCTCCCGGAGGAGGTATTTAATTGACTATCAATGATCTCTCTTCAATGTTCGCTGCAAAACTGCAGAGAACACCAACAGTCGTCAAGATGAGGAGTGGCAGGGATGATGAATGGTTATACTTCTCATCAAGGTTGTCCAGTCTCACACCAAAGTGGTTCACAATCAGCTACACAGCAAATTGCCCTCTGCTCCCCCCCAAAACTGCTTTACTCTGACCTTAGAAGGCCACCGCCTACGGTATCAGTGTGAACGTTTCCATTTCACACAGCAAGTTATTGCTTCAGAGCTTTCTCATTCTGTGAGATTGCCAATTAGTGCTGGACTTAGGGGCATTCTGAGCTGTGTTAATAATGGGTCAGGAGCTTCGAAACTGATTTTACCCAAACCCCTTGCAGGCAATTGTAAGAGTATGTTTATAACCCATCTATCTGGGTTGCAGAAAATTCAGAGCTCAGAAACGACAGCACCCCACACAAATGCTCCTTTCAATTCCCGGAGCTCATTGACAATACTAACACAATAAGCAATGGTCAGGCTCCAGGTACCAATAGCAATATACAAGAATGCTTCGGTCATGACTGCAAAATGGCCTAATTTCGAAGAGTATTAAACTGGGCTGCTTTGTTTCAACGATCTCGGAAACAATCACAAGGAACGATCAGACTGGAAGGAATAACGACACGTTACGGGAAGGGAGCAGGGAAGCGAGTTTCTCTGTCCCGGTGTCCTGGCCAACAATCTACCTGATACAAATGATCATTCACTCCACGGGCTGTTTGTGGAACACTGCACAGTCACTCCACTTCACAGTAAATCCTACGAAGTGCTCTGAAACGTTGTTCCGACTCAATAAGGCGCTACACCAAATGCAGGGATTATTATGATTGTTATTCGCTCAAGCATCGGCTTACCATATCCAGCGGGGTTTCCCTTGGTCTTGGGCAGGTTGGCTCTGAGAATGGCATTGTTCAGGGCATTCAGGTAGGTGGGCATGCTGTGGTAGCCTTTGTTGTTGTAGAATGCCTAGGTAGATCCAAAGAGAATGATCAGCATCTGCGCATTGGAGGTCACATAATAAAAAAAAACCACAGGTTTCTTTGTTCAATCTGTATTTTCTGGGTTCTGAGCAACTGAGTTGCAAAGGCTGAGATATCTGGAATGGTAAAACCGCAGGACACACGGCCTGCGATTGACGGGGGGGGTAAATTCGGAACGAATGTACGCAAACACTATTTCGGTGAGCGAATAATGAACCTGTGGAACAGGCTCCCTCGGGACTCGGTTGAAGCAGGAAGTGTTGACCTTTCAAACACAGATTAGATAGTTTTCTTTTAGGAAAGAACATTTTGGGATATAGGACATAGGGAGTTTGGGACATATGTGCATGCGACCAATAGGAAGGTGGAGGGCGAACTAGATTGACCTTGGTCTTTTTTCGTTTAGCATTTCTTATGTTCTTATATCTCAAGGCTGTTTGGGGGACCTTGCTAGCACAAATGGCTGAGTCGACCTGTGAAGAACTCAAGTCATTTTTTGACATGATGAAGAGCAATAAAACAATATTAACTTGCATTTATATAGCAACCATCACACGAGGTAGCATCCCGGAGCACCAAATAACGGTAGAGATTGACGCCAAGCCGGGGAGAGAAAGGGGAGGTGATGATAGGCACAATCAAAGAGGAAGGTCTCGAGGTGCAAACTGAAGACGGGCAAAGAGGGGACAAGGCAGAGGGACTGAGGCAGCGAGTTCCAGAATTTCGGGGCAATGCAAGTTCTCCCAATGCATATTGAGCTTGTTTACTCGTGACCTGGGACGGCTCGAGCTCCAGTAAATTTCCTTCCAGTTGATATTTACGCTGCCCCAGGGAGATTGTGCGGCCAGAACAATGGTAACACATAAAGTGTGTTACCTGGAGAAAAGCGTCCATTACTCTACCCTCCCTACCTGTGCAGTTCTTCTGACCGCAATCTTCCGCACCATCGGAGCCGCCTTCGCACCAAAAGAAGCTGGGATCGATCGCTGTACGTTCCCGAAAGTCACTCCTCCGTACCTGAGGAGTAAATTGAAGCAACAACTTAGAAACCTACGAGCCTCGTTAAGACACTGAATGCGGTATCTACGGCAGAAAACCCACCAACCTGTGCAGCCTGAAGCGATCGGAGGTAAACAGAAGGTATTCAGACACATTGCGACCGGTGATGTCAACCAGAATATCGCCCGTCACAACCTTTATCTGCGGCGTGCGTCCGCCAACTCCACTCGGGCAGGAGAATCCCGTTCCCTGCATGGAGCACGTGCATCTCACTGGCTCGTGGACTTTATGCGGGAGCGATGGGGAGGAGGTAAATGGTTCTGTCAAGAAAACAAAACAGCTTGGATCGCCAGTGCAGAAAATGTTGAGAGCGAACACCTCTGGGCATGTCGCCTCCCAGTTTGGGAGACTGACAGCGCCATCCATCGTTACTTATTCACTTCCACTTCATTGACTATCACTGAAAGTGCATTTCTACAAGAACGCCCGCAAATCCAACCCACGCCCGGCCCCCGATACAAATTATATTATCCGCTGCCAAGAGTGAAATGGAGCTCAGAAGATCGGGACTTCAGCCATAAGTCAAATAAGTCGAAAAGCTCCTGTGGGGGTTCGATGGGCTGACTGGGAGTTTTTAATGTACCACGCACAAGTGACTCCACTCAATACATATCTGCTTCAATGTTTCTCCGATGGAATGAATTACGTTGGCTCATGCCCCTTTCTGCCACCACTTACGCTAAACACTCAGCAGAAAACTGTTGGACTGTAACGGGCAAGTTAATAAATGTTACCACAAGCCCAATCTTCTTTTTTAAAGAAACAAACCTGTTGGTGCAGAATCTTGAGTTTGAGCTAAGTAAAGGTGTGGGTCCGGTATTTCGTCCAAGGAGATTAAACGGAAAGAAATCATTTGACACAATAACTACTCCTTCAAACCTTGGCATGCTTTGTTGGTGTAATGAGATAAATTACTCCCTAATGCTTTGGAGGTACCTAGTGGCAGAAGCTACCAAGAGAAGCAGAGAAATTTCCAAAGCACAAAAAAGGAGCCCATTTATCCCATCGTCTCTGTGTTGGCTCTTTTTAACAGCAATACTTCACTCACCAAAATTTATTCTTACCAGAAAAAAAACAGCCACCTGTTCAAGCGGATTGAAAAGGTAAATCCAGTTCAATCCTCCAGGATTCAACAAGACAGGAGGACAAGGAGACACGGGTTTAGAGTTTCAATGGCCAATTTCTCAATATTTAGGGAACCCAGATCCCTTTAATACACGTTCGAATCTCCAGCCGCCAAGCAACATTGGCGAAAGCGTGGAACCTTTCCACTCACAGAACGGGGCATGGCAGTCTGGAGAACTGAAGAGCACGAAATGCACCAATTTCGACAGCCCGCCCCCACCCCTTTCCCCAGCTAATTCCGATTTGATCCCGCTACCTTTGATTGCCGTTGGCACTGTGGTGAGATTCCAAGGGTGCATTCCATCCTCAATCCCGCCATCTGGGAAATCCGACGGAGCGGGCGAAGGGGGCAGCGGGACAAAGTTTGAGAGTGGCAAGCCCTGGGTGAACGAGTCCAGGCACATCGAGTCGAAGTATTTTGAGGCCAGCATCTTGGTCTCGCTGGTGGAGAGGTTGAGGGTCTGGACCAGCTGGTCTAACGTGCTGTTGTACGGAGTCTTAAGGACACAGGTGGCACCGATCCCTGAAGGAAGATGGAAGGTCTTTGCGATCTGCTGGGGGCTGGCATCCGGGGATAACTTTATCCTGCGTTACAACAAAAAAATCAATGTTAAGACTTTGTCCAAAAGTACTTTTCCTCCTTTCCCGCCCACCACCACACACACCCCCACTACCCCACAACCTAATTTTGAGAGGAATCAATACAAGGAATGAAGCACGTACTTCTTTTTGCAACCAGCATCAATGACACACACTCCCTGTGTCAGAAATAGCACAAATCAAGTGCAATGCCCTTGAACTTGACTAAAGCAGAAGTCTGCATCCCAATATCAGATGAGCAAACCCTTACGCGTCTGTGTTATTTGCCAGTACTCGTACCAGCCTCCTTTCTGACCTCTCTGAGTGAGTCAATGTTGAACTAAGGCAATTTGCGTGCTATGAATGAGACGATTCAAATTTACAGCAACTATAACTTGCATTTATATAGTAACCTTCATGCACGTGGTGTCACGGAGCCCTTAACAGTGGTGTGGTTTGACACGGAGGAGGGGAGGGAGAAAGTGGCCGAAGGCATAGTCAAAGAGGAAAATCTTCAGGTGTGACGGGCAGAGAACGAGGCAAGACAGAGGGATTGAGGAAAGGAGCTCCAGACAGATACCTGTATTCGTTTCTTTCTTCGTCCGCATATGGTATGAAGTTTCCTCGTGGCTGGGTGTAATTGTGATACTGAGATGGGGAAAGGATCAGAGGAGGCAAGTCACCTGGAAGAGAAAGTGGGAGGAAAACTGGTTAAATTAACAGCCGATAGGTTAACATCATGGAGAAATCACTCGAAAAAAAGAAAACGCATTCTCCACCTCAGGCACAGAACGGAACTATCACCATCTTTTGTACAAAGTGATGAGAGAACTCGTCTCGCAAGCGAAAGGACCTGGGTTCGATTCCCGGGCAGGGCGAAACGTTGGGCAAGTTTCCTTACTCCATCATGCCTGTTTACCCAACAGTAAGTAGGAACCCGGTCGTTAGTCTATTGACGGATCGCTTTTCTGAGGGCAATAATTCCTTCACAATAAATCTTAAAATAATTTGGTCACTAAATCCATGACCGATTGTGTGGGACGCTGTTGTGCGCAATCAGCTGCCGCGTTTTGCCCACGAAATATACAGTCAATTCACTTCACAGAGCGTTCCTGCGAAGCGCTTTGAGCCATCTCGAAGACGCGATAAGGCGCTGTGTATCAAATGCGAGGATTGTTATTGCCAAAAGGAGTCCCTGGCCATTAGGTTTTCCCTCAGTGAATACGACCCCTCATAAGAGTCTGATTTCAATACCTATTTCGGGTACCGAGAGAGCGACCGTCATTGCCACACACACGAAGAACGCTGGGAGCAGGATCTGGGAGAACAATCCTTTCGTGTTGCGCTTCGCACAGTGGTACCGCTTCACGATCAGCCCGTGGAACTGACAGAGTTTCAACCAGGAACCCTCCAGCTTGAAGCTGCCTTGGCCCTCTAGGACGAAGCTCTTTGGTTCTGCTTCCGCTGCACAAGGAAAAAGAGACAGGCAGAGGAAGAGAAAAACAATCAGCATTTTTTTTATTTCCTCCCTCCCCCCTCAAAAAAAGATGGCCACTTCACTGGGGCTAAGGAAATCCGAGTTCTCATCGTTCGCTGCATTTCTTTATTTAAAAGGGGGTGGGGGGGAGAGGAAGAAGTCTGAAGGGGAGCACTTTCTGTTCAAGGCCTTTCTTCTAAAACGAGTGCTCTTACAGATGCGATGCACTGAACGATACCCTTCTGATATATATCTCCCCCACCACCAGATAAAATTGATTTCCCCTTCCCCCACCCGTCCTCCAACTAACACATTGACGTCTTTGATGCTATGGGCTATGTCTTCAAAGTTCAGAATAACTTCATCTAAAACTGATGGACACCTTTGCCCAGAAAGGGAAGGGAAATGGAAATAAGACCTTGCAAGAAGCTGGTGGAACGAAACAATAACAAGTAGGTGATCTTGAGGCGAGAAGACCAAATCTGTATTCCGTTCACCGCGAGAATTTGTGTTGTCAATTTCTCTACAGAATCGGTTTATATGAAGATAATTAGGCAATTAGTAGACGGCTTGATACTCTGCATGCAAATGATGCCTTCTAGACAACACAAAGCACCACCGAGGTTAAGATTGCTGTCATTCGGTGCCACATCAAACAGATTTCTGAATTAAGCAGGAAAGCCTGACAGGAAAAATATTTCTTTATAATTCTAACCAATCTTATTGTGACAGTCAATATCGCTTTGCGGTGCGGATCTCCCCTGGCTGCCTTTTCAAGCTCGGAGCTTGGATATACAATGAGCGAGAACTTACCTGGAACTGAATGTTGCAACTCGCAGGTTAACACACTGAAATGGCTTCACAGATTATATTGTCCAACACGATGAACCCGAAATAATAAAATTATACTGCCTTATTGCACCGTGAAAAACGTCTCAAAGTACTTCACGGGAAAAGATCACTTGTTTTTTTTTTCAAATGGTGCCGTGGGATCTATAACGTCCACCTGAATAGGCAAACGGACCTTGTTTTAAAGCTCATCCAATAGATGGCGTGTCCGACGAAACACTGCCCGATTAGACTCTGTGAGTTCGAACTTGGGTCTCGCTAACAGAGCAACAGGTGTCAAAGGACTGACGTTATTGTGGTCGCTTAAAGGAAGACATAAAGACGTGCGTCATTAGATGGTATTATCACCTCACCGTTCATGTCAAATGCTACACATTTAGTTTTTTTTAGTTTCATGAAAACTGGGACTAACACCCTGCGGCTCTTAAAGGCATCCAACGCATGACAGCTTTTAAAGATACCTTGTAAACTGAGGTTGTCTGGATCGTTCAGGTTATCAAAGAGTGGTGCGTAATCTCCGTAGAATTCTGAATAGCCTGCCATCTCGTCCCCTCGGACAGAACCCACAGAAGAAGAAGAATGGACAGAGGATTGGGACTGGCTGAGCCTTGAGCAGGTGACCAAATTGCTCAGAATATCTTCCGGCTTGTTCAGATTGCCTTGTTCAGGGACCTCCTTGTGACGGCCATTTTTACTCCCGGCCTGCGGCGTCTGTAAGACCTCCTTCCCGGAATCTTTGTCGTCTTGGAGAGAGAAAAAGTCGACAATTTCACCGATAAAGATGAATCTATTCGACCGCAATTTTTTTATAGGAAAAGAAATCCCATCCCCTTCATATTTTCCTCTGTGCAACGCAAAGCATTCAATACCTATGTCGCTGTTCTCCAAAGACTGATCCTCTTCCGAAACCTTCAGAAAGACCTCCTCCAGCGTAGTGTCCATCAGACCAAAGCTGGTCAGGTTCAGATCCTCCAGGTTGAAATCCAGGGCCTGGCAAAACAAAACATTGACTTCAGTGCACTCAATCTCGGAGTCCTGTGGCTCAGTGGTTAGAGCACTCGCCTCGCAAGCGAGAGACCTGGTTTCATTTCCCAGCAGGGCGAAACTTTGGGCAAGTTTCCTTACTCCACACGTCTCTGACGTTTCGAAGACGTGATAAGGCGCTTTATCAAATGCAAGGATTATTATTATTATTATTATTGTTGTTGTAGGTAGCTTGACTGACTAAGCCCTGAAAAGGGCAGCTTGATGGTTCACCCAGCCGGAATTTCTTCCCACACGCGCACACACAAACACACTCACACGTACGTTTGATGTATTGCTGAAAGCATTACCTGGAAAAGCCTCTCAAAGCATCCTTTTTTCGCTGCCTCGGACGGCAGGATGTAGGATATCTCTGTGTTGGTGTCCGAGATCAGCATGGTCGATGCTACGTACTTTCTGATGAACTGGCTGACCTTTGGCTCCGAGCAGCAGCCAACTAAACAGTGCGACAGAGGGCTGAGATTCTGGCCTGACTCTGAAAGATACAGCAGAGAGGAGGGAAATAAAACAGCAACAGCAAGACTGCATTTGTATAGCGCTTTTAAAGTCAGGAGGACGTCCCAAGGTCACAAAACACTTCTGAGCTATCACCACAGACACACTGTTGATGTCTGAGTGTCGGGTTTGAGGACTCACCTGTGCTGTTTTGAGCGTCAGACTGTTTCTTCACGACTGTGAGTTTGTAACCGTCCCCGTAGGTACTCTTGAGGAACAACGGCGATCCGCAGCACTTCAGCTTTCCGTGGGAGATTATCGCAATGCGGTCGCCAAGGAGGTCTGCCTCATCCATGTGATGAGTGGACAGAAGGATGGTTCGACCTGAAATAATCAGAGAGAATCACGTTCAGAAGCGTTAAGGAAAGCGGCTTTTGAGAGAGAAAAAAAAATCTTCACAGCCCTCTGTAGGAAGAAGCACTTCCAGACCTCAGCTCTGAATGCCTTATACCCAAATAGCTGCATATTATTTTCAATACAACACAAATTTACATTTACATACGGCCTTTCATGTCGAGAGGACGTACCAAGGTGCTCAACAATCCTGGCGCAATCCTTCCACCAGAGATGGGGGTGGAAGATGATAATTTATAATGATAATAATAATAATATCCTTGCAATTGATACATCTCCCTATCACATCTTCGAGACATCTCAAAGCGCTTCACAGAAGAATCCATAAAATTAATTGACTGTATGTTTTGTGGGCAAAACACGGCAGCCAATTGCGCACAGCAGCGTCCCACAAACAGTCGGGGATTGACATGACTAATTTTTCTTTCCTTTTTTGAAGGAATTATTACCCCCTGGAAAAGCGATCCACCAATCGACTTAACAACCGGGCTCCTGCTTACTGCGAGGGAAACAGAGGCACGTGGTGTAAGGAAACTTGCTCTAACCACTGGACTCCACATTATCACAACGCTACATGATGACCCACCTTGCTTGTACTTCAGAATCAAATCCCATATAGCTCGCCGGGCGTAGGGGTCAACTCCAGCTGTAGGTTCGTCCAATATGACTGCTTTGGATCCTCCAACAAAGGCAATGGCAACTGACAGTTTGCGCTTCATGCCACCCGACAGAGTCTGTACCAGGGAATGACGCTTATTGGAGAGCTCCAAATCTTCAATCATTCTGGATGGGGAGGGGGGGAGGGGAGGAAAAAAAGGAAATGCAAATGCACTAAAGAACTATGTAAAATGTAGGTTAAGGCGTCGTTTGATTAAATTTAATGATTTTGTCTTATTTTTTTTTTACAAAGTTACTTCACAAGTATCTTTCGGGATTTTATTTTTCTCTCAACAAGTAGCTTGGTTCCATGCAGCAATATTCCCTGGGAAATGGTGTGGTGAGTGAGGATGGAACCAAGGTTTAAATTCAACTGATCTACAGGCTGGAATAAGGCAGTCCGTCAACTAGCTCAAGCTCGAACTCTCAAGGAGACGTGGTGGTCTCTGCAGGGTGTCCTTACTTGTGCATTTCTTTGCGGATCTCGTCCTCCGCCATCCCCTTCAAACGTGAGTAAAACCAGAGATGCTCTTCCACGGTCAGATTGTCAAACAGCACGTTGTGCTGAGGACACATCCCGAGGTTCTTCCGGATTTCGTCCATCTCTGTGCGAATATCGTGCCCGTAAATCGTAGCCGATCCAGCCGAGGGCGGGAACAAACCAGTCAGGATAGACCTGGAAAACGAAGAGGCAGACTGAGCTCAGTCACAAATCAGAATTAATCTAGTTGAATAAATAGCGGATATCAGATCAGTTAAACCATTTGCCTAACCAGGCCATGAAACTGATGGGATATTGGCAGACATGCTGAGATGCCAATGGCTTAATATTAATATTTAATTAATATTTACGCTTTCGCTTTTAATAAATACGTATTGTCCTACACTCGGTCAACAGATGTTAACCAATGGCACGGTCAGAGACAGGTGATGTTACAATGATTCTGACGGCATGGAGAGTGATGGCAAGTAAAGTATCTTTGGAAGACTACAGAGCATGGTGGCTGAAGGTGGCGTCACCCACATTGGCGCTGTGCAGGAGTGCAATGAAGAACTCCTTTTCCTGTAGGGAAAAGCCTGGCACTGGCGCGATCAGGGAAAAGGCATGTGGGGAAATCAGCAGGACAAAATGTAGTTCAGCCACCACATAGTGTGCTCTAGTGCGCAATGCCAATACAGTTAGTTACTGGCAACCGCACCCAATAGTATTAATCGTAATAATCCTTGCGTTTGATAGAGCGCTTTATCACGTCTTCGAGACGTCTCAAAGCGCTTCACAGAATATACTGTAAAGCGAGTTGACCGCACACTTCGTGGGGAAAACGTGTTAGCCAACTGCGTGCAGCAGTGTCCCAGAAACAGTCGTGGGATCGAAGTGACCAATTTATTATTATTATTATGTTTTTGAAGGAATTATTACGCCCGGAAAAGCCGTCTGCCAATCGGCTAACAACAACTGATAAGTTGCCCTCCGCCTTTCAGTTACAAGCAGTGAAAGGATTGCAGCAAGGCAGAGGTGTGGGCCGAAAGGCCCGGCCTTCGCGGGGAGTCTGACTTCGTCGCGAAAAACGAGGAAACGGGAGAACAAAAGAACCAAACCGGCCTCGCGCTCACATTGTGGTGGTTTTGCCGGCCCCATTGTGTCCCAGGAACGACACCACCTGGTTCTCGTGCAGGTTGAGGCTGAGCTTGTTCAGAGCCAGCTTCTTGCCGAGCTTGTAAACCTTGGTGAGCTTGTCGATGCAGACGACGAGAGGCAAGTGGCTTGGCTCGTCCTCGATCCCACGGGTCTCTTCTGCGAGGAGATCACACAGACAAACAGAATGCCAGGTTACTTGGCACGGGTCTGACGCACACAGACCCCGTCGCCTTCCAAGTGATCGATTAGCGCGAGGCAAACACGATCGCCGGATCACGGTCGTTAGTCACTGCGATTGAGCTGCCACACGCATAAAGACTTTGAGCACACGGGACATCATTATCTGCCGCAGCAACCTCTGACAGCTTAAAAACAAGGGGAGAGAGGGGTGGGGGAAAACACTGGATATGGTATCAGATCAGCCTGGCTGGTCAATTCCACTGCGGTTCTTGAGTTGGCCATTAGGAAGCGTGCAAGGGCAGCCTGGGGAAACGCGTGCTGTCGGGGAAACCTCCAGGTTTAAAGGTCACATTTGCCACAATAGCAGGCATCAGCCAAGAGAACCCTTCACACTTTCCTGCGTCAGAAAGTGAAACAATATTCAAAAGGGCAACAGCAGTTTGCATTTATAACGCACCCCTAACAGAGCAGCGTCCCATAAGGTTCCCCTGAGTGAGGGTATTCACAAGTGCCAGGTGCCCCGGGCAAATTGAAATGAAGTAGGGGAGGTACGATTTCCTTACCCAATCTTCTGTTTTCCATGGCACAGGCCTGGTCATCCTCCATAATGCTGAGCCGGCTTGTCCTGCACCAAGGCCAAGACCATTCCCAGGTTTCTATCCGGCCATTCCCCAGCCAGTAGGATTTCTGGAATGGGAAGTACCACGGTCTGGGAAGTCCATACATCCCTGGGAGTGAAAGAAATAAAGAACAACAGGGCTGTAGTCACGATCCAGAGATGTCTCCAAATGATGATAATACAGTAATAATAATCCTCGCATTTGATACAAAACCTTAGCGCGTCTTCGAGACGTCTCAGAGCACTTCGCAGAACATAAGGTAAAGCGAATCGACTGTGTGTTTTGTGGGCGATGAAGGGACGAACTTGGAAGACTGCAAAACTTCACGTTTCCTATTTCTTTTTGTTTGCCTCAACATAAATCAGCTCAACTTCTCACAACGCTGAGGAGCCACTTGCATGTGTTCCAATACATCCACTCTACACACAACGGCCTTGTTTGCTCATGATCAGTTGTTGATTCCCCTCTAAATAAAGGGCACCTCAGAGAAGAACAATATTGACGATCTCCAGCATTAGGAGCGATGAGCTATGAGCCACGATTAGATTAACCAGGGCTCTTCAGCCTTGAAAAGTCTCATAAGGGCCCTTATAGAGGTGTATGATAGTTTAAATGGGATTAAACAAAGTAAATACAGAACAACACTTGCCAACAAAACAAGAGGGTGCAGTTTGCAAAGCGTAGTTTCAAGATGAGACACCATTTGACTGGGTCTGCAGTGATCAACCTCGCAAGGTTTCTCAGTGAATCTTCAGTAATGGCATAACAAACTTATATTATTGCTTTGTGATTCCTTATCAGAGCCCCTGCATCCACACAACGAAAGCCGGTCAGCACAAAACCAGACGCTACTGTAAACACCGAGATGTGGCTGGAAGCGATTTCGAGGTCTTTACTTTAATCGTATAATTGACAGAACCTGCCTACAAATCATTATCCATCCCCCCAAAAAGTAGAGATGAAAATCCAGTGGTTTAAAAGGTTCCCAAGTGGAATTTGTCCAGTTTGTAATGGCAAAGTGAACCTCTGGAAATTAGAGTGAACATGTAGAGGTGGATGTGAAATGCCATTAGCATGAAACAAAGTGCTGAACGGCGTTACCTGGATGGACAGCCTCGATATACCATGTCAGCACGCCGTAGACGGAGGCATCAACTATAAGCATGACCATGGAGAGGAGGAGGTTGAAATCATCTCCTTCGACGGGCGATTGGTTCAAGGTGTGCCATTGTATCCCCACCCCTGATACTTCGTAGAGAGCAAAGTACTTGGAGCCCAAGCCAAAAGCGGTCGTCGACATGAGGGACTGCAACAACAGACACATTGCACTTACCGCACAAAGGACAAGGATAATTAGCTTAACAAGCGCTCTCGTCACAACACCACAGTGTACTCAGAATAGTCTGCGCGGAAAGCTGTTATTTGCAGCGTTATCATGTCAGCTTTGGCTGAGAGTCAGTGACTCGAGAGTCTGCTATGCCTGGCTGGAAGGGTTGCTAAACACGAACACACAACAACTTGTGTGTTTACGTTTAGCACACCATTGGACTTCCCACTTCACAGCCTCTTCCATATCCCACTGGGGTTTCAGGATCGGTCTCAGTGGCAAACCCCCCGCCACCCCCCCACCCCAACTTCTCTCCCCGATAAATTCGGCGCCTAAGTTTTTAAATCCATCGAAAGCTGACACTGTGCTGACCGTCTCGAAGTCTGACTCTCGCTCGTTCATTGCAGGACAGAGTTCTTGCAACGCACCTACACTGCGCACAAAATCATCAAATCGCGCGTGGTATTAAACACAATCGAACAGCGTACCGCAATGCACTTCTCAAACGCCGTGATCCTGTCATGAGCCACTTCCTCGCGGATAGCCACATACATGTAGGGAACGTAGCTGAGGAAATAGATAATCCCACCGCAGGCGGAGGCCAATTTTGCTTTGGAGTAGACCACAGAGATCAGGAAACTGCAACAGGTCAATAAAACAGCAGTAAGAACCGGCTTTCGCTTTATTTCAGATTCATTTTGAAAACGCTGAACGTCACTCAGTCGTGCTAATAATCATCCTCGCTTCCTTTCACGTCAGCAAGACATCTCAAAGCGTTTCGTAGGATTGATTTATTGTGAAATGCTGTGACTATTTGTAGGTGAACGCGGCAGCCCAATTTGTGCACAACAGTGTCCCACAAACAGCCATGAACCATTACTCACCAGAACATGATGGTTGCTATGGCGTAGATTGTAAGGAAAAGCCAGATGATAAAGGGATCGCTGTGCATCAGGACTTTGCCATACTTCAGGATAGCCGTCAGTGCAGTGACTGAGATCGAGAGCTGAACAAATCCCGTGATAAACCAGGCTACCCAATGGACAGCGTTGTTCAAACCCATCATCTTCATCACCTGGTGGAGAATAACAATAATATTAATTTGCAATTACTTAGCGGCATTCAAGTAAAAAAAAAACTCATAGCATGGTGGTTAGGTTGTATACTTTGTGCAGGATTCACTTGGATATCAACCCCTTCATCACAGCTGGTTTACCTGTCTATTTCAAGTCCGATTCAGGAACTCAATCTGAATGACTGTCCATCTCCGATTCTTTGAGCCAATGTTGCTATGTCAATGTCAACACGTAATCACTCTTCGCCTTCCAAAGAGAGTTTAAACTTACAAAGAAAATGCTAATATTCGCTGCCACAGACATTCCTTGTGAATGAACGTCTATATAATAATAATAATAATCCTTGCATTTGATATAGCGCTTTTCACGTCGGAAGGACGTCCCAAAGCGCTTCACAGAACACACTGTAAAGTGAATTGACTGTAAATTTGTGGGCGAACGCGGCAGCCAATTGCGCACAGCAATGTCCCAGAAACAGTCGTAGATTGAAAATGCCAATTTTATTATTGTTTTTTTTGGTTTTGGAGGGATTATTATTAGGCTCTGTGTGGAGTAAGGAAACTTGCCCAAGGTTTCGCCCTCTGCCTGGAATTGAACTCAAGTCTCTCGCTTGCAAAGCGAGTGCTCTAACCACTGAGCTACAGGACTCCATATATATATGTGTGTGAAGATGAGATAATGGGTTTGGGTTATTCACTTTGAATTCAGTTCAACTCATGCAAAATTGATACAAAAAAAATTGGAGTTTGAGGACAAAAGTCATTGGGAGATCATTTTAAGTAATGAACTCAGCATGAATCACATTCTAATTAGATTCTCAATCACCAAAGGCTTCAGAAGGGTTCAAAGGACTTGTCAAAGATTTACAAAGACTTGCTTAAGTCACACATTTTCATCCCAATTGGGATGTGATCTTATAATACATTGCTGTGGACGACCATCTGTTGCTAAAGCAAATGAACGATCAAGCGAGGAAAGCAGGAACATTTTTCACGGGGCTTGCGATGACCAGTGAAGGATTCCTCTCAATGTGAAGCGGCCACCAACATAGCTGAAGCACTACACAGCTGCACGCTGAGCATGCTTGCCTTGCCTTGTTTGGAGCACATTTGGGATGCTGCCATCAATTTGGCGCAGTCCCTCTGCCACCCATGTACTGAAGCCAACGTGACATTGTCACGCTTGTACAAAGATAGCACGTCACACACCGCAACGAGGGATTCAGTATTCTTTAAGTAATTGGGAACATTTGCCCACACCCATCCCAACCCTCACTGCGCCTCACCTCCTTCAGCCTATGTTCCTTTTCTGCGACGATGTGCTGAATCATCATAGCCACCGAGTAAACCCAAGATATGACCATACACAGCGGCATCATGTGCTCGATCACAAACAGGAAGCTGGGAAACAGAGAGGGGCGGGGAGGTCATTTCCTCATGAAACTAATCATTTGCAAAACTACACAATTTCACCCAGAAGAGACGATTCAAACAAATCAATGCTGAACGGGGCGTTACAGTTAAGGCAGCTTCAGGAAAGCATGTGGTCCCAGAAGGTTCCTCAGGCCAGACTTTTTTGGTCTCCTGCCTGACCGAGATCAGCATCAAGGTAGAAAGACAGTGAAAGAGACCAAAACATGGGCATGGTTTCAAGACAAAGTTTTGGACCAAGACTTGGCTTCTTCCAAGCCTGCGCTATTGCTATAGCTTGAGCAATACTCACTCATCCCTAGTGTAGCAGGGATAGGGAAACATCTGGACATAATTCCCAGGCTCCACCACATCATGACCCACAAATGTGTTGATAATGGCCCGTTCCATCATATCTGAAGCGAGGAGAGAGAGAAAAGTGAGAAAGAAAAATCTCACAGTACATTACATTTGAAGGAAGGTCATGAATCCCATTACTGTGAGTTAATATAGCTTGAGTAAAAAGAATTGAAGGTGATAGGGCTAAGTAATAGGCACTCGTGATCAAATAAACGGGGGCAGAGATGGCATTTCTGTGAAAGAAGCAATAAAAGCAATTTTGATGTAATTTTCAGTAAAATTAATATTTTAAATCGCCAAATTAGACGATCCCTTATCCTGCATTCATTCATAGTACTTCATTCTCAGCATCAGAGCAAGGTGGAGCAGGAAGTCCAACTTAGATTTCCTGCTCTGCATTGAGCTGGGGGTCAGTCAGAACTGAAGCAAGCTATTGGGATTCTCCCATTGCAATAGAATTGGGTGTTTAATTGCTGTTAAATGAGCAAAACCTTCCTGAAAGCTTTTGAGTTATTTACACCCAACAATGTTGAGCAAGAGTTCCACTTTCAACTGGAAGTTAGCCCGGTTTTTTGTACTTGCCAGCACCAATCAGGTGGTAGAAAGGCATCATTAATCACACAGCTGGCAAGGAAGCAACATTCAGATGACAACCAGTGGAACATTTTCATGATGGATCAGGATTCCTCGTGAGCAGAACACAAACGCACGCTCACATCAATAAGCCCACCAAGAGCGAATCACCAAAAGCATTGCTTCATATTGTGACAGCAGTGCTTTAAACTGACACGATGCAACAGAAAAACACACAAAAGTTACTATGGTGCGCTGCACAAATCCTTTTTCTGTCTGTGTGACTTCCGCAGATTCAGTCGATGATCTAGTTTTGTGAGCCAACCACCATTATTTCCCCATAAGGAAACCCTCTTTATAATAGCAATACTTTAATTCAACATGTGTCTCAAAATGACATGTGTCTCAAAATACTTCACAGGAATTCCCGTAAAATGTAACGACTGCGTATTTGTAGGCGATCACAGCAGGCACTTTGGGCACAGCCTTCCCTTCTCTTCCCTCCCTCGTAAATGATGCTCAGTATCATATATGTGTGGTGACTCTCTTAGAATTCAATCTAGAGAGCCAAGTTGCATTACTATGCGTCAGTGACAGCAGTGGTCTGCAATCTGAAAGCTTAGCAAGCCAGTTGGATTATCTCAGTAATAATCTCCCTTTTTAATCAGCCTTATCATCCTCATTGAACAAATCTAATTTGGTACAGGATTTAATTACATTGAGAATGAACACCGCTTAAAACATGCATCCTTTCCAACAGGGTTTTAATCAACCAATTAGAATCATTAAATATTAAATGGTAAAAATGAGGAGAGCAGCAAATTGTTAAGGCGATACACTCGGCTTTACTGTATAAAATCCTCGTGTACCAACCTTGTATCCAGACAAAGCCGTACAGGAAATAGAATCGACCGCCAGTGTTGGGACCTGGTCTCCAGTACGCCCTCCGGATTTCATTGGTTTTCTCAGTGAAGCTGGAGTTCTGACGAATCTTGAGCATGACGTGAGGAGGCAAGGTGCCGTCCTCTTTTGTCTGAAATATCACGCCTAGCGGAAGCGAGGGTGGGTGGGGGCAGGGGCGAAGGAAAAGTTAAATAGAGTTGTTACAGTCTGGAATGCACTGCCTGAAAGGTTGGTGGAAGCAGGTTCAATGACAACTTTCGAAAGGGAATTAGACAGGTACTTGAAAAGGAAAAATGTGCAGGGGTATGTGGAAAGAGCGGAGCCGCTTGGGTAGCTCTTCCAAAGAGCTGGCACAGGCACGATGGGCCGAATGGCCTCCTTTTGTGCTGCAATATTCTATGATTCTATGTTCCCTTTTATGTTACCCGCTAATCTTTTCTCATACGCTTAACAGTGGCGGAGACTGACTCCGAGACTGGGAGAGAGGGGAAGTGACTGTAGGTCCGATCTGAAGATGGGGAAGGGGGGAGCAAGGTGGAGGGATTGTGGAAGAGAACGCCGGGTTCTTTTGAACAGGGAGCAGTAGGCAGTCTGGCAAAGTTAGATGCTACACATCATGGAGAGGAGAACAGAGACCACAAGTAAAATACACACAACATATAATTACATCTGTAACAAAATAAAAGTTTTTCATTCTCTGTAAAACCCCGTGCAGTTTGCTGGAAGAGTAATTTAATGATTTCAACAACAGATGTGTATGGTATAGATCTGTGAGTGAGTCAAGCTGTTTGAAATGGAGCCATTGACATTCACAACAATTGCTGATTCGGCGCTGGCTCTCAGTTCAATCAATCTGAATTGTTAACTGTCTCTCACTGGGGTAATTATAAGTGGAGGTGTTTGAAATGCCTATTTCGTTTGGATCCATTTTCTCCAACTCGGATAGCTCGAGGCAATGCAGAAATTGTACAGTTGCAACCTGTGGTTTCATATATTTAGCGGATTGGACGGCAAAAAAAAAACAACAATCCACAGGTACTCAAGCGAGGTGAATTTCAGAATTCTTTCATCCAGGCGCATCTAAGTAGATTATCAGATTGGTTTTGATGAAGAAGGCCCTTCAGCCCATCTGAGGACATAGGGAATGGGAAATGATGGGTGTTTGCCTACAAAATTGAGTACAGTCAAATGTGTCTTCAACAGCTGTTCAGAGGAAGTAGCCACCATGTGAGTGAGGGTGGCCTGGGAGTAAGGGTCCATTGGTGTGCGAATCAGACTGTTTCAGGATGGTTGTTAACGGGGGGTGGTTGCTGAATGCAGGTGGTTGCTTGACTACATTTGGTTTGTTTTGACTAATTATTTTAGGAGCAACTTTTCATCCATACCACTTTTTTTTTTAAAAAAGAAAAACTTTCCCGATCCTAATTTTCAATACAAACTATATTGAAGTGCGAGTTACTCACTGGCAAAGACTGTGACATTGTCATGGTATGCTTGGTTCAAGGTATAGTTCACGATGCTCTCTTCATTTGGGAATCCTTTGAAGATGTCCACACTGACCTGGGAGGGGGGGGAAAAAAAAATCGAATCGACTTACTGGAAATAAGTGGCATGAATTATCATGGACATTCAAAACAATTTTTATTTATAAATACATCTAGATAAAGCTTTGCATTCCAAAACCAGCACAAGCCATCCTTGTGTTGCATGGCGAGCCTTAACACGCAGACGATTCTCTTACGCGTAGCACTTCGATCACCAATAACTATCCCGTACATTTTCACACTTTGATCCCAATGACTGTTCCAGTGCGTCTCTCAGTCTAACCTTGGACATGAACTGGATCCAGCCGCAGGCAGCGTTGTCGATGGTGTCCAGCTGCTTCAGCAGTGTGCTGGAGTTCGGCATGGAGAAGTTGCTATTGACGAAATTCCTGATGATATCGCTGTCTGAGGCGTTCAACACCTCCGGATGCTTTTTCAGTTCAGAGGTGACCTGCAACGGGGTGGGAAGGGATCAAAGAAATTGTAAGTTAATTTGCATTTCGTGCTTNAAAAAAATATATCCAACAGCTTTGTGTATCACAAAGCGCTTCACAGAATATACTATAAAGTGAATCAACTGGATTTTGTGGGCGAATCGTGGCGGCCAATTGACAAAAAACATGTGTATCGAGAATATGGGATATAGTACACAGGTAGTTTGTGACATATCAGGGAGATGGAAGGTGAACTAGACAGACCTTGGTCTCTTTTTGTTCAGTATTTCTTACGTTCTTATGTTATGTTCCATGAGAAAGGTCTGGCTTTATATTGCTCTGTTGCTTTGCAATGGGAAAACAGTGTTAAGCGCTTTGAGGCGTCTCGAAGACGTGATACGGCGCTATAATAATCCTCGCATTTGATATAGCGCTTTTTTCACGTCGGGAGGACGTCTCAAAGCGCTTCACAGAACACACTGTAAAGTGAATTGACTGTATACTTGTGGGCGAACGCGGCAGCCAATTGCGCACAGCAATGTCCCACAAACAGTCGTAGATTGAAAATGACCAATTTATTATTGTTTTTGGTATATCATATCCAAGGATTATCATTATCATTATTACCCACCTGCTGCAGCCAACGAATGCGGTTCTGTAGCTTGCCTTCCTCCAGGAACGTGCGGATTTCCGCGGAAATATTCATCCAGACTGTGGCGTAGTGTGTCACATTCCCGACAAAAGCAAAGGTTTCATTCGCCTGAGGGGGAAAGCAAAAGTCAAAAGCAAGGTTATTAATTCTCCAAGGAGGAGAGGAGAGGAAGAATGTTTTTAATGAATATTCACATTGCTTCCATTCGGCAACTCCTGAGGTTAGGAACCTGGTTTGTTGTGAGGTTGGGGGGGTGGGGGGGGAGGGGGGGGAGTTGGGGAAGATGAAGAGTGAATGCAGCTCTATGAATACACAGCGTTACAAAGGATGGAGAGAAGAGGCTGTGACTGCACTCTGATACAGTGAGAGCAAACGTGATGAGAAGACGGGTTCTATCGTTCACACCCAGTCAGCATCTGTGATTTGCTCAGCGCCCGTTTGGAGTGTGACTGAAACAGTGAGCTTGTGATTTATAACCGGCTGCATTTGTTGCAGCTCGCTCCTCCTGGACGAGCGAGTATTCGAGGGAGCTCATGATTCTGAGCCGCAGGTAGTTGCATTACACGCCTTGGGATTCGGCGAGCGCGAGAGTGCCGTTGCCTTGGTGACTGGTATCCACGGTGATGTGTTATCAGCCAGTTTCATGCAAATTAAGAGTCTGCGGCAGATTTTAGTGCTGAAGACGGAGGCACGAATATGTACGCATTCAGGAAAAACTTTAACGTTCATTATTAATAGCATTAACCAGTTTCCGAATCCCGTTTCGCATTCGGTTAATGGGATGGAGGTCATCGGTCTTTGAGATTTTGATTTGGATCGACTCAGACAGAGGAAAGAAAGTGCACTAACAGACAAAACCATTAAACAAGTGCTGTTCCTCCTCAAGTTCACACAAACCTTTCGAATCGCAAACTGATTGATCAACGATAAGGTTGATGCATTCTGTGCAAGCGAGTATTGCACAGAACCTCTCACCTCTCACCACCTAAACCGTGAACATCTTTTTATGACTAATATCAGATTGTCACAAGAATGTTATTGTAAATGCGAGTGTATCATCTTAACCCAGGAGCTACACACTGCACAGTTTAACACAGTCGTTGAAATATCCCCACGTTCCTCAATTTAAGGGGGAGAGGAAAGAATATAGCAACAAAAAGCACTTCAGCATCTAGTCATCTCAACCTGTTTGTGGTGCAAACAAGGGTTCAGGATAGGAAAGACAATTATTAACATTACTTTAGAAAATGGGAATGACACGATGCACTGTAATGACTTTTGATCATATTCCACATCCCCGTGTTCTTATTTTAATCAATGCCATTCAACCGAAAGCTCTGAACTTGGAGCGATTCAATGTCAATTTGGATTCAAGGGGCGATACTTTCCGCCTGTCAGTAAATCTACCAAATTTGAGTGTGAAGTGCACATTATTCCCCACATTTTTGACAAATTTACTTTGCTACGGTAGTATACAACAGCAAGAAATTACGCCTGTATAGCGCCCTTCATGACAGGAAGACGTCCCAGGGGGCTGTGAAAGCATACGCTTTCAACGGAACTTGAACAAAGTTTGGCAAGTTTACCCACAACAAGAAAAATTTGAAACCCCCCCACAAGGATTCAAGATGCAGAAAACGTCATTGAAAGCCTCTGAAATTCCATCGACAACACACCCTGGGGAAAAACTTACTGCAGAACGTAATTAGCACCTCAGCTTTATGCTGGAATCATTATCTTTAGAGGTTGTCGAGTTTCACGGGCCACACAGGAGCACACAGAAACTGCAAAAACATGATTAGTTATTGACCTGCTGAGATATCCCAGTGTTAGAGCAGAAACTGATTAGAAGATATTGGCAGAAGCTGGGGCTACCACCAATACTGTAGGTAATGAAGAGAATTGATCCCATTTGGATAGCAAACACCGAACGGAGGCTGGTCAAAAATCCATTGAGCACTATCCTTATTGACTGCGCCTGGAACCAGATGTTTGGTTTAACTTGGTTTTACTGACGCTTTGAGCAAAGACATGTTTGACTGCTTCCCAGTGCGATCAGTTTCAGGCAGGGTGAAACAACATGGCTTTATTACTCCACACTACCTGTACCATAACCCGGAAAAAAGTCATCAACACGATGAGAGAAAATTGTTCAGTGCGAGTACCAAAATACCTGAGCGTACACTCACCCATCCACAGACGTCACACTCGCACACAGGTAAACATACATATTCCTTTAATTGCTCTTAAGCTCTTAAGGAACATTAGCAATTTGCTGCATTTAAAAAAAACTGCTGTGAAAATTATGCAACTTTTATTCAATGTTTCTACCTCCCCCCATGATCTCGGTACTTAATGATTCTCACCAGGTTGTGAAGCTGTATTTATTCTGCTCCCGCACCACGCTCTTGTAAGGCTCGGGTCATCTCAAGGAACATACACATTGTAAACATGCTTGAAAGAGTAACTGTGCTTTTGTACATAAAATCTATTTTGTTCTGCGAACCGCAGAGAATCTAAAGAGCCTGTCAAGAGTTTTATTATGGCAATTAAGAAAAAGGCATCCTTTCGGAACCCAAGACCTAGAGTCTTTGCGCAGGAGAGCAATACAGGTGATTCCCTCAGTGTTAGAGGAATGTGCTATAAGCAATGATTAGACAAGCTGAGGACCTGAAAGAGATACGCTCAATTTTAAACAGGATGGAGAAAGCAAACCCAGAAAAATACTTTTAGATGCATTGAGACAGCAGAACAAGAGGAGGTGCAGGTTTAGAGTCTCAAAGGGCAATTTCAGGACACACAGCAGCATTTGTTTACCCAGAGGGTAATTAATGCCTCAAACAGGTTACCAGGAATGGTGGCTAAGGACGCTGGATTTATTTAAGAAACAACTTGATGCTGCGATGGGAGGCAGAATTCGTATTCTGGAGGGATGAGATCAAACAGGTTTCTGGCCTTCTTCATGAGACCCTTTTTTGCTAATTGGATTTCTCAACTATTGGAACTTAAAGTAACAACAAAATTACATTTGTACAGCGCCTTTCACGTCGGGAGGACGTTCCCAAGGCGCTGGACAATCAGTGTTTCGGACCCGAGCTGGGGATCGGGGCAAGGTAGGTGGAGGACAGGAAGGTAGGTGACAGAGGGCAATACACTAACCATAGAAGGTAATACGATAACCATAGAATGACACGTTAAATCACTTCCCCAACCGCCAGAGGAAACATGTTCTCTCTAAAGATTTATGATTTGCTCGAATAATTGGTGCCAGGCTGTAGCCTGAACCACTCTTCTCCAAGAGAACTCGAGGAAGACAGATGGCAGAATTGAGGAAAGAATCTGATTGTTGCACAACAATCCTTTCTTTGGAAAGAGAGCTGGGAATCAAATCCCCATCAGTGACCGGTTTCAGTAAGTTGTGTCGAAGATGCAACAGCAAGGCTACCAGGTTCTTACCTTCTGTATCACTTTGTCCACTTCTGTGCCCACAGGTGAGTACAGGATTTTGGGATTGCTGGTCATCAGGTGCACGAGCAGCCCCAGGTTACGTTGCTCCTTACTGGTGAAGCCCAGTGAGCTCATGTTTCCCTGCTTCAGTGCCTCAGGTTCGATAGTTCTGGGCCAAATCAGGAGAACTGAATGAGTACAAAAGGGCCAACTGGCTTCGAGCGAGAGAAGCATCGGCACAGAACACAACCGCAGTTTCATTAGAAGGGAAATGCATTTTCCGTGTTTTCATTTCCCCAACGACCTTTCCACACTGTGACAAGTTATAATTCAATTCTGGAGCCTTTTACCGGAAATTATTTGCTCGGAATATTACCTGATGTTGCCACACAAGATTGGCTGAAGTCCAGCCCAAAGCTGAACGAAAGCTGAAAACTGGCTGTGAGGATTCTCCTTCTGCTTTTGCTCCTCGTCTTCCTCGGATGTGGCATTGGGGGCCGTGAAGTTACTGCTCCAGCTGGTATTGTTGGGGGCTGTGGCTGGGTTCTTCCCGGCGCAGGCCCCCTTCGGGAGCAATTTAGCAAGTCCTGATAAGGCATCCACGTCTTTGAGGATTTTTTCCACTTCAATGAGGTCCTCAACCAAGGCTTTGAGGTGCTGCTGAACGGCTGTGCTGTTCACCTCATCCAACTTCAACTGCACAAAAAATTACAGGGAGAAATCAGTTCAATTAGACTTTGACAGGGGATGCCAGTTTATGTAACAATATCAGATGCTCAAGCAGAGAGATTTTTTTGTGACTGAATATACAGTATCAAGATAACTGTAGTGGGACTACTGTTCAGCGCACTCTCTAATCGACCATTCATCCAGTTCGCTTTTCGCTATGGATTTTATTCTCCTTGGAGAAAACAACCCCTTATTTATGTATCACGCAAAAGGACCAAAGCAAGAAAGCAAACCCAAACTAGAACGACCGTACCACAACGTAGCTCTGAGGACTCAATTGTAGATGCAGCACAAACTGCAACATTTAACTCAAGCCAACGGACTCCAATTGGAAAATGCCCCCAATTAAACTTCTGTACCAGCTGTTAATGATACAACGGCAGTGTTTGGCTACCAGCAACTGGAGCTGGTTTGAGCGATACGAGTGGCGTAATACACGCTTCATCACAACACAACACAAAAACCCAAAGGAGGATCTGGTGGGTACAAGCTGATAGCTCTTTGGAACGTTGAGCACAGTGTGCAGCAGCAGCAAGAAAGGCGAAGAGGATTTTAAGTTGTATGGCCAGAAGGTCATTGTGTGTAAGTTATAGAACGTATAATGGAGTTGTGCAATGTGGAAGCACAGCTCCACTCGGAATTGCACACAATCCTGTGAGCTATTGTCGTGGTCTCAAAGCCTGAGTTGGGAAGGAAAATGTGGAGTTTAGAAGATACGGAATACTTAAGGGTTGTTGGTCTGTGGAATATTTTTGGGTCTCACCTTATCGACCACTTTCTGTACGTCCACCTGGCTTTGAAGCTCGTGGGCAAGCTCTTGAAAATGTTCTTTCCGCACCTTTGCAGTCATGTTGCAAAGAGCTGCCCGGGAACTACTCAAGTTTGCCTTCTGGGACTCAGGGATCATCAGGATCTTTTGCAAGTTATCCTCCTCGTTCTTGCACGTCAGGTATTCCAACACGTTTGGTGTGAACAGAATATTCTGAAATTTAATACAATATATATCATCAGTTCGAGAGAAACACAGATTGTCTCTTGGCTCGAGTTGGAACTATGGGAGTCACAAGAGAATTTATTATACAATTTGCAAAACAATGTCCCTCCTACCCAATTAATGGGAGCCAACAGATATCATCAATTGGCCTAAGCGCTTATAATTCACTCCACGGCTTTAGTCGGACATTGCAGTGTGCAAATTAGCTGCCGCGTTCACCTAGAAAATGCCCAGTCGTTAAACTTTACAGTAAAACGCCATGTCCTCCCGACAGGAAATGCGCAACTTGAATCCAGGCAAAGATTATTTTATTAATGAAGATTGCTCTGGAGCTGACTGAAGCACTCGGGTCCTATCCCTCCAGTTTCATCAGTCCTCTGTCTTCACCTTTGTTGCACAACCTACCAGAGACTGCACCACGGTCTATTATTAGATAAAGGAAGCTGGAAATTGTTATGCAAGGCACAGGATTTATATAGGTTAATTCTGTCCAGGAGGCATTCAGTTCAAGCATTAGGGTAGGTGAGCTTGCAAATCAAAGATAATGAAAGCTAACTTTAGTGCAAAGGCCGCTGGAAAGATGGTCTTATTCTGATAGTTTTGAGTCACGATTTATATAGGTCAAACCTAACCAAATTCCACAGATTTAATATGCAAACCACTGTATCAGGGCTTCTTTTGGGACTGAAATGTCGACAGAACTCTCTCATAACGTGAGCCATTTCCTCCTCGTTCTCTTGAGCCGCGGGGGGGAATACGAGTAACTTATCCGTCGCTTGATTGTCCCTCAGGGCTCCACATTCCAGCAACGAGGAGAGTCTCGGAACTTCAAATGCCCTTGACCAACATTTCACCAATCCCCCCACCCAAAAAAAAATCTGTCACCAAACAGTTAGAATCCCGAAGCTCATTGGCAATGATGGAGATGGGTGACAAGTGGGTGACGGGCAGATTGGGAGGGGGTGGGGGGTGGGAGAGGCCCTTGTGAGCTGATAATAATAATAATAATCCTTAATAATAATAATCCTTGCATTTGATATAGCGCTTTTCACGTCGGGAGGACGTCCCAAAGCGCTTCACAGAATATACTGTAAAGTGAATTGACTGTATATTTGTGGGCGAACGCGGCAGCCAAATGCGCACAGCAATGTCCCACAAACAGTCATAGATAGAAAATGACCAATTTAATTATTGTTTTTTTTTTTTGGAGGGATTATTATTAGGCTCTTTGTGGAGTAAGGAAACTTGCCCAAGGTTTCGCCCTCTGCCTGGAATTGAACTCAGGTCTCTCACTTGCAAAGCGAGTGCTCTAACCACTGAGCTACAGGACTCCACACACACATAAACACACACAACCTGAAATCTTAGAAAGAACCATAAAACCTGCCAACGCTTCATGTATAATGTTTCTCTTTCTCACACGCGGATATATCCTAGGTTCATAAGGATTTCTTTTTCAAATACACCAACCATAAAACACACAAGCTCTCCGACAGGCTTTTTGAACAGCTCCCATAGATCATCACAGAGGATCATTAAATATCTATCTCAAACTCCAGAGAGGAACCATTTTGTCAACCCTCCACTGCTTTACCTCCATCTCTTGAACAAATGCCTGTGGGTCATAGCCGTCCCTGTTACTGCTGGGTCCTGTGAGGCCAAGTGACTGGGACACCAGGTGGAGGAGAGTCTGTCTGTGTGTCACACGTTCTGGGTCGCTCAGTGCTTGGTGAAGCAGTCCTCCTTCCAGCTTCCTCCAGCCTTCCAGCAGATGTTCCTGGAACAAAAGAGGTTTCGCTGTTACCGATTTTTGTCGCGAATTCAGAGGTCATTTCCTTCCCTCGTCTGAAAGGGGAGGCGTGGCTGTTCACTGAATTAATCCAAAGAAGGGGTCAAAACGGGATTATGAACCCTCCCTTCTCCATCAGACTCTGATCGACCAACTGCCAATCGTAGGTTTTCTGCCTTTGTTTCAGATTTCTCACAGCAGTCGTGAAACAAGGGTCACGCGATGAGGCGTGAACGAGATAAAATCACAGAAAAATGCAAGTGTTAAACGTTTATACGACATACACACATTTTCCATTTCAAAGGACTTTTCTTTATGCTAATTCAATACTCTTGAGAGAGAGAGAGAGAGAGAGAATCTGTAGGTTGTTCTCACCCAAAATCTCGCCAATAAATGCTTTAATCTGGAAATAACACTTAATTGCCGATATTTTAAACGCAGTTTGTGCCAAGTGGCTTTTTCTGATAAAATAAATCTTTTCCAAGAACCATATTGTTGGCACTCGTCGTAATTCAGCTCTTTTCCTGGAGGAAGCTGGATTTGAATGCATTGATTATGTTCTTGCCCAATATTCAAGGGTATTGACTTTCATATTTCACACTTCAGCAATTACTCTGAATCATATCTCCTGCCCCTCCCCCACCCCTCTTCCTCTCAAGATAAACTTAAAAGAAAATATTATTATGCGAAACTAGCTCTGGAGGAGAAATCACGGAGACACTGCGTGCAGTTTAGCTTCTTTCAACGATCTCGCCACAATTTGATTCGAAACAGTCACTTGAAAGGTACCAGGAACAAGGCAAAGCAAATGAATCATGGCTGCAGAGTAAGTGGTTCCTCTCGTAAATCATTTGCTGTTGTTTTGCCTGCCATGCTAAGGGTAACACTGACTCTTCATGTCTTTGTCAAACCCCATTATAAAGAGTGACCCAATTACCCAGGATCAATACTGCTGCTATACCTTTGTCAACCAGCCTCGATCTGTACAAGGTAATAAAAAAGCAATTCAAATAAAAATGAGATCAAAATAAAGGAATAATAGCACAGCCAAATAAATACCCAAATACTCTGTTCTTCACTCCCCCCCCCCCCCCACCCACAGTGTGCACGCACACACACACAGTTGTCACATCCTAATGGATTGCAAAAAATAAATAAATCCACTGGTCTTCAAGCAAGGTCAGTGTAGGACATCTTTCACTCTGGAGCAGCAAAGTACAATTTTTAATCCCATTTAAAGGAGGAGGAACGAGTAATACGGTGAAGGGACTCGTTTTATAAATAACCTTTGCATTTGATATAGTGCTTTTCACATCTTCTGGACGTCTCAAAGCGCTTCACAGAATATTCTGTCAAGTGAATTGACTGTATATTTGTGGGTGAAATGTGGCAGCCAATTGCACACAGCAGCGTCTCCACGAACAGTCGTGGATTGAAGTGACCAAGTTATTATTGTTTTTTTTTCTTGAGGGATTATTATCAGGCGTGTGGAGTAAGGAAACTTGCCCGAAGTTTCGCCCCTTGCCGGGAATTGAACCCGGGTCTCTCGCTTGCGAGGCGAGTGCTCTGACCACTGAGCTACAGGACTTGTCGGTTGAAGTTCTAATCAGAGTGAAATGACCCACAATCTTGCATTCAAGGCCATTGCCCTTCACCCACGGAATATCAAAATGGAACGGAAATGAAGAAGAGAAGCGGAGGACACAACAAAACCACAACAAGTTGAATCGTTCGGGGTGGGGGGAGGAATAACGTTTGCTGTTGTCTGACAACCAAATCCATAGTCTGAAAATGTAATTGCGTCTATCATGCTCCGATAAATCACCCGGGACCCAGAGACCAATGGGGAAGAGTAGACGTATCACATGCCGATGAATTGAAAAACAAAAATCCATCAATATGATTTCTTTTGTAACGGACAATCAATGTCGCAGTGGCCCTGCCGCCTCAGTGATTGCCCACACGGACACCAATAACACTGACTTACCTTTCCTCTCCCCCCCCCCCCCTCCCCACCCGATGTGATAAAACTTTTAAAGAGATAGCCCTCAAAACAAAATGATGAATTTCAGTCACATTTTCTCCCTTCCCTTCCTTTTTCGTGAAGGAAGTGGCCTCATGCCTGGGTATGGCCTGGCTCAGTCGGTAACACTCTGGCCTCCGAGTCAGAAGGTTGTAGGTTCGAGCCCCACGATGGGACTTTGAACTCACATTGTCCAGGCTGACACACCAGTGCAGTGCTGGGGCGGTGCTGCATTGATAGAGATGGCTTGCGTGAGTTAGGTTAAAGAGGGCACTGTCAAGAAGATAGTTTTTAAAGGCAATTTTAACATCACTTCTCTTAAGTTAAGTGGGCAAGTTCACGCAGGGTGATATTTCAAGAATTGATGACCAACTTTATTGCAAATAATATCTTGGCCTCTAAAAAGACCGAGGGGGAAATGGATTCTACTTTCTTGACCCCCACGGCGCTGCCTCGATAATAAGCGCAGCGTTCAGTAAACACTCTGTAAGGAAGTCGTTTTAATCAAGATAAACTCTACTTACTTCCAACCGAAGAAGTTTCTCTCCGGCACTGAATTCATCCCAGCTGTCACTGTACAGACCATTGTCCAGAGCGGGTGGAAATGAACCAAAGCAAAGTCTGAACACCTAGGAAAAGATCAATTCAAAGCCATGGAATTAACTGTAATAGGAATAACCTGAACAGGGTTTATTATTAATAATCCTTGCATTTAATATAGTTTCCAGTTGGGCGGACACCTCAAAGTGTTTTGCAGGTTTTCTGTGAAGTGCAGTCACTTTGTATTCTGCAGACGAACACAGCAGCCAATTTCCACACAGCAATGACCCACAAACAGCCACAAAATGAATGATCGATATTATCTGGGGGTGGGGGGGTTGTGATTGTTGGCCAGGATATCAGGAGTAATTCAGTCCCTTTAACCTCCACCTGGACCGGCAGATGGAATCTCGGTTGAAGGTGTCACCCAAAGGATTGCACATCCAACAATTCAGCATGCTCTTAGGCATTGCATTCGAGTGTCACCCTACACTACACAAATTTACTACTGTAGGGTGGCGGTTTGTGGCAAGTGGGTGAGATTAACACTTAATATTATCAATATGGAGGTGTTGACCGACTTTGCACCATTGTCACGTAGATTAGATACGGGATAACCGTTAGGTAGAACTTCAAGATCGCGACAGATAGACCGAGATCAAAATAAAACAACAGTAATCCTTGCATTTGAAATGGACCCCTGATCACATCTTCGCGACGTCTCAAAGCGCTTCACAGAGTATACACTGTAAAGTGGATTGGCTTCATTTGCAGATTTACAATATTACAATATTTTGTAGGTGAAAACGGATTGATACACAAATGTCACGTCAGCCAATTGCCTCCCATCCTATGGGATCGAACATTCAACAGATGGCACTCGACAAGTTGTCAAAATAAAAAAGCACAAACGTCCTATTTTCAGACTTCCTTACAGCTGTTTTTAAGTCAGGAAAGCGCCTAAGGAACCTCACACAGATACTTTGGCAAATGACTGGCGAGGCAGTGAGGAGCCTCGAGTCAATTTTCTCAATGCTCACAGAAACCAATGCGACCATAATCTTATGCAGCATCCAATTCTAAGTTTCCACCTACACCAAGGGAACCGAACACATGTTGCCGTCGTACGTGTTTCGTAACACGAGTTCTAACCTAAGGTGATGAAAAGTGTTGACATTTTTATGGAGTTGTCCACTCGCTGGTTCAACAAGGGTTAAGTCCCGTTTCGTGCGTTAAATTCAAGGAACAAGTCAGCTTCTCTCCGGGAGCGACACAGTAACCCACTGACCCAAACAATAGCTTCCATTTACTCAATGCAAATCTCCGCAGCAGTTATGACCCTGGTTCCATCTGAGCTAAGATCACAACTCCGCATTCGGATCAACAAATTACCTCACTGTCAACTTTCAAAAGGGGAAGCATTGTCTGACGGTAATTAGCCGGAAAACTTCACGCTGTTTGCGAAATGCGAGGTTTGTCAAACGTTTACGATTTGTAAATGATTATGTGCATCTTTTATTTATAATATTTATATTTATAACACACATGTTTATATTTGTAATTATAATATTCATAATCATAATAATTAATACAAATGATAATATTTATAACACAAATTACTATTATTATTATTATTATTTGCTGTCGGCAAAAATCTCTTGTGAAACAATACGTTTAGCAAAAGGAAGAAAATGATTTCGCCAGCTGAGATCGAAGAGATTGTGGCCTCATTGCTCAGGCTTCTGCCTCCCAGCTGGTTGGCAATTCCCTGCTGGAGGTCCACTTGGGCGCACAGGATCTGCTGTGAAGCCCTCCTGACTCCTGCAGTTGAACGACCTGACGATGCTCGTGCTAACCGGCTCACAGGTGGGTGAATAATGGCCCCTCAGCCAAGAGAAACCATTGGGGGCTTGGAGTGCGGGGGGTTAGGTGGGGGAAAGTAAGTGCGTAAATTACAGGAGGAAACCCATGTAGATGTGCGACACGAGGAGTGTGCAAAATGCTTATATTTTTGCTGCGGAAGCAACAACAGCAAGTGTAATGTTCTGGGTGCTGCCGGGAGAGTGATACCATTCTCCCAGCAGAACAGCTCTCTGCACCTGGCGACTGGTGTCAAGCACTTGCGTCCAAGGTTATTTTGTGCAAGCACAATGTCTTGTCTTCTCGGTGGCCTGCAAGCGACCGTCAAATGTTAGACGGCAGCGTTTCAATTATTTGCGATCGAGAACAATGGAAGAAACGATGGCCGGGGGTTAGAGGTGGGGGAGGGGGAGGAAACCCAATAAACCACATTATAACACAAAATGTTTTGAATCAGCTGGTGTTATGTGCCAAGGCCACTGCAGCCTCATTTCCCAGTACTTATGGATAGGCCAAGGAAGGATATCAGGTCAGGGAATGATGATACATACAAGGTCATCTCCCTACAAGTGCGTGTGCGGAACAGATCCGGTTCTGAATCAACGGAAAATATAACCGAATTAAAAAATAAAAAACACGCTATCAAACAAAATCATCTCGCATGCCCCTCCATGTCTCATCCGGCAGTTAGTAAGTATTAAAAGGGCTTTTGATTAGATTTCACAGATGACCTTGTGAATTGAGATCTATTTTGATTCATTCTGATAGTTCCTGCTGTCTTGAAACAGAGCAGCACCAGATTCAGGTCTGTCATTGCGATCAAACACTGGTCTCGTCAGCGCTTTGTCTTGCTGAGTGACACCTGGTGTATCTTGCTGCCAGCACCAGAAAAAAAGGAAATTAATTGGCGTTTCTTCAACTGGTTAGCGAGCCTGTGGTCACCTCTTGCTCACTCTGTTAGGTCCATCATGGATTCCAGAAATTTAAACCCACTCTACACTATTTCCTGTAACGCTCTTTGAGACGTCTCAACGACTCGATGAGGCGCTATATCAAAAGCAAAGATTGGTATTAATATTAATAAACCTTGACCAAAATCCTCCTTTGAATATCCTGCATTAAAATGTATTACGTGCTTCTGCAAATATCAGAATTACCGAAAAGATGGAAGGAAACATGGGTGTGGGTCTGAGTTTTAAAAAAAATAATTAAAAGATCAGAATTAGTGCATTCTAAATCTTTTGTCTGCATAATTGGCTGCCGTGTTTCGCCCACAAAATATACCGTCAATTCACTCTCCAGCATATTCTGTGAAGCGCTTTGAGACGTCTTGAAGATGTGATAAGGCGCTCTATCAAATGCAAGGAATATTATTTATTATTATCATGATAATCATCTGCACCGATGTGCCACTCAATTTTAAGTGGAATTTAACACCACAACAACAATTCTTGCACTCGATAATTTACCTCATTATCACATCAGCGAAATGTCTCAAAGCTCTTCCCAGCTTCAAAGCTGAATTTGAGCGGCTTCCAACATCAGGAGTTGGGGTACAGAAGTCCCCAATTCGCCCACCCCACTGGATCCTACCTGTTATTGTACCATACCACTCGCTCTATTATAATAATATTATTTATATTATTTATACATGGGTTTTAGCTCACTTGCAAAAATAAGTTCAGGCGTTTGAGAAGAGTTCAACGACCCGATAATTAACAACAGACTCGACTGTGAAACAGAGGAACTTCCAACTTCCCCACGGACTGATAATCATAACATTGGTTTGTCCGCCACACAATTCATAAAGGAATACAAAAAATCCACGAGAATACAATACCAATTACATTGTTAAAGTTCCTTCTGTCCGGGGATGGGGCATCAAAGCACGAAACACTCAAGAGGATAGAGATAATATTTGAGTTTTACAGTGAGATGCAAATCAAAACTGAAGATGACAATGCTCGGGAAGCTACTTTTATTGACCTTAATATTAAACTTGTAACTTTACGCCAGTACTGAGATAGCGAGAGAGAGAGAGAGAGAGACAGAGAGAGAGTCTATGTCCAGTCAAAACTAACAGAAATTTGGAGTGAAGGCAGGTTTTAAGGGTCTCACAGATATGTCAGCGTTACATTAGCAAAGCTTTGTTGGCTTTTGAGATCTCTCGGTAATTGGATTTTTCCTGTCTCTTCATAGCAGAGTGGGTTTTTTTAGTAATCAATTTGACAATGGTCCATTCTCAAGGGAATCGGTCAACACTGCCAACACAAGTCTCACCACTGCAGAACAGCATTGTTCCTTCGATCTGTGAATGCATTACAAGGAGGATCCCAGGAGCAAGATGCAACACAAGAGCACTGTGTAAAGCACAATTTACTCAAGCTTTTATTGTACCCCAACCACTTTAGCTGTGAGTGCAATAAACAAAGCCCCTTGTGGGTGGAATTTGGCAAATGTAAACCGCCACCAATTAGTGTATTACAGTTCTAATCTGTCAAGTGATCTAATGTCCTCAGACAATATCAATCATCCCGAATATAACCCTTAGCTCTCTTCGCACATCGACTGCCCAATACTTGAACTCTTAATAACATCCACCTTTCACATCTGTGATTGCTGATGTCGGAGTAAATATTTAACAATCTATAATGGTCTGGAATGTGCGTAAGAGAGATACAAGTGCCAAAAGTGCACCTCTGAGCTTGTATGCGCACCGGAGAATTTTTACAGCCTAGACAAACAAAACAAAATAATGTTCTGAATTCAAATGTAATGACCTTCGACGTTTCTTACGCGATCAAAGATTTAGGATTTGAAATCGTAGCTGCCACTTCTGTAAATAAAAAAAAACGCGATTCCATTTACTTTTCCTCCTTTAATAATAATAATGATCCTTGCAATTGATATAGCGCCTTATCACTTCATCAAGACGTCTCAAAGCGCTAAAAATCCTTTGCCAACGATCTTTAAATGCTTCCCACTATTCTTGTTTCTCTTGCTCACCGGTCTGTCTGCACATTTACCCCAACCTTCTCCTTCAGCGTGGCAGAAGGCAATCTAACCCATGAACATCTCCTACCGTTGTCCTATTTGTTCTGCGTCAGCGTGGCTCAGTTGGTTGCACTCTCCTCTAAGTTAGAAGGTTGTGGATTCAAGGCCAATGTCAGCCCTGACTAACAACCCTTGCATTCCACCCACCGGCTCGGGCCGCGGTTAGAAGAGTGAAACGAGAGCTTAGGAGTTTTGTTTTCCAGAGAGCTGTTGGAATGTGGAATGCCCTGCCCGGTGAGGTGGTAAAAGCAGAGTCCATTGTGGGTTTCAAGAGAGAAGTAGGCAAGTACATGAAGGACAGAGGCTTGGAAGCTCTTTGAGACGTCTGGGAGATGTGATAAGGTGCTATATCAAATGCAAGGCTTATTATTACTAATTGTGGACGCTCCCCTGTGTGCATTTTGACAGTCAGAAGAGAAACAGTTAAGGCAAACTGATTCCATTTATTTATAGGGCAATATAACATTTCAGGTTGATCAACGAGAACGTATGATTTTTTTTCATCCTCTCCCCTACCCCCCCCACCCCCGCCACACATTTCCACTGAAAGGGGAGATCGCAGGATAAATATTTGTCATTTAACCGTCTGCATTCGGTTTCCATTGACTGGGATTTCAAACTCACGTTGGCAAAGCTAACCGAGGCTGACATTGAGCCCGAGTCATCGTCAACTACATTAGAGACAGTCTGACCTGAACACAGACACAATTGTTTTCAGCGCTGTTGTCAGTAATGTAACCTTTTGCGGTGTTCTGTTTCCCCCATTGTACTCATTTATTGTCTACTTCACTCACGCAGTACGTCAGCCGGTTTCTTCCAAATGTACCAAAAGCATTCGATCAAAATGAACAAATATTTATGAAAAAATAATACTTCTGCACTGGCATTTCGTTCCGCCGCCTATTGTGAACATGGAAACGACAACAATAACAACAACTTGCTAACAAGGAAACAGGTGGGTGAACAGCGGGGATTTTTGGCTTGCGAGCTGCTAGTGGCCTTTTCAAGAAAACGCCTCTCTTTTACTACTTCCCTCCCCCCCCACCCCCCACACCAAACCCCCTCGTCTTACCTCCTTCATATTGACACTTGATCCCAGCAGAAGGCCAGCTGTTTCGTTGGACATGGAGAAGTTGTGTGTGAGAAAGTTTCGAAGTTCATCTCTGTCTTTCACAACTGACCCGAGAGTTAACCCTGAGGAAAGCGGGGGTCAAGGCAAAATGATTAGCAGCCGACCGTCAGTGCAACTGGAAAGAACAGAGTGCATTTCGCCCACAAAATACAGTCAATTACGCTTTACAGTGGATTCTGCGAAGGGCTTTGAGACGTCTCGAAGACATGATAAAGCGCTATATGAAATGCAAGGATAGTTATTGATGGTGAATGCCCGTTTCGCGGTTAACACAAACGAGCAAGGTCTTTGGGGCAGTGTTCCTTCCTGACCGCAGCTCTCTAAATTAGTGCAACTGGGAAAAATATCTAGCAAGCTGATGTTTACAGCACATCTCCCGGCTTCTACACATAAAGGAGGCAGCTGTATTAAAGAGCAACGTGCAAGTGACAGCTTGAGCGTCACTCCTGCGTTGTAACGTAACCGCTACCATAAAGGTTTAGTGACCCAAATATCGCAGAGATAGGGTTTAAACTGTGGTTGGTTGAAGAATGATTGTAAACCAATCTCATCTGTCATCCCCCCTCTCCTCCACCACCCACCAACCACCCCCAGATAAGTGAGAGGCACGTTATGTGTTTGGAGGGCACTCATGTGGAATACTGTAGTTATTTCAATGTCATTTTGCTGGAAGACTACAGTGCTCCTGCTGGGTTATCTCACAGCAAACCTTGAGCTGTCAGTTCAGATACTTCATGTATGGACTCCCGCTACCCAATTGCCTCAGACATCAGTATCTTGCCTACCAGAGCTCCTCCAAAGGCCTTTTAAGAATAATGAACGTCATCTGTCGGAACTTAGGGTTCAAAAGACCCAGTTTATGTTCTTGCACATCGGAACAATTCTTTACTTCAGTTTTATCATTGGGGGAAGCTTAATGGGACAGTACTAAGAGGTACTCCAAACGGGAAACGTATTGTTGTCTCACGTTTCATACCACAGCATTGTTGAATCGACTCAATAGACTTTTTTTTAAAAAGGGGGAACGTGTTTTTCATAGACAGCCTGTTGTTTTTAAGCCCTAACATGAAAGAACGCCCCATACTCTTCTCCACCGTACAGCCACACAATCTCATGGAGAAGGCTGGGCACAGGTATGTGAGCTGAGCTGGCAAAGGCTGACCAGTCAATGGGAGCAAAGGTAAAACAAAGGCCAGCACGAAGATGGACGATTTGCGATCGTAATTAATTGTGCTGTTGTTGTCTCGTGAAAAGCCGCCTTCAGAATTGCGTTGTAGCCCCAGTTTTACAGCCTGTCCTGATAATATGCAGCTCAATTATTTATGGACTGGGTAGTGTGCAAGAACAGAAGAGATGGAGCCACCATGAATTATTTATGGTTGGAGACTTGCCTGGGGAGATTTAATCAATCCTGAAGGCAAGGTGCAATAATGATTTTCATGGGGAGTGGGGAGGGGGAAGTGGATGGGGGCAGAGAGAGAGACAGGAGATCAGCCCCTCAGTAAACTAGTTTATACCTGTCACATAATAACGATCCTCAAGAGTTCAGCCATCACACCATAACATGAATGATCCTAGATATACTTGCAATTGCAAACGAATGACTACTTCAATGTGTGGCTTGCTCCAATCGGGTGTGAATACTGGGTTACACTGAGGGCCGGCTGTTGACTGCATTGGTTTACGTGCAGTGGGTCATAAAGAGCTCACCCAGTAAAATGCAGTCTTTTTACCATATCTCTACTGGCTGCTACGCCACGACCTCTCTTAACAGCAATATCCTATGATTGAATCATACCCAATTGACTGTGCCTTTTTAACCAAATATCCAAACAAGTAGATCATGGAATTATACAGCACAGAAGGAGGCCATTCGGCCCATCGTGCCCGTGCTGGCTCTTTGAAAGCGCTGTCCAAATTAGTCCCTCTCCCCTGCTCTCTCCCCGTAGCCCTGCAAATTTGTCCTCCTAAAACATCTTATCTACTTCCCTCTTGAAAGTTGCTATCGATTCTGCTTCCACCACCCTTTCAGGCAGCGCATTCCAGATCCGAACTACTCACTGTGTGAGAAATGATGAATCATATCAGAAATTCTCAAATCATATCTCACTCCCTTTAACTAACGTGCACTATCTCATTATGTACACATTTGTTTCTCTTCCTGCCCCCTCCCAACCCCCCAACATTTCCTTTTATATTTCTGCATATCCATTAAAATCCGTCTACCATTCCTTGACCTCCCGACTTAACGATTCCATGTCTTTCGGAATGCTATTGACCTCCCATCTTTTTCTCACCCGACCATCAGTAGTAAATTATACGATGCTACAGGAAAATCTATCTCTACCAAGAGTAACTGATGAACTTGCAGGAATCTAATGCCGGGTAAGTGGCCCTTACCTTGACTACTGTTAAAGTGATTTTCAACTGAGCTCGGATCGTTGCTCATCGATTCCAAATGGCGTCGCAGCGATTCCAGCTCTTCCTCAAGCCCTGGGCGATCGGGATCAAACAGATTGCTTTCCTCCACAACCTCATTGATTCGCTCAAGAAGCTGCGTGACCCTATGGAGAGACCAGGCAGTCAGGGGAAAAACGCCAGATGTGAATACCTATGACGTGCACAATACTCAACTCTCAACACAAATCTATATTTCATTGGGCGAGGATTCATATCTGCATTGATGAATAACTAAGGATGAAAAACATCTTTCAATCGACCCTTGCGGTTTCTGGACAAAATAGACTGGATTAACAGTGGCCACACACTTTGACGTAGATCAGATCTGCATTCCAGCAATTGCTGATTCGGTGCGTAGTGGCTGCTTTGCCACTTAAGCACACAAGTCTTTTTCACCTCTTTTGCCATCTTTTTTGACCATCTTTTGGTAATGTATTCCATACAGTGTGTGCTATTACTTTCTTCGGAGGTGTTCAGGCTTTTTGTGCATTAACCAGTTGTGTTTTGTACAGCTTCTCACTCTGTGACAGGGCGATTGGTGGACAATATTGTCAGCGGACAGCAAGGGAGGGAATATTAATGCAACGACTAACTGCTTTGTAACATTCACAGATTGGCCATACGTTTCATGCTTGGTGCACCATATGCCATCAGTCCCAAAATGAGAATCAAATTAGTCCTGGACTGTAAGTCAATTCTAATCTTCTCCTCCTCCAACAATCTGAACGTCACTTGCAAATGCTGACGTGTTCAAATCCACTGTAGTGACCAATAATCTCATCAACTGATGGCTCAATCATTTCTGAGCGTCAATCGCCAGACTTTAGTCTCTATGGCACACTGTTGATGGGAGTGCTGTGCAACTTGACATATAAACACTGCACATTTTACTGTGAGCTCTGCGATTGTTTAATGTATAAATTGCATCGCGCCTGGTCTATTTCCCGAGTTTGTAACGCAAAGTCTTTCAAATTCAGTGGCAATAAAAACGAACATTCTTCGCAAACAATAAACAACTTGAGCAGAGGTTAACCCCGCTGAATGGAGCAGTGACGTTCTCTATTGCATGCAAATTTTTATTGCTCTTTTTTTCCAGAAAGAAAAGTCATTATTAGCCCAAATTCACACACACCACAAAAATATGCAAACATTGCCTCGTTTAACAATCTTTATTCCGGTCGTTTGTGTTCATTTTGTGACCATTTTTCTCTTCATTGTTCGAACACCTTAGACATTGGTGATCACAGGAAGATCCTTACAGGGGAGAAAATTTTTATGTAAAAAAAAAGCTTTTTAATTTTTCTTAATAAAAATAATCAAAAAGCATTGATTTTGTTCAATCGATGGGTTTGGGAGCAACACGTTATCTTACCGCACTGCGGTGCCCTGAAATGATTGGTTTGACTTACGTTGAATTCGAATACTGGAGGAATCCAAACTCGTCCCTCTGACCATCGGGACACAGTGACTGCATCACAGGGAGAATCCCAGCGGATGTCAGCGGTGCAGCTGAGTAGAAGGCTGAAGAGGAGACAGCAAGGCAGACGGGAGCAAGGGAAAGGGGGTGGAGTGGGGGCGGTGTTGGGTTGAGGTGGGGGCGGGGAGGGGAGAGGTACAGTTCAAAGAGCAATTAAAGAGACATGTCAGTAAGGTCATCATCTTCATGCGTCACTGATGAATCCCTTTTGGAATCACAGGTCAAAGAGCGTGGATCAGAGGTCAAAAAGCTCATGGTATTCTCATTCTCTGATGGACTTTGTAACAGATTTGTTTGATTCATTGGGAGGGTTGTGGATCCTCGAACTTCGAGGTGGTTTCAGCTCACGCGATTGAATTCGTATTTATTTCTCACCAAAAAACTATGTGCAGCGCAGGGCTGTTCGCTTGTTGTGCGGTCTCGCACTGCGTGGAACCCACATGCAAGCGTGGTAACGGCAAGAAACATCTCTCTCTCTCGATTAGGCTGGACCTTCAGTGTAAATAATATGGCCACATGAGAAACTTAGAGACTTGTCAGTCGCACGCAACCCGAGTTCTGTCGACAATAATTGGGTGCAAACTGAGTCATTTATAGCCATAGCACAGGATTATTCCCAATCTGACTCAGTTTGCACCCAATTATTGTCTACAGGGGGACTGGGGAACAGGGCGACCGGGGTACAGGGGGACCGGGGTACAAGGGGACCAGAGTACTGAATCCGCACCAATGTAAACTTGACGCAAGTGCTTGTGCACTCGGTTCCGCTGTAAATCATGTGCCTTTACTAAATCACGTTGGCAGCCTCTGGCATGACTGCATCCAGCACATAAAATACTATTTTGCTGTCGGCCGCAATACGGAATCAGCATTTACTTCTGGCAGCTTTGGCAGCCACTTTGCTAATGGTGCTCAGGGAGTCGCAGTTGCAGATTAAGGTCAGGCTGTTAAAGGCTTATTCCTTCGCAACTGCCGCCGATATTTTTCCAAAAGGATGTTGATATTGCCCGATTACGAATCGCGCAATAGGGGTGACAGGAGGTGCAATCCCTAACAGGGTGAGTTCCTGATCCTGACTCAGCTCAAGTGAAGGGAGTTCACAAAGGAAAACTGTGCGACTCCCAATGTCGATGACGTGAGCTAAGAGACGGGAATAGGTCACAAGCCCACCTCACTTGAGGACACAAAGAACAGAACTTACGAGTTATTTTTCTCAGGGGGCTGGGGTGGTGGTGGTGGTGGGGGTTGGAGATGGGCATTAATCGAACACTCAGCTGGTCTTTGCAGATGCACAGTTTCATCAACCATTACATGCCAAATTAAGTTTAAAATATTTTCTAAATTCGCTCACGAGTAACCAAAAAGGATGATTTTAGCGCTGAGAAATCAACAGCACGGTGAATACGGTTTGTGGCATTTATTTTGCACCTTTTCATTAACCATGTGATCCTTTTGACCCCTGATCCACTTGGATTTCAAAGCATTAATGTGGCATAATTCGGTTGTGCGCAATTCTTGTCAAATTCCCGTGAGTCCGTTAGTAAAATGTACATCTTCCACACCTCTCGATCTTTTGTTTAGGCAATACGAATTAAGTAAGTGAAAGGAGGATGAAACTGAATGTTAGTGCATTCAGGAAAACAACAGATCAGCTCAGTCTTACATAATCTATCTCTGCAACATAAGCGAAGACAGAGACACGCTAACATCAATCGAAAGAATCAAAGGTAAGGGACGTTAATTCGACAGAAAAAAACAGACAGGAGCAAAACTTACACGTCAAAACCGCTGTCCTGACACTAGAACTAATACGTAGTATATTCAGCCATTGTAATTCTTGACTAATGAAGAGCTTGTGTCACTGACACATGGAAAGGCTTCGTAATTCATATACTCAGCTCCTTTGCCTGTACAGTACCAGCAATGCGGTACAATGAGTTGCGATACAATGAATTGTGCGATTATACTGTATACTGGACTCGGATTCTCTCCAGTGTGAGCGAGTTCAAATCGTCTCTCTCTTTCCCTTGTGAATTGGTCAATCGGTCAAGCAATCGGTCAAACGGACTATCGAGGCGTTAGTAAATCCCTTACGTGCTTGCTCAGAAAGGTCGCTAAAGTTCAGGGCTTTTTCCTGCGTAGTTTGCTCGTGCTCTCTCTCTCTCTCTCTTTCTCTATTGGTGAGACTTTTTCTCTTCATTTCGAAATACAAAGTTTTATTTAAATATTGTAATCAAATAATTAAAGGAACCGCATAATCCACTGACAATAACGAAATGAGAGTCATGTTTTTGCACTTAGCTTTGCCTCCTGCTGGGATAAGCCTATCGACTATCCTGAGCAACTCTTGGTGTTTATTACGACAGCGTCGGTCAACCCGCTGGTATGAAACGGTTTGTAATAAGCCACCGTCCACTGCTCTCAGCGGTCAGTCAACCTCACGAACCCTCGAGGGACCCGAAACGGCAAAACAAAAAAGAGTAGCACCAAATACGACTGTGCAAATCTTTCCCCCTCCCTCGTTCTGCTTCCAACCCCGTCTTTGTGACCCTGCGTGAAGAGCCCAGACAAAACGCAAGTTGCTGTTGTTGCAGCAAGCCTTCATCTCCACCGCTGACGAGAGCACAAAAAAGGGGGGTATTCACCGATACGTTTGAAGAACTGAGGGTAGCAGCTGTCCCATTAACAGGCAGGATCGCAGCCAAAAATCAGTACGGCTAATAAGCTTTCTCTGGGCACATTTCCCTTCTCCTCTCAAGTTGGGATCCATTTCCACAAACTGCCTTTCAGGACCACAAAAGGCCATTGTTCGCACGTGACAAAACATTTTCCACACGGTTCAGCTGTAAGGGGGCACGCACACGCACACGCACGCCCCTTACAAGGCTCGCGATACATAGCGATCAGGAACTGCATCCCTAACTCACTGCAGCTTCGCACACAATGGTCCCAGCTGGTTTTACTCCCATCGGCTTAGGTACTGACTGGCTTATTCTGCTTAGAAAACATCTCAAACCCTTTCATTCCATTGTCAGCTTGTAGCCGCTCACTCCCAGCTATCCAAACTTCACCGCTATATTTTCTCAGATCATCGCCCAGCACCACGAGCGAGACTGTTCTCCCTGCTGTTCACCCCCCCTCTCTCTCTCTCTCTCTCATGCCCCGGAGGTGACTTGCGCTCTTCAATCTGTCTCGCCCGACTCCGCTTTTAAATGCGACGAGTTTTAATCACCCCTTAAGTGTTCACAATAAAAGGCAACACTCAAAGGAACAACAAAGGCATACAATCTGTGCATTGGCCAACACGAGGCCTGCTTCAAGTCAACGACAACAGATGCCTGTAGCTCTCTTCCGTAGCATTGCCAGTAACATCCTTCCCCCTGCTGCAGCAGCAGGGAGACCGACCCACTGGCTGCTTTCAATCACTGCAAGGACTTGAGGTATGCACGATTAACGGCTAGATTTTCAAGCTAGAGCTACTTCAGACAATAAAATCATCTGTTACAGTGCCTCATCACATCATCTCAAAGTGCTTCGCGGGAAACGCTGCAAAATGGTGTGTATTTCAATAATAACAATAATAATCCTTGCACTTGATATAATAATAATAATAATAATCCGTGTGTTTGATATAGTGCCTTATCGCATTGTTGAGACATCTCAAAGCGCTTCGCAGAATATACGGTAAAGTGAACGAACTGTGTATTTTGTAGGCAAACAGCAAGATCTACTGATTGGTATTGACGTGCTCATCTAAATAGGCACGGCAAAGGAATTTCATGGTGTGTGTCAACTTGGCTCAGTTGGTAACATTCAGTCTGATGGACAGAAGGTTGAGTTTCCACGACACACACACACACCCCTCTTGGACTGCGTCTCTGACCACCTTCCCCCACTCAGTATCAGACTCCGCAACTGTTAGCGCTCCAAGAGACGCTATATAAATGCAAGTTGTCATTGTGTATTGATACCCCCTCAGTCCGTGACAAAATACGAGTTAATCACACGGCCCATGAATTCACTGACAATGTCACTCAAGGTACCACTGGGGGCTTAAAGAATGTTAGTTTGCTGCTGTTCAGGCTTTCGAGAATGCAATCCATTTCAATAAACAACATGCATATCAAATACCAGGGAAGTCTATAAATTAAGTACGTGGATTCTGTCAGCATTGTTCAAGGATTATAAGAAAGCCAGACACCTTTTGAGCTGCTTAAGTTGAGGACGGCAGTAAGGACTGAAGTCCATCTAAACCAACACTCATTTTGTAGTCCAGCAATATGGAGTTGCCATTAATATGCATTTATTCCCTCACGCAAGTCCAACCTATTGGGCAGCGACCATCATTAATGTATAAAAATCCAAACTTCAAAACCGTGTTTTCCTTCCAATTTCTGTTTAGTGCTTTGACAAGCAAACGCCTCCGACCAAAGACTTCCTGCGCTAATCATATTGAGTTCCAGTCGACGAAGCAGAAGGATTGGTTAGCCGCCACTGCCACAAATTCTTTCAAAATGGGTTTCTCCGATGAATTTAGGCGTTCCCTTGAAAATGTAATAAACTCGCTTGGCAGCTCGGTTTAAAATTGATGCCGATCTTGTGCCTGAAGACATGAGTGTAGCTGCATCTGTTGTGAAACTAAGTTTTGACATTGTGCCCCTTTACAGCCAAGTGCAGATGATTTATATAAATGGAGAAAATGCAATGAACCACTTGTGGGACAATACGGTTTACATCTCTACAGACTGGAAGAACTTGCCTCATTAATAACTTACTCACACTGCAATTCCCATCTGTGCAATTTAAAACACATAATTCCGAAGAAGCTATTTGCCTGACTAACTCTCCCCACTATTGTGCACACGGTCAGCTCGACGTTCAAAATGAAGGCTCGTGAACTCTTCAGTAAAGTTTACATTTATATCACCCTTTCACGTCGGAAGGATGTCTCAAAGCCGCTTTCCACTGCTGGCTGGTCAGACAGAACTGGGGGTGGGAACTGGAAGGCGACTAAAATCGTGGTCAAAGAGGAAAGTTTTGAGGTGGGTGAAACAACGACGACTTGTGTTTATAATAGTGCCCTTCACTTCAGATGGTCTCAGAGCGCTAAACTACATTCGCACTAAAATTCCAACCAATCGCCAAATGCTCGTTCAACTAATAATCCTCTCTCAGAACCAGATCAATGGCATCTTCTACTCTTAAAATGAAATGTAGAACATCTGGGATTTTATTGTACAACCACAACAACATGCATTTTCCACGTCGGGACTTGAACTCGAGGGGGTTTTGCATTGTTGGAAGTGCCGTCCTTCAGGTGAGATGTTAAACTGAGGTCCAGTCAGTTTATTCCCATGGTACAATTTGGAAAGGGAATGGAGTTTCACCCGGTAACATGGCCAACAGATCCCTGAAATAAAATTGGTCGCTCGCTCCATGGCTGTCTGTGGGACATTGCTGTGCGCAAACTGTGCTGATGTTTTTGCCCACAAATACACAGTCACTTCATTTTACAGTAATTCTCATGAAGCGCTTTGAGGTGTCCTTCCGACGTGATAAGGCGCTATTTCAGACGCAAGGATTATTATTCTTGTTTATACAGTGCCCTTCACATGGGAAAGCATCTTGGAGCACTTATGCATTGTTGAGGTATTTAACTATCTCCCTGATCTACAACCACCCCAGATGTGACGGCACAGAAGAAATCAGCTACTCACCATTTGACGAATCACAAGCAAAAAAAACACAACGTCCCACTATTTTGGGGGAACAACTCTTGAAACCTTAACACCCTGAAATATTTCCACCCGTCTTGAATGTTAAAACCAAGGATAATTTTTCATTTGCATCATTGAAATGCAAAAATGTAACCAGTGGCCGGTTCTTTGTTCAGACCACATTCAAGAGAGGCTCAAAGTCAAAGGTATTTCCTCAATGGCTGAATATACTAAGGTTATCTTCATATTAGTCTATAGGAAGTTCCTTGTGATTTGAGACTGGTGAAAATAGCTCCACAACTGTAGTCACTGAGCTCATTTAACAGCAAACAATTTGCACTTACGTATTGCCTTTCACGATGGAGAATGCCTCAAAGAGCTTTGCAGAGATACAGTGGGAGACGGTGGGAGAGGGTAGGCTGAAGGCGCAGTCAAATAAATAATTTGTTAAGGGGAGGGAAGGGAGGGAGGGAGGCAGAGAGTTTCAGAGAGCACTCACTCTTACATTCTGTTTCTGTAACAAATAACCCCGCCTATCATTGGCAAATAGTATTTAAGATGGGAAGCTGGAATTCAGAGCAAATGCTATGAATGGTTTAGTACTTGCCTCCACACGATGCGGAATGCCCAGTACAGCACGTATTTGTATTAGAAGATAATGATTGAGAGGTTAATAAATGCAATAAACTAGTGAACATTCGGCTGAGGTATCACCTATCGCACTTTAAAACATCCAACGCACATTTTGACTGCTTTTATATTGCCTTGCAATTAATTACAAAGAGTTTGGGCATCAAACTTGGTCACCGTATAATATCAGAGCATTGCCAATTACTGCGCGCTTCTTTTTGGAACCCACGTAGAAAGGCACACGTTACAATTCCCCATTAAAATTCAAGTTATAGCGCTGCAGTACAGGTCAACAGTCAATCACCAGTCTCAAGTCTGATCGAAACAGGTTAACAATTCAGGACAGACACCATTGATCGGTTCACACTCTTAAAGCGGTGAAGAGAGTTGGGCAATGGGGCACGCACGCATGATTGCTTTGTGAAAAACCAAACCAAAAACTTACAGACTGGACAGCATGCAGCATGGCAGCGAGTCAAGCAGGTGGACAGGTGAAAAGAAAAGAATGTTACAAACGGAAGACAACAAACGGACCAACCAACGAACAAACAAAACAAAAAAAGGAAGAAAAAAATATATAATTAAAATGAATTCACATCACGTAGAGTTCATCAACCACACGTTCAATGTACGGTAATGAAGATCTTCCCTTGGGTACGAACTCGTCTCAATCAGCCAGTGAGAAACTCCGACGTCCACTTCACAGTTACGATGCAAAGCGCATCACATTGCTGCTCATGGCTTGTCCCGAGTCCTTATTCCACCAGAACGAAAGGTTCGTAAATCATGGTGAACACGGCAAGCAGCGGTGAGCTACGGCAGACTCAGGCACAAATGAAGTAGCACTTGTAGCTTTTCTTATGTTCTTACAGTAAACCTGTGGAACAGGCTACCCAGTGGAACGGTAGAAGTCGGAAATGTTGACTCCTTCAAACACAGATGAGATAGTTTTCTTTTAAGACGTAGCATTATGGGATATGGTACAAGGGTAGTTCTGGGCACATGTGTGCACACGACTACCAGGAAGGTGGAAGGCAAACTAGAAGGACCTTGGTCTTTTTTGCATCCAGCTTTTCTTTTGTTCTTAGTTGCATGCTCTTCCATCTTGGATCACTATTTCAACTGATGTGCAGGGCACTATTGAGTTGAGTTTGGGCTTTGGGGGCGCAAGGGAGGGTGGGAGGTGGGGGAGGGGGGGTGAAGATGCAAATGAAAAGAAAAAGGTGGGTGGACAAGGAATCAGGTGGGCCTGACGGCCGTTTTCTTTTGCAAGCAAAAGTATTACTTGAGTGCAGCATTCTTTTCTGGAGGCGAAAATGTCCTCGTGAATCAGAGAATAGAGTTTGGGCACAAGCGAGAGTGTGATTTAGTGTCATTTTGGTTGATCTTTCTCCACCCCATCCACCTCTCCGAAGCTGAGGCCAAAAATAGTACAGGTAACTTACCCCACCCACTGCAGAGCTAATCTGGGAACTGCCTTTTCCCACGGAGGGGGAGTTGCCTGATGACAACATGGAGTTATATTACACTTACAAAGGTAAATGAAACGAGAGATTGCTGTCCCACTTGATATCCCCATTCAAGCCTCCTGCAAATTCCTACTGCGAATTTGTTGAAAAGGGACCGGTTTATCTAAATAAGGCATTGCAACAGCATCCGCCCTGAATCCATCCAGCCAACTGGCGGCATAAAGGAACGAATATCTCAATCTACGGCAACACAGATTCACCATTTCCAATTGCCCCACCAGGCAAGATAATAATAATAATAATATCCTTGCATTTGATATAACTCCTTGTCACATCTTCGAGACATCTCAAAGCGCTTCACAGAATATGCTGTATATTTTGTGGGCGAAACGCAGCAGCCAATTGCGCACAGCAGCGTCCCCACAAACAGCTGTGGATTGAAGTGACCAATTTATTATTATTTTTTTGGAAGGAATTATTATCCGACAATTGACTGACAACCGGATTCCTACTTACTGCAAGGTAAACAGAGGCGTGTGGAATAAAGAAACTAGCCCAACATTTCGCCCTGCCGGGAATCGAACCAAGGTCCCTCACTCGCAAGGCGAGTGCTCTAACCACTTGAACTACAGGAATCCACATGGATGAAGATGAAGAGAACATGAGAATCACACTCCTCACTTGACCCATTCAGTGGGTGATCACAGAGCAGCAATGACACCAGTTTCAAGTCTCTGGGCTGAATCCATTCTGGGATTTGGAAGAGAATGCTGCACTGGATGTGATTTTTGAATGCAAGTCCCAAACGAGGGAGCAAAACAGTCGGAGACTGTGACTGGAGCAAAAAAAAAGGCATCAATTGATTTGAGAAAACTTGAGGGGTACATGAGGGGAGAGGGGAGTACGGGGGTATAGGAGAGGGGAATAGGAGGGGTGGCCCATGTGGTGGATTCTGTGTCATTGAACTCAATGTATCCCAAAGCATTAAATTTTTGCCTCTTATCGCCCATTCAGTGCTACTTAATTTGTTCCTGTGGCACCGTGATCATTGTGTTTCCATACTTAACCTGGCATTCAGGATTACCCGAAGTTCGGGATTCAGCAACAGAGACAACCAAAAAAAACACAATTTGAATACGTTTAACAAAAAAAAATCTGCAACATTTATCACATTAACACAGCCAACAAAATGCAAAACATAATCATCAAACTTCATCCATCAAAACCTTTCAAAACAAACAGGGAAAACCGCACACTCATTTTTTAAAAAAAAAACATTTTATGCATCTGAATACCTTACCATCTCCACATTGTGGCAATGACTGAGCAGTTTCATTGTTGACCTGTTTTCCTGACTCACTCAGAATTCATATTCAAAGAAAACATGGTCGAAACGTCTCAAAAGTACAAACTCTTTACTGTCCAGGGCCTTGAGACGTCCTTCCGACACGAGAGGCACTATATAAATGCAATTTGTTGTTGTTCAACAACAACAACAACAACTTGGGTTTATATAGCGCCCTCCACGCCGGACGGCGTCTCAGAGCGCTTCACAGTAATGGATCCCGGGGCCGAGCCAGGGGGAGAGGGAGGGGGAGGAAGGTGACCAAAGACGCGGTCGAAAAGAAAGGTCTTCAGCAGAGACCTGGAAATAGGAAGAGAGGGAGCGAGACGAAGGGAGTGAGGAAGGCAGTTCATGATGTCGCAAGTGATTCTGGTGTGCACTCGCTCCCAAACTGAAAAAAGCAACCGTGTCCCATTGATCCACAACATGGTAAGATCTCTCACACGCGGAGAACCACATACACACACAGACCACACACACATACACCCACACAGACCACACACATACACACACAGACCACACACACATACACCCACACAGACCACACACATACACACACAAACCACACTCACATACACCCACACAGACCACACACATACACACACAGACCACACACACAAACACCCACACAGACCACACACACAAACACCCACACAGACCACACACACACACAGACCACACACACAGTAGACCACACACACACATATAGACCACACACCACACACACGAGCAGATACATATCCACAAGCAAGGGCTCTTTCTCTCTCTCTCTCTCTCTCTCTCACACACACACACACACATTTCACAGTAAAATTCTGTGAAGCACTTAAGAGACATCTCCACACGATAAGATACTGCATCAGATGCAAGGATGATTGTTATTATTATTAATAACAATCCAAATTTCTCTTTGTGATCTCGGTTACGTATCCCCTATTCTCCACTGTGTGGGAACAAGTGGCACAGAAGTGATGATATGTTTAGTTAATGAGGTCCTTCACGATAAATGGATGCTATAAGGTCAGTAACATGCTATTTTTTTTGGGGGGGGGGGGGAGGAGCACATCTCTTTGTTTAATCTGTCATTTCATTTGTTCCAGTCCATCCAAAAGACTCATCCCATGAATAAAAAATACTTCCGCTGAGGATTTAATTCATTCCCTAATAGCTCCTGATTTTTTTATCCCGCAGTATAAATCGGTTGAGTAGTCACTGACTGAAGCACGGAACGGATTAATAACCTCCGATTAGAGCTGCCCCACTCCAAAGCGTTTTTTTTAAAAAAATACTCAAGCCGTATTCAAGTTCAGGTTGGCAACGGCAGAGGAGCCTTCTGAGCAAAGAGCTCTCAGCACTGCCTCGCTCAGGGAGCAGGGCGGGGAGGAGGAGATGGGGCATGGAATCAGGTTTCAATCCTGAATTGTAAATGCCCTCGAATCCACCCAGACACAGACATAAACATCCGGTAACAGCGACAGTTTACAGAGATTTACATAAACTGTGCAGCGCGAATTCATGCCATTTGGCCCAACTAGTCCGTGCCAGTCTTTATACGCCACTTGAAACATCCACCCACTCCTTACTCCCTCCCTTACTCTCCTTTTCCCTTCTCCCTCGTGTATGGAGTTATAGTCTTGGGAGCACTAGACTCTCGGAGTCTCAAGGCATCCGTGTCTTTCTTGCTTCCAACCGCACACAGTTATGTGCGGACACTCCACTCCATCTGATATCACGCTCACGATGAGAGTTTGACCTCTTTGGACAGACTTGCAGAAAGAAGGTTATGCCAACTCTTGTGAAGAATTCTGACTGGAAAATAGATGGGAGGGGTGGGAGGAGAAAGGGGACTTCTTCAACGCGATGCTCTCTGAAGGGTATTTTTTAGACGTGTACAAAATACGACTTCTCCTCTCAAGTGAAGGATTTTGTTAACTCGATCAAAATCACACATCCATATCACTTTGGGAGGGCCCTCTCTCCTCTCTCTTACAACTGAGTCAGAGCTGTACCGCACCATATTCCAATATTAATACTGCTTCATGTGATGGTTGAAGCAATGTAATTCTACGCGCAAGGAATTTTTTTTCTTTCTCTCTCCTGCCCTGGCCCACTCTTGATATCTGATTCCCCGCCACAGAATCAACTTGTGAACACGTCCCTCGAGGACCAGAGAGACTATTTGTCTCAGTGGGATTTTCTCTGTGTTGCGAGAAGCCAAAGTTCACCCGTAAAAGTCGACAAGCAGTCCACAACCTGCCGTGTGAGGCAGACAGATTCATGACACCTCAAAAAATGGCGCGGGCACACACACACACACACACACACACGCACGCACGCACACACGCACAGCAAACGCAAGATTTCTCACACACAGAGATCACATACATACACACCAAGGTCTCTCTCTCTCTCACACACACACACACACAGAGACACACACACCACAGAGCAAGGTGGAGCATTTATCTAAACATTCATCCTCGTCTCCGCCATTGTCAATTTGTGGCCTTAAATGCCGCTGCACACCAAACCCAAACGAGAACCTAACTTCCACCAAGAACAGCAGCAGTGCGGCTCAGCACGGTCAGGCTGTTCTATCCACTGTACCTTCTTTGACAGGAATAGTTGGCTTCTTCTGACGGAGTCCCAGGAGGATGAAGAACAGAACCAGCGGTATGAAAATCTCGAAGGCCAGCACCCACTGCAAGCAAAGACGGGACAAAAGAAGATTCACTACGGGAGAATGCGGTACACAGTTCCCAGCAAACCAAAATCAAACATGACATAAGAACATAAGAAATGCTAGGCGGAAAAAAAACAGACCAAGGTCCATTTAGTTCGCTTTGCAGCTTCCTGGCGGTCGTATGCACATATGTCCTGAACTACCCACGTACTAATAAACATGCAGGTGCGTTGCTTAAATTTATTTTGGGATGGGGGGTGTGGGGGTTAAAAAAAAAGAAACCCTGCCACTTTTTCCACCCTCTCAGTCCTTCACCTCTCCTGATTCCACCCCCCCAGCAAACAGGTCCAAATCCCTGAATGTCTAGGGCCTTGGGACGTCCTCCCGACGTGAAAGGAGCTGTGTAAATGTGATTTGTTGTTGTTGTTGTTGTATTGTGGAAGTATGAGCTTGGGTGGTACTATACAAATGTAATCTTGTTGTTGTTATAGATTTTTTTTAAAAAAATTCTACCAACAAAACTAAGACAAGAAAGCCGTTCCATTTTTTTGACCAATTCCAAGGCATTCTCCCTTTGAAGCCACGTTTGAGTTCCCGATCACTTTCCGCAGCCGGTTTCTGATTATCATGTCTGTGAGCGAATACACACAGTGAACCACAGGTAAACAGAGTTCAGGCTTATTTTTTTTGGCCGCACCGTTAGGGGCCAATGTAGCTGACATTCTTAATCCTGCTTCTATAAATGAAAGACAACCCCACCCCCCCCACCCCCGCCTCGAAGCACGCGGTTGTTATTTCTCAATGATTCGCAACGGATTGAATTCTCGTGCGCCGGCTTGCAGTTCATTCTACCGCATCTGCAATCCTTCAATGAGGATATCAGCTGAAGGATCAAGTGACCCCAGCATCCCTGGCCCATTTCCAGCTCGGTCCCAACACCTCCAATGTATACAATAATAATAATAAGCCTTGCATTTGATATAGTGCCTTATAACGTCTTCGAGACGTCTCCAAGACCTTCATATAAAAATGGAAGGCGTTTCCAAGCATTTGGGAGTTTATTTAGCTCATAAAGTTACTCGTGCTTTTCACTGTGACCCGATCGCTTGATAAGATTACACCCAGAAACCTCTCCCAGGTATAACTCGATTTTCAGCAGCCTTATTCCTTTGTAAATCCTGCAATGGCCTCATCATAAATTTATCCCCCTTATCTGTGAGCTATGAGCAAGTTGACTGTCATATTCACCTGCAAAACAGTCACTACAATTTACAGTGTGTTTATTTGAAGAAATTATTACCCCCGGAGAAGCAATCCACCAATCGACTAACAACCAGGTCCTTCCTACTTACTGCTAGGCAAACAGAGGCGTGTGGAGTAATGATGAAGCCTTTGGAGGATTATTTTAGCGCTCGTAAAAAAAAACATACACTTCTATCAGAATTTCAGATTCTCTGAAGCAATCCATGTAGTTCTACTCCCCTGCCCTTTCCAAGAATCATTTTATACATAGTTTCTCCTTTCATATATTCGTCCAATTCCCTTTCAAAATCTATTTTGGCTTCTGCTCCAATAAGAGAAAGGACTGTGGTCTGAAGCTTGAGCACTGGTTTAATTTAATGGTTCACAAGACACAAGTAAGACACTCTAGCCAAGTGTCTCCGAGCCCTTGAGTAAATTACAGATGTATTTCTTGACCTCAAACTTCTCTGAAAAAGCCTGCATGGTTCAAAAGACTGACAGGACTTGCACTCAAGAGCTGAAATGCTTTCAATCTGCAATTACTGAGCTCCAGGCAATCTGAATAAACCCGAGCAGGGCAGTGATCAAACATTCCTGCAAGTTAGTTAAATCTCCATCGAAAAGATTTGAAGGTGAAGGTAAAGACCTTGGACGTCCATTCATTGGTATTCAGGAAACCAGTGGAACCTGCCCCAGACTGGTCAAAATTGGTCATTCATTTGGCTGTTTGTTGGGCAATGCTGAGTGCAAATTGGCTGCTGCATTAATAATAATACTTGCATTTGAAAGAGCCCCTTATCATGTCTTCGAAACATCTCAAAGCTCTTCACAGGATATACTGTAAAGTGAATTGACTGTATATATTTTGGGCATTCACCTATAAATACACAGTCACGACATTTAACCATAAATCTTGTGAAGCTTTTTCCAAAATGTGTTAAGGCCAGCATATCAAACGCGAGGATCATTTATTTATGCATGTATTTAATCCCCCAGCAGTTGTTCATGCGTGAACGTCAGAAGACTCCTGGATCAGATCACAAGTCAGTAAACTAATCATGGTGTTGAGATGGCATGTAAACACAAAGACAACAGAACTAACAACCAAGCAAGGAGATTAGAGACAGTAAATCATCTCCATCACCCCTCAACCAGGAACCATTATATACACAGCATTTGCTGCTACACACCCTGGAACCACACAGGGAGGAGACATAGGTTCAATCCAACACAACCTGCGCTGTCCGTAGGAAAAGATGCACCATTGACACACACACACACCAGAGGATTGAAGGGTTGTGAAGTCTCCACTATGGTTGCTTGTAGGTCATTGCTGTGCCCAAATTGGCTGCCACATTCGCCCACAAAATACGCAGTCACACCACCTTACAGGGTATCCTGGGAAGCTTTGAAACGTATCGTTGACATGATAAGGCGCTATATCAAATACAATGATTATTATTACTATTATTAATTAACGCCCATCAACGTCCAATTTACCGTGCTAATGTAAGATTTCCCCAGGCTTCGGAATTACGTTAAAGAACACAGCTCCAATTGAAGGATTGGAATGAGATCCTGATTCCTGGGAAAGCTGCATGAGGAAAAAACTTTGAACTCATGCCAGACTGACACCGTGACCAAATTATGGCGTCATTAGTTTCTGAATCAGTCTCTTTGGCAGTGGATGCCAGGTGAAGGAGAATACATCCTGGTAAAGGGCAACTGAAAGATTGTGGAGTGGGGAGAAACTTCTCGAATAGGGAAGCAGAAAGATCAGAGGTCCACTTGCATGTTCCCTCCCTCTCTCCCCTCACCTCCCAGACCGTTCACACTGACGACCTTGTCTATAGCCGTAACTGAGACTGAGAAGCATGTACTTGATTGGGAGCAGCGTACAAAGCCCGCGATGTCTCCAAGAGAACATTGGACAAAAAAAAATCTCATCAAATAAACATTAAACTGACTGGAGGTTTTAATTGAAGAAGGAAAATTGCCTGAGAAGACGCGCTGACAATTAGTCTATCTTTGAGGTTTGACTCAATGTGAAAAAAAAAGGTCAAGAGGAAATGTGACACCGCTTTCGTTTCCTACAAACAAAATGCAGCTAAGCCTCAGTCGTACTTGAAGCTGCGTTTCAAAATATTACCACTGTGCAAGCAAACCATTTAATGCAAACACAGTATTGGGCACCGCACAGCTGGATGAGTTCCATGTGAATTTGTGCAAAGATACTTTATAGCTCGTAGGACAATGAGGGGAAAAGCAAGGATATGAGCTATTCCATTTTTATATAACTTTTGTCATAAATTTGATATTTGACCATTTTTAAGCAATGTAATGGCTCACAATATACAGCCAGCAGTAACGTATTCAACAAATGAATTTTGTCATACATTGCGTAAGGAGCCATGCATCTTAGCCGATTCGCAGACGCTCGGTGGACGTCAGATTGCTGAAAGCTGTGCATTCGAGGTGAATGGAATCTGCAACAACTCAAATGGAAACCGCATTAAAAATCTTGCTTTATCACCAGTTTGTCAGGGATCGCCCCTCCGTTACAATCTTCGTGGCTCCGACAGCTAATGCGTGCAAAGTCCACCTGGTTGCTAATGTGCCTCATTGGAGTCATTGCCAACAGTAAATAGTCACTTCCCAGCCCCACACTGCATATTATATCAGTTTATATATATATATACACACACACAGTCACACACACCTTATGTCAAAATGTCTCAAAGCACTTTGCACTGCTTTTAAGTGTAGTGACCGTGTATTTTGTAGGTAAACGGGGCAGCCAATTTTTCACACAGTGTTGGTCCCACAAACCGCAAATGAAGTGAATGACCGATTTTTCATATTCTGCATTCCAGTGACAAAAAAAGAATCCACGGAACAGTTAAATTCTGCAGATTCAGGCAGCTGAACAGAAAGAACATTATACTTTCAATATCTTCATCAAGACACAACATGAATATAGTGAACAGCAGAACTGTCAAGAATAGTCCTTGGAGTGTTCTGTTGATCATCGCCGCCCAATTACTGCCACCTTTGATCGCAACTCTTTGATTCTTATAATCTCGCCAATTTACAACTTCCATTTTATGTTGATGCGCCTGAATCGAAATGCCTTCTGAACATAGTCATTTGTCACCCACCGCGTTAGCACAATCCACCAATTCTGCTCTGGTCTCCAATGATTGCATTGCATTTGTTGGGTATAACACGACTTTCCGTAGACCTAAAACTATTGCCTTTATTCTCATTTAAATTGCTTCAAATTGCTTTCTTTCGAACAGACGCTGATAGATGTTCTGCTACAGGTGTTGAGGCAACAGGCATATAATTCCTACTTCCAATCTTCTGACTGTTAGAACAGCTAATCTTCTAAACCAGCAGTACCAATTCGCCACTCAAAGCACAGTTAAGTGAAATAAATTCCAGCCATTTACTTCAATCCTGTTGAAAAAAAAGTCGGCAACACAAACCGAAGAAGTCCTTGGCGGATTGATTACCGCTTCATCAATTAAAAGACGCAGATGCAGAAACTTTGCTGACAAACAAATTAACGGCTTCAGTTCATCTCGCTTAGAGTGCCCTGACAAAATGCAAGTAAAACCTGGCGCTTGCACTTTTAGTGCAAAAGACAATCGCAGCAGTGAATAGTCTTATGAGTCTTATGCACCACCAGCTCATAAACTGACACTAGATATCATAAAGGCGAAAAAGCTGTAAAATACACAGGATTTTTTTTTACAAGTTACATATTTTGGAAACAAAGACATTGAGAAAGCACAAGAGCAACTTGCATTTATATAGTGCCCTTCAAGCGGGGTAATGTCTTGGAGCGCTTCACAGCGGCAGAGTCTGACAACGAGCTGGGGGAGCCTTCGCAAGTAAATGTGCCTTCGCACGTTGAAACTACTCAAGAAACTTCACAAGTGTTACATGCACTTTTTTGGGGTCAGCTTGTATCTTGCATTCGATCGAGCGCTTCATGTTGTCAAATGGTCTCAAAGCGTTTCACTGGATTTACTGTAGGATACGACGACTGTGTATTTTTGTAAGCCAATGTTGCAGCGAGTTTTGTACACGACAATGTCCCACCGAGCAAGCCGGGAAGTGAATTGCTTTCTTTCGAACAGATGCTGATAGATTTTCTGCTGCAGATGTTGAGGCGACAGGGAACATAGGCCAGCGCACTGGAAGCACGATGCCACAAAACCCTTAACGCCCACCTAAGCAGCCAGAAGATGGGTTTAATGTCTAAACCGAAGGAAAGCACCTCCGGCAATGCCGCATTCCCTGGGCCCTCCCCCCAGTGTCAGCCTGGGCTACTGGCTGAAAGTCCTCGCTTTGAGGCTTGAACCTTCCGACTCAGCGGCGAGAGCACCACCAGCTCATAAACTGACACCAGAATATCATAAAGGCGAGAAAAAGCTGTAAAATACACAAGATTTTTTTTTTTTTTGCAAGTTACATATTATGCTTAAAAGTTATTACCCGTCGTGTACAGATGTGGTCGCCCTCCCACTCAAAACCAAGCAGAAATTTCTAATCCTGCAATTTGCAGTACTGCAGCGTATTTCAATCAAATCCTGAAAGTCGAGCACGCTATTACGCAATGCACTGGAGCAACAGATTTGAACGCTTCACATGGACTGAGGCAGAACCTGGCATTATGCTGTATTTTGTATGATCAAATTGTTCTTTGGGTCCAGCCTCAAATGGTTACCTGTCACACAACCACAATTAAGCTTCGACATTATTGATACGACAAACAGTTGTTCGATAACGCTAAATATGTTTTCGCAAATCAATGCCTTTTAAAAGGATGTATTTGTGCGGGAGACAAAGTGATCAAACAAAGAAAGCGCCACAATCATGACATTGTATTAAAAAAAACAGCGTTTTTTTTGGAAGAAACTGAACCTGAATTCTCTCTCTCTCACACACACCAAATGTCAGTGATTGTGATGTTCAGCAGTACCAAGAGTAATAAATAAATCCATAAAACATCTCAATTTTAATCTATTTTTTTTCAGAGATATTACTTTGAAATCAAGCACCGAGCGGAAGAGAATTCTAATGAAAGGTCAACTTAATTTAACAGGATGCAACCAACCCGGAAAATCGCTGTTTTTCCCCGATTGAATTTTCGCGGCGAGTGCCACCTGCAGCATTTTGTGCCTTGAACTGTTTTAATGAGAGCGAGGGGGGGGGGGAAAAATGTTGTAAGCAAGGTAGTGAAGCTGCAGCTCTCTCAAACGTAACATTTGGCCACAAAACACTCTCGTTCAACCCACCGCATAATAGAGAAACTCTGGAATGCAGAATGGAGGGACATATTGACCGTGCAAAGCTTACAAGACAACCGCATTGACGGCTTAAAGGAGAGCTAATCCTTTTGTCCCCTCCTTGTCCACCCTCCCCCTCTGCCCCTCCATCCTACCATGCCGACCCCTCTCTATCTGTCTTTAAATCCCACCTAAAAACCTGCCTCTTCAACCTTGCCTATGGTCAACATCTCCCACTCCCTCTTCCCTTGCTCAGCATCCGACCCAACGTCTATGAGGTGTTATCCTGTGTGAAGGGCCCTACAATAAATCTAAGTTATTGTTGTCCCCCTATAGGGTTCATTATGTGCTACCGAGTGCAGTAACACACTGAGCTCTCAGGAACCACCACACTGTATGATTTTAAAACCCAGAATGTGTGCTTACGGCAAATAGTTGCCAAGCAATACTTGAGAGCAAACCAATTGTGCATTAAGGCAAGAGGCAGTCTTGCCCGGAAGCCTTCGTTTGAGAATCTTCAGCTTGGCTCGTTGTCCAAGTCCCTCAACCTACACAAAACTCTTCTCTCGACGAAGCCAAGCTGCAGCCATCGAGTTACAGAACACACGTCAAGGCAAGTAATCCTTTTCCACCCCTGGATTTTCACCTCTCCTCTTGTCCTGTCCTGAACAAAAGAAAACAAAACAAATGTCTCTGGACAAGACAGAACTGTCCGCAGTGTTTTGCATCAACACCAGCTTTGTGAGGTTGATCCTCTTGCTATTGCCTTTGCTTGTAAGGGGGAGCGAGAACTCTCTTTGCCACAGCGGCTTGCCACTTGGCTTGTTTATTTCGAAATGATAGACACGGTTAAGAGCCCACTTGCTATTCAATCCCCACTGAAATTAGTCAATCAAAGAGCATTAGCTTAATTATTTGGTGCGTGCTTCTCACACGACCTTCCCTGAGCTCAAGCATCACTGAAATTCAAGAACGCAGTCACCATGGAAACCAGGACCTGGAGTAGAATTTGATGATCGCCGTTTATTTTTCTCCTTCTTCTCCTCCTTCTTCTTCCGCATTTGTTCTGTGCAGATAAATCACGCGAGTGAATGAATCACCTTCACTGCGTGACAATGCAGCCCTGGCACTAGAAGGCATGAGAGCGTTCAAGGCAGCACTCCACTGCGAGAACTTCCGTCTGAGCTCGGTTTGCAATGTGACAAGTGTTACCGAGGGCGGGTCGACAGCTGCCTGTGTCTATGTGTGGAGTCCTGTAGCTCAGTGGTTAGAGCACTCGCTTTGCAAGCGAGAGACCTGAGTTCAATTCCAGGCAGAGGGCGAAACCTTGGGCAAGTTTCCTTACTCCACACAGAGCCTAATAATAATCCCTCCATAAAAAAACCCCCCCAAAAAAAACAATAATAAATTGGTCATTTTCAATCCACGACTGTTTGTGGGACATCGCTGTGCGCAATTGGCTGCCGCGTTCGCCCACAAATATACAGTCAATTCACTTTACAGTGTGTTCTGTGAAGCGCTTTGGGACGTCCTCCCGACGTGAAAAGCGCTATATCAAATGCAAGGATTATTATTATTATTATTATGCAGCAGAGACCGCAGTTTCCATCCTGAACTCATTGCAAAAAGCTTCATCTCCTCTCCCGATTTCTCTCAACCTTGACTGTTAATCAGGTTGAGATCAGGTCTTTAATCGAGTTGGTGACCTTTCTGCAGGAACAACAACAACCACCACCACCACATCGAACACTCGCACAGCACCCTTCACGCAGGATTATAGCGTCTGCACAACAGCAGGGTTGGACACCGAGTGAGGGGGAAAGGGGAGTGGGAGGCGATCATAGACCGATCAAAGAGATAATGAGGGATTTAAAACACAGGAAAGAGAGGAAGAGGAGAAGACCATTTGTTTGACAAGAGCGAGGTTGAGGGCCACTGAAGGCTTGATCCTGATTCATTGTTTGTGCATTGTCACATCTTCGCGATATCTCAAAATCGCTTCACAGGATTCAATGAAAAAAGTATGAGCTTGTAGGAGGACTATTCTTAACCTACAAGCGCAGACAACACAGGCAAGCTGAGCGACTGTTTGGGAGGGGGAGGAAATCACAGGAAAAACTATTTTGTCTGTTAACATAAGGAATGGAAACCAGATGCTGTGTGTTACCTCTGCCGAGGTAATTAGGAATAACGACAATTACCTGTGTCATTTGGGACCAGCCTGACGCGGTCGGGTGGAACAACAGCAGTTTATTGCAATAGTGACAAGAGAGGTGGCACAGCACCTGGTTTGTCCAAATCACAAGCAGCAGAAGATATACGTAGCCACATCTCACTCTGCACACAGCTCAGCAAAGAGTTTGACAGCAGGCAACTTGCCAGAGGTGCACACTAGTGACTCGAGCTTTTACTAGGATCAGATTTCCCGTCACTGACCCACCTCATGCAACCAGAGAGAAAGTGACAGAAAAGCAAACTAACATTTTTGTGCCCGACATTTGTAGCGTATTAAGCCCATTGACCATTTGAATCCACCGTTGACGGTCCTATCCTCAATGTTTTAGCATGGGGGCGCAGACAGATGCACAGTTATGTTGCACTCACACAATAGAACGAAAGCCACTTTAAAATAATACCCCATAGAGTTATTTTGTCTCTTGCAGAATGCAATCCACAACAGGAAAAGGAAGAGCTTGCCATTTTAGAGATCCTTCGGGCTGAAACATTTGATCATAACTGTCGAGCAAAGTGACTATTCTCCAGCAGCTATTTAGTTCCAAAAAAAACAATGAATGAACCAATTAATCCGGAGGGAACTGTTTGACCGGGGCACTGGAAGAAACTCCCTTTTCTCTTTCTCGAATGGTGTCATGGAAGTTTTAATTTACCTGCAAGATTTTTTTTGATCGAATCCCATTTGAGGAACCAACATAAGCAGGGGGCAGATTTCAGAACAGATGGAACAGGAGCCAGCGTGTTGCACAGTTACTTCGTACACAATCACACCTTCAAGATATCTCAACATCGCTTCACAGGATTTAACGAGAAGAGGTGACTGTGAACGAGAAGGCAATATAAACCAAGATAACAAGCAGAAATTATTCACTTTTCTTCGAATAGCGACGAGGAGAAGTAAAATGTTACCAACAGAAATTGTGCTTTTCGAAGATTAGCAGCAGCTATAGCTGATGTGTCCACGGGGCAACCAAAGATAACTGTGCAAAGTTTCTAGACAATGGTGAGTTTAATTCTACATCTAGACTCTGCTGAGTGTATCAGTATAAAAATAATCCTTGCATTTGATACAGCGCCTTATCACGTCTTTGAGATGTCTCAAATCGCTTCACAGCGATTCGCTTCAAGTGAGTTGACTGTATATTTCATGGGTGAAGAAACAAAGCTCATCTCCCTTTCCATCAGAATGCTGGACGTGTTTACTATCTTGATCCCTGGTATGCACACGGATCACAATCAGTTTATCTGCGCTCCTGTATCAATGAATAACAGAGTGTTAATGACAACAGAGACTTGTGGGGGAGGGGAGTTTGAGAACTTGGTGAAACGCCTTGATTCATACGGATTAAAGTGCAATTTCAAACTCATAAACCATCCTGTTTGGCGTGGCTTTTTGTCTTGTAAATTGTGTAACCAAGAATATGTATTCGATGAGCTAATTGAGGCGATATACTGTGACTGTGTGGTGTAGAACCGAGTCAAACTGACGAATAAAGCCCCACATTCTGTCGGGTGACCCGCGTTGAATTATCCAACATCACCCGGCGTGGAGTTTGAGGCATTCCAAAATAATTGGTACCTCAATTTCCAACGATGGCCACAAAAGGGCCAGATCCAGCTTCAAACCCACCCCCCGCCCCCACCGCCACCTCTGTGTCGAAACCTCTACCAATGTTTCAGTGCCTAGGCTCACACACAACATATTGCTGTTCGTGTAATATTAGCTTAAGGCCACTGGACAGTACTGCAGCAATCAGGAGAGAGAGAGAGCCAAGAGGAAGTCAAGAATCACAAGAGTGTGTTACAGTGAAATGAAGTTTTCAGTACCGCAGAAATCTGGCTCAGTCTGTTGCAGGACAAGCTTGCCCCTGGGAGGGAGGGGAAAACATGACAATTTTGCAGCCGAGATTTTTGGAGCTAATTGTTTCAGGAAGCCAGCCAAAGCCCCAGCGCATTAACAAAGCCCCCAATTTAATGCTATGAACAGTTTTTTTGTTTTGAAATGGTACACTTAATAAAAAAAATTTGAACGGCAATACGTCCAGACTGAGAAATCATGATTTTATTCCGTCTTAAGTGATGGGTCGCGACCACCTCTGTGTGATGTTATAAAGCGCACAGCGACATATCTTGTAACATTAATACAAGAGAATAGCTCGGTGTGCTGGTGCTTCTTTATGTGCAGCAGAAGGTAAAATAACGACACTACTGGTACCTGGTAAACCAGTCAATATAATAATAATATAATAATAATAATCCTTGCATTTGATATAGCGCTTTTCACGTCGGGAGGACGTCCCAAAGCGCTTCACAGAATATACTGTAAAGTGAATTGACTGTATATTTGTGGGCGAACGCGGCAGCCAATTGCGCACAGCAATGTCCCACAAACAGTCGTAGATTGAAAATGACCAATTTATTATTGTTTTGGGTTTTGGAGGGATTATTATTAGGCGTGTGGAGTAAGGAAACTTGCCCAAGGTTTCGCCCTGCCTGGAATTGAACCCAGGTGTCTTGCTTGCAAAGCGAGTGCTCTAACCACTGAGCCACAGGACTCCAATTATCTCGAGCAAGGAAGAATTTGGACGGTTCGCTGGTGAAGTGGAACCACTTGCATTGACCTCCATTGAGACGAGGTGAGGTTTCATCAGATTGGAAACAAGTCATCTGCCCACGCAAGAAGGGTGGGTGACATTCATTCCTCACGAACACAGACTGATTAGCCTGACCTCTGTAATTAGCATTGATAACGCAATGGCAAAATGGAAAATCACCTCTTTTAAAGTGATGTAATAAATGATTGCCAACTTGGCTTCTGAAGAAATGTTTCTTGCCTGGCCAACCTCAAAAACACTTTACAGAAACGATATGCCCAGTGGGAAGCCATATGACGCACAGTACAGTCGACTGCCAAAGGGATTTTGACAAGGTACCTTCTGAGTGGGTTTGGTAGGGCTTTTCTGCTGGTATTCCACATCCAATGATAAACTAACCCGCTCTCAAATCAGCTCTGGCTGCATGGCACAAAATTGCAGAGAAATGTAACAGACTATTAAACCCATCATTACCTGATTGTTTATCTAATTATTGCAATCGCACAGTATAAAGAACATACATTACATAGGCCCACGAGACCCGAATAATATACCTAGCCATATGCTAACCACTTCAGTTACTCATCATCGTATCAGCCCATTCATGGGATACAAATTAAGGTTCCACAAGTCATCATAAAATATTGAAATGTGTCCTTTACATCACTTGGGATTTGTTCTCCATCCAACCCGTGGATACTTGAAGCATTAAAATGTTTATGATCCAGATAGAGTAGCCGCTTTGGAACGTTATTCTTATTACTTCCCAGCTGTAGTGAGCGTAAAGAAGAACTCCAAAGCAACTCCTGCAATCTATAAAGTCTTAAAACATTGGATTCTTCTGACACAGCTCTGTCAAACACACATGGCAACTTCAGCCTTCTATGGGCACAGCCATCCCAGGATTTATTCCCACGAGTTCAATCTCGAGGAATGTATTTACGCTGAGCTGTGCTATCGACTGAGACACGTTGACACATTACAGAATGAGGGCAATATAAACAGGTTTATTACAAGCTGTTAGGGGTTATAATAATAATAATATAATAATCCTTGCATTTGATATAGCACTTTTCATGTCTTCGAGACGTCTCAAAGTGCTTCACAGAATAGACTGTAAAGTGAAATGACTGTATACTTGTGGGCGAAACGCGGCAGCCAATTGCACACAGCAGCGTCCCCACAAACAGTCGTGGATTGAGTGGCCAGTTTATTTTTTTAAGGGTTAAGGATTGCTACTATCCACACTGTTTCCCATATGACATGCCCAGCACGTCGGTAACCATTGCGTTTCTCGCGTGTGTTTGAACCCCTCGGTCGACTTTCTATTCTTTTTAAAAAAAAACTTCAATCCCTGTGACTCAAAAAGAGCAAATGAAGATATTGCACTCATAATAGTCAATTCACTTGTCGGAAATATATATTCTGTAAAGCGCTTGGAGAAATCTCGAAGACATGATAAGGCACCATATATCAAATGCAAGGATTATTATTATTACCCTCCCACATATTTTTTTTCTGTTGTGTGTGTGTGTGTGGGGTGGAGGATGGGGGGGGGGGTGTAGGAAAATTTCTTTCCCGAATTCTGGTCTCTCTTCAGGCTCATAGATTTTGTTTGCTCAGCTCATGTTACTAATAAATATCCATCTAGTCATGAGCTTCTACGCTACAGCTCAAACTGGACGCACAGCACTGACAACAACGTCATCGCAAGACTGATAGCGTGCAACCTTTTTTTAATGCTGAATATTATCTTTTGCGGTACGCACAATACATTTCTTGGCGGAGTGGCGCTAGAGCGGGGGGGAAAAAAACTCAGCAATACCGGACGTCATAAAATTTATCTTCCTTTCGATGCTTCGCTCCTTGCAAAGCGGAAGGGATTAATATGCTGGCAAAATGGTGCACTTAAAACATGTAAGCATTAAGCTCTCCTACTAGTTGGTTGAAATTGCTGACTGAGCCAATCAAACTGCATTGATTTTGCATGTTTCCTCTCACTCTTTCTTTAAATTTACAAATAAAATGTTTGTGAAGCTGAACAGGGAAACATTTTTTTTCCCCTCCCCACCCGAGTTTCATAAGTACTGTAAAGTGAGCTGACTATATTTTAATAATAATAATAATCCTTGCATTTGATATAGCGCTTTTCACGTCGGGAGGACGTCCCAAAGCGCTTCACAGAACACACTGTAAAGTGAATTGACTGTATATTTGTGGGCGAACGCGGCAGCCAATTGCTCACAGCAGTGAGCAGTGTCCCCACAAACAGCCGTGGATTGAGTGAACAGCCTTTCTTTGAAGGGATTATTATATCAAACACCATATCAAGTCCAAGGATTGTTATATTATTATTAGCTCGGAAAGCGATCCACCATGGACGAACAACTGGATTCCTACTTACTGCTAGATAAACAGAAGCATGTGGAGCAAAAAAACTTGCCTAAGGTTTCGCCCCTCCCGGGAATCGAACCCAGGTCCTCTCACTTGTGAGGCGAGTGCTCTAACCACTGAGCTACAGCATTTTTTTTTTGCTGATGGCCACATATTCATCTGGCACCAGTCCCTTGCTGCCTAACTGACGGAGCCTGTGTGTTGTTTAGATGTTACACATTGGGTAACAAATGGAATACAAATGTGAACACTTTTTTTTTGCTCATAAAAAAAAAGTAATAGAGCGAATCAGTGAGTGTGGCGAGGATCAATGCCAACACTTAACGGAATGAAAGACTCAATATCAGCGATCGCTGGCGCCGAACAGTTTTTATTACAAAAAAGATAAAAATTGAAGGGAGCTCATTACAGAAGTTCACAGGAGAGCAATCCAATATCTGACCCAATATCTGACACCGTGTAGATTCGCTGCAGCCATTAAAACTGTGGCACAGCAGCAGAATCTCTCCAAAATCTCGACATATCGCACAGGTCCACAAAGGCCTTCACCCCTTGTCACCGCCCTATCTTCCTGTCTTGCTTTCTCCCCAACTCCACTTACCGCTGCCTCCGCTCGGCTGGCTCCGGCCTCCTGCTTGTCCCTTCGTCCCCTCCGCTCCACCATCAGCAGCCGCACTTTCAGCCACTATGCCCCAAAACTTTGGAACTCTCTTCCCCTAATCCCTCCACCCGCTCTCCCCTCTTTCCCCTTGTTTTCCATTTATCAAAATAAAGAGGAGGATTTCCCAATGATGGTTCTCAACACAATGTGTAATCAAAACAGGATCCACCCAGCAGTCCTTCAGACTCATTCTAGAAATGATCAATACTCCAATGAGGCAGTGGGTCAGCAAACTGACTTTCCACCTGAAAGAAGTAGAGATTATATATTATAATAATAGGATTCCTAGCGTTTCATACAGTGCTTTATCTTGTCAACAGGTCTCAAAGCGTTGCACTGTCGAGTGTCGGAACTGTAGTTGTAGGCGAACGTTTGTGCGCAGCAATGTCAACAACAACTTGCATTTATATAGCGCCCCTCACACAGGGTAGTGTCCCAGAGCGCTGCTATGCCCTACAAACAGCCATGAAATGAGCAGCCTTGCAGTCCAGGACACCAGGAGAAACTCCCTTCTCTTTTACAATTGTGCCATGGAATCTTTGACGTCCACCTGAAGATGCAGACCGGAGAGGGTGGTTCAAATAAAGCCCTGCCAGGCAGCAATGATATCTACTGCAGATCAGGCAAAAGAGGGGAGCCTAAAACAGAGCTTTTGTGCTGCTCCACCAGTACAGCAATTCATAAGAGGTTAAAGCAGTGGAATTACTTTGCAGTTCATTACATATTGCAGCTAACGTACGCTTTCCCCCAGTATCGTTCTTTCGGGAAGGTCGGTGGAACATTACAGCTACAAACTGTAAGGTTGTCACCACTCCCGTTCATCCTTCAGATCCGTTCTGCAGCCGTGAAGAATGGTCGGCGTAAGAAAACAGCTCAATTCAAAAGAAATCTAAGCACACAAAACGCACATTTATTGATTTGCTTCCTGGCCCCTGTTGGTGAAACCAGTCCAATCAAATCAACGGTCCATCCGAAATGGCTCGAACTCTCATCACTTCCTCACGCCCGGCAAACTGTTGGTTGTGACCGTGACCAGTGAGTGACGCGCTCGCAAAGACTGAGGAAACTGGTTCGCTGCGGTGAACGAGTTTGCGTGATGGAAGGGTAAGAGGAAAGGTTGCGTCTGTCAATCATCCTGCAATTTAACAACACGGCTCCATTACTGCCACTCAATCCCACATCACGAGCTTTCACACGGTTCACCGTATCCTCAGCCCCCGCTGTGCAAAACTGTTCCTTTGCTTTTTTAAAAAAAGCACGCACACATCATTTACTTATCCTTACAGGTGAAACCTTAGGCAAGTTTCCTTACTCCACAGGCCTCTGTTTACCAGCAGTAACTAGGCACCCAGTTGTTAAGAGAAGCGCATTAAATACAAGAGAAATTGCTCAGAAGGTCTTCATTAACCACCAGCTGAACGGTTATGCCTCACTGTCCTCCAGCCCTTCCCTGAAGAAACAAGTCAGGTTTCATTCAGATGCGGCAAAATACAATCTGCTCCACCAGCACCTGAGAATAATTTGGCAGAGACTTGCATAATCCATTCATTAAATAGCTAACGTTCCGGCCTCCAACCTTCATGCAACCTACTTAGAACTGCCACTCGTGGGCTATGTTGGGGCCCTTGTTTGTCGCACAATGTTCGGACTGTTTTCCTTTGCATAAACGTCACTCATTCCATTTGTGCCATTGAACTGCGTTCCTGAGCTGCAGAATTAACAACTGCACGCAGCACAAACTGTGCAATTAAATGAATCGCTGTTGAACAGTCCGCAGCTAAACCATAAAATCAATGGAATTTTGCTCCACTGTTGGGACTTTCGTGCTGGATTTACAAAGACGGAATCAATCGCTATCACTTTCAGTAATACGACGGTTCAAAGCAGGAGAGAATATTTACACATTTCCCCTTTCCTAAGTTGCATTAGTGCACGTGGGGCTGTCTAGGAGATCGCTGCACACGGTTCTGTTATATTAAGAGGCTGAAAGGGAAGTCCAATGAATCTCTCAAGAACTGTTTAACCTCAGGGATGAAAGCTCAGAAAAATTCAGCTGAAACACAACCCCAAGTTACTTCGCAGCTGATGGGATGGATCAAATGGGTTCCCTAAGCAGCACCCTGGCAATGGTTTCACAAATAGGCCTCGGAATCCAACCGAGGCCTCCAAAACGTGGCCGCATTTTAAATAACCAATTCTGCACACGTCCGAGTACAAACATTACAGGCGACTTGACCGAGTCTATGTAGTGCCTTCGTGACGGTGAGAGTTTCAAGACACTAAGTCTCCCCCATTCTGTTTGTGTTCGGATACCGCAAAGTCAGCTTCAAAAGGGCTCTGTGATTGCAATAACACAAGATTACATGTGTATAGCGTCTTTCACGTCGGGGGGGACGTCCCAAGGGAATTGGTTCTTAATTGTATCTGCAGTGATGTGTGATTTGCTTGTGCATCTCAGTAAATCGCAACCTTCGCAACCACACACGCACACATCCAAATTATTTTGCCATTTGTGCAAAAAGTACAGGTTTATACCAGTGTAGAGCACGGCGAGAGAAACGGACAGACATGGACAGTGAAAGTCATGGAGAACGAGATGGAAGGTTAGACTCAGAGAAAGAGAGAGAGGGGTTGGGGTCGAAACATTGGACAGAATTTGGGCTTTTTTTTTAAAAGCCTTTTTCCCTTATCAAAAGGTATGAGCTGCTTCTGTGGTACCTTTAACAACAACTTGCGCTTATGCAGCATCCTTCACTCGGGCTAGCAAACGAAGAATAAAAGTAGCAACTTCAAGATCAGATTATGAGCACTGGTTGGAGGCATCATGCAAATACTTGCACAGTTTACTCATTGCACCCAGGGGACCCCACACTGTTTGGTTTAATTTAAAAAAAACTCCCCATACCTCGCTGCAGGGAGCGGATTAAGGAATTAACATGAGTCCTTGGTCAAATGACCTATTCAATTTAAAAATGCTTCATTCAAAGTCTGCCCGACTAAACGTTTACTCCTACACGGCAAAGCATCTTGAGGTCAAAAACATTAATGGCTCCAGTAACATGAGGCAAATGAAGGGGGGTTTCTTCTCCGAACAGAGAAATATGCTTTCCAGTTTGACTGATCGCGAACGAAGGTGATTGCAGTCGATTTACTCTCCCAACAAACCACAAAATGCATAGAACAAACACATAATTGGGTGTGAAGGACTTAAAGTGATGCTGTGCTTCCCTGCTCTTGCTCCATATTTATGGGACTAACTGGAAATGACACACTGCAAAGGACTATAAATCAGAGTCCAGCAGCAAAGTCCAAACCTGTAAACCCATTTCCTTTTCAGTCATTGCACTTCGAGAACGACAGATGAGTGTGGTTTTTTTTCTGAGGGAGGTTAGTGTTCTTATGATAAATGACATACATCATACCACACTTTCTGGTGAAGTGTATTTCGAACGCTGCGTTTGTACGATGGCATTCGGTACAGGAGCCAACCAGGGTCCAGCAGCAATTTTGGTTTCAATATGAATTACTACATACATTTCAACCAATTCGGCCAGCATCTCAAAGCCCTTCACAAGCTGTCACGTGAAATGAAGTGACTATATATTTCACGAAGTAAACACACAAAATATAAAAAGCGCTGGATCTATTGCAGATTACCCAGTATCCAGAGGACTCTCAATTTGGAGCTCATTTTTGTTGCCCTGCAATCTTTTCCTCCTCCACGCGAGCCTTTTGCCAGCAGGCTTCAATTAGGCAACCCCATCTGGTTTTTGTGAGACAGTGGTTGAATGTTGCTGTTGTCCGTTATTATTGCCAGTTTTCCTACACATCTGTAAGGTTCAGTGAGTTCCGTGGGCATGTCTGAACAAGAAAGGAGGCGAGGAGAATCAATGCCTCCTCATGAGACAAAACAACTGGCGACAACACTGCAACTGCAGAAGAAACACGTGGCTTAAAGTTAGTGCTCGAAATGCAAGTCATCCACAACAACAACCTGCATTATATGGTGCCTTTCATGTTAGGGGGGGGGGTGGAGGGTGGGGAAGGTGAAGTCAAACAAACTACAGTAAAAGTAATTTAAGGAAATAAAACTTTCCGTGAGTTCGAAGAGGAGCTCATGGTACTGGAAGGGCATCGATGTGTGATCCACTTTGCACAAACTAACGTTCAAATAATCCAAGATTGTGAAAATGCTGCTGTTTTTAGCACAAAGTATCTTGGCAGCTGCCCTTTGCACAGTCCGTTCACTTTAAGGTAGTGTACGCACAATGCAAAATGTGCTCCAGACTAATGCATTTCCACAAACCATTTAGACAGACTATCTTTGATTCTGAAATACCGGAACTTTGCTGAGTCATCAACTTGCATTAGCTGAGGATAAATGAATAATCATTCCCATATTTGAGTCAACTAAAGATATGGGCCAATTTTAGAGAGTGAATTATCGGACACGACCCAAATGGCAAAAGCCCATTATTCTGTATAAAACTGATCCGAGAGAGGATGACTTAACGTGAATGTTGTGCTCGCTGGTTTCATTGTCCTCTGGATTGAGGAGTGCGGAAAGAGAGGTAAGTGGTGTCTCTCTGGAACGGGAACTGACTCAGAGAAGATATTCCACCAAAACCACCCCAGAGCAATGCTCTAAGTGAGCCTTGATTGGTCATGGGTGGATTAAGAGAAGCATCAGAAGGAGCTGTATGACATGATCAGACGTAGTTGGCAGAAGGTTTGCCAATAATGTGACACATCGAAAACTATCGATCTTGCTCTCTCTCTCCTGACAGATTTGTAATTGTCCAAGATGAGAGCGGAGCAAACCAGCCTCACACCAGCCTCCAACTCATCAGTAGCACAATCACTCAATTTTCTAATTAATCCAACATGAAGCAAGATTAAAATGAAAGGTGGTTTTCAAGGGCTAATTTCTTGGCCTGAAAAATGCATTGTCGGTACACTTCACAGTAACTCCTGTGAAGTGCTTTAAGACATTTTGTCGACATGAGGTTCTATATCAAATGCAGGAATTATCATTAATATCTTGCTACCTTGTTGTTCCCCCAACTGGATTTGCTGAACTAAATTCAAGCCAATGGGAACTGTTTCTATCAGTCCATTCAAAACTGCAAGGAAATAATGATCCTCGGTATTCAATTGTAATAATTGTATTTAATTGAAATAATCGTATTTTTCGCCCACAAAATATACAGTCTTGAAGATGTGATAAGGCGCTCTATCAAATGTAAGGATTATTTATTATCACTTATTATTATTATTATTACTACTACTTGGCTACCCGTTAACATGCCTGCAATGAAAAGACGTAAACCGTCTGAGAATTCAACAAGTTAACTTAATGTTATTCATGGATTCTGGGGCTCTGCGAAGTTTGCCTTGTCGCATTTCCATTATCTGAACATTTTACCCGCTGTCCCCTGCAGTGAGTCAGCCTGCCAAAGGAGCGAAGTAAACAATTCAAGAGAAACTCTCTTCGTGTCACTTGCACAATGAGTTAGTGCAACAAAAATGACCTTGGCACCTCCCGAGTCACAAACCCTATTAACCATGAGAACCTCCGACCGGCAGACAGTTGGAAAGCAACAGAAGAGGTTCCCTGTTATTGAGCAGAACTTTGAGGATCAGCTGTCTCGCTGAAAAATACCTAACTTCACAACATCTGTGTGGAAACACACAACTGTGCAGATAGATGGAACGGAAAGTCGATGTACTGTATGTTCAATTTACAACCATGTACAGAAAGCTACCAACCTGGTTGACTCACTAAATTGCCAAATTCAGTAATCTCCAAAAAGTATAGTGCTTCTTGCATCTCTCTGGATTAGCGGATAAATTTATTTTTTTGCTATTTCCTTGATCTCATTCCAATCTTAACCCTTCCATCACCATCACTACTGACACCACTTTCACTGTGTTTGGCTTTATTTTCTCCGTGTGATCAAATGAATCGTGAAAGAGGCCATCCCAGCACTTTGGGACGTCCTCTCGACGTGAAGGGCTCTATACAAATGTAACGTGTTGTTGTTTGTTGGTGGTGATGGTAGCTGGCAGCTGGGACGGGGAATGACCACGTGGAACAGCCAAAAAATTGATTCCTGTACCCCAACTGATCACTGCACTCGCTGCACGAAATCTAAGCTGCTCGAAAGAGAGAGATCAGAGGACAAGATACAAACAGAAGAACAATTGTTTGCAAAGGGCATGAAGTGAGAGGCGTCCTGGCTTGTCTCCACGTTCATAAGAGTGGGCATTGTTGGAGGCAGAGCAGAGAAGACACTTGGTGTCAGATGCGATAAGAGAATATAGGCTCTCATCCTGTTTACCTTATTCTGGGAAGAATAAGGTGGTGGACTCCTGACTGTGTTAAAGGGAACGTCCCCCAAAAAACGTGTGAAGGAATGTACCGCGAACAACGGGATGTTTTTTTTTTGTATCGGCAGAAAAGGGAACAACTGTAACAGAAGATGTGGTGTTTTGTTTGGGATTTCTGTTGCGCTAAGTGTATTTATAAATAAATGTTTTTTGAAAATAAACCTCAGACTGTGTGTTTGGGTACTCCTGGAGTTTCATCAGCTAAAACCGCACCCTTGCCATTGAGAGTGCGGTCTGGTAAGCTTCCCACTGCTTGTTCAGCTAGGGCTGTTCTGTCCATTTTGGTTTGCGGGATTAAAACAGGAGCTGAGTGGGAAAAATTCCTGCCCCCACTGACTGGTCTGGCCCTCCAAGTCCCACTATCAATGCAGATAAAGGTCACCTTAACAGTGGAGATCGCAGCGAGAAGACTCCTGCCTCTCAAAAACAACTTTCATTGTTCTCCCACAGACTGAACGAACATCTGGTGAGGCTGGGAAGAAATCCATTTCGACCTTACAGCACCTTTGCTTGAAATAAATCATTCCAATCTTCAGAGGCAACAGTTGATGCAACATCAAGCGACAGATACAAGAGCAGAAGAGTCAGGTCGATTATTAGAGACAATGAGAGATAACATTCCTCCTAAATTATCTAATAGCCATCACACCGTGAGCCGATTACTCCAGGAATCAAAGAGACAGATTCCTCAGTTCCACGAGCAGTGTGGGAATTTTGTTTAGGTGTTTTTGGGGGGAGGCCAGGTTTCAGACAGATCAGCGTTGCATTTATCTTGCAGGATATTTTCTTTCAAATGACTGGATCAAATAGAAAAAAAACATCTGAAACACACAAGCACACACAAAAAAAATCTCCTGAGCTGAGTTCCTGTCCCAATTACTGTCCAGAGCAGAATCCAAAGTACCAGAGGCAACATCAAAACAGCTGTTCCACGTCACAAGTTGCAGCTTTATTAATATTCAAGAGCACGGAAGGGTCATGGTACAGCAGTACCACAATGTCGTCCCGTACGGTCAACAGGGAAATTAATTGGAAGAGTTAAAGGAAAAAAAAGAGATTTAGATAAGTGTGAAGTGCGACTATGGGGTTGAGCACAAAGTACCCGTGTGGCACAGAAGATTTAAAAGCGAGCGATTAGGGGAGCCGAGAGACTATTGAAAGGGGCATTGAAAGTGGCCTAACCATGGAGTGAAGCTCACGTTTTATCTGGGTAAAGAAAGGCAGCTACGCTCCCTGAAAGACGTAAGCTACTCGATTTTGTTCTCTGCATTGCTAAAGAGACCCGCTGATAAATCGGTCAAAAAACCAGACCATACACTCACACACACACACACACACCATCACTTTCCATATTGATCAGTCTGAGAGATGAGACATCGCTGCAATCTCAAGTGGAACCACAGGGGCAACTCGAACCTCGCTGAAATGATGAGGAATTCACAGAAATATTACCTTCCCACCTGACGCGAGAGATTTCTGTGCAGCTAATGTCCCCCCCCACTGTACGATCAGATCAATGTTTTAGACGTCGCTGGTTTCGTGAGGGGCCTTTATCTTCCATCCGTTGATCCAGATTCGTTTAACAAAATCAATCGACAATTTACTCTCTAAATCTCCTCAGGGGACGTATGTAGGTTACAATCCCACTAGAGTTCACAGCCTTCCAAACCACTGCCTGGGGAACCATTCTTCACACTTAATCCCAGACCGTAAATCGGCAGGTCCCACGCAAAGCCATCTGATATCACAGTCAACCCCATTCCCGTCTTCACCCCACATGCACACGCACTGAAACAGAGGAGACCGGACGGCAATTGCGACTGTTTTGTCAATCCGCGACTGCTCGTGGGGGACGCAGCTGTGCGCAGTTGGCTGCCAGCGTTTCGCCCACAAAATATACAGTCAATTCGCTTGATGATATCTTCTGCGAAGCGCTTGGAGACATCTCAACGACGTGATAAGGCGCTATATCAAAGGCAAGGATTATCATTAGCACTGGGAAACCCAGCCGATTATCTTCCTATCGAGCCAGTGACACACAGCGTTCAAAAGTAACAGCATTTCTTCCACCACCCCACGCTCACAACAGGTGACTGACCTCCCGTCATAACACGCAGGTGTTTGACATGGGTTTCCATACAGTTCATTTACACCCTCCAGCACTCTGTCTGCCAGCTACCAGCACTGCGCTCAGTCAGCCAACGCCACCGTCATGCATCTACGTGAAGCGCTTTCAGACGTCTCGAAGACGAGATAAGGCGCTTTATCAAATGCAAGGATTATTATTATTATTAAATGGTTCATGAAAGTTGTTTGATCACGCATACACACACGCGCGCGCACAGAAGTTTCCTTGCTGAGTAAATTTACAACGAGCTTATAACGGGGAAAATACTGTAATAATCACATGCTGCCCAGTTCAGGATTCATCTGACTAGGCTTCCAAGAGTTGTTTTTCACGAAACAGTCTCTCCCTCCCCCACCGCCTTCAACTAACAAATGATGGCACAATTCATCTGTTGTGCCCAGACTATTATTTCACTTCCTTGCAGGTTACTCAAGCGTTTGTCTCAGATCAATTATTGCACAATTTTTTCAAAAAAAACATTTCAAATTACATTTGTCTTTTTGCAGCTATCAGTTCCTTAAACTACTTCAGTCACAAGTGGTCGGTCTCCAATTGCATTAAACCGATCGACCAGATTCCTTCAAATTCTCAGAGAAACACACATTCCACAACACAATTAACCTTTCCGGAGCTTGGGTTTCTTCTGAAATAAGAATTCAGTAAGTTCCTAAACTATTCCTCATTGCTTCCAATTTTCATGTCGGTAGGATGTCCCAGGGCATCGAAACTTACTCTCATTTAAGCAAACTCTCGGTTGAAGACAGAGTCGAAGGGTTGACACCTCCGAAAAAGAACTAAATGAGTAACTGATTAGAAAGTGCAGACAGAGGTGCTTGAACGCTCAACAGAAACACAATGTTTCCCGAACTGCTGGGATCATAGAAATGCAAGACTGAGGAAGCAAACTGGTCAAAGATGACTAATGTTGTGTGCGTGGTAAGCTCAAGAGACTCCAGAGCTTTTCCTTGATTTATTTTTAGGGGGAGGAGGCAGGGAGATTCTTTACAGAACCTTTCCGCAGGTGATTAAACGTGTTAAGTACAGCTATGATGAGTGGACTGTTCGCCATCTGCGCAGGCAACAGGATTGATGGGACCATTCTCTCCTCGTTCCAGGATTTATGGCCACACGTTCCGCCTCTGGTTATCTGTCTTACCTTTTGTTCACTTTGCTGCTCTTTTCGTTCCAATTAAAGAGCAGGACACCCGAGTCAGAGCCTAAGGTCAAGATTTTCAGGACTTTTAATTGAACCAGACTGGTTTTTAATAAACTGAATGCAGTATCAAAGAATTCCTTGGATGTGCAAGGCAGTATTAAGCAATTCCATTACAGCGTAAGCCCACCTTTTAACCACCAGGTCAAAGAAAGCTGGAACCTGCACCCTACTTGAGGGAGTCTATTTATTGGGTTAATGTTTTTATACGACTCATTTGTGAGTCAGTTCTGAAGTTCGCTCTCTGGAAATCTATTCCAAGGTCCCTCCGACTCATTCGCTCGCTCTCCCCTCTTTCAGGGCACATCTCAAAACGTACTTCTTTGTCCTTCTCTGCTTTTTAGTCCTCTTTCTGCCCCTTAGCTCCCTCCCAGCCCTGTTGCTCTCTCTTGTCAAGCACTTTGGGACACCCTCCCATTATGAAAGGCGCTTTTACAAGAGTAAATTATATTGTAAATTGTATCATCCATCCTATCGCTTGCCCTGATCATCAAAAGCACTGCGAGTGTCGCCAAGACTGTTTCACGAACGCGATAATCAACTGAAAGTAAAAATAACTCAAACAAATTACAATTAATTATTGCATCCGCCCACAGAATACAGCACCAGGCATAGATAAAAGCTTCACCCTTCAAAAGCTTGGATCTCCAAACAAATGCACGATTTATTCAGGTGACACCATCAAAGTGAGGGACGGATGTCAAGTTTCGTTCCCATGTCAAAGACGATGTAATAAGAGGCAATCATCAAGTGTAAAGATTATTATTACTGTGGAAAGGAAAATGTTCCCAGTGTTACCATCCAGTGGCCATCCATCAATCACTGGTACATCAAGCATTGCAATAGTTTCAACGGCTCCTCAACTCCAAACAGCTGAAGACCAACAACCCACCATCACTTACCCCCCACCCCGCACAAAATTACGGCTTAAACTGCAACATTTCTGGCAAATTAAGGCTGATGAACTCATCCGAACTGAGTTGAGGTCACCTCAATTTAATGTCACCACAGGACCCTGCAGCGACGGGAGCCCAATGCGGCTAAGTGGACACATGGACAATCATGTGCAGAAAATGCGTGGTTTTTTTTTTAAAAAATATAACTGTGCGCAAAACACAGCATCGTTTGCTCGGGTTGAATAGTCAATTTCCGAATGTTGGCCACACCAAGGAAGAAAAAGGTTTGGGGGCACGAGGTTCTCAGGGGATCAGTTTCGTCCACACCTGAACTCCACATTTGCAATTGGTGGCAGAGAAGTCACTGATGTGCAATAACAGCTTGGGAAATGCCACTGTAATGCTGCAGATCAACAAGTGCGGAATTTGCGAATCCAAGCAGAATCAGAGCAGGATTTTACACGCAAACCTGAGGCTTTCAAGATTATTCTGTTTCGCCCACAAAACATACCGTCACAGTATATTCTGTGAAGCGCTTTGAGATGTTTCAACGATGCGATAAGGCGTGATAACAAATTCAAGGATTATTATTATTATTATTAAGTGCTCCAGACACACTGCCTCGCAGGAAGGGCGCTAATAAATGCACGTTGTTGTTGAGAATAGAAGAATTTGCTGTTGTTGTAAAGTGCCAAAACTTAAATAAATCGGGACGCTCAAACCAGGGGCAAGTTTCCCCCAAAGAGAGCCATCGCACGTTCGAAGTCTGCCAAGTTTCTGAGGCGCACGTTGACTTTGTTGGGACCCTTTTTTCTCTCCGCGTTGATTGAATCATTGAATAGTCAAGGGCGCAAAAAGGCTTGCGAACTGTACAGTTTTAATGTGAAATTTATTACCGCTCAGACGAAATGAAAAATAAATTTGAAACGACAAATTGCAATGATCAGAATTCAGCTCCCATTAACCTCCTCTAACTCTCGCCGTGTGATCAGTTTAAATGGATTATTAGATTCATTTAATTTGCAATGGTTCGTCGGCCTATCCTCATCTATAATGAATTGCCGACCTATGGCATGTTTTACACCAGGAGCCAGAAACATAAATCATCGAATTTACTCATTTCTAACAAACTGGCTTACTGTCCACATACCTGCACACGCAACAACAACTTGCATTTATATAGCATCCCTCATGCAGGGTGGCGTGCCAGAGCGCTTGAAAAACCACCAGAAAAACAGAACGAGTATACATCCTGCGCATTAAAAATAACCCTGCAGGTTGAGGAGAGATCAATGTATTTTAATAGCATCACCTTCAGACAATCAGTGCAAACAAACAACCTCCAGCCCAAGCCCTGCTCTGAAAAGGACAGACCAGTACGGAAAAGCGCAAGGCTATTTCTGAACCCACATTTCTCTAGAATTAATCTACAGCACTGCTGTCACCTCAGGAAGTTCTATGCCATCGTGTTTTCAGCAAATCTGATCAGTGAGTCTTGAGAAGAAATGCCTGAGAATGTTCCAAGGATTGGGATCCTGAAACCTGAAAGGCTATCAGATTTGGTTTGCAATGTCTGTCTGAAAGCATCGCAGCCAGGTTTTCTCGGGGTTAGTTGTTCTTTGCCGTTCCCTTTGGATCGAGTTGTGTTTCGGGTGCGAGTTCTTCAAGGGCTTGGGTCGACAGGGCTGGAGGACAACTGGAGTAGTTGTACCATAGAGTTGGTAGACGTCTCATCAGAAACACAGAACCATGAGCCCCTCGAGCCTGCCCTGTCATTCTATAAGCTCATGGCAATCTTATGGCTGTCATTTACCTGTCAAATCCCACACAACTGACATGGATGCTGGATTACTGCTTTTGCCCCTTTTCGGGAAGCTGGGATTCCAGCACTCTGAAAGAGCTGCTGTGTTGTACTCCAACAATGCAAGAATGCTCAGTTGTATGGTCAAACCCAGTCGCCTATAACAGTAAATCCTGTGAAGCGCTTTGGGAAGCCTCGACTGCGCAATCAGCCACAAGCAAATGTGGTAAGCAAATGTGAGGTTTATCATCGACGTCGCTCAGTGTGCACACGCTAAAATACCTAAACGGAACGAGGATCAACTGTAGTTTCAGAATGGCTCCGTGCGGTCACTGGATTAGGGCAGTCAAGTCACATCAATGACGTGATGTTCTTCCAGGCCTATGCTACCTGCAGATGCAATAATTCGCCACGCAACAGGCCCGCTGACACTCGAGTGTTTTCGGACGAGCTTGCCAGAACCACTGTTCGTCCTCCACCCTCGGAGTGCTGCAAACACCGACACCTCACTGTCGATCGAGAAGAGCTGAGAGCAGGAATCCAGCGTGCGTGTCAGTTCAGTTGTTGTGTGGGATTCTGACAAGTAAATTGGAGACTGAATCCCGTGGAGTTGAGAACAGTATGGGTTCTTCTTGCAAGACAACGGTGAAGGCACTTAACGCAGGTTTTGTTTCGGTTCAACGATTGAATGTATGGACGTGCGGCTCGTTCGAACGCCAGAGATTGGGAAACAAGGGCTCTAAAACGCCGGTTTGTTTTGAGTTTGCTTCCGACGAGAGCCATCCAAAAGCCAAAGGTCACGCTTTCAACTTGAGGTACAAACCATTGCCCAGCGAAACGGAAGAAGTCCACGAGACCAACTGTCCCCCTGCAGCAAAGGTAAACTGAGCAAATACCCCAGAACATTTACCCATCCGCACATCTTGCTTCACGAACCCTGGGCCGGACACGCACCCAGAAGCCCAACCACTTAGCTGTACATTGACCACTGATTATGTATAAAGGGAAATGTTGGGAGAGGTTTATCTTAGCGATTGCTTAAGCAGCTGCATTTTTTCTGCAGCTATTTCTACCAAGCAACTTACAGGAAGTAGCTGCAGAAGCCTTTTGTCGATAATATAAAAGGGAATTGAAGGAACCGAACACACGCTATATAAATGCAAATTTGTACCTTGTTGAAAATTGTACCCTTATGGGAAAAGAGCAAAGAAATTCAATTACAGCAGGGAGGGAGAGAGGAGTCCTGAGCACTAAACTGGACTGCGATCTCAGTCCCCTATCTCCAGTGGTAATATTTCTTCCAGCACAGACACAAAGGGGAAAAAAAGAGTTGGGAGAGTGAGATGAGAGTAGAGTGCTCCAGTGGGAGGAGCGAGCAGCAGCACAGGACACGACAGGCTGAAGCACTGAGTGGTTTCCTAAGACGTACGAAATCTGATTGCTCAGCTGATGGTGGTTTGCCAGGACTGCGGGTCCGGCTCCTGAGCGAGGGTTTCTGAGGCGAGCATGAGGTTGAGGGCCTTGTAACATCCTCGAGGTGTTCACGGTGACCTCCGCATCAAATGAAAACTTCAAATCCTTCTGAACTTGGAAATGAAGCGCAGTGTTGACGTGGGTTGTGAAACGTGGCCGTTTAATCACACCACTACAACCTGTAGCCCGTTGACTCAAATTAACGAGTCAGAAGAGATGGTTGAGAGCAAAATACCCTGTGGAGGGAGGGAGGGAGGGAGGGAAGAAGGGGCAGACAGCGAGCGTCAGCAAACATGGAAAGAGAAAGAAAAATAATTTGAAAGAGAAAGAATGAGCAGAAAGCGCACGTCAGAGATTCACAAAACAGACACACAACTGTACCCACTCGCCGCTCCTATAAAGAGTTACGGGATCATTGGAACAGACGAATTATACATTTTTTTAAAAAAATTATTTAAATTATTTATTTTAAAAAATTATTATTTTTAAATAATTTTTAAAAATATATAATTCAACTGCTCCAATGACCCCGGAACTCTTTACAAGAGCGGCACGTGGGTACAGTTGTCTGTCTCGTGTACGATTATTTAAAAATAATTTAATAACACTATTAATAATTTAAATGTGGTCGCTCAATCTTTGCGGGATACTGCTGTGCGCAATTGGCTACTGCGATTTGCTCACAAATACACAGTTAATCCACTTTCCAATGTATTCTGCGAAGAGCTTTGAGACTTCTCAATGACGTGAGAACAACAACTTGCATTTATACAACGCCCCTCATGTAGGGTAGCGTCCCAGGCTCTGTATCAAATGCAAGGATTATTATTATTTATTATTTATACAATACTATACCTCGCGTGGACTGGGGGGAAAGAGCAGCAACAAGCTGTGGAGAAGTGCAACAAACAAGCCAGCACATATACGCTAAGCTCAAGCGTAGAAGGCGAGACAGGCAATAGAGGGTTTGCAACGTGACAGTAGGTTGGACTGCTTGCTTCTGCTTGCCAGAATTGCAAAGATTTTCTTACCCGAGGCCAGTCAGCAAATGGATTTGTTTCTTCAGTCCATCATTAACATAATGCATCGAGAGGTAGTTTTTTTTTAATATAAAAAAGAGAGAGAAAATGTCTGTGGGGCTACAGTCGTGAGAGATAGTACGAGAGGCAGTGGTGGAATGGATATTAAACCCAGAGGAGGAGAGCGTTTAAAAATTAACCCCACACCTCCCTCCTCACGAAATGAAGACCTGGAGGGAAAATATTTCTGTATGCACAACAGATCTTCTCTTCCACATGCAACTCTCCCAGGACTGCAGCAGAAATTTATGTACCGCAATAAAAGAGTTTATTCAGGGAGAAAACTCCCGACAAGGCGAAACATACAACGAGTGCATTATTCATACGGTTGTAAATTGCTCGTCAAACTTACAATCAGGATGATTGGAGCAATAATAATACAGTAATAATAATCCTTGCATTTGATATAGCGCTTTTCACGTCGGGAGGACGTCCCAAAGCGCTTCACAGAACACACTGTAAAGTGAATTGACTGTATATTTGTGGGCGAACGCGGCAGCCAATTGCGCACAGCAATGTCCCACAAACAGTCGTGGGTTGAAAATGACCAATTTATTATTGTTTTTGGTTTTGGAGGATTATTATTAGGCTCTGTGTGGAGTAAGGAAACTTGCCCAAGGTTTCGCCCTCTGCCTGGAATTGAACTCAGGTCTCTCACTTGCAAAGCGAGTGCTCTAACCACTGAGCTACAGGACTCCACGCAAGCATGCTATTCTCCTAAATGCGTCAAAATTCAGTGTGGTGGGGGGGGGGTGGGGGGGGAGTTTCACATTTAATTGGGGTGCTAGCGGTGGGGGAGGAAGGAGAGGAGAAGGGAAGGGAGGAAATACCACTGAGGAAAATAGTAGGTGAAGTCAAAACAGTGGATCAATTATAAAATATAAATTCCTTTCCAATTCAGCAATCGAAAGTGAGCGCTGAGAGAGAGTGGATAGTACACTCCCGATAACTCGTCACTCCAAGGGAAAGGGGCTCAGTGACGAGTTATCAGGAGCAGCGAGTTTGACATATAAATATAAATACCTAAATAATCGCGGCCAGGATATCGACAGCATGATGACTTGTCCGAGTGTTAGTTGCAAGTTAAGTCAGGTTCGAGTTATTGGGAGTTCACTGTAACCACTCAAAGAAAAACTACATACGACAGCACCATTCAACCCACACCGACATAATACTCCAGTTAACCTTGCTTGCACCAGAACAACAGGGGACAGATCTCTGAATGCATAAATAATAATCCTTGCATTTGATACAGCGTCTTATCACGTCTTCGGAACATACTGTAAAGTGAATTGACTGTATACACTGCTGTGCGCAACTGGCTGCCGCGTTTCGCCCGCAAATATGCAGTCAATTCACTTTACAGTGTATTTTGTGAAGCGCGTTGAGACGCCTAGAAGGCGTGAAAAGCACTCTCTATCAAATGTAAGGATTATTATCACTTTGTGGGCTAAACGTGGTAGCCAATTGCGCGCAGCAGTGACCCACAAACAGTCGTGGGTTGAGAAACCAATTTATTATGATAACGAAAGTTGATAGCCAGAACAAGTGACCACTTTGTTTTTACACAATCAGCCAGAGATTGCAACGCAAGCCACCTCTTCGATCCATTCTCAAGAGCCTCTGAAGGTAACAAACAGCCCTTTTCTCACCTAATGCCATTGACAGGGCGGGTGCGAAACACTGGCCACAGCTGCAACTCTTAGGGAAGGCAACGTCAGGCGAGTTTCACTCACCTCGCCATTGAAACACAAAAAGGCGATAACCGCTGCTGATCAGAGCGAGTTCCTCGAGACGGTTGGGCTTGTGGTGCAGAAGGTGAAAACAACTGTGGAGGTCTAATGTTAGACAGGGTGTTCTGCCACATTTATTTTTGTATAATGCGCTTCGAGCAGCAGTTCTGCGATATCGGCTGCTGCTCATGTCGCTCTAGAAACGGCCCCGACTATGTTGCAGGGTGGGTTCTTCAGAAGCCAAGACTGACCCCCTCCCTCCACACACACACACAATTTCCTAAGGAGCAACTGCAATACCTTATTCGATTGCTGGACGAAATACTGCCCAACAACTGCAAAAACCACCTGCCTGGCTTACATCGGGCTTGGCATGAACACTGCAGCCAAGTAGCTCTACAACGTCAAACATCATGGCATCAGCCTTTGATGGGCATGTTTCTTTCCGCCCTCCCCCCCGCCCGATGCTTCTGTGTGAGCTATTGTGCCAATCGACATGTGAGAGACAAAAACACCTCAATTGATGGTACGCTCTAACCCCCACAGCTCTCAGGTCACTTCAAACCAGCAGCGAAAAAAAAATGAATGTCAAAACGTTCCACAACAAGTTGCCCTATTTTTATATAGCGTCCTTCACACGGGGTAGCGCCCCCGAGCTCTTTAAGCACTTTACATCTCTTACATTATTGACGTTCTTTATTTAAAAAAGATGAAAACATTCATCCTCCAATCCATAATAAAATCACCACAGCACCAAACAGTGGATGCATCTGAAAAGCAAATCGAATTGAACTCTTTTGGCCGTTTCAATGAAAGCATCAAATTAGATTTCTGCAGATAACTTCACGTTCAATAGAGAGCCAGACGTTTCATCCGAAGACATATTTTCCAAGTCAGCACATTTTCCTCCATCGCACAGCATAATAATCATAATTCCTCGTGGCAATGCTCCCTGCTCTGAAGTATCTTCAATTAAATTTAACTCACGATGAAGAACCGAGCAGAAGCTTCCAGCACATCAGGGGATCATTATTCAAATAAGGTCTCTCTGAGTACAGGGATAGCAATGTTTTCGCGAATCTTTGGCCTGAAACGTTAACGCAATTTAAATAAAAGAAATTATAGCGAGGGAATTCTTTCGATGCCAGAAATTACATTCAAGCTTGTTGAGACAACCACAAAATGCATCCAAACCAATAATAATAATCTTTGCATTTGACACAGCGCCTTGTCACGTCTTTGAGACTTCTCAATCCATTCTATATCCGTTAACCAGACCTCGTTACTGTGTACTCCACGTTAGATTAAACTTCGCAGGAAAGAACTTCAGTAGATGAAACAACATGCATTAATATAACATCATTCACACGGGTAGCACCGCAGAGCACGTAACACCGTATGGTTTGACGCTCAGCTGGAAAGAGACGGCAGGTGACGGACGAGGAAGAACATCTTCAGCTGTGATTCGAAGACGGGCAAAGAGGGGGTAAGGCAGGAGTTCCAGAGATTTGGGGCACGGTGGCTGAAAGCACGGCTTGCAATGGCGGGCGCGACGAACGCGCGGCAGACGCGAACGAGATGGCGTGAGCAAATGTGGCGAATATCGGATTGGGGTGCGAGCAGCCCGGAGAGGGAGAAAAGGTCACCCAATAGAACTGTACTGTGGAGCATATTGTATTGTTATCATTAATATTTACATCTGATAGATATTCTGCGGTCACACGTGTTATGCCATTATTAAATACAGTGATCGCTTCTTTCCGTCCACCTTTACCGACGGTGACATTCCTCCACCCAACCATCGCAGTGTCAGGTTCTGCCACTGTCAGGCACTCTGACGCGCTAACCGACGTGAAGCTTGCTATATAAATGAAAGATGTTGTGGCGGTTTGTAGGACACTGTCTTGCGCAAATCGGCTGTCGCGTTACGCAGTCACCACACTTCCTGTGAAGCTGTTTGAGATGCCTCAGCAACATGATAAGATGCTACATCAAAAGGAAAGGTTATTATTGCTGCAAACTAGAGCTCTACTAACATAATATGGTATATTATCTTCATAGCAGAAGTGGAATGTGCCAAAAATCGTAGACACACAGATGGCCATTCATTCACATCTTAAATGTTTTGATATTCAGTTCTGTGTTAATCAACAGGTTTGATTGAAGTGAACATAGGATCCGGTTTCGTGCAGAATACTGCGTACGGTTGGAGTCCTGTAGCTCAGTGGTTAGAGCACTCGCCTCACAAGCGAGAGACCTGGGTTCCCGGCAGGGCGAAATGTTGGGCACTTTTCCTACTACACACGCCTGTGTTGCCTCGCAGTAAACAGGAACCCGGTTGTTAGTCGATTGGCGGTTCGTTTTTCCGGGGATAATAATCCCTTGAAAAAAAATAATAATTTGCTCACTCAACCCACGACTGTTTGCGGGGACGCTGCTGTGCGCAATCGGCTGCCGTGTTTCGCTCACAAGTTTCCAGTCAATTCACTTTACAGTGTATCCTGTGAAGCGCTTCGAGACGTCTAGACGACGTGAAAAGCGCTATATCAAATGCAAGGCTTATTATTGTCACAGTTCTCGCCTGCCTGTTCAGATGGATGTGAATAGAAATGGGAAGTTTCTTTCAGTGTCCTGGCCAACATGAAACTCATCATTCACTGCGTGGCTGTTATGAGTCATAGCTGTGCGCAAATTGGTTGCCATGTTCGCCTACTAAATACACAGTTTACACTTAGCGTTAGTACTGCAGTAGTATTAAAAACTAATATTTAGCAAATACTAAAGGAATTAGTACAGTATTTACGCTTTGCGGGGTATCCTTTGAAGGTGCCTTGAGAAATCCTGCCGACATGAAAGGTGATAACAAACGGTAAGGATTATTTACTTAAAGCAATAAAATTGGTGTAACGACGTTCTCCCGCGCAGAACATGTTTCGTTGGGTGAATAATTGAAAGGCCGTTCTGTTTATCGCTTGAAAATTGTTCTTAACTGGTGGCTGAAATATGATCCAAAGTTGACACGGGCGGAGGTGGGGGGGGGGGGGGGGGGGGGGGGGGGGGGGGGGGGGGGGGGGGGCGGAGGAAGAAAAATGATTTGTGCTCTTGTGTAAACCTTTGTCTGATTGCAGATTGGATATATTATATTACAGTGTGAAACCGGTTTACCGAACATGCAGTATTCATATCTATATGTTTATCCGTGAAACGTGGGTTAAACTTAACAGGTAATCTATCGGGAAGCAAAATGGCAACTGTTGCAAAGTTGTTTTGTAATTCCTGTTTGAAAACGACGGTGTTTTATTTCATAAACAAGGGGACCCATTCACCAACACGGGCAGCAGATCAGGTCCAGTGATAAAGGGGCCTCGGCTTACACACCACAGTACAATGCTCCCTCTCAACCACCTGCAGTTGGACTACAGTTGGGGGAGTGTTACTGCCACGATTCGCTGTTATAAAAAAACCGTCAAGGTTTGCGGCACAGACGAGAGCAACAACATCATTCTAATCTTGTTATCCCAACGTTTCGCCCACAGCGATACTTTGTGGGCGAAACGTTGGGATACCGAGATAACATAATACGGCCGATTCACTTTGCAGTGCGTTCTGCAAAGCAGGAACGTGCCGAGGTGTGCATTCGGCCACTCTACGCCCTCTTTCTTCCTCTCTCCTCCGCCCCGTCGCTCCCTCCCGTCCACACTGACGTAATGCACTTTTAACTCTCCCATTCACACTTGCAAGTGTTGTGCAACGCAGAGCATGGTGTGACTTGATTATAACCCTTGCATTTGATAAGGCGCCTTATCGCGTCTTCTAGACGTCCCAACGTGCTTCACGGAACATGCTGTAAAGCCACTTAACCAAACACTGGTGAGTGTCATCGCTGTTGCGACTGCCTCGGTTGACCGTCAACCGCAAGCGGCCTGTAACCGCCAAGGTCTCGCTCGGCAACTGAGCAACTCAAGGGTCCGCTGACCAGGGAAAAGAATAAACACACGTTTGAATCAGTTGCCCATCTCCCGTCCGCCCGCAGCCGACGGATCGATTAATAGAAGCTGAACAGGAAACTTCGGAGATATAATATATATATTCTGACAGCGAATGCAAAGAGCAGTTCATTAAAATTGGGCAACTGTATGTCACAGGAAGACGTTGCTCGATCCTTTCCAAACATCAAGGTGACAGAGAGGCGTTTCCTTCATCACAGCGACTTCTACCACTTGCAAACGTGTTGGTTTAGGCTGGAATGAGGGAGAACTAACGGCTGATCGAACCCCAACCCTCTCGTCTCCTTCAGACTGAACACTGGCATCGCTTCTTAGATCCTCTCGTTCACCCAGCCTTTTCCCCAGAAGTATATCCTGAATTATCCAGACCCGCCATCGTATCAAATCATTCTGACGTCCTCCCTGATGGGGAAGAGACGCATTGCACTGACATTAACCGGGGCTGGGGGGGTGGGGGGGGGGGGAGGGAGGTGAACAAAAAAGGTTTTTTTAAAATAAAAAGCCAAACTTGAGGGCCAGAACCTGTGCAGTGCAAAAACAACTCGAACAACTCGCGTTTATTTGGCGCTCCTCACGCAGGATAGCATCCCAGAGCGCTTAATGCGGTATTGGTGCCTCGTCCGGGGTTAGGTTCGGGGCAGTTTGACCCCACGTAGTGACCCTGTGTCAAGTCAAATACACCACTCCCCTCCCGCACACCCCCCCACCCACCCCTCCCCTTAGGAAGAAAGGTGCCGGTCTCACTCCGCAGTATTGGAACGCATTTATTTCAAAACAACGGTCAATTTGGGTTCGCAGTGCGTTTGCACAAACGGGGGACGAGATTCGCGTCTCTTAATTAAAGTTGAAAATAAAAAAAAAAGACTTTGAGTTGTTGCATTGCGTTTGGGAACCGTAACCAAGAATATCAATCCATTAAATCGATCAATCAATCATCAATCAATGGTAATGATAATAATAATCCTCGCGCTCGATGCAGCGCCTCATCGCGTCGTTCAGACGACTCAAAGCGCTTCACGGAATACACTGCAAAGGCTGTGGACTCGACGGAGCAATTTTATTTTCAAAAAGATAAGCATCAATTGAAAAATGTTTTAAAAATCAACCGATCTTGTCATCGACATACCCGGGACAACCTATAGTCCCCACCATAGCCACACGCACAGACAAACACACACACACACACACAGATATACACACAGAGACACACAGACACAGACACAGACACAGATACACACACAGACACAGACGCACACACACATAGACACAGACACACACACAAAGACACACACACACAGACAAAGACACACACACAGATACATACACACAGACACACACACAGACACACACACAGACAAAGACACAGACACACACACACACAAAGACACACACACAAAGACACAGACACACACACAGACAAAGACACACACACACAGACACAGACACACACACAGATACACACACAGACACACACAGAGACAAAGACACAGACACAGACACACACACACACAAAGACACACACAGACACAGACACACACACAGACAAAGACACACACACACACAAAGACACACAGACACAGACACCCACACACAGACAAAGACACACACACACAGACACACACACAGTTTCGGGGCTCAGCTGCTGCTCTGTAACGATGTGACTGCGCTCCGCGGCCTAAAGCGACTCATCCTCACACCGCCCCACACACTGTACCCACTGTCATATACCGTCTACACCGCCCACACACCGTATACACTGTACCCACTGTACACATCACTGTATTATTATTACCCTCTAATTGCATCAAACAGGAATCTGTGTGTACATCAACACAAACAAAAGGCTCAGTAACGGCTGTTGTCCACCGCATTAAATCCACAGCCTCTGTGCGTGTGTGTGTCTGTCTGTGTGTGTCTGTCTGTCTGTGTGTCTGTGTCTGTGTGTGTGTCTGTCTGTGTGTGTGTCTGTGTCTGTGTGTGTCTGTCTGTCTGTGTGTGTCTGTGTGTGTGTGTGTCTGTGTGTGTGTGTGTGTCTGTGTGTGTCTGTGTGTGTCTGTGTGTGTGTGTCTGTGTGTGTGTCTGTGTCTGTGTGTGTCTGTCTGTGTGTCTGTGTGTGTGTGTGACTGTGTGTGTGACTGTGTTGGGGAGAGTGGTACTGAGATGCAGAGACAACAAACCCGCGGCTCAGTCCCGGCGCTGTAGACGCTGCAATGATGGAGTCTCAGAGACCGACTCAGAGCTTCTCATCTTCCCCTCTCCCCCTCCATCACCCCCTCCCCTCTCCCCCTCCATCACCCCCTCCCCTCCCCCCCTCCATCACCCCCTCCCCTCTCCCCCTCCATCACCCCCTCCCCTCTCCCCCTCCATCACCCCCTCCCCTCTCCCCCTCCATCACCCCCTCCCCTCTCCCCCTCCCTCCCCCCCTCCCCTCTCCCCCTCCATCACCCCCTCCTCAACCTCTCCGCCTCCCCACCCCCTCTCCCTCTCCATCACCCCCTCTCCCCCCCCTCACCCCCCCCTCTCCCTTTCCATCACCCCCTCCTCTCCCCCCTCTCCCTCTCCTCTCCCTCTCCCCTTCCTCACCCCCCCACTCCCCCTCTCTCTCTCCTCTCCCTCTCCCCCCTCACCATCCCCTCCCTCTCTCCTCACCCCCATCCCCCCATCCTTCCTTCCCCTCTCGCTCTCTCTCTCTCTCACCCCCTCCATCACCCGCTCTCCTCTCTCCCATTCCTTCTTTCCCCTTTCTCTCTCCCCCCCCCCCTCCCCCCCTCTCCCCCCCCCTCCCTCTCCCCCTCTCCCCCCCACACTGACCGGGCTCCGGCGTTTCAGGCTGAGGTTCTTCCAGAGCAGGAGGTGCAGTTGGTGCAGGAACCCCATGGCGGGGGGTGGGGGGGGGGTGTGGGGCTGTGGGGGGGTTTGGGGGCTGTGGGTGGGGGCTGTGGGGGGGTTGGGGGCTGTGGGAGCTGTGGCTGTGGGGGCTGTGGGGGCTAAACCCGCTCCTCTGGGGCTGACCGCCCGGACCCCGACACCATCTCCCGGAGAGAGCGGCTCTCAGCAAAGCCCCGAACACCGGCACTGCCGCTCCCACTCCACACACCGCCCCGGGGAGGGACTGCGGACAGCCCCGCCCCCCCCACATAGCCCCGCCCCCCCGCATAGCCCCGCCCCCCCCGCATAGCCCCGCCCCCACACACATAGCCCCCCCCCCACATAGCCCCGCCCCCCGCATAGCCCCGCCCCCGCATAGCCCCCCCCCACATAGCCCCGCCCCCACACACATAGCCCCGCCCCCCACACAGCCCCGCCCCCCCACATAACCCCGCCCCCCACACAGCCCCCCCCCCACATAGCCCCGCCCCCATACACATAGCCCCGCCCCCACACGCATAGCCCCGCCCCCACACACACAGCCCCGCCCCCCACACACACAGCCCCGCCCCCACACACAGCCCCCCCACATAAACACACCCCCAACACCCCCCCACCACACTCACATACACACCCCCAACACACACACACACCACGTACACACACCCCCAACACACCCAACATACACACATCACATACAACATACACACATCACATACACACACACCCAACACCACACACACACACACCCAACACACACACACCACGTACACACACACACCACATACACACACCCCCAACACACACCACACACACACAAAACACACACACACCACATACACACACACCACATACACACCCAACATACCCAACACACACCACATACACACACACACACACCCAACACATACACACACACAGCACACACCACAAACACACACCCTCAACACACACACACACACACCACATACACACACATCTACACACACACACACACATCTAAACACACACTACATACACACATAGCCACCTACACACACTCATATACACACAGCCACCTACACACACACACCCCCAACGCACACATCTACACATACACCCCAACACACACATCTACACACACTACTTACGCACCCCAACACACACACTACATACACACACATCTAAACACACACTACATGCACATCACATACCCACCTACAAACACACACTACATACCCACCTACACACACACACACCCCAACACACACATCTACACACACTACATACACCACATACCCACCTATACACCCACACCCCACCTACACACACATCTACACACACTACATACATACACACCACACACCCACCTACACACACACACACACACGTGGTTGAGATGTCTCAAAGCGCTTCACAGGCTATACTGTAAGGTGTGTATTCTATGCGCGAACTCAATCCACTTCACAATATGAAGCCCTTTGAGAAACGTCTCAACGACGCGATAAGGCGCTATGTCAAATGCAATTATTATTATTATTATTTGTTTATATGAGCAGCCCTAATGGGACTCAGAATTCGTAGCAGAATTCGTAGCAGAAAAAAAAATGCTGCCGACAAAACACACACAAACACAGGTGCAAACAAGTTCAATTGATTTGCAATCAATTTCCTCTTTTAAACTATATATCTCACCCCTCGCTTTCCGCCCGACAGTCTGAAATATAATACAACAATAGGATGGAAATGCCATCTCCAGGAAGGTAACCGGTCAAAGAACACCGCAATGTCAGGTGTGTGTGTAAGATTTGATAGATATCCTGGAGTTCTGTTTCAGACACCTCTAGAGCCGGCAACAGGTTTTCCGGACCCATTTGCCAGGTTAATAATAATAATAATCCTGGCATTTGATACAGCGCCTTATCACGTCGTTGAGACGTCTCAAAGCGCTTCACCGAATATACTGGAAAGTAGGAAAAGAATTGGGTAGATTGCACGAGGGCTCTTTGGAAGGAAGAGGTTCAATCATCTGAACGGCTTCCTTTACATGTATTGTTTCGGGCTTGTGTGCACTGATTGCTATCTCACCGTCAACTTGAACGCTGAGTCGTTTTTCGGGCATGAAAGAGGCTATTGTCAAATGCGAGGTTTGTTAGTAATAAAAGTTCACATCACAGCAGTGCAGGTTTTAGAGTACGAAGAGTGCCGCAGCCCGGTGAGAATATCTAACTACAGCACAGTACAGTACAGCTATTTCCAGCAGTATTTCTTTATGACGGGAACGTGGACAAATGTAAACCAACTGGAATTGTAATTGCGAGAAGCTGCAGTTTCTAAAACAATTACATTTTAACGATGTTTAAACTGAACATTGTTGGATTGACTCAGCACTTTTCTGGGCAAGAACAGCGCACTCTGCCTGGACATATTTTTCTTTAATATAAAGTGCCATTGGATCTTTAACATCCACCTGAACAGGTAGATGGGATCTGGGGTTGAGCTCTCATCTGAATGACAGGATTGTCTGACAACGTGGCGCTCTCCCATCATTGCACTTGAGCGTCTACCTCGACTAAGTGCTTAAAAGTCGCAATGTGGGGGGAGGTGGTGGGGGGGGGGCTTGAACCCACAAACGAGAGTGCAATCAACACAGTTAGTCTGAAATAAATTGAATGTTGCCCTGGAAGCACTTCATCCAAAGATCCCTTGAATAATAATAATAACAATAACAATAACAATAATAATAATCCTGGCATTTGATTCAGCGTCTTACATGTGGGGAGGACGTCAAAAACACGTCACAGACAAAACTTAAAAAGGTTGAGCGATTGCGTATTTTGCGGGTGATTGCGACAGCCAGTTTGTGCAGAGCAATGTCCCACAGACAGACTTGAAGTGAACGATCAGTCGAACCCGGGAGCCGGTTAGCCGGGGGGCAGGGAGAGGCCGAGAGAAACTCCTCGCTCTTTTTTCCGAAGGCGTCCACCTGAACAGGCAGACTGGTCCCGATGCGGTGCGTGCTGCGCAGACGACTGGGCGAGGATAGGAATCGGATTCAGGCTGCGATGCCGCCTCAAACGCTCTGCCAACGCTCGCTGTTGAGACACAACACATCAACAGCGGTGACTTAAGTGAGAGCTGACTGATGCGCTCGGAAAAAGAGAATTGAATCAAAGGGTTTGAGGGGAGCACGGTAAAGGAGTAAATGGGAGAGAAAAATTCCAGGAGTCATAAATAAGTAAATTAATAACTTGTGTATAGGAAGGTGATAAAGGCGCAGAGTTACAGTTGAAGATGTATCTCGAGATTGCACCAACTATCGCATCTTGGATAGAATTTTTTTTTATTATTTGAGGTTCTGGCCACAAGCCAGAGTTACGCTACGTCTGAAGGAAGTTGTTGAACATAGAGCGGAATCATTGCCCAAGTGTTGTGTGATGAGGGTAGGAAGTCACTGGTACGGAAGAGAAACAATGGGGGAAAGCGGAAAACGATGCCTTTCAGAGATGAATCGAAGGCGATTTGAGCAGAAAGTTAGATTTAACGAGCCGCGAATGTAACGGGGGCAGAAGACCACAAGATAGCATCTTGTTCTGGAGAACGTGGTGCAAGACCCCGTCGTCAAAGGCTTTGGAGGTGCGCACGGTAATGGATCAGCGTTGTGGAGTTCCAGAGGATGTGTAGCACAAGCAGTGAAGCGGCCAACCTGAATAATCCAGATCAACCGTGGAAAATTTAAGGTGATGATTCATTCTGAGAGTTAATAATAATAATAATAATAATAATCCTTGCATTTGCTAAAGCATCTTATCAAGATGTCTCAAAGCGCTTCACTGAATATACTGTAAAGGGAATTGACTGTGTATTTTGTGGGCGAAACTTCGCAGCCAATTGCGTATTTTTATTTACTTATGTATGTATTTATTTATTTATTTGAAAGGATTATTACTCGCGGATTATGGCAGCTTCCGGGCTGACACTCCAACGGGGTGGGGGTGGGGGGGGTGAGTGGGGGGGGGGGGGGAATCTCTGTATCATCAGAGTGGCCTTCTTTCAGATGAGTCGTTAAACCAAAGTCCCAGCTACCTCTTGAGGTGGATGTTAACGATCCCAGAGCATTGCTCGAAAAAGAAAAGGGAATATTTGGCATTCACTTCATTTCTATTTGTGAGCCATTATTGTGCTCATATTAGCCGCTGTGTTTAGCTGAAAATACACAGCCACTACACGTCGCAGGAAAATCCTGTGAATCGCTTTGAGACACCTCAGCAGATTAGTTAGTATAAATACCGAAGCGAAGGAAATAAGGGACAGGTTCTCAGGTACAAGGTATCAGATCTGTTAGGCTCACGTAAGCAGGTTTGTGTCACTCCTTGTGTTTCTTTGGGTGGACTGAAATATTGACTGAATAATTAAAATGGTCTCTGTTGTCACAACGATTTTCAAACTGGACGGTTATAGAGATCCCATCGCAATGTAATAGTGCTCTGATGAACAAACTACACATTCATCATGGCTTGTCTCGACTGTAACTTGATCATTTAATATGTAACACCAGGCATAAAAGTCACCTTTACAGATAAATTAGCCAGAACGGAGACACACTCGCTCCAGTTGGTAAAGGTTCATTCTTTTCCTGTTTGTCTTCACTTGGATGCGTTGCTCATAGCTCTGTCAATGTCTTGTGCCTTAAAATTCAGGGTATTAATGCTTTAATTTTCTATCATTCACCTGAAGCTGAATTGGTCTTTTTGTCTCATTGCTGCCACCAACACCCTACCCCTTCTCCGCCTGCTTTTTAATAATAATAATCCTTGCATTTGATATAGCGCTTTTCACGTCTTCTAGACGTCTCAAAGCGCTTCGCAGAATATGATGTAAAGTGACTTGACTGTATATTTTGTGGGCGCAAAGCAGAAGGACATTTTCCTCGCAGGTTTTGTGCCTTATATTTCATGTTCACCCCTAGAAGTTTTAAATCGTTGGATAAAGTGCGCTGACAGTCTCATTGCTGTTTTCGGATGTTGCTGACTACAAATTAACCTCTGATCAAACTGATGGCAGAACCCACTGCCTTAGATGAGTTCAGATGTTTTGATAGATGAGGGTTTGAACCCATGAACTTCAGGCCATTGTGGCAAGACTTTATCCACTAAATCACTAGTGAAAGCTCTATAACTTGCTTAAATTACTTCTCTTAATGCAATGGCGAGGTTGTTTTGTTCCAGTCCCCCCTGTGGTCAAAGCTGCTCTGCAAATACTCGAGAAAAAACAAGAAGCTCTTGCATTTCTGTCGCACCTTCCGCATCAATCTCTCTCAAAGCCACTTTACAGTGATTAATGTGAAGCGAAGAGACTGCACAAGAGTTGACAGGCTACCTACCAGGTGCCCTCGTGGGATTTTATCCTGAAAAATACTTGAAGTGTGTCCATTCCCATCACTGCAAAGCGCTCCGAGACTTTACCCGACAGGAAGGGTGCAAGTTGTTGCAGCTGGAGTTATTGGCGCTGCAAATTGTTGTTGTTGTTGTTGTTGTATGATTACGATGGAGCTGGAGTCCATAATAATAATCCTTGCATTTGATACAGCCCCTGATCGCGTCTTCGAGACGTCAAACAATGCAACACAATAAACAACGAGAGATCGTCGCAGTGCAACGATGCGAGCGTATGAACACCGACTCTAGATTTCTGGCTTGTCATTGTGCGAAGCGATACAGCAGATGTCAGATGGACCGAGATGAAGGGAGGCGAGAGGGGAAAGAAGAGAAATCTTCTCTTTCTTCAAATTGCAAGGTACAGTTTGGTTTTCATACTCTTTCCTGAAATAAATGTTGCATGTTTGCACCAGACCCTCTTTGCATCTCTCCGGGTTCCGGGTCAAAGATTATCACTGGACGTGCAAAGGTGCAAAGATGGACTTGGGGGCATATTAAAAATCCTAAGCAGATTGTCCAAAGTTTCAGGTCGGCTGATGGAAGGCAGGCCAATCGGCCGGCAGGGGGCGCAGTTGTATAGAAGGCAACGGCTCAATTTTATGGCCAAAACAAAGTGACAGAACTCGATGGGGTGCAACAACAAAATGACATTTGCCTAGCGCCTTTCACGTGGGGAGGACGTCCCAAGGCGCTGTGCAAAGGCTAAGGGGTGAATCGAAGGGAGCTTTGAAGAAGTGATGAGAAATAATAACAATAATCCCCAAGCCTTGGCTCTTGCCAACCTGCGCCTAATACTTTCCAGAATCAGGTAAGCAAGGTCTATAGATTCCATTGCACGTTCCATTCCAACAACCGAGCTCTGGAATTTTCACGTGTAGTTGGGACGCACCTTGGGATGTCCTCCCGACGTGAAAGGCGCTATACAAATGTGATTTGTGTTGTATTATATATATATGCTTGGAATTCTCAGTTTGGTTTGGATAATCTTAAGCAGGGTGAAGGGTTTCCACGTGCGTCAAACACCCAGCTGACTAAAAGAGAATAATTGCTAAAACTGGTCCGTGTCTCAAAGCTCTTCCTGTTTGTTCAGCCAATGCCATGGAAGAAAAATAGCTGCCATCTGTTTTTAAACCGAATCGGAATTTTGCTTTGTATGGACGCCTTTTGTTCTCGACGTCCGACACTTCAACCGCAAACTGAATTGTAACAGAAAAGAGGGGCGAACACAACCGAACAAAGCAGCCAGCTGCAGCGCGCAGTATCCCTGAGGAGGAAATACCCAACAAGCTCTCGATTTACGTGATTTATGTAACACTTCCGAGTGTCTTTCACCCACATGGTGGGTGAAATATATTCTGCGAAGCACCTTGCGGCGTCTGATAAGGCGCTTTATCAAATGCAAGGATTATTATTATTTATTATTAGAATTTGGCAATTTTTTAAACGCAAGCTCCGAAGCTTTCGAAGTCGGTTTCCTGACGTTCTAAAAAGGACCCACTTGAGTCCGGTGTCCCAGATGTAACCACCCTTCCCTGCATCCTTCCAACATGCTCCAGTCGTTAATTACAACAGCAACAACTTGCATGTATATAGCGCTCTTCATGCGACAGTGGGGGGCGGTGGGGGGTGGGGGTTGAACTCTGGGTAATTGCTCTTTGGGTAAAGAAGATTCCCTGGTATCCGTCCTGAAATGGCAATCCATGATTGTCTGTGGGACACTCCTGTGTGCAATTGGTCACCATGTTTCGCCCACAACATATACAGCCACTTAACCATATATTCTGTGAAGCGCTTTGAGACGTCTCAAAGATGCGAGAAGGTGCTGATTCGAACGCAAGCATTATTATTATATAGCGCCTTATCACGCCTTCGAGACGTCTTCGAGAAAGCGCTTCACAGAATATTCACAGTAAAATGAATCGACTGTATATTTTGTGGGCGAAACACGGCAGCCAATTGCCCACAGCAGTGTCCCACAAACAGATATGGATTGAGTGACCAATTTACATTAAAAAAATTATTTATTACTCCCGGAAAAGCGACCCGTCAATCAAATCGAATTCCTAGGGTTACGATCTTGCGTTTTATCGGCATTAAACTGAATTTGCCAGCTGTAGCGCTTTAAAGATATTACGCGAAACATGTAGCCACTCGGTTCCGAGATGAATTAGAGAACTGCAAGGAGGGATGTCACAATTATCACATCGCATGTCACGCAGTCTCTCCTGAGAATTGGTAGGTGTGAGTTACTCTTGTGAAAGGATGCAAGTCACCTCACTTCCTGGAACAAACGTATTTGCTGAATCTGCATCACTTAACTCGAGATTGAGATAAATATCAAAACTGTATGCTGGAAAAACCAATGCTTCGAAAATGCTACCGATTCAGTGATTCCACTCAGTGGCCCCACCCAACTCTCTAGACCTTCCTCCACTGCCATCTCCTCACCAGAAGCTGTCACTTGGCCATACTTCACATCTGTTGTGAGGCTCGTGCCCAGTTAAATTGCACGTAACCGTAATAGTGGAGTCCTGAAGCTCTGTGGTTAGAGCACTCGCCTCGCAAGCAAGAGGAACTGGGTTCGACTCTCGGCCAGGGCGAAACCTTAGGCAAGTTTTCTTTCTTCACGCACCTGTTTATCCAGCAGTAAGTAGGAACCCTGTAGCTAGTCAATTGACAGATCGCTTTTCCAGAGGTAATAATCCTTTCAAAAAAAAATCAAAAACATAATAATAATTTGGTCACTCAATCCACGTCTGTTTGTGGGACACTGCTGTGTGCAATTGGCTGCCGCGTTTCGCCCACAAAATATACACTACACTTTACAGTATATTCTGCGAAGCAGTTTGAGACGTCTCCACGATGTGAAAAGGCGCTGTATCAAATGCAAGGATTATTATTATTATTCCCATAAATACTCGTCATTTTGTCCCGACTTTCATTTAAAAGATGAAAGAACAGTATAAGTGTTAAATACCTTCCATTATGCATAAAATGCATCATAAAACAGAGTACTAATCAGCTTAACAGAATCAGATGGTTAAAGTATTAGAATGACTACACCTATGTAGTTCACAGTAGCAGAGTCCGTGTATTACTTTAAAGCAAGAGGAAAATGGGGAAAGAATTCCCACACAAAATCATTCCATGATGGTATTGCTGGAATTAGATTTTTTTTAAGATGAAGTGGCTTTTCAACGCATGATATTGGTTAATATTTTACTTCTTTCGCTAATCATCGATGAAAATCAGAAGGGACCAAAAAAAAAGTCATGCAGTTCATGAAGCAACAGCCTTTGAAATACTGACATGCTTCCTTTTCCGTTTCCGCTTGTTAAATAGTTGCTTCACGCCTAGCAAGAGACTTTGAAGCCAAGAGCACTAAGAGCACAAGCGGGCAGCAGAATCTTTCACAGAGGCAGATGAAGTTCGGAAGGTTTTTTTTTGCCCTACTTCGATTGCTTCTTGGCTCAGCCAACTAACTCATGGCACTCTGCTCTGACTTTCTGCCCAAAAAATGCAAGAAGCTGACAGCGCTGTTGGTAACCGGGTGTTTTCTGTATTTAATAATCATAAACTCGAATTTCCGCAACACAGACCCTCTGATCATATTGGTGTGGCACTGGCCTTTCCGCGCCACTGTCAATCTGAGCACCAACGTGTGCCTGGATTTGTACGGGATCGGCAACTGCATCCTGACGCAGAACAAGTCTCTGTTTGAGCGGGCGGACGTGCTTGTCGTTCACCACTGGGATGTCCGAGGCAGGAATTCCGATTTACCTCAAAAGGCGAGACCTCCCCACCAGAAGTGGCTGTGGGTCAATTTGGAATCACCGTCAAACACACAAAACGTCCATCGGCTCAATGGGCTCTTCAACTGGACCATGACCTACAAGACCGATTCTGACATCTTCCTACCTTACGGAGAACTTGTGAGAAACAGCAAAACGGCCCAATTTTCCATCCCGAAGAAATCTAAACCAGTGACGTGGGTGGTCAGTAACTACCACAGGAATAACTGGCGGGCGGAATACCATGCCAGCCTGTCCAAGTACATTGAGATAGACGTATACGGAAGGGCAAATAATAAGCCGATTTCTAAGGAGATGCTGCTTCCGACAATCTCTCAATACGCGTTTTACGAGGCTTTCGAAAATTCAGTGCATAAAGACTACATCACTGAGAAGCTGTGGCGAAATGCTTACTTAGCTGGTTCTGTGCCTGTCGTATTGGGGCCACCTAGAGACAATTACGAAAAGTTTGTGCCTTCGGACTCCTTCATTCATGTGAATGACTTTGTTTCGGAAAAGGAACTGGCCAACTTTCTGACCAGTTTGTGGAAAAACCAAAGCCACTACGCGCAGTACTTCAACTGGAGAAGAAAATACTCCATCAAGATGACCACAGACTGGAAAGAGAGATTTTGTAAGATTTGCACTAAGTTTCACAGCCTTCCTCAGTCACAGATTTATTACGATTTAAATGGCTGGTTTGAAGCAGAGTGACATGACTTTGTCCGCCTTGTAAGTTTGTTTAAATAGTTTTTAAACGCTACAAGTTTCATATATATATAATATTATATTATATATATTCTCCAATAAATTGTTACTTTGCCCTAATCTTTTAAGCCTTCGTCATTTGGTTCTACTGCCTTTTTCCTCGTTGCAGTGCAGATTCTCTCTCATATATTTTTTTTCGGGGGGTTGGGGGTGGTGGGTTGGCGTGCAGGTAATTTCTGAAACTTCCTATGTGTCAGTGAAATTTAATCCTCGATTGTGTAGGCGCAAGGAAGGCGTCCCACTCTCAATCAAATTGTGGCTATCTCTGCTCGAACTGAGCGAGAGCAAAATCGGCATTGAAATGTGTCGCCAATTCCAGTCTAATCTGATCTTTTTGAGCAAGAGAGGTAGTGCTGACGTACAACTTGTATTTATATAGTACCCTTCACCCGGGGTAGTGTCCCGGAGTGCTGGCCATTGCTCTCAGAATCAATGGGGTTTTTCCCCATTTCTTTCACTTCTGTTGAGGCTGACAGAAAGAAACTAATCGTTGGTTTATGTGGGAGGAAATCACAGCACCAAAATACTAATTGTGATCCAACATTCACGCGCATACACACACGCACATGTGTCCCAACAGGTGTTTCAGGCTCGTGATCATAATAATAGTCATAATAATCCTTGCATTTGATACAGCGCCTTATCACGTCGTTGAGACGTCCCAAGATACTTCACAGAATATACTGTAAGGTGAACTGACTGTGCATTTTGTGGGCGAAACGAGACAGCCAATTGTGCACAGCAGTGTCCCACAAGCAGTCATGAAGTGAATGATCAAATTATTATTATTACTTTCTTGGGGGATGGATTATTACAATAATTCTTAAGTTTTATTATTACATCTAGCCTCGACTATGCCAACTCCCTGCTTGTCGGCCTTCCCAACTCTTCCCTCCACAAGTTGCAGATCAACCAGAACTCTGTAGCTCGTGTCCTCTCCCGCACCAGGCTCCGTGACCCCGTCACCCCCACCCGGCTTCACTGGCTCCCTGTCCCCCAAAGGATAGAGTTCAAAATCCTCGTCCTCGCTTTCAAAGCCCTCCACGGCCTTGCTCCTTCCTACCTCTGTGACCCGCTAACGCCATATCAACCTCTCCACTCAGCAGTCTCTGCTCCTAAGCGTTGGAACTCAATCCCTACCCCTCTACTTCCCTACCTCTCCCTTCACCTTGCAGGTGGTTCAAGCTAGTGATCATAACAATAATCATAATAATGATCATAATAATCCTTGCATTTGATGCAGCGCCGTATCACGTCGTTGAGACGACCCAAAACGCTCCCTACCCCCAGTTCGGGTTCAAATCCCTGACTGTCCAGTCCCTTGGGACGTCCTCCTGATATGAAAGGCGCTTGAGCCGGTGGAGTGGTGGGGGGGGGGGTGGGTGGGAGAGTGCTAAATTGGGCTGAGCTGCATTCAGAATTGATTATTTATTATAACACTAATCATTCTTTCATACAGTGCAGCCCTTTAATATCAGGAGGACATCTCTGTCAGCCCATCTGTAAAGCTGGATTTGCTGTGTATTTGTAGGTGAAACCGCAGTCAATTTTCAACAGAACAATGTCTTACAAACAGTCATGAAGCGAATGGCAAATTTTATCCAGGTCCTGTGTCAGGACCCCTACTACCCACAAATATACAGGCAATTCACTTTACAGTATAATCTCTAAAGTGCTTTGAGACGTCTAGAAGACATGAAAAGCACTATATCAAATGCAAGGATTATTATTATAACAACAAGATTACATTTGTATAGCGCCTTTCACGTCGGGAGGACGTCCCAAAGCGCTGGACAGAGTACAGCATTTCAGACCTGAGCTGGGGTCGGGGGCGGGTGGGGTGAGAAGGGAGGGGAACAGGGGTTGGCCGATGGCATGGTCGAAGAGGAGAGTCTTGAGATGAGACTTGAAGGAGGCTAAGGAGGGGGCGAGGCGGAGTGACTGGGGAATGGAATTCCAGAGGTTGGGGGCAGAGTGGCTGAAGGCTCTCCCGCCAGTGGTAGGGCAGGTGGGTCGGGGGATGAGGAGCAGCCAGAGCCGGCTGAGCAGAGGGTACAGGGGGGTTAGTAGAGGATTAGGAGGTCGTAGAGGAAAGGTGGGGCGAGGCCATGGAGGGCTTTGTAGGCGAGGACCAGGATCTTGAACTGGATCCTCTGAAGGACAGGGAGCCAATGGAGTTGGGCGAGAGTGGGGGAGATGGGGGTCACGGAGTTTGGTGCGGAAGAGAAAACGGACTGCAGAGTTCTGGATTATCTGCAGCTGTGGGGGGCGGTGTTGGGACCTTTGACGTCCACCCGAATAGGCAGACGGGACCTTGGTTTAAATGTTTCATTCCAAATGATTTATGCTTGAATAGATAAGTTGTGCTCATATAAGATAAGTTCCTGTGCTTTTTTTCCCTCCCCAACCCCAACATGAAGGTAATGGAAGCACCTAACAAGCAGAACAAGTTTAACATTGTTTTATTGCCAACACATAATCCAGTTGTACATTACTTTTTTTTAAGTTACATTCAAAGCTGATTAAATTGTACGTGGCCAACCACTCTGAACCACTTCTCTCCGGCTGCTCATTACATCCCTGTTCTGAACCAGATGGGGAACGGAGCGGGAGAAGAGAGGAAGAGAACGAAAAAAAAAGGAACAACAATAAAATCTCTAAACTAAAATAATCTGTGACTGACAGGTATTCCAGAAGGAGGAACTTGGTGGGTTTTCGCCTTCCTAGCCTAAAGGGAGGCAAAGCCACTTGTTACCCTATCCACTGAGGTTACGGATACTGGTTTCGCAACTCGTTTTGATGAGCAGAGTTTACTTTTTTTAAAAAAAGAATACAAGGAACGTAAATTACGATCCTGTGCTGACTACCAATATAGCTCATTACTTGTGTGAGTTTTTAAACTGCTCTCTTCGAGGTCAAGTACTTTCGTTTCTTCAATTGTCAACGCAAGTGGAAATGTCAAAATCATTAACTGCAGAGGCAACTCAGACTCACATGTATTGCCGTGAAATCATGCTGACTGTTTAATGTTAAAGCAACAATCAACCAACTTCTTACACAGCCAGCAACCCACAGCTCGTGTTCTGTTGAGTGAATCGGTTAAACGTGACCTTGGAGCGAGAACCTTGACTGATTTGACTGCTTCTCCGGCTGAGATTAGTTAAATCAACAGAGGGGAGATCAACAAAACACAAAACACGGCAGATGCTGGAATCTGAAACAAAAACCAGAGAGAGCCGGGAAAACTCAGCAGGTCAGGCAGTATCTACAGAGAAAGGAAAGGGAGTCGACATTTCGGGTCCATGACCTTTCGTCAGAGATGGGAGATCAAACTTGCCTGCGTAAAACTGATGCCAAATGGTGCCTGTACTCTCTAAGACAATCAGTGCAACAGAAATCCTCATATTCGTTGGTATTCGCACACTTACCATTTCATTTCTCTGCTCACTTTTCTAATGCACGTGTATGGTTAAACAACGAGATCTGAGAATGGAGTGTAAGTGTGTGTGTGAATGAGATCTGAGACACATCAGTTGTGAGGAACAGTTAACTTTTCTTTGTGCATTTATGTAGAATATAAGGAGTCCTGTAGCTCAGTGGTTAGAGCACTCGCTTTGCAAGCGAGACACCTGGGCTCAATTCCCGGCAGAGGGCGAAACCTTGGGCAAGTTTCCTTACTCCACACAGAGCCCTAATAATAATGCCTCCAAAACAAAACAATGATAAATTGGTCATTTCAATCCGCGACTGTTTGTGGGGACGCTGCTGTGTGCAATTGGCTGCCGCGTTTCGCCCACAAATATACAGTCAATTCACTTTACAGCATATCCTGTGAAGCGCTTTGTGACATTAAGAAGGAGTGAAAAGTGTTATATCAAATGCAAGAATTATTATTATTATTATAATTACGATCAGAGAAATAACCTATAATTCCTGAACAAGGAATTGTAAAGAGGGAGTGGAGCGAGTGAATGAAGTCCCATTTATACGTTAATTACAACGTTTAGAAGGTGAAAAGGGTTTCAAGACAATTCTACTGCTCACTGGCATCTTGTTAGTTTAACACCAAAACCACTCTGATACATTACCGAGAATGGTGCGAAATAAAACTGTTTAAGACATAGACACATTGGGGTAAGATTTCCGTTAAACTTTACACATTGTTCCATCAGTGATGCAGGACTATAATCACAAATTATTGAGTTAGAAGGTTGCGGTTTCGTGTGTTGCTTCCCTTGTCTTGCTCCCCCCTACCTCTGCGACCTCTTCGCCCCCTACTATTCTGCTCGCTCCCTCCGCTCAGCAAGCTCCGGCCTGCTTCACGTCCCCCGCTTTGCTCGCCCCACTATTGGCGGGCAGACCTTCTGCCACTCTGCCCCCACCCTCTGGAAGTCCATCCCGTAGTCCCTCCGCCTCGCCCCCTCGCTTGCCTCCTTGGAGACCCATCTCCCTGCTTCCCACCCCCCCAATACTGACCCCCAGCTCGTACCCGAAACTCTGACAGTTCAACGCCTTGGGCCGTCCTCCCGACATGAAAGCCACTATCCAAATGTAATTTCATCGTTGTTGTTCCACACTGGAAGATTTGGAGCTCGTGGTCGAGGCTGACTGTCACTCCACTGCATTGACAAAGGACAAATGAGACATTAAACGGAGTTTCTTTCGGTTGGATGTTAACGAATTCGTACCACGGCTCTGTCTCCTGTGTACCAGCCTACAAAATACACAGTCAATCCACTTTACAATCAATATATTTTGTGAAGCACTTTGAGACGTCTCAACAACATGAGATTATTATTATTATTATTAAGGGTTATTATCATTAACCATCAAGCCTCCACATAAGATTGATCAATTTGTGAGACGTTGCTTTGCACAAAATTGTAACCGCGATCACTACAGTCACTACACTGTCGCAGAAAACTCTATAAAGCGTTTTGAAACATTAACCCGAAAATTGATTTTTTTTTTACCCACTTATCGTTAGGGAAATTCATTCTAAACCTAATCTCCAGGTCTTGCCCATCATTTGCAAGCGAGAGACCTGGGTTTGATTCCTGACAGGTCGAAACCTTGGGCAAGTTTCCTTATTCCACATACCTGATAATAATCCCTCAAGAAGAAAAAACAATAATAAATTGGTCACTTCAATCCACGATTGTTTGTGGGACGCTGCTGTGCGCAATTGGCTGCCGCGTTTCGCCCGCAAATACACAGTCAATTCACTTTACCATATATTCCTCCCGACGTGAAAAGCGCTATATCAAATGCAAGGATTCTGTTTATCATTGCTAAAAGGCGAAAGCAAATGACTTACAAAATCCCCAAAATGTTGGCGCATACTTAATGAGCAGCTGGAGAGAAGTGGTTTCAGAATGGTTGACCATGTACAATTTAATCAGCTTTGAATGTAAGAAAATGTACCATACACCCAGATTATGCGTTGGCAATAAAACAATGTTAAATTTGTTCTGCTTAGGTGCTTCCATTACCTTTATTACCTGGGGGGGGGATTAGAAAAGCACAGTACCACTGGAATCAATCTGATTTTATCCGATCACGACTTATCTATCCAAGCACAAATCCTTTGGAATTAAACATTAAACCAAGGCACGAGACCTAGGTAAAATTTGCCATTCACTTCACAGCCGTTTGTCCAAAATGACTGCACGTTCACCCACAAATATACAGTAAATCCAGTGACACGCTTTGAGACGTCCTCCTGACACGAAAGAGCTATACCATATGCAAGTACGATTAGGGTTATAAGAAATAATCAAATCCGAATGCAGCTTAGTACAACTTCTAGCACGCATAGGTCACCAATGTGTCTGGAAAGACGAAGGAATGAAAGCCTTTCAGAGAAGGGTTTGTTGGAAGTGGAAGAAGAAATTGGTGCAAAAAACACCCACATTTTTTCCACAAAATGTTTTTTCCAGTTTCAAATAATTGAAGATATCGCCAATTTGCCACTGAGAAGGTCCAGCACCTGATTAATTTTAAAAGATGAAATCACTTGAAAGCTACTTCATCCATAACCTTGAACTCCTAACCCGCCCCACCCCCCACTGCCTCGAACCAACTCCATTTTCAACCTTACTTTGCGGTCACTCTCCCTCTGCCCTCTCCCTCGCTTTGGCATCCGACTCAGACTTCGTGAAGCAATCCAAAACCTTATCCTGTGTGGAGGGCGCTATAATAATTGCCATTGTAAAACCGTCGGGATGGTCTTTTCCATTGCATCAGTGCAGTCAAAATCCTACTCTGTGGAAGCCTGACCTTGTTCATTCATTTTAAGATTGCAAATGAATTATTGGATCCAAAATGAGTAGTTTAATTCAAGATTTTAAAGCCCGTTCTGCAATCAATGGCCCTTTTCTTTTGTAATCAAACACACTTGAAACTTACACAATCACACTAGCAGATGTTACAAGTGGATTTAAAAATTAGGAAATGACAAAATGTAATAAGCTGTCACTCGTTCAGTGCAGCTTCGATATGTTTTTTTTGCACCAAGGGAGAGGATCAAAAACAGCGTTAGGTACTGTAGTCGCTAGATTTCCTGCTTTTCGACAAAGACACACACTGTGAACGTTGAAAAGTGTCACCTTTCCTTCATTCAACAGAACAATGAGTAACATCTCAGCGACTCCAAGCTTTTACACCTCATGCGAAAATTGAAACTTTAAAAAAAAAACTTGAGCTCTTACACTTTTTTGGGGTTAAAAATGAATCGAGATAGAAAACGTATACACGGTTCGCATCCCGCAAAGGAAAAAGACAAGCAAACTGTCGGGCTGAGCCTTTCAGCAACTGTGAATCACAGTTTTGCAATGATTGTGCTTTTCTCTGAAATCGTTTTGGAATGAATTACTCAGCGACAGGTCTAGGGCAGGGAATGAGACATTTTGAAAAGGTAGTTTGTGTCTAGCATAGCGCAATATAAAACGACAAAAACAGGTATAGGTATGACACAACCATTTCCTTTCTGCGGATAAAATTGTTTGCTGGTAATTAACTTCTGCCGAATGGAATTGTTGAACGGATGGCTTTACCCTGACGTGCAGAAAGAGCAGGACAAAGTCAAACCTTCTGGGTTAGTCTGAACAAAATTCTGTGACTAGGAAACGATGTAATGGTTTGCAGTGTAACGTGCAATGACAGTGTGTTTTACAGGCGAATAAAACAGACGTCTCGCAAACAGCCACAAAGTGAATCAGCAAATCTGCTTGGGGGAATTGGCATCTTTAATAATGATAATAATCCTTGCATTTGATAGAGCGCTTTTCACGTAAATAGGCTGCCAGTACCTTGGTTTAATATTTTGTTCAATGCAGCCTCCCACGCACCCCCCCGCCCCCCCACTTCAGTGCTACACCAGTGTGTCCTGATATAGGGCTTGAATTTACAACCTCCTAACCTAGAGGCGAGAGGGCTACCAACTGAGCCAGCCTGACAGAAACGGAGCCTGGCTGACACTGACGCACTCGCACTCATTTCGTGCTGTTGTGCATTAATATACACATATGCGCTTTGAATCGCATCAAGTGAAACCGATCGCTGTTTTATAAGTAATATCATTTTGTTTCAGTTCATAAGATTCCCACCACTCTTACCACGGGACCCTTCCAATCCACTACAGTTATTAGTAAACTGTACCTATCAAGGAGAAATCAGATGCAGCTGAAATCGGAAAAAAAATGTATAGTTGACCAAGCAGATCTCAGTTCCCTCAAAGACTTCCCTTTCTCTGGTTTCTTCAAATCTTGGCCGGCTCAAATTTTTTCTTCTTTTTTTTCTCTCCGCCCTCCACGCAGAATAATTTTTTTTTTAAAAAGCCTTTCCCTGGTTGAGAGGATACATTTAAAGTGCGCTGGATTGACCTACCATACCCAGTACGGTGCTCCGTTGTAATACCCCGCTGCTCTGCGTACCTACCCAGGCTTTGTAAAGTGCTCAGCGACATTAACGTGCGTGCAGGATCCTACATAAATTCAACCCGATGTCTCCCCAGCAAAGGCTTGGGGACCCCAGAGTGTGCGTAGGGGGTCTGCTGGAGACTGACCCGTTAAAAAGGCATGGCTTGCCATTGACATCGCTATCCGTTAAACACATTTTCATCAACAGGGTTACACAGAGTATTATTGCGATTGAGATCTTTCCTGGATGCAATAATAGAAGGTTACGCTGGTAGGCGTAGTTGAGGAGGGGGTAGGAAGGAGGCTCAGGTGGAGCATAAACACAGGCATAGACCAGTGGGGCGAACGGCCTGTTTCTGTGCTGTATATCCTAAGTAATAAGCAAAAAGGTACATCTCCTTGTTTTTAAATGGGTGGAGCCTTACCAGCCACAAAGCAAAAAACCTCTGTTTTGTGCTTCACACATTTGACTACATCAATACCACAATCTGCTCCAGATCGAAATCTTCACGAAACAAAACACCTTTGGCTACCCAAGCACGTTTGGCAAATGTTATTCAGTGTTATTCCAGTCCACCGAGTGTCACTGGAAGGGTAGGGCGCAGGTTACAAGGCGTAGTGGGTTGAAAAGGTCACGTCATTTCATTGAACTTGAAAGCGCACTCAGCAGTGAAAAAAATATATCCTTACAAGTTCAATAAAAAGGTTAGCAATTTCAGGGACATCAAGTTTGAAATAAAACTTCAAGTTCGGAAACTTGTGCATCCATCCAAAATGAAGCTTGCTCAAAACAGTAACCCTCCTCCCCGTTTATTATTTGTTTCGGAGTTTCTGTGTGCCGATGCTGGTGAATTGAACATTTTGTTTTTTTTCTGAAATCTCGTGTCAGTGTTGACGAGTGTTCACAATGTCATGGAACTGACCAAGGTTATTCAGCAGAATCATAAAGCACAGACAGGCCTTCCAACCCATAGAGTCTGACCTTTTCTTCCACCTAATCTGGAGTCCTGTAGTTCAGTGGTGAGAGCACTTGCCTCGCAAGCGAGAGACCTGGGTTCGATTCCCAGCAGGGCAAAACCTTGGGCAAGTTTCCTTACTCATAATAATCCCTCAAGAAAAGAAAACAATAGTAAAATTGTTCACTTCAATCCACGGCTGTTTGTGGGACGCTGCTGTGCGCAAATGGCTGCCGGCATTTCACCCACAAAATATACAGTCAGTTCACTTTAGAGTATATTCTGTGAAGCGTTTTGAGACGTCTAGAAGACGTGAAAAGCGCTACATCAAATTCAAGGATTATTATTATTATCATAATTATATAATCTAATCCCATTGATAGCAACAACACAAACGTGATTGACCAATTGGCCTCCAACTGTACTTTTTTTTAATATAACACAAAGATTATCCATGCCATTTGGGACTGACTCTATTGCAGACGAGCAAAATAATGTGGATGATTGGACGTAATGCAAAATACAAATTGGTGGAAATACAAAATGAGTGAAAGTATAATTAAGGATTATGCTTTCACTAATGCCAGCCTATCTCTTTCTCTGCCACTCTGAACCTTATGACTCTCTCTGTCTTTCTCTGACAAAATATTAACTGTAGGCAAAAATATAAATCCCTCCCATTTGCTCTCATGGCTTCAAATCCCACGTTGGGACTTTGGAGTTGATAGTCTAGACTGACATGCCAGTGTAGTGCAAGGCTAGAGAGGTTCCGTCAAAGCTAAGTCCTGTCAACTGATTCAGGTGAACGTCAAAGAACCCATGAAACTACTCAAAGAGAGAAGGGAGTGTCTCTCTCTCTCTTCTCTCTCTGTGTCCTGGCCGAGAATCTATAGTTTAAAAAAATTGATCGTTCACAAATGCAAGGATTACCCCGTTATCATTCCACAACACCAACCCTACCTTCCTCCCCATGACAACCACAACCTGCATTTATAAGGCGCCCTTCATATAGGGTGGGATCTCAGAGCGCTTGACAGTGGCAGAGCCGGTTGCAAAGCCAGCGGGAGGAAGGCGAGGTGGTGACCGTAAGCCTGGTCGGAGAGGAAGGTCTTCAGGCACGACCTGAAGATGGGGATGGAGGGAGCAAGGCAGAGGGATGGAGGGAGTGTTCCAGAGTTTCGGGGTGCAGTGGCTTAAAGTGCGGTCGCCGATGGTGTAACGGAGGGCACGAGGGATAAGGAGGAGGCCAGAGCCAGCCAAGTGGAGTTTCATGACAGGAGCAAGCTGTTTGTTAATTAAGTTACTTGTCCAACCTTAACCAGCTGCCCTCACAAAGCGAGTTCAGTTTGTACAGAGGGAAATTGTGCAGAGGGAAATTGCAGGAAAGCTAAGTACATTTTGTACTTGATCATTTACCTCGCTCCAAGTAAATATTGTGAAACTAATCGGTATTTGTGGCCGATTTCAAATTAACTTTTATTTCAAAATAAAAGTGTAGGTCTCCTCAATAAGAAAAATGTCCTTCCAGCTTGCCAGCACCTACTCCAATTAAAAAAGAAAGCTGGCTTCAAAATGTAAGGCTGCATTAAGAATTTGCATCCATAAAATGATCTAAAAGATTAAGACTAGGTGAGTCCATTATACCTACTCAAGTCAGTACAAGTAGATCAGCTACAGAAATCTACAAGGACAGAGCCTGGATAACCAGCAAAAACAACAACTTGCATTGACATAGTGCCCTTCACGCCGGGTAGCATCCGAGAGCGCTTAACGATGGCGGAGTCTGACCCCGAAACAACATATAAGGTGGGGGTGGGTGTTCCTTTAAAGGATCAGCTGCATAAGAGAAGAAGAAATGCTCGTAGGGGAATAAACGTTTTCCAGTTTATTCTCTCTGGATATTTCCTGCCACCTCCAGTATCAACTAACTTGCTCCTTAAAAGGTATTTGCTGCTTACTGCCAGAACCTTTGGAGGAATGCAAGGGTGATGCCAAACGGACCTAGTTCAGAAGTTCCATTTCAGCTTGACAATGTTTTTAAAACACGCAGGTATTTTATGCTTTTTGGCAAACTTCCCCCCCCCCACACGCACACACACACAAATCAGCGCACCCCACAAATCAGAACTCGCATCTCAATCCCAAGCCTTTTCAGGTAGCCAGTCCACCACAATTTCCAGGCTTCCTTCCTCTTTACATCCCATCATTTCCTCACCTACCAAAAAGTATCTTTTTTTTTAATGCCACAACCCACTCCATGTCTGTGGTTCCCTGAGGCAGCCCATCCCACATCTTTCTGAACCTTAGTATAAAGATTTTGTTTCAAGGTTTAGCTCTTACGTTAAGATGCAGCCCTCTCCGGCCTGGGATTCTCTAACTCACCGAGAGAGAAACTCAATTTGAGCAGGTCCCAGTAAGTCACAGTTAATTGTACTTATTAAGCATTTGAGTGTTAATGGTTTGAAGCTACAGCTGGAGGAATAAGGTACAGATTAACACGAGGTCCCAGCCCTGGTCGATATCCATGGTTGATCAACAAATAGACAAGCTAGAGCTCTTCAGTCTTGACCAATGGGACCTTGTAGAGCTGTGTACAATTTTAAACGGGATTGAAAAAGTAAACTCACAATAGGTTTGGATGCATCAGGACAGAATAACGAGAGGGCACAAAGGTTGAGAGTCAGAAAAGGATAATTTCAAGTTGGGCAGCAGGAAGTTTTCTTAACTCACGGGGTGATTAATGACTCAAACAAGTCACCAGAAAGGGTGGTTAAGGCCAGGAAGCAGTTTGAAATAAACAGCTTGATGATGTATGATGGGTTGTCAGTTGGGTTGGGTATGCTGGAAAGACGAGATAGAATGGTTAACACTTTGTGGCTGTTTGTTGGATTTTGCTGGGTGCAAGTTAGCTGCAGTGTTGGCCTACAAAATACACAATCACTACACCTCTTCATCAGAACCAATCTCATGGCATTGGGATTCTTGCTGAAAATACCAGTGAAGTCGTCTATATGTTTTACATGAGATTAAAAATTTACCTACAAAAGTTATTCTGGACTATAAACTTAAAGTCCCACCTCGGGTATTGAAACCACAACCTTATGACTCAGAGCCATGAGTGCTGCCAACTGTACCAGGCTGCTAACACCCTACACCAACATTTTTAGTCAAGCAAAGCAGATCAGCAATTAGAATAGCACAGATAACCGGCCGATGAGGTTTTGCAACGGCGGCATTTGCAAAGTGAAAAATCAATATTCTTGCAACATACTCAAGAAAAAGATGTTTTTGCTCAGTTTACGATCAGTTTCTTATTTCTTAATGTCTGCCTTTCCTCACTTCCTCTAGATCACCGTTTGCTTCAAATACTGATGAACAAATCACTCTCTTCCTAAGTCAATGAACCAGACTCATTTGATGTTGCATCAGAAAGTCTAACAAGGGTTTACATTTATATTATAAGAATGATAATCCTTGTTTTGGGGAAAGCACCTTTGCATCACCCCAGTCCTCTCCAGGCTCCACTGGCTCCCTGGCCCTCAGCAGATCAACTTCAAGTTCCTCGACTTCACCTATAAATCCCTTCATGCCCTAGAAACTCCCTATCACTGCGATTTTCTCCTTCCTCATTCCACTGCTCGCCCTCTCCGCTCAGTTAACTTGGGCTTGCTGATATTCCCTTTGACTTACGATTGATGTCTGAACTCTCACATGCAGCACCCCTAATATCTGGAACTTCAAATACCACCTCTCTCCATTTGTCTGTAAACCCTAAAAGCTTTCTGCCTCTCTCATCGTCCGTCCCATCATTGCAAAGCACTCCGGGACATCCAATGTGAAAGTTGCTCTATAAATAAAGTTGTTGTCATTGTCGTTTTAATGACAGGTGAATAATCCAGCATCTCACAGGCGACAAACGAGAATATCTTTGCTTTGATTCTTCACATGAAAAAACAAAGCCCAAGCAAACCAAAAACACAAGGTCAAAATAATATTTTAGTATCCTGCGATCTGTCAACCTGCTGCAAGACAATATCTCGTCTATTCTGGGTTCGGAATCTATTTGTGATATGTTAAACACTTCTGTTTTACATCGATTTCCTTTCTTAAGTGGTTAGCTAACAGCTGCTTTACAGCTTCAGTTGACCAATAAATCTGATGGCTTTGTCTTCTTCTCAATATAAGACCAGGTGCATCATTAAATGCTACACCAAATACCTTCTGTGCGAGGCACTTGTAAACTGCTTCCCCTTCTCTCCTGGAATTGGCAAATAAAATGCCTGTTCAGTTGGTCGTTAAAGATCCCATGGCACTGCACGAAAAGAGAAGGGAGTGTCCCCTGATGTCCTGGCCAACAATCCCCTTCCAAATATCTTTTTTTTAAAAATGGGAGTCACTCACTCCACGGTTGTTTGTGGGACACTGCTGTGCCCAATTAGCTGCAGCATTTCGCCCGCAAAATGCAAAGTCAATCCACTTGACAGCATATTCTGTGAAGCGCTTTGAGACGTCTCAATGACGTGATATGGCGCTATATCAAGCGCAAGGATTATTATTATGTATTATTATTTTAATCAACTGCACAATACAGTTGAGTTCAGCCTTTCCGTAATGCCTGGTGCCACATGTACTTGTTCATACGTTTGGGGCAGGGATCATTGTTCTCCTTTAGAAATTATTATTCTTATTATTATCTTTGTATTTTGCTATGGTATCTTTCATGGTCTTCTCAAAGCACTTCAGGGGATTTACTGTGAAGTGCAGTGACTGTGTATTTTGTAGGCGAATCCTGCATCCAAATTGCACACAGCAAAGTCCACCAAAATAGCAATTTGGTTTAATGTCTCACCTGGGACATACACATGGACTCGCAAGGATTGTGGTACTGCTATAAAAATCACTCTGTCCTTCAGAAGTTAATCATCTTTGGTGACTTTGGGAAGACCGGCTCCAACTGGGCTAAGCTAAATATTTAACATGGGTCAATGGTACAGTTGTGTGTGTCACACTGGAACCAAACTGCAAATAAAACACAACTCACAATAACAGCACTGACATTTCCTGCAGCAAGTTTAGTGGTTTGGTAACCAGTAAATTAGTTGTGATGTCCTCATCTGGCAAGTCACAGAAATTCGACAAAAAAACACCAAAGCAGGGAACAAAATTCTGAAGACATAGATATGAGAGGCAGACAGAGATCAGAGGCATTAACAAGTGAAATCAAATACCAGCGACAAACTGACAGGATACTAGATGTTTTCGCAAAGTACCAATATTTCCTAAGATCAAAGAGCTACATTTGCACAAGAGTTTAGGAGACGGTGTCTGGGTTTAAACAAATAAAAAGCAAACCCACAACCTCGCCTTTTACTGAATACTGAATGTTTGTGCACGGACAGTGAAATTGACAACCTAAATAGTGACCAACTCTGCCTTCTGATAGAGCGGGCAAAAATCTTGCAATCAGAGCTAAAAATTAAGAGATCCCTTCACAGGAGGATTGTGACAATGTGAATCCACTGCCTCCAAAGGACTTACCAATTATCAACAACGACTTATCAATTGGAATGGTTAAAAAATGGAGATCGATAATCACTTGGATAAGCGAGGGACATGGAGAAAAGGCAGGCAAATGGGATTTAAAGATCTGCCGTTATTTATTGGATAAACTTGTGTTCGTATGCTCCTTGCAATTTCACATCTGAAATCTCACAGGCGTTGAAAGACACAGAGCAGACAGGGTGCGATGCTGAACCTGTGAAAATGAGTCACTGTGCAGCTTAACTGAAAGATTTTTCAAGCATTTCACTGTGTTGCAAGTATTATTGGCAAGGAAAGTGTCAGGCTTCAAAGCTACCACACACACAAACAGAAGTGGCTGGGAACACTCAGCCGGTCAGTCAGCATCTATGGAGAAAGGAAAGCGAATCAAAGTTTCGGATCCAGACCCTTCGTCAGGGACCTTTCGTTTAGTTCTAACAAAGGGTCGTGGACCCAAAAGTAACGTCTCAAAGCGCTTCACACGTTATACTGTCATGTGAATCGACTGTATATTTTGTGGACGAAACGCGGCAGGCAATTGTGTGCAGTGTTCCGAGGACAATATCACTGAGTGAGACCGTGTAAATATTAAAGAGGAAAGGACCAAGGACAGAGCTCTGGGGAACGCCACATGTGACGGTGCCAGGGCTGGCGATGAAGGTGAAGGCGTTGGTGAACTCGAAAGTGGGCAATACGAAAAGGGCATCTCTGCTCATAGACCCCTCGCTTCTGGTTGAATGCAGGAAGCCTCGGGCCAGCTTCACAGGTCTCGAAGCCCTTCATTTTCCAGGTGTCTGCGGTACAATCTACAAACAACATGTTGCCCCCAAAGAGCAGCAACTGCTCCTCAGTCGAAAAGTAACACCCACGTCAAAACCTTTGATAGACAAGGTGATACAGATCAACGTGGTTGGGCGAGAGGGGTGGAGCAGTGATCTGCAGGCATCAACCAGCTTGCGGTGTGCAGACCAGGTGTCTGCAGCACTGTGTTTGAGCTGAGCCCTGGACTAAGCACTCCAGGACCACCTCCCAGCGTGAAGGAACGCTATATAAACGCAAGCGTTGCCGTTGTTGAGGGTGTGCCACACTGAGCCGCAGTGCAGCTGGCACTCGGGAGAGGGAATCAGAAATCTTTCGATCGCTATTCACTGCCAATCACCCACCTGACAAGACCGAATGGGCGCCTGCACTAACGGTCGGGAGACGAGGAGGGTGGGGAGGGGGGTCAGCGCGGTCATGCGGAGGGAGAGGCTGAGGGAGGAAATAACGGAGAGCGAAGTCAGCAGAGTAAGACCAGGGGGGTGGTTAAGCGAAGGTTGAAGTCGCCCAGGATGAGGAGGCGTTCGGAGCAGAGGGAGAGGGAAGATAGGAGGGTGGAGATGTCGGGGATGAAGGTGGGGGAGGGCTTGAGGGGGAGATTAGGTAAGGAGAATTTTGAGGGAAAGGTCGGAGGGGTGATAAAAGACAAAGTGCTCAAGAGGAAGGTTCCAGAGGAGTAAGAGAATAAGCCGAGCGGGGACCAGGAGATGAGAGCCACTCCGCCACCAGGGCAGTTAGGTCGAGGGGTATGCTTGCCCCACCATAGGCAGGTGGACCTTCTGCCACTCTGCCCCCACCCTCTGGATGTCCATCCCGCAGTCCCTCCGCCTCGCCCCCTCCCTTGTCTCCTTCAAGATCCACCTCTTCAACCGTGCTTTCGATCTCCCTGCTTCCCACACCCCCGATCCCGACTCCAAGCTCGGGTCCGAAATTCTTGACCTTCCAGCGCATGGGGACATCCTCTCGACCTGAAAGGCGCTTTGCAAATGTAATTTTGTTGTTGCAGGCTAGGGTGGAGATGTTTACCTGTGGGGAGGGAGGTGTGGTTGAAGGATGTTGCAGAAGTAGGGTGGATCTTCTGTGGTGAGAATTCACCGTTGTGATGAACTTCCATTGCACCTGTAACCTTTATTCATTAATCATAATTTTTGTACTTAATATAGCATCCGTAAGTTTGGGAGCATCTCAAAGTGTTTCATAAAGTTGCTGTGAAGTTACTGCGACTGTGTTTGTAACAAGCTTATGTTATTTATATTACTGCAGTTCCTATGTAGACTCAGTACAAGGGAGTTCTGCACCACATCCTTTTAATCAACATTTTTTTGTCCACAAATATAACTGCAGAAGTTTTTTTTCCACTTCTGAAGCTGTTTTGATCTTGTCTCGATCATTTTTCGTCCCAATTTCGCCCCCCAAAAAATGGGTGCCAGTCAGCTGTGTGATGCACTTGTGAGTCATATAAATGCAAGTTCTTCTTGTGTGTTGTTGGGGAAATCCAACAGTAAGCACATTTTTAAAAAAAAATCTACTGTTAGCAATCACATCCGATCCCCATTTCAATCCTGTTTTGGTTAGTCAACCGAGCTGATCCTGTTCTCACGCAACATCACACAGGCTCACTCTTCATCAGAGCTCAACAGGTAATATCTTAAGCGGAAGTGATCTCTGATTTACCATCTCTTCTCCACTCATTAACTCCACACAGCTCCCAGCATTGGACCTGAGGTCCTCCAACATGCAACACGTTGTCCTTTGAAGGCCAAACAACAAAGGCAGAATCAATTGCAGCATTCAAATAGGAGAGGAGATACTTGGGAGATTGGGGGATCGGGAGTTAGGTGGGAAGAGTGAGGTTGGGAGATTAAAGCATCTGCCAAATGCTCAGTGAAAGTGTGGACATGCTGCAAAGACACCTGACCAAAGGAACAAAGAAAAACTGGAAAACTTGGCCAAAAAAACCCTTCAGACTTTTGGTGTGAACTCTGGCACCCTCCGGTGGTTTTGGTGAAGAAACATAATAATCATTGCATTTGATTACACCGAGTCCAAGACATCTCAAAGTGCTTCACAGGATTTACCGCCCACCGCGAAGTGTGCTGACTGGGTATCTGTAGGTGAACACGGCAGAGAACACCAAGCAGGTCTGGGTCGGCAGAATGGCTCATCCCTTTTCAAAGGGAGTGGATTATTATCCATGAATAAGATCCCGTCAGCGCTCTCACACCGTCATCTTTGAGGCTGCACCAAAAGTTCCTCCAGGATTGGAAATTCAGCCAAGATCCCCCCTCACCTCACTAGCCCCCCGCTGCAATTCCCCACCCAGATACGTGAGGAGAACAAGAGTCAGGTGAAGTCTTCAACATCAGAATAACCGGTTGCCATTCACCCACCGACTCGGCTCACAGATGATGAATGACCGACCACTCGTTTGAAGGGCCAGAGAGGTGCAAGCACCAGTCAGTGCTGCAGAGCATTACTGCAAAGCACTCCTACCTATGAAATGTCCAGTACGCTATACAGTAAGTTACCTGTGCAATCACATGCTGTAATAGAAGTCCTGTAGCTCAGTGGTTAGAGCACTCGCTTTGCATAGCGAGAGACCTGAGTTCAATTCCAGGCAGAGGGCGAAACCTTGGGCAAGTTTCCCCACTCCACACAGAGCCTAATAATAATCCCTCCAAAACAAAAACAATAATAAATTGGTCATTTTCAATCCACGACTGTTTGTGGGACATTGCTGTGCGCAATTGGCTGCCGCGTTCGCCCACAAATATACAGTCAATTCACTTTACAGTGTTTTCTGTGAAGCGCTTTGGGACGTCCTCCCGATGTGAAAAGCGCTATATCAAATGCAAGGATTATTATTATTATTACTGACATTTGCACATTTGTCCACCAGAGGGTGATGGAAATCAAGAGGGAAGTTCCCAGTTTGGCAGCAGAATCGGGTCAATTCCTACGATTTAGTGGTGGGCGAAATAAAGGACAAATAATAATAAAAAAAATACTCTGTGAAAACTTCATACCATAATCCAGTTTAGTTCTGGTTTATGCAAGGAGCTTATTTTCCCTTTGGTAGTCACGGGAGAAGAAACATTCGTCCTTTGGAGGAGACGTTAAATTTTACTGCAGAGCGCGAGTGTTTCTTATGTCCTTATGAGTGACTGGGTTTCTAGGTGAATGCGGCAGCCAATTCGCGCACTGCAGTGAAGTGAATGACCAATTTTATCTGGGAGATCGTTGGCCAGGAAACTGGGAGAGTGGGTTTGTACTAAGACAAATTCTCATGGATTCTCATCCGATTATAAACCCAGCACAGTAGCAAACTGAACACAGTATATACTTGGTCATTACGATCAATGACATAGTCTTTCCTTAGATCTGACCAAAGGCCCCCTTTTTTAAAAAAAGTCTGAAGTTTAGACCCCATGGAGATCAAAGCAAGTATTGCCCTTGGAGAAGAGATTAGCATTCAGAACCCCAGGACCCAGAACAAAGCAATACTGTGAAAGTGCATTGGCATTTAGAGAAAGCATCTTCAACTGCCTTAGCTCGAGCGAGCAAGAGGAGGAGAGAGGCTTGCAGGGTGCTCAAATAGAAATGAACTCCCAACAGGCAAACCATGAACCCTTCATGCAAAATAATAATGGACTGGGCCTTCGAATATATAGAAAGGCTAACCTGCCGTGCCATTCATGATGCGAGACAAAGGTTCATCAGGTCCGTCTCTTCTTTTGAATTTAAAAGGAGCTAAAAAGGAATAAAGCAACTTAACCTAATTCAGATGGAAACTAAAGGTTCCTGTAGAGATGGAAGCATGGGGGCTCTTGGCGTCAAGAAAAAATAACGAATGTAACATTTCATAATCATTCAAAGGGCTCCGTAACTTATCATATACCCAATATAGTTGTTCATCAGCTATCCTGTTAACTCCAGCCACCTAGAGTTTCAGTTGGGTGTTGTACAGAATTTGTAAGTCAAAGTGCATCAAAATAGTAAAGTAACATTTCCACAATAATTTCTCTGTAGATCTGTTCACCAGCGATATACAGAAGAACATCCGAGAAAAGGCAGAGAAAGTAGTTGAACTTACCAATGAGGCATCTGTATTCAAAACTAGCATTGATTCTTAATATACTGTGACCACCTAAGCAAGCAAATAAAGCAATCAATAGCCGACCTGACAGAACTAGCCTCAGCTTGGAGAGGAAGAAATAAACCGAGAGGAGAAAAGTCCAATCGCAAGTTCCCTGCCTCAAGTTCACCCTCCTGGAAAGTCTGTGTGTGTGAGTGAGAGAGAGAGAGAGAGGAGAGAGACTCACTGATAAGGAATGGTCATTTAGATCAGATACACTGCCTTACACTCGCTCACAGAACAGCCTCGCAAGTGCGAGATACCGTCTCTGGGACACGACAATTTCGATGCTAAAAATTTTCAATGCTGCAACACACCTTTATTGTGACTTGACCTCCTCACTGTACACTCCCGTCCCTTAAAATGGACAAGTTATTGCAGTCAACCCTTTTGAAATGTCGACATACATTCATCACTGCATGGCTGAGTACCAATACACACAATTAATCAATTAAATGTTACAATATTCATAGCGTGCATCTTTGTGCAGGTTCGAGACATCAGCGTCAGTGGTAAGAAAAATAAAGGGCGAAAAAGGCTTACCATACTTTCAAAAGCATTCCCTGTAAATAACCTCAGGAGATGCAAGCTACATCTACATAAATAAGTTAGAATATTCCCTTTAAATAGTTTAAGACACTCACCCATCCCTTTGACAATCATGTTATCGGAGAGTAGAAAGGAAGGAATACAACTGAACAGTACATAATGTCTTTCCGATCAATTCTATAGCTGTCAGAAGTTTTAAAAATGGATTTTTTTGTAAAACAAAAAAGGAATACTTTGTACATATTCTGCACTGGCTTCCATCAATAGAAGCAAAAGTCCTTTTGCCATATTAAGGCACAGTGGATCATCTAACTGGGGTGATTGCCCATGGAGACAGCAGGATGCAAACCTTGAGGGAAGGGAGACATGTAGAGAGGAGTTGGTGTAACTGCTGTTCCATTGTATCCTTGGGTTACCATAGGGTCTGGTAGTATCAGGGTGTTGGGTGGCATGTATAGTGGGCTTCCTTCTTGGCTTTCTACACCTTCTTCTGTACAAGGGATTGTCATCCTTTTCCCCTTCTGTCTTCGATTGGAAAACCAAACCCTAATAACCTGCAGGGGGAAAAAAGACACGAGGTGAAGACTTGTCAAGGATAACCTACTAATAATAATCCTTGCATTCTGATACAGCGCCTTATCACATCTTCGAGACATCTTAAAGCGTTTCATAGAATAACTAAACTGAATTGACTGTATATTTAGTGGGTGAAACCCGGCAGCCAATTGCGCACAGCAACGTCCCACAAACAGTCGTGGATTAAAAAGATCATTTTTTTAACAAAGGAATTAGGAAAAAGGAACGAGACGAGGCTACTCTGGCTTATGCAAGAATTATAGGTTTAAAAAATAAGAAAAAGTGCACAGGGAGCATTTAATATCCTCCAATAGCTCTGTATGTTGCGTTGACATTACAGTATGAGACAGCCTCTTACTAAATTGGTTAAAATTCTTCCTGTCTAGTGCGAACATCTGTTGAGAAAGTAAGGTTTGCAGGAAAGGCAAGGCTGAGGGATTGAGGGAGAGTTCCGAAGCTTCAAACAGATAAAATTCTCATTTTTTAAAAAAAAAATAATCTTTATACTCTGGTCATGGGAGGGTCTGGCCTGGGGGCAATGAAAAGCCACCATAACCCACTTACATCTTTTTCTAAGTTAAGATCTTCAGCAATCTGGGTGATCTCCTCACTCGTTGGTCTGGGGCATTTCATGAAGCAGGTCTCCAGGTTCCCCTTCACACTGTTTTCAATGCTGGTTCTCCTTTTGCGTTTCCTGGATTGGTCCGTGACTTGCTCCGTCACACAAATCTAAGGAAAGGATTGAAAAAGCGACTGTTACATCAGAGGGCTTTACACAAGCGCATCAATTATATTCTGAAGAAATAACTCCCCAAGCACAAGCTTTTGTTTGCCAGTCAGAATAGTCTGTCTGTAGCCTAAACCAACTGAAATGAACGACCAATTTTACTTTGGCCATTGTTGTTGATCGGGTCACTCGGAGAAACTCCCTTCTCTTTTCGATTGGTGTCAAGCGATTTTTAGCATCCACCTGAAGAGGCAGACTGACCTCAGTTTAACATCTCATCCAAAGGACGGCACCTCCGACAATGCAGCCTCTCCACCCCCTTCTCCCCCAACCGCACTCGAGCGTCAGCATAGACTGTGAGCCTTTTGACTCCGAGGCAAGAGTGCTGCCAACTGATCCCGGTTGATGCTCTTAGCGTGAATATAATGTGGAACTCGAGACGTTCCCAGGAGATGATAAGTGTTATTGCTCCTACCTCGTGCACGCCATCGTGGTTTTGTGCATCGTTCAGCCAGCGCTCCAGGATGGGTTTCAATTTGCACATGTTCTTAAAACTCAGCTGCAAGGCTTCGAACCGACAGATTGTGGTTTGACTGAACATCTTTCCTGCAATTGTGGAAAGGGGGAGAAGGAGAGGCAAACCTTTACATCAGTGCGAACTGTCATTGAATCGTAGAAATTACAGGACAGAATGAAGCCATTTCCACTGGAGTGAATCGGGTAAAACATTTAGTCTGAATTGCAGAACCTCCAACAGTAGAGCACTCCCCCAACATTGCACTGCAGCGTCAGTCTAGACTGTCGAGTTCAAAGTCGGTACCCTAAACTGCCATGAACCCACATCATTTGGACCAGAAGGTGAGAATTCTACCGAGTCGATGAGCTGATACTGCAGTCACAGGAGGGGTGTTACAACCTCTGGGGAAGAGAGGAAGGAAGAGAGAGAGGGAGAGGAAGACACCGAGGTTCCTACTATCGATTGTTAATGTGGAGTTTGTTGCTGTCCACACTTTGTGTGGAGCCAGAAAGGTTTGCTGTTGGAATAACACAGCCCACCACCAACTTAGAAACAACAGTGCCCGTGCGAGTACACACACAAGCAGTCTCCTATACACTGGGCTTTGCAATGTGCATTCCAGCCAGCAGAAGCCTCTGGCAACTTCTACAGACACTTGGAATAACTTTTTATATGCTCGGAACAGAACTAACACAATAATAATCCTTGCGGTTGATATAGCGCCTTATCACATCTTCCGAGACTTCTCAAAGCGCTTTACAGAATATACTGCAAGGTGAATTGATTGTACATTTTGTGGGCAAAAACACACAGGGTTCCTGTAACTCCTGGAATGAACTCTAAGACCAGAACGCACACACACCTCACTTCTTAAACAACTCACGTGTACACTGCGCCCTTCAAGCAGGACAGCGTCTTGAGATCGAGCCTCGAAAGGTTCAGGAAAGGGTGAATGCGAGGGCGACTTACCATAGAGGTTCCCCAAAGCTATCCCTACGTCAGCTTGAGTGAAGCCCAGTGTGATTCGTTTGCGCTTCAACTCCTTGGCGAACTCTTCCATTTTTCCTTTGGTGCGATACTCCTTTGCAAGAGAAAGCAGGATTAGAGAGGTGTGAAATTCCATTCATTTCCCCCACCCCCAACAGAAAAATCAATCAATGGTGAAAATCAAGTTTGGTTAGTGGGGAAGGGAGGGGAGGGAGGGAGGGAGCGGTGGCGGTGTGGTGGTGAGATAATAGATCTGACTTCTTTTCCAAATTCTAATCAAATCAAGTCTGAAGTCTTCTACGCCGTCAGCTCCTGCTAAGTGACCGGTTCTTATCCAGGAGCTTTGACTCCTTTTATTGTTAAACACACCCAAGAAGGACTTAAGAGTCAACAAAAGAGCCAGACATCTGTGTAAGCCCCACTGCCCATTGTTCACCCAATTCTGAAATTAGATTAGGACCACTTTTTGGTGACATCCAGACCTTGTGAAACCCTTCTCCCGAGTTAAACCCACTTCCCTGTGAGGTGCGACACACCTGGAAGGACGTTTTAAAGAAAAAGTGAGCTTCTTAAATCTGCTGGAAGTTGGGGAAACCCAAATGAACTCTTTGCAAATGCAAATTGTAGAAATAAACCCAGAGAGTGTGTGTGTGTGTGTGTGTGTGTGGGGTGGGGTTTGGTGGGGGGGGGGGGGGGTGTATTTCTTGAGGTTTTTCTTAAAAACATACTTGTCGCACCCAATAACTATAACTTGCGATATTGCGGAAAATTCGTTAAAAAGCTTCCAATGCAAAGCACACATGGGCAGCGAGGGGGGTCCACACCCAAACTGGGGCAACTTTCACTGTCCCCCCTTCACACTCACCCATAGATGGTCGAAAGTCACACACATACACACACACACAGCTATGCACATATACATAAATAGAAATAAATAGTGTATAAATAGAATAATAAATAGAAATAAATACTATACGGGCAATAGTCACACACTATATATATACACACACACATATTGACAATATATAGGTATATATATATATATATATCAAATGTAATGATTATTATTAACTATATATATATATATAGTGGTCAACAGAAAGCCTCACCTCTTCGCTGTCGCTCGAATGTCCTTCCTCACTCGCTGTGCCGGTGGAGCCGGTGTTGGACTGGGATGGGTGGCCGCTGTGGGTGGGCAGTGAGGGGTTTGGGTGCACTTGGGGGGGCGAGGGGAAGACCCCGAAGCCCGGGTAGGTCTGGCTGGGCAGCTGGGGAGTGGGGGAGGTGGAGCTGGGGGGACAAGGGGTCAGGCCTGGCTGCCAGAAAGATGGGTTCCAACGGTGGTTGTAGTGAGGTCCAGGGCCAACCGGAGAGGAGTACTTGGCTTCTCCACAGTAGTCTTTGCTTTCCTTCTCGGTCTTGATCTCGGATTTGGCCAATAGTCCTCCATGACCACCCAGTTGAGAATCGTGGCGGTGTGCACCGCTCTGGTGGGCAATCATACCCCCACCACCACCACCAACACCCCCTCCAACACCAACACCCCCTCCAACACCACCTCCAACACCAACACCCCCAACACCAGCTCCATGGTGTGAGGCAGGGTCTACAGCAGAGAAGGGATACCAATGAGAGACTCCAGGCGAGTCTCCCAGCTGAGCCTCCGAATGGCCTCCGTATTCCCCTTTCAGGTGTGGGAAGGGGAACAGATACTGTGTGGGGATGGCATTGTAACCAGGTTTGTAGAACTGGGAGCCCGAGTCCTGGACCACCCCAGTCCCGAAGGGTAGGAGGTGAGGACGTTCTGGAGAATGCAGTGATCTGACCATATTCCCTTCTTGTCCAGGGCTGATGGACTGACCAGACATAGTCCAGGCTGTTGCCTTACTGTACCTTAAGGAGTCGTGCAATCGAAGAGGTGAGCCCGAGTGCCCCAGTTTATCCCCCCCCACCCCCTCCCAGGGAGATGGCTTTTCAACCGATGAGGCAGGTCCATTGGATCCATATGCTAATGATTCCCCTCTTATTGGCTCTGGAGAGAGAATTGGAAGCAGATACTTACCTGTGAATGAACTTGATGCTTTTTTGGGGAGTGGGTTGGGGGTCTGTGTGTGGGGTGGGGGGTGTTGTGAGGAGGGGTTTATTTATCACACTTGCACTCTGTGATTGACAACTGCAGCAATGAAACCTTTCTGGTTAAATTTAAGACGTGCACCAACCCCCCCCCCCCCACGCATACATAAAACCCTCCATTCAATAAATTAGTCAAATTTAAACGGTAGGAATTGCAAAGCGTTTCAATTAACCCCCAAATGCACTTAGCAATCGCCCTCTTTACAGCAGACACGAGGAACTTATTCCATAGGTGATTACAGTATCGACTTGGGGTTTTCTGCCATTCTCAATCCTCTCCTCTCTCTGCCCTCCACACACACAAAAAAATAATCGAAAAATATATGTACCCAACAGTGCAACGTGGACATAAGAAGTTCACGTCAAGTGAACGGGTGGGAGGGTAGTGGTAGAGGGTTGAGCAAAAAGATTAATCTGGAAAAATCTGAAAGTGTGGCAGTGTATGTGTGCAACCAGAGCTCTGGGGGAGAGAGAGACTTCAGACTATTTCATGGGCCATTACTTGCGTCCCAACTCCACCGTCGGAAGCGTCAATGGGTGGAGGGTTTCAGTCAGATGGCCTTTCCAAAAAAAAGTGACTCCAAGTAATTTGCAATTGGCTCACATTGGAGGTCAAAATCCATCTCTATGGGGGAGGGGTGGGGGGAGATAGAGAGAGAGAGAGAGAGAGAGAGTGAATGAATGAAAAGAGATGCCCATCTATGGGGAGTAGAGGAGAAGAATGAAGAACAGTATTATCCTCAAAGGCAGAATGTATTTATTTATTGTTGGGTTTGTCAGCAGTGGGAGAAAGAGGACAATAAATCAAAGGCCATTGTGTCAGTTTCAGTTGTAAATGTCACTGTAATCCGCTGTACTTGGTCAGAGAGGGAGAGAGGAGGGAGGGAGAGAAAAAAGAGAGAAAAAAGAAGGAAAGAGAGAATGGGAATCCAGGGGTTTGGACTTCCAAGAACTTCACCCCATCTCAAGGACTCAACTCAACTCACCTTTCCCAACCTGTGTGAAAACAACCACAGCAACTGGGCTTTCCAAAGTTTTAGTTGTTTTATTTCATTTTATTTTATTTTATTTTTTTGGGGGGTGGGGTGGGTTTGAACTTCACGTTCAACTCTTGGAAAATGTATGTCGATTTTAAAACAAGATTTCAAAACGAGTCGTTTCATATATATGTGTATATATATATATATATATTACACACACTATATCGACCGGTTTAGTCATTTCTGTGCTTCTCATTCTATTTTTGTTGATAGTCTTTAATTGGCACAGATTTTTTTTTAACTGTTTCGAAGTTAAAATGCTGCAGATTTTCCACTGATTCCTCTCTCGATCTTTCTTTCTCTCTTTCTCTCTCCACTGCAGTAGGTTTCGGAACACATGATGACAAGTTTTCTTTAACGAGGTCTATTTTTCTTCTTATCGAATTCCAGTCTCAAGTACTTGACTTAGTCAACAGTGATATATATGGATATATATATATTGTTCCTTATCCCAGGTTTTTTTTAATATAAATTGCATTTCACTCTTGTTTCACTGTGAGGATCGAAGTGCTTTTTGTTCGTTTTTCTCGTGAGATCCAACCCCAAAAATCCACAGATCTGAAGCATTACAAGACTTGTGTGTGTGGGGTTTTTTTTTGGTGGTGTCTCCAAACCCCAGTGCTAAATCGGTTGGTTCAATGGGTTGGGTTTGAAACCGTCTTGATCCATATCTTTAAAGGTTTAATCGATGAACGATAAAGGCAATCTGCGACATTGCAAGGGATTTGGAGCCAGGATTTGTGACCATCAGAGTTAACACTGATTTCAACAAACATTTCAACTTTTATTTAATGAAATCACATGTATGTGATCGGTGCTTTGCGCATTTGCATTAGTAAATTCATTCGAAATAGTAATTCTGACTTTCTCCTTCAATTAAAACACTACACATATATACATATATATACACACAACACACACACACACCAAAAAAAACCCAAAAAATTGGCATTAGGAAGACCTGATCAGGAATTTCAAGCTTCTTTTTCAAGACAAGGCTCAGGGGGGAGGGATTTGAATGACTATCGTCGGGATCAATGCTGCAAACGAAATTATTTCTCGTCTCAACCTCTTTAATTTAATTTTAAAACGCACTTTTGAAGTGTGTGAAACTCAGGTACCCGAACAAGTCTTTGCTAATTGGGGTTTATGTCGAATTAAAAATAAAATAAAAAAAATTCCCCTCCTCCTTTCACTCCCTGCAGTCTATCACAAGAATGATCTGAATTCAACAAAGTCCCAGTAAACTGTCAAGGCTCCTGAGAACATTAAGGGGAAACAGCTGCTTTCCAAAGGCAATCTCTGCTCTCGGCCCAAACCTATTCTTATGCAAAACCTTCAGCAGAATCCAGAGGAAGGAATCTGTGATGGCGACAAATTCAATCTGCACTAATGCATTTGACCCTGTGAGATCCTGTGAAATATCAGTCCAGCCCAGAGTGGGATGAGTTTAGCTCTGTGTTTGTTTTTGCATTGTAAGCTACATTTTACGTCTGATATGTCGCTGTGGCTAGATCAGGATACAAAGGCAAATTATTATTATTATTGTTATTCATCATAATCAACCATTTCTGCTGGAAGTAATCAGAAAATAAATGTTGCAAACGCAAAGCACCTGGATGAACTTCAATCAGTAAGAGAAACAGGTTAATATTTGCAGATGAGTTTATATATCTTCTATACACACATATATATATATATATATACATAAATAATTTGATCACTCAACCCACAACTGCTTGTGCGGACATTGCTGTGCGCAATTGGTTGTCACGTTTCGCCCATAAAATACACAGTCGATCCACTTTACAATGTATTCTGTGAAGCACTTTCAGGCGCTATGTCATACGCAAGGATTATTGTTGTTGTTGGGTTCCAAATGCGGTGTTGCATTCACAACCTCACCCAAGCGTCTTTCCTGCAGAAAGAAGCAAGTTGCCCTCTCCTGCCTCCCGTATAACCTTTCTTTACCTTAAGAGTACAAGGATGACCACCGGGCAGCTGGCTACCTCTTGTGATTGAGTTCCTAATTCCGAAGTGATGGTAAATTTCATGGTACTTGTCCAGCTAAAACTGCCCTACCAGCAAGCGCCACCTCTTCTTCACCCGTGCCACCACCACACCCCCCACCACTACCCAACACCCACCCCACACCGCCCCCAGTCATCTCCCCCCTCTCTCTGGCTCAGCGTCAAGTTCCACCACTGTTAAACACTCTGAGACGCTATCCAACGTGGAGGGCACTATATAAATGCACGCACCTGGCTGTTTGTGGGCCATTGATTGCCGTGTACAAATTGCCTGCTGCGTTCACCTCCAATTGGGAGTGTCCAAACTTACAGTCGACAGCAATTTCTGTAAAGTACTTTTGAGACATTCGATGAAACGGTCGTTATAATAAATGCAAGGATTATTATCTGAGCCCAGCACCTTGGGACGTCCTTCCGACATGAAAGGTGCTGTGTACAATAAATGTAATGTGTCGTTGTTGTTAATCTAACTGATCCCAAGTACTTGAGAGCTGCAGCAATGATGCACTTCAGAGCAACTCAGTCTCTGGCTCCACTCAGCATGTGATTTGGAATACACACTTACTCCCTGGAGGAACGCACTGCGCTCGCTCACCTAATTCCAGAGCGAATTATATGCCGAGGCTCGGGAGCGTGCATCGGGCTACTGCTGGATAGTCTTCCAAACGCATAGCTTGCCATGGACAGCCCTGTCTGGCAAGTTTCCAGCTGCCTGTCCAGCCAGGACAAATGGCAAATCGGGACTACTCAAGTAGGGTTGCAGGGTTAACAGGAGTTACGTGAGAAGAATCTTTGCCGCCAGTGACTGGTCTACCCTCCGATTCCTGCCCTCAGGCTAGCCTGGCTGGTCTGTCATTAGTAGTGCCCTGAAGCACTGCAGATACAAACTAGCTCAGGGGATAGACGACAGAGTCCACTGCAGAGAGCTGACTCAACTCTGACATACCATTGGCAAGCAGGTCAGCTTGGAGCTAACTCAACTCAATTTAAGATAATTACCAAAGAAGCAGGGGGGGTGGGGGTTAGATTTAAGGTGAATTTTGTTTTATAATACAGGTCCTTGGTTTTAAAAAAAATCTTTTGACACTACAACTTTCACATCAGGATGTGAAACACTTCACAACGAAGTTCGTATTAGATTATAGTTGCTGCGTATTTCATAAGCAAACATGAGGGTTTTTTGCAGGGGGCAAAGATATGGAATACCTTTTCTGGGAGGGGTGATCGAGGCAACGTCCATATGAACGTTCAAGATGTAACCTGGTTATATATTCCATCTTGTTTCGCCTCACCAAATACAGTCAATTCACTTTACAGTATATTCTGTGAAGGGCCTTGAGACGTCTCGAAGATGTGATAAGGCGCTGTATCAAACGTAAGGATTATTATTATTATGTTATTCCAAAAAAAGGAGCAATGTGCAGCAAGGGTTTGTGGAAAACGCAAGTAAATGGGATTGAATGGATTGTTTTTGCTAAGTGCCAGCACAAAGCATAAAGTTCTGCGATGTATAGCTCTAGCACAAAAGTAGGATAAAAACAGAATTTCAGCAAAACAGTTTATTTTCACAGAAAAATACAACAATATACGATATGTCAGAACAGGTATAATCAGGCATTCAAAATGGTGGAGACGAGTTTTGGTGAAAACAGAATATACGGCAAAATAAACGATCAGTATTAAAATAAATTTAAACAGGTAATAAATATGTACAGAGCAGATGAAGAAAGATACGCAAGAGGGAAAAGTAAAGAAAAAGCATCAATTTTCAAAGTGTGGTCCAAAGCATTTATCCCATGCAAGTATAGCCCAATTAATTGCACTGTGGCTCACCCTCATTATCCCATGCAGTGCGCTGAATGTTGTACAATTTGTCACCTACGTATGTATATATTACAAAACCCTTCCCCTTCCCACACCAATTCCAAAATTTAAACAGTGCTTTTCGCATACTTCAGTTTTCTCACTGAGTACGTTCCTTTTTCTTGCTGATTTCCCCCCTCTTATTTTTCTCTCCGTTCCTAAAAGATTGGATCGCTTGCCGAGCAGAGTTCCCACCGGCACCGGTTACCCTCTGTTTACCGCTTCAAAGTGCCCATTCTTCATTGTGCCCTGCCGCGGAGGGCATGGGGGTGGGGGAGAAGAGTTGAAATCACAGCCGAACCTGATCCACAAAGATGCATGTTCAGAGTGGTCACTGGATAGCGATCAAGATGTCAGTAGATCAGGCTGATTTTCCCACTCCCTGGCCAGAAGCACTGAGTCTAATTGTTGGTGTCTGCAATGTCTCTCCCCCCCACCCCCCCCCCCCATCCCCACGCCACTGCATTTACATTAGCTAACTCAGCCCAGACCTGGATAGAAACCTATTGGGCTTTTGTGCTATTTAATTGGCGTCTTTGCCCACAAGGCTGTCGGGGAGCTTTTAAAACTTTATTGATTGAGTGAGTGACTGATGTCAGCGGGATAAAAATAGTATTATTGGAATTGATGCACGAGCCCGGTTGGATCATGAGATGGTTTAAAACGTTTCTCAAATTGTCTTCACCGTACGTAGCAAATGTACGTTTCCTGGCATTTCAAGGTTCCGATAATCAAAGTTTTTTTGGGGGGGGAAAAAAAATTCCGTCGCACTTCTCAAGTACAGGGCAGCCAGTGGAACACCACTGATGGCACTTCCGGTACCTGTGCTTGATTACCACGTGCGGGCAGGAAGCATCACTGACATCCTTTGCAAAGGAAGTGATATCAGTGATCCGAAGGAAGGACATCAGTGATCCAAAGGAAGTGACATCAGTGATCCTGCGTACCAATGGATGTCAGCAGCCATCGTTTTGCATTTAGCCTCAGAGATACTGGACGCCGGACACTGAATTATACTGGGGGTTGCCCTATAACTAGGCAATCGTTGCTGTATATCAAATACGTCTTACAGCAGTCGATCTTCAATTTTTTTTTAAGTGTTAGAAAATTGTGCGACGGCTCAAAACATCCCGACTCAAACCGTTTACCCGTTGTTTTCCTTGCAATGAAGCTGGCCTGTCCAGAGGACCGCAGCTTGGAACAGATGCTCATCCACTTATTCAGGTGCCATTAAAATGCACCAACACCTTATCGACACCTATATGAGGCATAAGCCATTGATTAACCATCGATAGTCCAGATTCCAATAATATCTCCAAGAGAATTATGCACGATTTAAAAACAAATTTAAAAAAACCCAGGCACATTCAGCAGGATTTTAAATGTCGGGCTTCTTATGAAATTGTGAAATTTGATTCTGTTGGAATAAAAATATGCTGCTTGACCTCTGCTTCCAGAGTGGCCAAGATTGGCACGTCATTTGGGAGTTTGTACAATTATGCTCAGTGAAAACACATTCATTTGAATACATTTTGCAGTCGACCGCCACCATTTTTTAGAAAAGTTATTTAGGGACAAAACTTTTAAACGCCACGCTCGTCAACTAATTAATCTTCAACGTCCCATTCTATAAAGTACTTCTAAGAGCTTCAACATAATCTTTCCACGTCTGTACTTGTTTATGTTAAAATTGGTTCCCACACTGCAACATGTAGATGGAAGTTTCATTAAGATTTCCACCCTCTGTTAACTGCTTCTCAGTCCACTCCCAGTATTGTTACGCAAATGAAGCACACTGCTGTCTAGGCATGTAGAAGATCTGCATAAAAACATTCAACCTTATCCCATTTGAGAAAGGAGGCCCTTTTGACCTGATGCTAAACTATCTGTGCCCAGTTTAACAACTGGATTGGGAATGTATTGGGGGAGGGGGAGGTTGGAGGGGAGTCCTGCACAGGACCAACAAATCTACTTCACACACTGACCAACAGTCTCATCAGCACTAACCTTACGGGAGGTCGGTGGGTTTGACTCACTAGTTTCTCTTCAGGGCCCACAGGGGAAGCTGGATTTCTAGATGAGACACGTCACTGAGAAACGGTATTCTTCTCACTTGGCTCTTTATATCTTTGCAAGCCAATACTCTGATGGGCAGCAAGGTCTTGGCCTGACCAGTGCCTCCTATAAGGTCTTTGTTGATTAAATTTGAGCAGCTCCCCCCAATGTACACAGTAGGATCTTTTACAGTGACCGGTGCCGTGAATACCTCACGAGCAGTTCACGCGTTGTCGGAAAAAATTAAAGATCTGTCCTAGGGGCCAGTTTGAAAGTGGGTGTAAATCTGCAGTCACTGCAATCTGACCCAGGTAAGAATAAACACATTAACTCCTCTAAATGCAGTTCTACTTTGTCAGTCTGATTGACTTTGAATGATCTCTGCTTTTGTGGGATAGAGAACTTGATCATACCACACAGAGTAAGGAGGATGGAGAAAGAATCTTCTTCAGTTAGGTGTCTTGGCATCTGTGTACCAAATTTTGCTACTGCAACAGTGCCCAGATACAGTACACACTCCATAGAAATCTCTGAGCAGCAAGTGTTCAAAGTCCTCTTTTGAATGGGAGGGGTAGGGCTCACTTCTCTTTCAAATCATTAACCATTTTTCCATTGTGAGCAGCAGCATGCCTTTCAGAGACAGTAGATACCAAAAGCTAAGAAACACTCTATTGCTGTCTCAAACTGCATGGGAAGCCACTTCAAGAAAGGTGTGTCTGTGTTTGCTGAGGGGTGGGGTAGGACTCAATGTTGAGAAGACAAGGACCATCACAGAATAGACTGCATTACCAGAGGTTGGGGGAAAGGAAGGTAAGAAAGAGTGAATTCCCTTAACAGTCAGAAACAAAATTAGAGAGATTTTTTGAAATGAAGTGTGTCCTTTGGTGCACAGTTGAATGATCACTTGTAGCTCCAGATGAATCTTCCTTCTCGAAGTATATAGTCCAGAGAGAACTAAAGTTACATAGTTACTGATGTGTCTTAGAGGTTGAATGATGTAGAGATGAATCGTCAAAAAGTGGGTTCTTGACCTCCATCTCCCCCGTCTGTTTTGAGAAAACAGAGGAAAAGAGACATGAGTTGTGAGACACAGCAGGACGGAACAGAGGAAATGGTTGCCCTATTGAAACCGGCAGAGTGACTATTTCCATTCAGACTCTGCTGTCTACCTGAAAGGTTTAGTCTGAGGATGTAAGCAGAGCTGTGAATGCCTCTGATTCAGACAGGAACTAGCTGCTAATTCACAGGCTCTCTTGCTGAAGAGAAAACTGCACGTTAATGGGCCTGTAAAGATGTAATAATATGGCTAATATCTTCTCTCTCAGCCTAGCTGTGATGTACATTAGCATATGAAAAACCTGCTGCAGCTCCCCTCCTGCTACATTGTCCTCCCAGTACTTTATTCACAACAAGAACTAATAATAGTATCAGTGACTGAAACTCCTGTAAAACGTGTTCAATCTTCTTAACGACACAATCCATTTACCGTGAAATTGTAAACACCCATCAAATGCTGACGGGAGATTTGTGCTTAACCTTACACAGGATTCCAGGTCAAAAAAATGGTACAAACCGGATTTGCTATTAACTCGAATAGTGTCCATATAAAACACTAATCCTGTGCATTTCTAGACGGTCTTTATAACTGAATACAACTGAAAACATTTATTATGACTCAAAACTAATCTTTAACATTTTTTGGTGCAAAGGATGAAAAGCTCAGGTATATTTATTTTCTGTTGAAATATTGAGTTACAATTATTATAACTTAGTGATGAATCCTTGCTTTTTAAGAACGAATACCTTACATCTCTTCCAACCCCAACCACTCCCAGGACCAGACATTACTGGGTGGAGTTACACAATCCTAGAGTGATTCCATGCAGTTTAACAGACACTGAGCTTCAGACCTTGCATTTGATATAATAATAATAATCATTGCATTTAATATAGCACCTTATCATGTCGTTGAGGATTGCCTGATATATATATTCACAAAATATATTGTGAAGTAGATTGACTGTGTTTTGTGGGCGAAATTCAGCTCTTTTCACACCTGGAAGGGTCCCATAGCGCTTCACGGGATTTTACTGTAAAGAGCAGTGACTTGGAAGCTTGTTGTATGCCCACTCCTGATCAAAAGTCTCTTGCTAGAAAGAAAATAATCTGGTTCAACTGTAATGCCTTTACCAAACAGTGGGGAAAGCAACTCCAGTGCTCTGAGACGTTACCGTTCGGGAAGGGCACTATGTAAACGCGAGTAGTTGCTACTCTCGGCCAGGTTTCCCACCTAAAATTACATCAGAGGATGCATTGTTTAAAGGCTCCACTCGGTTTCCTATTGTTCACAGTGATGTCTAACGTGTGCACGCACCATTGCATCACACTTCCTGATGTTAACTCTACTGTGACAAGTGGCAGTATTTGATGAGGACAGAAGAAACTCCTTGTAGGAAAACAGGGACTCGAGCACTCTGGGACGCTATCCTGCGTGAGGGACGCTATATAAATGCAAGTTGTTGTTGTTGAGGATTGCCTGATGTTAGCAAAGTCACTGCAGAAACAAAACACGAGCCTTTCCTTGACTTGAGTGTCTTCTCAATTAACTTGAGACGTAGCACAAATGCAGATGTTAAGTTACTTACTGGAGCTAATCCAGGACACTCGTACACTGTGAAATCACCGTCTTCATTTTCTCCGTCCGACTCTGTGGCCGAATCAGCTACTTTGGATTCATCTTTATTTCTGCATTGTAAAAAATACAATGGTGTGAACCGACATCTCAATTTACTGCCTACTTTTGAGGTGTTTCATTGTTTCACGTCTCCCCAAATATCCAGGATAGACTTTGGAATTCACCACAGTAGGTGTTGATAACTGAGCACCCTCCTCTCTGATTATATCAGATTAAAATTAGACACATACTAAAAAAACACCCAACTTTTGTGAACTTTTCCAAAACAGTTTCTTTCAAAGTGGCCATCAACACACAACAGTTCAAACCTTTTGACAACACCAAAGCAAAGCTGAACAAGTTACTTTAACAGCACAAATACTCACTTCTCCATTGATATCATCTGCTGCTTCTGATGTTGGTAGTGGTACATCTGGGCACTGTGTGCCAGCTTCTTGTCACCGTTCTGTTGAACGAGATACAGATTTCATTGAAAAATGCACTTTACATGCTTGAAGAGCAAGATCCAGCCCAAAGTCTTAAATATCCATTTCAGTATTTTAGTTTTGCTCAAGTGAAGTGACTTGTGAGTAGGGAGATATCTCCACTAGTCAAGTCAATGACTACAACAACAACAACAAAATTACATTTGTAAAGCGCCTTTCACGTCGGCAGGATGGCCCAAGGCAGTGACTAGAGGACATTAAGATAGCAAACGAAGAGATTTGGAGACATGTTTTCATGCAGAGTGGCTTATGATATGGAATGCCTGCCAGAAAGCAGTGGTTGAGGCAGAATCTATATTAGTTTTCAAAAGGGAACCAGACAGATGTCTGTCAGGCTTTACGACAATGGAAGTGGGGGCATCAGGATCAAATCTGGAATTTCACTCATCTTCTTGGTTAAGCTTCACACTGAATAGTAGTTTAGCCAAAAGAGCAAAAAAAAACCACGTCACTTTGTTGCAAAACTCACCAAGGATTTCTCAGTGGGCGCGTTGATTCCCACCATGCCATACACTTGATAATCTGCTTTTTGGGTTAATTTCAACTCTCTCTGCATTCTAGAATTACAAAGAAAACACATGCAGATCAGTAAACAAAGGTAAATGCTGTAAATATATTCCTGCACAAACAGGTTTTAGTCAAACTATTAAAGTACTCTAACCACCCGATTTCTAATGGGAAAACAATGATGGGAATTTCATAAAGGTCCCTGAGGTGCTTCCCTGCAGAGCTCAATAAGTCATAAGCAGTAACTGTGACCCTCGTGTTGCTCAGCTAAGATCAATAGCACTCGAAGGCATAAGGCGAGACGATGGGATTGAATTGATCTTGCTTTGAAGGCCAGTGCAGACTCAATGGGATGAATGGCCTCCTTCTATGCTATGTTTCTAAGTAAATGAATATACATTTAGTTCTTTTTCCGAAGTTCCTTCACAGCTTTCCAACTCACCTACACCAGCAGATACCGGCTACTATCAGACCAGAGACTCCTGCTACCGTACACACAATGATCAGAGCTGGGAAGAAAACACAAAATAGGATGCAAATTACTATTACTATGTTCAACATGCTCCTTTCTGCACCCTCCCGTCATTTTATTCCGCGTTTCCGTGGGTAGAAATGCAGATATTATTTGGGGCTATTATTTTCTAGACTGGGCTAGGACTCCATCGCAGTTCGAGAACTGCAATGACCAATTAAGCAGTTCCGGTGAATTAGATTGAGGGAAAGAATATCAGAAATACTCCTGAACATTTGCCTGAATCACAAAACATGCAGGCAAGACCTTGCATATCTTCAATTCAATTCAGTTTGTCGAATGTTATCTGTGTAGTATTAACTGTGACCACTCATTATCTGTGCGCACAAACCTACAGAAAAGATGCAAGTAAAATCCTCAAAGTTCGTACTCGGTTCTAAAATAAAAGTTTGCCGAAAAAATAAAGCGTACTTACTGAGCAGGATGGCATCGCTGGCGGGAACAAATGTTCCTTGTGGACCACCTTTTATAATAACCAATTTGTTGGGAGTGTTTGTGACTGCGCTTGTGGTAAAACCAGGCTCAGCTGTGTTTGACTTTATGTCTGAAGGAGCTTCCTTTAGATTATTTTGCGGCCCAGTAGATTCTGAAACGGGAAATATAAATCATCAACATGTTAGATGATCCTAGTTTTGTCTTTGGCTTCCAAAAGGTTAAGCACATGTTAGATGACTCATTGCAGCGCTCAGAAGCATGAACGCTCTGCACCGTAGGGTGGTGTAATGTGGCCTCAGGTCCTCAATCTCCATAACTCCAGTTCATGCACCTCCTCAGTCTTCCAGAGAATCATTTGATGTCCAGTTTACACAGTATGGGATGGTGGGGGCAGGCAGAGAGGGAGGGGGTCATTTGCCAGTCTGTGGTCTTGGTTCTAAACTGGTTTCATTTTTGTTTGCTGATTTTCTCCCATCCCTCTCCCGAAGGTACGGATGTGTCCAGGCCACTGTTGGACCGATGAGGGTCCATCACTGAAGTGGTCATGCTTCCTATGAGAGCTTAGTCTGCAAGATCAGCAGTTATTCAACTGTATGGGGACACCAACAGCTGAACCCAGATCGTGTCCTCATCTGACACTTTCCACTGAACAGCAGCTAGTAGCAGGAACCTTGGCTGATTTTTTCCCCCTCTGAGAGAATTTTACAGAAAGGAGTTTGTTCAACCAAGTGTGCATGTGCATCTGAAAGAGCTATCCTTTTTCTGTCTCGGCTATGAATAGATAAGTCAGCACAAACAATGGATCAAACTTACAAGCGAATTATTAGGATCGTCTATAGCTGGTGAAGTGCTTTTACCAACTGAGGCACAGATGGAACAGCAGAGACAGACTTAGAAAGAAATGTCAACTAGGTCCTTAATTGGCATCTACATCAATAAGTGTATAGACCTGCAGCTTGGGTTCCTGTACATAGATCCACATGGCTGACTTTGAAGCGCATCCTTTAAGAAAATGATCAATTCCTACGATCTATGGAGGAGACATTAAGCTAGATAAGACTTGAGAACGTGAGACGCTGAAAATTCTGAGCAGGTTAACCCGTGTCCAAAGAGAAAGACATCTTAGCGTTTTAGGCATAGCCTGATGTGATGAATTACTGAGCCAAAAATAAACCTCTTTTTGATGTTAATTAAACCACTGTTTATTTCGAGCATTTTGGTCGATGTTTATAACGGCAGGTGTGGTTTCACTCCCGACGTTGTAGGTGATGCGCAAATATGTATCCACGACACAGACAGTTAATTTTTTTAAAAAAGTAGAGAAAAGGTGGGAATGGCTAACGACAGCTCGTGGTTAACTGATACAGCAGTGTGCATATTACAGTGACAGAGCAGTGTTACCAATCCACGACAGGTAGCAGCAATGCTGTTCAGTTAGCTGTCAAGAGATGTGTGCAGCAGTGTTGTAAACGAAGAACCCCCCCTCCCCTCCCCCGCCAACGCCACCACAGGACGTAAACAAAAGGCCATGGATTTCACACCAAGGCTCGACTTCAAACGTTTCAGCATGTTGCTGGTGGCACACTTACTTACCCTTCGCTGCCAGCTGTAGGGCACTTGGTGGATTTTGCTGATTTGCAAGGACTGCTGCTAAATGATCAATCTCCGCATCAATGTTTGAGACTCCATGGCTCATCCCTGCAGAGAGAGAGAGAAAGAGAGAGACAGAGAGATAAAGGACACATGTCTGAATACTCAGCAAACAGCAGTGCTGTAAATAAATGAAGATGCATTGTATGTAAAATGCTGATTATTGCGGGGCTAAGACGACTTTCCATTTAACAGCTGCCGGTAACCCTTTTCAAAACCTCATGACCTCCAGAGTAAAAGCAACTGATAGCAAAGTAAAAGTGTCAATTGGATCAAATTTAAATATTTTCATTTGAATTAAACAATTCTACTTCTAAGGCTGACTGCATTTCAAACGAATAAGGTACTACGGTACACACTAGTTACTCCATTCAGAAAAAAATGTGTGTAGGGTTAGGTTAACACTTTTACTACAAAAGCCAGGCTTCCTCGATTCCATCAGGGAATGTGCAGTTGAAACACACAGTGAATACTCTAGGCCTTTTATGCACAGTTTTTGCCATGTGCATCTATCTGTGTTATTCGTTTGGATTGCATCAAACGTGGAACAGAAAGGGGAAGAAGAAATACTGTTATTGCAGGCAGCCGTATTTAAAGCAGTACCTGATATGTGAACCTTTCTGTCAAATTAATAGAATTTCAAAATGCTATGCTCTTTGACTCTCAGCGCGGAATCAAACTGAGCCACACAAATTGCAGAAGTCGCAATGCTCGATACCCGATCTTTGCAGAGCTGGCTTAGTTCGCTCTTTCTTCTCTTATTCCACACCCTCTCTTCACCCAACTGCTGCTCACAATGTTCTTCCAAACTGTGAGCAACCCGACGGTCAAATCCAAAAAAGCAAACTGTAATGAACAAGGTAAGAAGCACAAGATGGCCCAGGTGGGATGTATCCCAGTTGAACGAGGATTTGCTTAGAGATCAGGTCGACTTTGGATGACATCTGGGAAATCAGGTCACTGCCCCTGCCTTGTATCATCACTTAGGGATTATTCACCCAATGACTCGGTAGGTAAATGAGGTAATGATTAATATCTAACTGTATAAAAATGAGAAGGTTGCATTTGTGCTAAATTAGTTTGTCTTTGCAAGGGCAGCAATTGCAGCACTGACAACCTCAGCATCCCTTAACTAAGCAGTGGGATGAAAGGAGAGCCAGGGATTTTCCCTCTCATTGGCATTTAGTGTGTAATGACGTTGGATGAGAATAGGACTGTGTTAGGGCGAGACGCTTGTCTGAATCCATGCCAACACTCATTTTCCAGGCTCCCATTTGAAGAATGGGCACCTGTGAGGTACCAGAGAGAAACCATCTCCTGTGGCACATTATCACAGCACGCGACACTGCCCTGTTCGGCAAAGGAGACTGGAATAAAACAGATGACATTTATTAAATATTAAAGCTCTGCGTGTCACTGTTTTGTTTAAAAGCCTAACAAGAAAAAACAAACACAGCAGAACCGAGCTCACATAATACCCATCTTTTAACAACTCAAGCTGGATCCCTTCTGCTGCAATTAGATGATTAGCAGAGCTTTAGTGTTTCCATCGGCACGGTCGGTAAAGTCACTCAGCGTGAAACTGAATCATAAAATAAGATATAAGCTTTGATCTCCACTTCTGAACATTGTCCAAAGACTTCTGCTGGAAAATGCAAATGTTTTCAGATGATGACAGAAATGAGTTTGACTGACTCACTCTTTCTCACCCGTTGCCTAACCATTGCCTTTTAACACTCATTGCTTACGCTCACAAGTGAAGAATCACCACGTGTACAGAACTTCAGAGTGCCCCAGTTCATTGGGAAGTGTGCACCAGCAGGATTTAGTGCCTCCAGGTAAAGAGAAGTTGGAAGGGGTAAAAAAAGGACCGCACGTGACAAGTTCAAAAAGTACTCTCTGGTCCCTATAGTCTTCTCCCAGTTCCACGTAACTGGTGTGTAGAAGAACCTCTATAAAACAGGCCTCTGTAATGCTGCTCAAAGCTGCCGCTTCATATTCACTGCAACAGCCTTGCTCGATGGTAGGTTGTAGGTTCAAGCCCCACATTGCGCCTATTCGAAAAACAGAAGGGCATTTCTCTCTCCTGGTGTCTTGGCCAACAATCCGCCAATAAAATTGATCACTTCATGGCTGTTTGTGGGACATTGCCGTGCGCAAATTGGCTGCTGCATTCGCCCTCAAATATAGTCACTACACTTCACAGTAAATCGTGTGAAGTGCCTTGGGGCGTCCTCCTGACTTGAAAGGCACTCTACCAAATGCAAATGATTATTATAGCATAAATAAAAGAAAAAAAACACAAGCAACACGCAGGCCAGCACAATTCTGACTGCAAATATGTGACTGCAAACAATAATTGTAGGCAAATTACCTGTGAAAATGCTCCAATTTGAAACAGGTACTGTTTAGGTAGTCTAAACCTACAGAAGCAAAATTACCTTCCATCATCCTCACTAATGCATGAACCCAACGTGTAATGTAATTTGTTCACAGGGGTTCACCAACTGAATGCATATCCTTGCAAGTACTGGGGGGTAGTAAAGAGGTATGTGTCAAAGTGTAAATTGACAACCACTCTACGTAAATGGATAACATAAACAGAGAGGGAAGCACGAGTCAAGGAATGAGAATGTTGGATTAGGAGAGCTGAACAACAACCATGAAATTGACGATTGAAAAATAAAAGCTATAGAACACCATCTTGTTTTCTTCCTAAATAAAGCTCCCAATCCCACATAGGACAGGCATGGCTTGCAACCCCCAGCAGCTATCGTCCAGCTGTGTGTGGCAAAAAGCACAGGCCACAGGGAGCCAGGCAATTACCATATCACACACTCTCCCTAGACAAGAAGAAACTGGTGGAGCTCTGAGCAGGAGGGCTTGAAGCAGACACTGGAGAGTTAGTACAGATGTAAATGAGATGCATGCACGGTGGCAAAGTGCAAACACCCGTGTGTCCGTAAGACAGATGGGTGGGATAACAAAAAGCCTCCTCCATAATAGTAGCCTCCTGTGGTTCACAATGAGCAGCATCTGCTACAGCAACATCTCTTACAATTTATTTCAGGACAGGACAAGTCCACCGGTGGCCGGGTGGAATAGCGAGGGAACCAGCTTGAATTCATTTCAATATTTAAAATACAGAGTGCGGCCTCAGGTAACACCTATAATTTCAGAGACAACGCAGTGGATTAAATAAGTAAACACGCAGGCCGCTATAGAAGCAAACTCTACGATCAAGAGTTAATAATCTTATCCTTTTCACGAAATTATAAACGGCACCAACTGATTATATTTGAGACATATAAATAATGTCCCACTGACATTATTATGCTCGTGCTTAATTTCAAAGAAATTTGTGCAATCAGTAAAACTGACTGCTTTGTTTGCCTACAATTTCTTTGCTTGGCAGCAATTAAACATTCTGTCTAAGCACTGTAATAAAAGCAAATCCAAGGATTATTATGATGGTCCAATAGCCTTTTCAGTATCTCTTCCAACTGTTTTTTTTTCATGTGAGAGCCCAACTCACCAGTATAAAAGAAAAAACAAGCTATTCATTTTTCTTTTGGTGGTCGGTCGTTTGCGCCTTGGGACATGAAAGGCGCTATACAAACATCATTTGGTTTTGTATTGTATTGTTTGGACCAACTCATCCCAAAAACAATAGGGCGAGCACCTTAATTTTCCAGAGTGCCGTCCATATTGCTAACCTCCCCTGTTAAGCACGCTGTAAGAATACTACTCATTACTGTATATTTCACAAATCAGCTTAGCAGCTAGTATATCTTATAAAAAATGTAAAAGGTTGGAAATCTGAGCTAAAAATTTCCCAGCATTTTGAGTCTTTTTTTCCCCTTTTTTAATAATAGATTCACTGCCACTTATTTTCCAGAAATGATCGAAAAATACTGCTTTTGGTCTGTTCTTCATTGTTGCCCCTCTTCCCTTAAAAGGGATTTCAGTCAAAGGGCAAAACTGAAATTTTAATCCAACTTTCTCTTTCAGATTGGGTGGATTTCAAGTAGTTCTGATTTTATTAGCTGGGTGGTATTTGTTAGAAATTACAAGCAGACTAGTTTTAAACAGTCATTTTCTTTTACACAAGAGCTTTCATAAGGGAAGAAACAGGGCCACAAAATCTGCCCCTTGCAAAGAGGGCCTTGGTTTTTTTTTGACCTTTGTAAATCAAAACACTTCCCCAAGAGGTGATTTTCAACTTCACAACATTTCTGTTTTACTTCATTATTTGAATGCTACATCAAACCAGTGATGAAAACGCAAGAGCCCCAACAATCTGCTTGGGTCACTGCCAGGAAAGCAAATCAATACTAATTTTATCTTTTCGCATTGGTGAACAACTTATCAAAATTTCAATCTATTCAGTTATTCTTGAGTGTGCAAAAGGACCAATCGGTCCAGCAAATCTCTTACGTCAGTAATATCACTGAAGATATGACGCCCCCCCAAAAGTCTTGCAAGAAATATGATCTTCCCAGGTAAAATTGGATTACATAGAACATACTTCGATAATATGCATTAAGAGCAAAACTTGCATTTAATATAGTGCCATAGCACGTCACTGCAATGTCTCACAGTGAATCATGGGATTTTGCTGTGTAGTGACCGTAATTCTAATAATAATCTTCATTTGATAACAGCACCTTTCACTTGTGGAGGATGTCTCAAAGTGCTTCACAAGATTTATTGTAAAGTATAGTGACTGTGTATTTTGTAGATTCACGATGCAGTCAATTTGCCCATAGCAACGTCACAAACGGCTGTGAAACGAATGACCAATGTGTGAATTACTGCGCTCAGCAAAGAAAAGATTAAAAAATATTAGCACAACATCAAACACAAACAAAATGGAGTTTCAGCACAATTGTGACATTGATTTAGCTTCAAGGACTTTCAGAATCACACCAGAGTTTGCTGTTCAGCTTCAATCTTCTAATGAGAAACTATGGAACTTCAAGGGCACATGATTTTAAGCCATCCTGGTCCACATTAGACTGATGTGGACCAATCTTACTAGGAAGCCATAGGAAGCTGGTGAACCACAAAGAGAGATAACTGCCAGCCGCACCATTCAAGCCTATGTCAAATATTGCTTTAATGCAATGATACGCAATTTATATTGTTTGGCCACAAACAGCCACCATATTGCTCAATTAACCATAATTAATGCAGCCTTGGAAAACGAGCAACTCATTAATTTCAGAATACTGGGGAAAAACAATGTCTCAACACAGTCAACAATTAAAAATGTGACACTGATTAATTATGGCTCACTAATTACCATCCTGCTCTTTAGGAAGCAGTTTCTATTAATTGTCCTGCATTTCTAAGATTAGCCTTTGTTGATCTTAACAACACGAGAAGACAGCTAAAGCTGTACAGACAGCAATCCCGTAAACCTCTATGACCATCACCAGAGGTGGTCAAGGAGCAAGACGATCTTGGTCATATCTTTTGCCAGTGACGCAGGTAGTCACTGAATATAAACTCGCCAACTTCCAGACTTTTGCCATCAGGTCTCAAAACTCAGGTGCAGAGCTCTTTTAATGGCCTTGTAAGGGCAACAAGAAGTAGGTTTAAATAATCAGTGTTGTAGGGGATAGGAAAAAGGTGTTGGGGGGGGGGGGGGGGATAGGATCCTTGCTCCTGAACTCTTGTCAGAGACTACCACTGGAAGGTGCATTTATGTGGTCAGCTATAGAGAAAATGAGGATTGAACTTTGGCTTTGCGTAGATAAAAAGATCACAATAAGAATACAGGTTTGTTTCTTGATTGCAATCCCCAGTGCCACAGGTAACTTATGGTGCTAGAAGGAAAAAAGGAGTCAAAGCTGGCCTGCGTCAGTGGTATAATCACCCTTGCATTTGATAAAGCATCTTTCCATGACACCAAAGTGCAGCACAGAATTTTACCATTAGGTTCAGTGACTGTGCATTTGTCACCCAGCCCCAATATGTGACTGCAATGCCAAGAAGTTTACTGGGAAATTAAAAATTCCATTCAGCAAAACAAAACCATATCCTGCTTAGTTGGGCTGGTTTGTTTACACAAGCACTGGATGCCCTTCGTGTCCATATCAAGTTCTCACAGCTGCTCATGTGGACCTTGTAACTATGGCCTGTGACAAAGGGGAAAAGATTCAACAGCCAGAAATAAACTTGTGAATTGCAACTTGCAGTTGTGTTAAGTTCGGGTGGAAGCAGTGTTTTTTTTGCTGCTGCTTCACAGTGAGAGTGTGGGTGAGTGCCACAGACCTCGAAGCTAAGAATATTCCCGAAACGATGCCAGATGAAGCCGCTCTGTGATATAAACACGCTTCAAGTCATTTATTCAATAATTTCACGTGGGCAGGAATGTGATGTTTTATTCCGCACAGGTACGTTTCTCTGGCAAAAACGACCAATTACTCAGGTGTATGAATGGCAAGAGATGGCAGATGCGACTAAAGTAAAATGTCTTTGGGTTTATTGACATTCTCTTGCCCTTCTCAATATCGCTTTGCTTGTTAACACGGGCATTTCTAGCGGTGTCTGCTGGTGTCAGCTCTGCAGATGCAGGAAACCATGGGATTGGCAAGTCAATGTTGAAGTCATTGTGCAGCACCTCACAGTAAGTGCACTTGGATCGAGTTCAGAATTGGAGCAGCTGCAAGGGCTGATACTTTTCAATGTCACAATACAGGTCACAATCCGCAGAGCTTGCCTTTCAGCGCTCGTACCACACAGCGCACTGAACTCTGATCCGACTCCACTTCCACCAACGCCTTTTCGGATTGGCAAACGGAAACCAGATGGAATCTAAATGCGACATCTGAGCGAGCATCAGTCTTTGCAATTTCTTAAATCAACCGGCAGGAGGATTCATAAAAGCACACAAGTACAGTAATGATTGCTGGCGTTTTAAAGCCATATCCATATTATTACTATTTCCTACATTAATTTACAGTCTACCGGACAAATAACACACAGAACTGTTTGCATTTGCAGTGTCTGACACACATATGCATACCTTCATGATAATAATAATAATCCTTGCATATGATATAGCGCCTTATCACGTCTTCGAGCGTCTCAAAGCGCTTCAAGAATATACTGTAAAGTGAATTGACTATATTTTGTGGGCGAAACTACAATTACATGAGAGCAAAATAAAAATGGCAGCTCTGGAACTGGTTAGCCGAGTGCAAACATGACAAAACTCCAGCCAACCTGCAGACAGCTATCCATACCTTGAGGTGGAATTATAGCAGTCTTTATAAGACACTAATTAATTCCCTCTATTTCGAACTCTAACCCATTTGGTCACTAGGACTAATAGGAAGAACAGTTGGCGATCGAGTCACAAAGGTCATTCCAGCAGTGCAGTCTCATTTATCTTGAATAACAACTCCAACTGTAACATTTAACCAGTGCATTCATCAGTGGGGGAACGAAGGCCAATTACAGCCAATGTTGGCGTCAGGTTGAGATTAACTAACAGCACAGGGAGGGGTTTCAAACTTTTGACATTTTCTTAAGTCTTACACCGGATGGTACTTTTAACAACCAAGACTTTGAGGGAGTTTCCAACAAACTCATCTAGTTGTTAGTGTGAATAGATGCAAATAAAAGGATGATATTTTCCTTTGACTACACAAAAATAGAGGAAAAGAAATTGGATGGTAAAGTTCATCAAATGAAGCATGCAATTTGATAATCCTGTGACCTAACCTTCCTTCGTATTGCTGCGCACTTAACCAAATACTATTGTGTTGGAGGTACAATGACACAACAAGGCATCAATTCAGATGAAATGCAAACCATTGGTCTCCTTTGAAGCAGGAAGAGAGTGAACATAAATAATATTTGATACACCAAGTGTGTTGTTGCATTCAAAACCTCTCCTGGCAGAAATTCAGATGATTTGCAAACAAAGATTTAATCCATTTGTTCAGGTTTCCACCCATTCTGTTCATGCGTATCACCAGAATTGGCAGGCACCAGGCTAAGGTCTCAAAATTGTGAAGAATTCGATTTGCCATTTTTGCTAAAAAAAAATTAATTTTTTAAAATTACTCAGCGTGATGGCATCAGTGTATTATTACAGCAGTCTGTGGTGACTGCACAAATACATTTAAGTCTCTTGTACATCTTAGAATGGAATATAAAGGTAAATATAATTTGTGTGATATTAAGAAGGATTATTGGTATACAATTCACAAGCACGCACATCCTGATGAAGCATCGTGGCACACCGATTTCTAACCGTTTGCCATGTGAATGATAGAGGGTTTAGATTCAGAACAAATTAACTGAGGCAGAATTTTTCCACAGTATGCTTTGCTTTCCTTCCCTCCAATTTTCTGTTTTCACCTACCCTCAACTCACATAAAATCATGCTGTGACTCCACAGAGAGAAAGTTACCCAGTGATACCTCGACCAAATGGCCACTATTCAGTTCTAAGATCTTCCAAACTGAGCCACCTCTGCCTCAGCCTTGGCCAAATTTCCTCCTCATTAAGACCGGGAAATTGTGGCTTATTACAGCACCTTCACTCCTGCATCTGCTCGGATCAATAACTTGGCATATGCCGGGGATTTAAGACAACTCTCCTTAAACAGTTTGCTTAAATCTGGAGCCAAATCTTTTCTGGAGCCAAATCTTTCTTGATCATTATAGCGTGGTCACTGTTGGAAAATTCATATGAGGCAAGGAGGGTAAGGCCTGGGATCAACTGTGATGCCCTTCACAGAAGAAAAGCTTTCAGACACTCATCAACTTGGCTTCCGAATGAGGAATAGCCACTTATAATTCTTGCACTTGATACAGCACCTTATTGCGCCTTCGAGACCTCTCAAAGCGCTTCACAGAATATACTGTAAAGTGAAATGACTGTATATTTTTGTGGGCGAAAGGTATAGTACCAGGGTATAGTACTGGTGGGTTGCAGGGATCCGTACCAAAGCATCGGTTTCAGGAAAGAAAATTAAGGGGAAAAAAAATTCTGCATTTGCTTAGTCACCATTAAATAATCTTTTAACTACCTCATAGTTAAGCAATTGCCACAGTGCTAGTTAATACATTTCCCTAAACATTGTAGGGCATTTATGGCTCTTACCCAGCTAAGGGACACAACTGCCAAACATAAACCATATGATTCACTCTCTCACTTGACGTCATCGGAACCCCTCGATTGGATTACTGTCCTCTAATTCTCTCTCCTCTCTGTACTCGCTCCCAGCAATCAATCTATTCTCGATACAAATATTTTTAACTCTGCAGATTACGTTCTTGTGACCTTCAAACTGCATTTCTGTGACAAGAGAAAAAAAACAAGCAAAAAGAAAGCTCTTAAAATGCAGCAGCTATTAACGAAAGTATTAATTCTGAATGAATGATCGTTTGCACACAAGCCATTCGCTCTGCCAGTCAATACCATTTCAAGTCAATACAAATTGATACCGTCTGTTCATTACTAAATAATAATCTCTGGTGTTTTTTTTTAAAAAATGAAACAATATTCAGTACCCGCACAGCACTTTCTAACTGAATCAATTGCTGCCGTTTGCAAAATCAATTTTCCATTGCATTCTTGTTCAGTCGGAACTGTACAAAGGATGGAGAGAATTCACATGATTTGACAGACATCAGAGAGAGAGAGAGAAGGAAAGAGAGGCTTTGCTGCTCTCGATACTGAACTGCAACCAAGTCCTTCACTGTAAAAGCCAGCGTTCTATCAAACTACGTCACTGAGTGTGAGACTGGATGTCGTACGCTGTCGCTTTGGTTAACTCTTATTTTCCCGAAAGGTTGGATTGCACTGAGTTCTTCATAACATCACGCAATCCAGGAAACGTGTGTGATTCTGGTCAAAATAAGCTGCTGGCTCTTTATGAATAGGATTGCAGGTGGTGTTCAATATCCACTGTGAACATTCTGGGCTATAAAGAGCCAAGCCAGCAGCGAATGTTTCTGTATATGGTGTTAATAATTTCGAAAAGTACCGACAATACGGAATATAAAGCTTGAACAGAATGCCATCTTTCAACTAAAGCCCCACTAAAATAAGAAATGACATACAAGCACAACGTGACAGTGAAAAGCTGAACTTTACACCTACCTTCCCAACGTCTCAAGCCGTAACGTTTCGAAGGAGAGCTAACGCACACAGTAACCAGCATAAGTAGGCACTCTGGAATCAGAACGCTCCGTACAATCATTCTTAGGTCGAACAAAAATGAAACCTGGTCAACAAAGTAATTCGTAAAAAAAAAAAAAGGCTGGCTTGTCGAATCTATCTGGAGAAAGGCAGACTTATTCTGCTGGTTGAAGGCACTGGATATACTGCACTGCAGTCAGCCCTTGTTGTATCTGTGAACCCTCAACAGCGTGGGCTGAGGAAACACCAGCCTGCTCTGACAGTGAGCCAATGAGAAAACATCAAGAGAAATTGTACTGGCAGTGACAATCCTCTGAAAAATGACAGCTGGTTCTAACTCAGTTCAACACGCAGATACTTAATGTACAAAAACACCAGGCTCAGCTGCTTGCTTCAAGTCCAGGTCTGGCATTGCGTTCCTTTTATCTTATCGACGAGTGCGTTTGTGACGGTGGACACCAGAAACAATCTACGAACACTTTAGATGCCTCTTTAATGTATTTCATCTTTCCCCTGATTTCTCATGTCATCCACTGTCAAATATGCGTAACCATAAGGCTTATATGTTTACATACAAAATAACTGATATTAAAATTGCACTCCCACTGGGAGAAACAGAAGGTAACCACTGGTGATCCTGTTAATAGTTAATAGGCTACGGCTGCTTCTTGGTGAGTCCAAAACAGAAACCTCCAAAGGTGGCATAAATATAAGCAGAACTAAAGAGAGTTTAGGAGGAACTTCTTTATGCAGAGGGTGGTGAGAATGTGGAAGTCACGAGCAGAAATTTGCCGCTACCCTTAGTGAAGGGCGGCAGTTGCTACTGAAGTAAAAAAAATTGTACTTACGAGGAAACGTGATGCATACCAGAGGGACGAGGGAATAGAGAGGTAGAGAAGAGGGGATATGGAGGAGTAGAGGCTCATATGGAGCCTCAATGATCTGTGAAATGTTCCACATAATACCACATCCCGAGGTAGTATGGGCAAAGGAACAAACACAACAGTGATTGCTGCAGCTTGAAACGGGTCTGAGTCAAAAATGACTAAGAGAATTAGTAGTCCAGCGTCCCTTTGGAATGACTGCACATCTAATACAAAAAAAAGGAACTTTAAGTCCCTATCCCTTTACTACATCATTTTTGTTAATGTTCGTGGCCTTTATTTTATGTCGCCAGTGCACAGAATTGATTCAGCACACATTAAGAGGAGCCCTTTGCAATAACACTTGTCTCTTTGACAGCGTTCTGTGACAACCAGCAAACTGTCAGGAAGACCAACTCACCACCAACATTGTACCTGAATAACAAAGGAAAAATTGTGAACGATCAAGAGACTAGGTTCTTAATTAAAAACGTGCCATTAGTGTGGATGGATTGGGTGAATGTTGGTGAATAGGAGTGTGTATGCAAGTGTGCGTGTGTGTGAGAGAAAGAGAGAGAGAAAAACAGCAACACATGACATTTCAAAAGTGCCTTTCACGTCAGGAGGACGTCTCAAGGCGCTGGGAAAGTGTGCGAGTGAGCAAGTGAATGAGTAAAAGTAAGCACATCCATGAGTGAGTGTGAGAGAAAGTGCGCGAGTGCATGAGTATGAGTGCTCGAGAGAGAGAGAGAGAGAGACGGACGGAGACACACAGACGAATATGCACATGGGCCAGATAGTATGTGCATGTGACAGATAGAAGTTTTTATGTGCAAGGTGAAAAATTAAGTACAGGGAAATGGAACAGTTTTACACTGCTGTATAGGGACCTAATTTCAGAATTATAGTTACCTCCGAGAGCAGCCTCTCTGAACTCTGAAGCTAGTTCTGCTGGTGAGAACAACACTGGGTACCATTAACGGACCTATATTCGATAATGGAGTATACAATTGAGGCAAGAAGTTAAAATATAGCTAAGCGGTGCAATGCTGTTGGCAATATCAAAGAACCATTAACTGTCAATCCTGGAAGGACTGGATTGATGGATTTTATCCGATTAAAAAAAAAAACATCCGAAGCACAAAGCCGGCAGTGAGTCATCCAGTGCTGATAATCCCAGCCTCAGTACTTGAATCTGCAGTCTTGTTTGGATACCTGAGTTCAGTCTGGACAAAAGCAGGGTTAAATTAATATGCTTGGCGTAGATAAGCATTCTTTAGGGGAGGGAGAGAAAATAAAAATGGAAGTTTCGCTCATCGCTATCTAGCCTGGAATAGAATCTCAAAGTGAGTGACGTGCAATTGAGATTCTCCACAATCAAATAACTCACCAATACACTCCGTCCAGACTCGCATCTGAAGATTTCACAAGGGCACTGTCTAGCAACCCTCTGACATGCCAAGGCTGATTGAGAGGATCAGCTGTGATGCCACCATCTTTCCAGCAGCAACAAACAGCTTGCTGTCGCTCTCAGTCTCACATATGAAGGCAAAGCTACTTTTGTCGAGATACTCGCACCCATAAAGACCAACATGAGTTACTGGCTTTGGCAGAGGGAGAGGAGGTTTAACGTTAGCTGAGCTTGAACTTCTTTTTTGTGGAGCAAACATCTTAACATGGGGCAAAATAAGTAAAACCGTTGTTTGGAGAAATTCATGTTGAAAATGTGCTACCCACGAGAAGAGATTGCATTCAGTGTACTCAACAGCCACTACCCCTTCAACCAATGATTGCTAATATTTTCTTAGGTGCAATGCAGAATAAAGAGCAAATAAAGACTTAGCGTGTTCTTTCCTCCTACGCTTTTGACACTGCTTTTCGAAAAGGCAAAAGACGGACTTATGATCATGCAGCTGTCAGAGTCTATTATAACCAGCATAACACTGCCCAGACAAACCAAGGAACACAATTAGACTGAAAAATGAATCGTTGCATTTCCTGGTGTTGAAATGAGACTTCCTTTGATCTTTCGCTAAACAAAAAACACAGTCACTTCACACTACAGTAAATTCTGTGAAGCGCGTTCGTGCTTTGATGATGTGACAAGGCACTACAGCAAACACAAGGTGCATTTAATTGCAACAAGTTACTAAGATCATATTTCATCAGCAAAGAAAACGATTTTCAGCCAGGTTTTAAATATTTTGGTGTTTTCAGCTGGTTTATTTTTACAAAAACAGAATGCCCTGCAGCAATGTTTCTGCTGTTTTGTGAAGCATGTCACTTGGAAGCTTATTTAACCTTTACATTTAACAGGTGATGTAAAGGAAACCCGTACTGAACTGTGCTCAGTTCCCACCAATGAGGACTCGTGGGAGCAATTTTTAAAGAATAAGGTTTAAATCTAGTGAAAACAAAATGTATAATGTATATATTATGTATGTATATATGTATAAATGAATATGGAAGTAAGGAAAGAAATAACATGAGACAGTTTTAACTCCTGTTCAGTGATTCTCCTTGAAACTGCATGACAACAAGACCAGCCTTGGCTGTTGTGTGCTCATTATCTGCCAATTCAGCTGTTCCCATATGCAAACATATCTAAGTATATAGAGTAATCTACAAACAAGAGCAAGTGAAAAATGAGAAAACTTAGCTGGTTAATGCAAAATTCCACCTAGGAATTTGGGTCAAGGTTGCACGACGCCCTGAACTTGCCCTTTAAAACAACCTGTAAGCTGTCATGTGCATTGAATACAAAAATAATAATCCTTATATTTGATTTAGTGCCTTATCATGTTGTTGAGGCGTCTCAAAGCGCTTCACAGAATATACTGTAAAGTGAATTGTCTATATTTTATGGGTGAAACGTGGCAGCCAATTGCACACAGCAGTGTCCCACGAACAGTCGTTGATTAAGTGACCAAATTATGATTATTACTTAAAGGGATTACCACCCCCGGAAAGCGATCCACCAATCGACCAACAACCAGGTTCCTACTTACTGCTAGGTAAACAAAGGCGTGTAAAGTAAGGAAACTTGCCTCAGGTTCCGCCCCGCCCGGGATTCGAACCACAAGGTACCTCAATTACATTTATGCAACTCATAAATCCTTATTTATGACGGAACATGTTCCATCGTGATCCTCAAAAGTCATCAAAATTTCATGCTGTCACATTTCTCCTAACATTAGTTACGGCATTGGAATTTTTTTTGGCAATGTTGTGTAATACATTGAACACTCTCAGCTGGAACATCAGAGCAACATATGCCACGTTCAGTAAATGAACATCACTGTAGCTGAATTGTTATAGTTAAACCTTTCATTAGTAGCTACATTGCGTTTTGCAATTCCTTCGGTTCATTACTTTCTTGGAACAGAATCCCGAAAGATGCATGAATTAGCAGCATCCTTTGCATGCGCTATTCGCGTACTGAATTGCACCATTACTCAGTGCACAAGACTTTAAAGCTCCCCAGATCATCTGTTGATGCTATGACGAGGCAACAAATCAACCCACACAAAAACAATCTGCCTTTAGAGGCACAGTAACACACCTTTTCCATTGTGAATGAAAGATGGTGAGATGCAAGACTTCCCTCCAAAGCTCAGGCCACTGTCTAGAGGGCAAGTGAGCAATGTAGAGAGACCTTGATGGTCCCAGCATCAATATCCTGGTCAACTGGGGCAACAATAGATATACTTTAGCCTCAGATTCTGAGGGAATGCGAAGCAAAATTATGATCGCTATCCTGGCCGTGTGTATGACTGGTCAGGAGAATGACAGAGCTTGGCTGTGATTCTCCTCCTCTCGGCACTTGTTCTCTTGAAGAACGGTCACTTGGATGATGAGATACTGTTGGCTGCTTAGCAGCTGTAGAACCATAGACCAGCACGTGTCAATGCTTTCTGGAGAAGAGCGGGAGGAAATATTTTTGAACAGATTGCTGTTTCCAGGCTCTCTACCCCCAAGTAAGCAAATCCCTGCAGTATGTGCAGGGGGAAGGGGAGGAAACATCTGCAGTGCTTGGAGGGGATGTTGCGTTGTCGGAGGTGTCGTCTTTCAGATAAGGCGTTAAACTGAGGTCCTGGCTGACTGTTCAGGTGGACTTTAAAGTTGCCGTGGCACTATTTGAAAAGAGAAGGGAGTTTCTCTCTCTTGGTGTCCTGGTCAACAATCCCTCTGGTAAATTTAGTCATTCACTCCACGGCTGTTTATGGGATGTTGCTGTGCACAATTGTGCTGCTATTTTTTGCCTAGTCAATCTACTTCCAGTAAATCCTGTAAAGTGCTTTGAGACGTCCTTCCAACCTGATAAGGTGCTAAACCAAATGCAAGAATTATTTTATTACTAGAGTTTACTAGGTAGAGGTTAGAAAGAGCTAAGACTTGGGGAACCCGAGAGTTCATGAGCGTTGGTGGAGTTTAACTAGTTAAAATCTTGAGGGCATTGCCTGGCAGGTTTCCCACTGTTTATACCATTAAACCAACACCATTAGGGCTTTGACTTGCAACATTAACAGGAGCTGAGCGGGAACACTCCCTGCTCCCAATCTGCTGTATTAGTCCTGCTATAAGCAGACTGGCTGGTCTGTCGTCAGTCTTGGGAGTAACGCAGACTTGCCTTGCTTGGGAACTGGACCACCGAGACCACCGGAGAGAGATGGCTCGATTCCGACATCCCATTAGCCAAGCACGTCACCTTAGAAACAACTGGATGGAGTTGATGTTATAGCTGAAGTTTGCCACTGGGTGACACTGCAACCAACAAATACTAAGGCGCGATATTCTACAAATTCCATCTTCAAAACTATGCAGTCTCAACGTGAAAAAGGAGCAAAACAGGAAGACGTAAGCGGAAATAGAGAAAAAGAAAAAAAGAACTGCGGCCAGTGCGCAACAACCCGCTGCGACGAAGCTGGTTTCATTCCACAGTGCGGATGTTGCCCGTAAAAATATTTAATTCCGAAGGTTAGATTTTCTTCTGTGCAAATCTCGAAAAGCGGTACAGCAGCAGCATTAAACTGACAGGAGCTCCTCCAGCTTCAACCCTGAAGCAATAGCTTATGCGCGACCTTCAGCTTGCAGGATTCAAGCAATTACAACGGCAGTCCTGGCATTGTTCGGCACTGAAAGAAGCCAGCAGCGAAAAACGCTGGTGAACACCGGTACTCGCAATCTTGTTACGCTTAGCCAGAAACTCCAGCTGCTGCCGTGATATATTTGGCTTACAAAATATAGTCAATTCACTTTACAGTATATTCTGCGAAGCGTTTTGAGACGTCTCGAAGACGTAATAAGGCACGATATCAAATGCAAGGATTATTATTATTATTATATCCAGTTTTTTTTTTAATTTGATTGCTCTGAATTATTGGCCGCACTCCTCAAAAGTATACACGGTGTCAAACACTGTGCTTCCCCCCCACCCCATCACCTTGCTAATTCCTCATAAAGCAAGTTTGACACTCAGACAGAGATTTTCTCGGAGAGACGAGAGGGAAATCTCGCAGGGCAGATTTATCTTGAGGCAATTGCACTGACAGCAGCCTCACCTTCAGTGCAAGGTAACCCGGGAAGCGAAAAAAACACAACATCACAAGGACACCTTTTCCTCTATACTTCTAGAGCGCAGGGCTCTGGCAGAGCATAGCAAGCAGCTTGCAGCCTCCACATCAAGCATGTGAAAATGTTTAACTGTTGCTGCACACGCTGTTGAATATTTCTTTCCTCCAGCCACCCCTCACCCTCACTCCAGTGTACCTGGACTTCTAATTGGAAGAGGTTCGAACGCTTTCAAGAAGCTCCCGATGGCCTAATGGGTAGTTGCATCCCTTTTCTCCCAAGAAACAAGACCTCAGCCCACAAAATATAGTCCATTAATTTTAGAGTATATTCCGTGAAGCGCTTTGAGACGTCTCGAAGATGTGATAAGGCGCTGTATCGAATTCAAGGATTATTATTATTATTCAGCTTCCAGAAAACAGCACGTTTGAATCTCAGAGGTTCTCACTTTGGAGCGCTAAAATAGCATTGGGCAGGGAAAAATTATTATTATGCTTATCCTGGTTTCCTGATCTGGAACGACTGCTGGAAAGTTGCTGTAAGGTTTCAATGTTTAAGTGTCTAACAAAGGGCTGGGTTAGCTGCTCCTCCACTTAGTCTCCCAACGATAACCATCTAGATGACATTTGACTAATGATCACTTAAGTGAGATAAACGGTGCCAGTGTGACTGAATACAAAGTTGAAATGCTTTGGGGAGGACGTAAGAGAAAGTTGGCAAAAATACTCTTGTAATATATTTAAAAAAAAGGTAATTCAAACCCACTGTTGTGTATTCTACCATTTGGTTTCACACCCATGTTGGTGAGGGCTACGCCCTGCCTCTCAAGCAGAGGATATTGCATGTTATGGGTCACCGGGAGAGGGAGGAAGCTTTTTCCCCCTTGAATATAAACCAAAACGGAACATAGATGGCTTTCATCGTAACAAAAGAAACTGATGGGTAAGGCATTCAACTTGATTTTATAAAACGAGCTAGCACAATTTGTGTGAACAAAAGCAAGGGAAATGCTTAAAATGTTTCTATTCAGTGCTTGAGAATGACCCTGACAAGACAAGTGAAACGCATTTCCTGTATTTACAAGCGCAGTATTACTGTACCCATCTCCATCAACAGCCCCAGACAATGGCCTTCACAATGGGCAAAGTGTTTAATTGACTGAGAACAAAAGGCTACAGTGAACCATTTCGCATCTCGCGGAACAGACCATCTGTAGTTGCAAACAACTTTAAAAGCAGGACAATGTGTTATTTAGTCATTTCTGCCGGAGGATGCTCAGGAAATCAGATTTCCGTTCAGTTTTTATCGCTTTCCGGATGGACGACGAGCAGGATTGATCGCAAGTGCCAAATACAAGCAACTCAGTCATTTCGTACCTTTGTGTTAACAGCTCAAGGTTAGGCCTATTCAGAAGTCACTGGAAAGGGATTAGGAGGAAAAACCCAGACTGATTTTTTTCTCCTCTCTTGCTCGCCCAGGGGCACCAAAGCCAATTGTAATGTCCTGTTGCCACCAAGCTGATAACCAATCCATTTAACAATGGATAACTACCACATGAATTGAAAAGAATGCTGACTGCTAAATTAAATGCGTTAACTTCTCCTGCCACACCCCCCCAGTGAGATGTGGCCGGCATTCCTAAATTGCTTTAAGGCCTGCGAGTCATTTCATAACATTTGTTTCATCTTCAAGACCCGAAGCTCTCATGTCCATTTGGCATTGGGTTTATGTTTGTAAACATCAAGGAAACAATTACAATTGTGTCACATTATAGGCACTGACAAAAATATGCCGCTTGTAATTTGGATTTCAGAGATGGATAAAGCAAATTAGTTATCTGCATTTGATGGTAATACCAGAGGAAGGGTTTGCACTGGACACAGTAAAGCCAATACAAATTAGGTGGACTTGAAAGATACAATAAAATGTGTTTATATTAATACATGGAAGCAAGGTAATAAATAATCCGTATGAGATATATAAAAGATAGCAAAATGCTCGCCAATGCAGAACTCCGGGATACAATCAATGAATAGGAGATGAAGGTGTGTGTGAGCAGAATATCTTGCAGACGCAAACACAGTCCCCAGTAAGATAACGATGTTATGCAGTGGCAGGGGGTAATTATCACAGAGGGATGATTAGTTATCGAAAACATCAGCAGAATTCTATGAATATGAGCCAATGAGTAATTTGGACAAAAGACAATTAGGATAAAAAAAGTAACGTCATAGCTTTGTCAAAGATAACAACTGACAGTAAATTTTTCAGGCAATTAGGATGCTGTAGGATATGTTAATGTTCTGTTCTTCCACTACTTGTCTCCTCCATAAAATTATTTTTGAAGACACGCAAAGTCTTTTTCTGTTATCCTGGTTTACATTTCCTTCCGAGTCAACATTTACCCTCAATTTTAAATTAATTGGCTGCTCATCATCATTGTTTATGGGACACTGCCATCTTAAAATTAGCTGCTTGTGTTCACTCCATTTCTAATCACCTCTACTTTGTAAAATAACAATAATTTGCCTCAAAGCTTTTTATCATGTCAAAGGGACCATATAAAGAGGTTATTTATTATGTATAAGACAGTGAAGCAGTAATTGCCAGGATAATTCCCAGTGGTGTGGAAAGTGCATTAGCTTGGACGTGTCTCAAGCAAGGTGTCAGATTGGCTCAGTTGGCAGCACTCTCACCTCCAGATTAGAAAGTTGTGCGTTGAAGCCCTACTTTGAGACTTTAGCCTGCAGTATAGACACGCACTTCAGTGTAGTACTAAAAAGCACTGCGTTGCTAGAAGTGCTACTCTTCAAATGAGAAGTTAATCATTTCACCCACAAAATACACAGTCAATTTACTTTACAGTATATGTTGTGAAGCGCTTTGAGACGTCTTGAAGACATGGTAAGGCGCTATATCAAATGCAAGGATTATTATTATTATTAATTCTATCTGTTCAGGATCATTTTAAAGATGCCATGGCTCTAATTGACAAAAGAAGTTTCTCCCATTGTCCAAGATTAAAATTCTCCAGATTAGTCATTCACCACATGGCTCTATATGCATAAAATGACTGGCATATTAGTCTACGCAAACAGTTGCTGCTTTTACTGTAAAGTGCTTTGAGATGTTTTGACATTTGGCACTACAAAAATGCCAAGTTGATTTCTTTGGGCGATAAATCTCGACTCCTTGGCAATAAATGCGTTTTGATAATTAATAGACCCACTTGTGGTTATTTTCAGGTTCTGTTGTACTCTACTGGAGGAAACATTTAAAATATCTTAGCAGATGAAAGAAGACAAAATGTAAGCTTTCAGAGAGGAAAAAAAACGTTATGCTTCTGAATTTTTAACAGGGTTCACAATGAACATTGCCAAATATGTTGTGGCGTTAATTATTGCTTTATGAGAGCATACTGATTCATGAGTTCATTTCACAGATTGACGTCAAAGACCATCGGTGAATGATTCCAGTAGTTTTTAATTGAAGCAGAGGGTAATGAAAGCAGTCGATAAAGTGTCATCTCGGAACCAGTTTCGCTAATTAACTCTCAGTGCATGCATTCCAGATTTTCGTTGTTGACACCTATCACAAACACAAGATTCTATATAAATAGGAACTATTTGTAGGTTTAATGGAATAAATCTGACTTGAAACATTCCAAATTCGAATTGATTAGAAATTAAAGTGAGGGTTTTGTCGGTTTTTTGGAGTTAGTTGGGTGTCGACTGATTACTTCTCTCATAAGGAGGATAAGTTGGGCATCAGATATCCAACATGACAAGCACAGGTTTGAGCCCTCATTAGGTGGATAGCAGCTACCTAAAGAGGTACTCTGTTGATCTTACGCTACAGTTAGCTGTCAAAAGCACGACCACAATCAGAAAGACTGGTCTCGATTGACTATGACAACTAGTTAGATTGCCGATTATCCACTCAGTTTTCACTGCCTGTTGTAACCCTGGTTAACAATGGACTACAGGGGAACGTGAAGCGTGCCCCAATAGCAGTGCTGGCTTACAGCGTGCACCTCCACCTGAAAAATACCTTACTCGGGATGAGGAAGTTTACAACCAGCACTAGAGCAGCTGCCACCATGTTCATTGATCCCAAACTTGATTTTATTTACTTATTTTTTTTAAATTTTTATTTATACCAAAAACCTTTATTTTACGACCTACCACTTTGCAGGTTGCGCTCCCTTTCACAATTCCCTTTCGCATTCTGAACGTAATGAGAAAGGCAGGGCCCACAGTGGCTCGATCCGGACGGACAAACTTCTCGCCGCTGAATTACGCATTCCAGGTGCTTAGGACATGGTTCAGCTGAGAGAAAGAGAGAGAGAGAGAGAGGTGAAAATGAGTAAAGCTAAGATTCAAAGTATACCCTGCACTGACACCACTCACATGGACAAGCCCAAGAGTGAGCCAAATGGAAAGAAAAGTTAATCCTCATCGGAGCAAAATGCTATGACTTCCTTCTTCTGCATCCCTTTACAAGATGGCATTTTGCAAAGATGATAGAGATCTAAACAATTGCTTTAGGTTTTCGGAGCAATTAGATTTAAGATATTATTTCAGTTTTCACTGTTTTTCAACCCTCCTCTTCCCCCCTCCCTCCGGGGAAAAAAAATCTAATTAGCATTGATGTATTTCTATCAATGGCATGTTAGGTAGAGGTCACCAATTCACACAAGGATGACATTTTGAAAGAAAAGCTGTGCAGAAACACAACAATCTACCCGTATTTTGACTTGCAAGTGCCATGCATGTCAAGTGTAATGCCTCCTGCAGCCTTCCGTATATTTTCTATACTGTAATTATACTGCATGACCCGGGATGCAACCGATCAATCCACAGCACGGTGGGCTACAGTATTTACAGAATGGCACTGAAAAATTACACATACACACACACACACACACACCACAAAAATACAGGATTTTTGTACGCAAGGTTAACCGTTCACAATGCAAAATGCACTCTGATGATTTACTGGATCATGATTACTTTGGAAACAGCAGCACAACCTTTAGCAGGATACAGGACAATGAGTCATGTGCCTGGAGCATTCAATTACAACGGGAACGGCCACTTTTCCGTACGTAGGGTTTGGAAGATTGTTCTCAAGTCATAGAACGAGATGAAACGATGATATATGGCTTCAGTGAATCTTCACTGTGCAGTGCTTTTTTGATCTGACATTAACTTCAACAGATGGCATTAAGAAGCCATAAAAACGAATGTCCTTCAAGATCGTGCAGAGTGTACTGGTGTCTCACAAGCGAGACTGCACGCTCATCCATGTTCTGCCTCGGGGCAAGAGTGCTACCAACTGAGCCAGGCTGAAAACTGCTATAGTTTAGTGCTACACTGACTTCTTAAACCTACCAATACACCAGAGGAAACCGAGATTTCCACATAGTTAACAACACAAACATCAACAACAATAACAACTTGCATTTATATAGCACTCCTCGGAGCAGTTAACAGTGGCGGAGCTCAACTACTAGCGACTCTGGCTTGGGAGTTATCAGAAATACTTGAACAACAGAAATACATAAAGGACCTGTCTGTCTTATTCAGTTATAGGTAGTAAAATTGCACCAGGAAATGTGGAACTGAGCCCACAAACTGGATGACCAGATCTGTACTGAGTTAATTGGTCTTTGGAAGGTGCCTCAACAACTCAAGTTAGAGTAACTGGGTTAGGGAGGGGGTTTTATGGCTTCTTAATAGCAACAGTCACTCGCTGGGTGGTAGTTAGTGACTGATACTGGAAATACCCCCAGATGGCTTTAAGTGAGGATATGATTGGGTTCGATTGAATAGGCCTCCAGAGTTCAACACTAATTCACTCTCGATTTTATTACTTTTCCGGCACAATAAGTCTCTACGGGTCATTGCGACCTCCTCTCGGTGCAAGTAGGACATGTTGGCTAACATTCTGCAAAGCTAATGTTTTTTCTATTCACTACCTTTTTGGCACAAGTTCGCATTGTATTGTGTTGACTTCTTAGTTGGGCAAATGGTTAGTGATATAAATCAAGGACAACTTTCTTAAAATCGTTTTTTTTTTAAGTGACTCATCCCCCTCCATTTGGGCTAATAATCCTAAGTGAAGAAGATGGCAAGCATCTGTACTCAACAATTTTCCTTTTCGTGCAGGTTAGAAAAGATGGTTTGGTGTTGAGAGGCAAACAAATCATAACAAGCTAAATGGAGTATGAAGAATGGAAATGTCACTAATGCATATTGGGAAACAGGATGGGTGGTGGGGGTTGAATATAACATCGTTCAAAGAAAGCTTCAACTGAGAAATTCCGTATCAAATATCTGCTACATTCATGAGTAGCTATCAAATGCCATCTTACCACCAGGTAAATTCCAGCACAAAAAAACCCATTTAAAAGCTTTGTCTGAGTAGGAACATTATATTGATTATATGGACAGCATACCAGCTACAACATGGTGCAAAAGCTCAGCAGAACAATAATAATAATCTTTGCTTTTTTTTAAAAGGATTATTACCTCTGGAAAAGCGACCCGCCAATCGACTGACAACCAGGTTCCTACTTACTGCTGCTAGGAGAACAGAGGCATGCGGAGTAAGGAAATTTGCCCAAAATTTTGCCATGCCCGGGAATCAAACCCAGGTCCTCTCGCTTGTGAGGTGAGTGCGCTAACCACTCAGCTACAGGACTCCATATACAGCCTGTATATGAGTGCTTTATCACATTGTCCAAAATGTTTCAAAGCACTTCAAAGGATTTATTGTAAAGTGTAGTATTTGTATGTATGGGCAAACAAGGGATTCAAATGGCTCTGAATAACGCGCATTGAGCCACGTGGGTTCATATTTTGCTCCAAGCTTCAGAACTGTCCAGTTATGTATTTGTTGCTTCTTCTTGCACAGTATACGAGGACATATACTTGCTTTGTTACGAGAAAATCCTATACTTATTTTCATGACGGCGTTTCTTTGGGTTCGAATAATACAGGGGAAAAAAATCAATCTCTCAAATCTCTTTGTTTTCAGAAAAAGGAAAAAGCCAGAACACAGCGTACACTAAACAGTTACAGAGCTTGCTAAGCTAAATTACAATTATTCCTTGAGGATACCTGGACAGAAATAGACAGCTTTATACTTAAGTTAATGGATATAGAGTAAATGTGGTGAAATGGTTTCTTTGACAACTCCTCACACGCTCATACAACAACAACAGCAAAATTACATTTATAGAGCGCCTTTCACGTCGGGAGGACATGAAATGCCCAATGTCCAATACAAATGTCCAATGTAATTCCATATATTTTGTTATGAGGGTTTTAATATTGCTCATAGTTCATGAAACAGGCAATGTTTTAATTCACATTATGCACGATTAAAAGTTCCGAATTTGCCTCCTCAGTGCTCGATCATCGTCCTAACCTCCCTCCACCAATCACACCACAAGTCATAAACTGACTGAGCAAATGATAACCTAAAGTAATCTCTCAGAAAAATAAAAAAGGAAGCGTATTGCTTTAATATAAAGCCCAGATGTGTTCCCCTTTCCCCCTCTCAAAAGGCACAGACCATTTCTGGGAGATGTTCTAATGGGGCTGAATGACCTCACCCAAGTATTGACGTACGGATTTGATCAAGAAGCCAGTCATAGCTGAGCACAATCCTGTTTGCAGTACACATGACCGCCATGAGGGGAACCACACAACAGAGAAAAGGAGTGAAAGACAGAAATGATTACACATCTGTGGCCTACAGGTAATGAAGCCAATTGGGCTGACAATTCAGCACAAATCTGAAATTAAACTTGTGGACTATTCCTTGGAATACCTACATGATTTGGTGCTCTGAGATGCTCCTCGCGTGAAGGGTGCTATTTGAATGCAAGATTCTCAAATCCAGCTACCTAAGCTACTTAGATGTCACTCCCTCTCATACCACATGGCTCACCTTCAAGACCAAGATCCAGGAAAACCTCTAAGAGAAGTGGTTGTCAAAATATATTGATAGTAGCCACTCTATTCTAAATTACAACTGTGATTTTAATGACCTCAATTCATTCTCAACAAGAATAAAGCAATGGTGTCTCTCAGATGCTATGTTGTAAACTGCCCATTGGTCCCCAATACTTAGAATATACAATTCTGGGTAAATTGATGAATTCTACACTTTGCCAAAACTGTACTGTTAATCTTCCCATTAATCACCAGCTTTAAAGGATGTTTGTAAAATCTAACTGTGAAGCCCAAGAGCTTCATCCTTAATCCTGCTCTATACAATTCCTGTCTTGACATAAAGCTTTTGAAGGGATTTTGTATATCTACAATACTCTTTCTGTGAGATTAATGCAATTCCAGACTGGCAATGACAATGGCAATGACCGAGCTCATGAAGACTGCTATCTTAAGATTTCAAGAAGCACAATAGCAATTCTACACCATAGTTCAGTAAAACACATCAAATTATTTCACTTTCGTATGCCACTGAAGGCCTAATCCTGCAAATCAATGCTATACAGTAAATGTAATGTTGGACAGGATTAGATTCAGCTCTGATGCTTCCCTCCTCCCAGTTCAACACCTTACAGATCTTCAACATCGACATGGTGGAATTACTGATACATGGAAACTTTGGAAAAAAGAAGAGGTCATTCATTTATTAGATCCCACTAAACCTTTCAAATCTCTCCCTCTCTTCTGCCAAGTCTCTAGCAACCAGATTCAGACTAAAAACAGTTTAAGCAGCTCTTCAGGAAGCTTAAATCAACGAAGCAAAAATAATCATGAGATAGAATGCATTATCGTTTGCACTTTCAGAAACCATCAGACATCACCAGGGGCAGCCAAGCTAGCCATAGCCTTGTACTGTATTGTCCTTCCTTTGCTTTGTTCATGTTGCAAGGATGACCTTTGTATTGGGCATTTACACAGGCTCGTCAGCAAATGTTAAAACATCTTGTGCATCATCGTCTTCCTGTGACGAGGGATTATGGTCTGAATGGCAATAGTCAGAGTTCGGATGACTTTGTATGCCTGCAAGTCCTGATGATTCAAAAACAAAGAGGGAATAAAAACAGGCATCGGGAATTTGGGATATGCATAGTTAACAGACATTCTCATGACACTTGGTCTTTAGGTATTAATTAAGGGTTGGGGAAATTTTTAAATTTTTCTGACATCTTAATGTTATTTTCAGAATACCAAGAATGTGAGCAAATCACAATCAATATAAAAGGCAGGGCAAAAACGTGAAGGTTCCCTGTATATCATATGAAAATGATGATCAAAATATCCCATTCACATCTGTAAAAAAAAAGTTGGAATAGTGAACCAACGTCACTTTACATCTGTGCATTCATTTCCAATGCATTGCATAGCTTTGTATTGTATATTGTATACAATGAATTGTATAGCGATCAGAAAAAATAAGGTTCACAATAAATAAACGTGGTTTCCCATGGAGAGCACCTTTTGACTCTGTGAAATAGTGCTAATTGTTCAGAGGCACCAAAGCAATTTGTAAGAAGCTTGCAGGCCTCAAACAGTTAGCTACGCCTTTGGTCTAGAATGGCAGATTACTCCCCATTTTATCTTAAAGATTCATCACTGCTTACCCACACATGAACAAATTACATTAACATTTTGATCCATTCAATCTAAATGCAAATTTATGTGAATGTAAATTGCTAAAAAAAAATTGAAAAGCCCTTATAAGTGACTATCCATACACAGTATGTGATCACTTGCCAGGATAATTATGGTCTGTCTCGACTGCTATTCCATAGATACAATTCAATTAATGTCTTCTTTAAAAATCCTTGAGCTAAATCTAATCAGTCTATGCACCAACAGAACTTGATGTTTTTTTTAATGACAGACTCCACTAATAAAAGAGGGACTCTTGCCATTTGTAAAACTTCATAAAATTTAAAGCAGTCAATTATGATCAACCTTAGTCCTTCTGTTTGTAGAAGTGCTGATATTACTGTAATTAGGAAAGAAATAACCACTAATTCTATACATTGTACATTTATACCAGAATTAGGCACCAAGTACTCCAGTTCAAGACCAATAATCCAGATCAGCAAATGCTTCCCTAGTGACATACGTCAGCCCTCCATCATCAGCCGTTAATCCTCCCTGAAGAGCAGTCAGTCTGCACTTCACCTACATTTTTTAGCATTTCACCCTCCGGCTCAACTATGCAGGCAAAAACATAGCTCATTCCATCTGGTGTCTCGAGTTAATCAAATGAGTTGCTGTGCTCTGAGATACCAATGTTATATGCAGTGTAAATTGGAAGATTTCACAGACACGAAGGCTGCTTGCAGTTCATTACCTCTAAGGCCAGAACAACAAAGTCTGTGTGCAAAAACACTCATTTATCAGCAGAAACAAGGCTCAATGCCAAATCTTAGTCAATGAAATATTTACTGGGCATGCTTATATGATAAATGAGGTGAATGTATGTCTGGATAAAAGGCAACCTCAATAATTGTCTGGTCTCTCACTCAATCAGACAGCTATCAAAATGTGAATGATTCTCACATCTAAAATATGAGATAACATTGGATCACCAACAAAAATTACGAATCGAAAAGATGAGTGTGAAGTTCCAAAGAGAATAAATGAACAGGCTGCCCTCCACGCCGAGGTACAGCTACCACACAAATCTCCCAGACGAAAATGAAGCGATTTCTTCCACAATGATTGGGTCCATTGGTCAAGCTCACAGGTTCACTTGAATATGGTAGAAAAAGTAGCCTAGTTGAATGCAAGGCGGCAAGTGATACTGAAATAATATCTAAAACAGTGTATCTATAGAAATTGTACATTTCAAAGCCCATACTACACAAAGCACACATGAAGTGCTTTATAATGCTCATGATCCATCCATTATTCGGCTGTCAGGAGCCTACAAATAAAGGGCAACATTAATGCTCAAACTTAAGTGCATTTTTTTACAGAAGCATCTAATGGGGTCAAGCAACTCGTATCTGAAATGTTTTCTCCCTCAAGGCCTTGAGCAAAATCTCTCAAAGTTCGCATTACATTTGCTGTCACTAGCTTCTGCATTCTGTTTCTGCTTTGTGGCAAACATATTACGATCAACCAGTGTTCTTGAAGATTGAAAACATAATGACGCAAGGATAGCCATTAATAAATAAGCCCCATTTCACTATTGCACCTAATTTGCCATGCGTCAATTCAAATGCACCGTAAAACCAAAACCGCTAAAGGAAACTACTCAGCCTATAAAAGGTCAATGGCATTCATGACAGCAGTTGTTCATTAATATGGAGAACCTCTGCAGCCAGATGTTGGCACTGATGTATATTTTTAGAAGTTTGCATGGAGGACCTGGCTAATTTCATTAACATATAGATATTGATAACTACTTGTGGCACGGGATTCAGAATCAGCAGCTGTGCAGAAGGGAAAGGAGAGAGGGTGAAAAAAGAAGAGCAAGTTTAAACTATGTATGCTACTTTAACTTTGTGGGTCCCACCATTTGAGATTTACAACATGCAGTCTCAAATTTGGGCTCGGTTGGAATGAAAGAAAGAAAGAATACAGTCGCTCTTATGTATTTTCTGATCGGGAACAGCTAAGTGGGTTGAAAGAAAATCATTCCAAAGAGAAACACTACCAAAAAAGGTTGGCCCAACCACAGGTGACTGCAAATATGATTTCTTTGCTGGATAACTGAGCTTCTAAATCAGGGATAATGATCCTTGTTTTTTTGTATTTGAAACAGCACCGTTCATATCGTGAGGCCAGCTCAAAGCGATTCACAGGATTTAATGTGTTGTGTCATGACTGCATTTTAGAGGCAAATGTGGTAATCAATTTGCTCACAAAAATGATCCACAAAATAGCAATGAAGTAAATGACCAATTTTATCTGGGGGAATTATTGGCCAGGATCCCGCACAATTGACAAGCCGTTTTGGCCGATTGTTGGGACAATACGACTGAATCCAATGCTTTCCTCACGTACTCTCACCTCCGAGTCAGAACGCGGTGAGTTCCAAGCCCCACGTCATGGCTTTGAACTCAGCCTCGGCTGGCATTCGAGTGCAGTGCAAGGGGTGCGTTGTATTGTAAGATATGTCGTTCTTCCGACAAAATGTTGAACTGAGGTCCCATTTGTCGGTTCACTTGCGTGTTAAAGATTTCATGACAATTTGTAAAGAGAAGGGAGTTTTTCTTGGCGTCCTGATACAGCCTGCACGTAAAACTGCTCATCCGCTTCCAGGCAAATCTGTGTTGTGTGCAAATTTGCTACTTCAATTGCCTACAATTAGGCACAACACTTCGCAGCAAATCCTGCGAACTGCTTTGAGGCGATGTGAAAGGCGCTATATCAAAAACAAGCATTATCTATTGTTTGGATCCAAGTTCAATATTGGATTACGATTGGCCAGATTAGAATGCAGTTTTTCTTTAAACTATGAGTGATGGTTCTGGTGCGGCATTTACTGAAAAACATGTCAGAGCAAGCAGGCTTTTAACATAAAACTGGAAGGCACATTTAAAGAATCATTTTGTTCTCATTATGTTTCACCCACTTTCTTTGCCTCAATGACTCATCACAATTGTATGAGTCATAGACCAGCAAAACAACATCTGGACAATCAAAAAACACAAAGCAAATAATTCCCTCCGTGAGTGGAGGTATCTTCCCGGTAAAATCATGGTTGATGGTGTCAAAACTGAACAGACGTCAAAAAGGAGCTACAAAGAACTCTTTCGATAATCCCTTTCTGCAAATAAAACTACATCAAGTTCATCCTCGTCTTATTTTAATTCTTTATGAATCACTAATCACATTGGTGGGAGAGAAAACGTACTTGCTATTGCTTTTGCTGACCTCATTCCTTTGATATGCTTCCAGTCACTCAGTGTGAAACCACTCATGAGTTTCATAATTTATCCGCGTTTTGGCATTTACGTTGGCACAAACAAAATTCTGCGCACAGTGTCAGAGGTGAACAACAGAAATACACAGCTCTGTATAATGAAGAAATATGGATCAAAGTGCAAAAAAAAGTTCATGTAGGCCAGGGAGTAAGATGACAAGAAAGAATGAAAGTGTTATTTTAAGGAGGTTGTGCAACAGTGCTCATGACAGCAGCAAATAACATGCAAATAACTTACACCAGCAGGCTGCGAGCATAAGCACACTATCAAATCGCTCCAAGCAAAAAATCCAAGGGCTGTATTAGTGAAGGTTGTTATAAAATCAGAGTGTGCTTATTAACAGCATCTTCACCCACTGTATGTAGGGATGAAATCAACAGGATGGTCGAGAATTTTAAAACTGAAGCATCGTTGAATAAGGCAAGTGAAAAATTCTAGTGGTTAATGCAATTAATGTGATGTTATTCAATGCAACATTACACACAGCTGAAAGCATAGTGGCCCAGTCCCAAAAAGGTGTGCTACGTACAGTGATCTGAAATAAAGTAGTCCATCACCGGGGACAAATTCTACCTGGGTCTCGTGTTACTTCTTACTTGCGTCACATTCCTCTAAAATGTCCGCGACTTGGCAAATTGTTGCATATCATCTCAAGTTTGGAAGTCAGCTTCCTGGGGATCTTAAAAGAACTTACAGACAACCGACTTCAACACCGAGGTAGTATTTAAGAATCTGACAAATTCCGGCTGCCCACAACAAAAAATAAGTCTGAACCCGGGTAGAATTTCTCCCCACACACGTTTCTATTCTGCTGCCACAGCAACAGCCTTGGCAGGTCAGTAAGGAAACGATAATCGAACCTGAACCTCACCACACAATACCACAGGACAATAATACTTTTGTGCAGCGCCTAAATCGTGTTGTCTAAAAGCATCAAAGCACTTCATAGGGTTTTCACCGTAGAGTGTAGCGTCTGTATTTGTAGGTGAATACAGCAGCAAGTTTTCCAGACAGCAATGTTCCACAAACAGCCATGAAGCGAATGACCCATTGTAATCAAGGGGATTGATTTGTTTGCCAGGACAGGATTATACAGCATTATTAAATACTAACTGTCTTGCAATAAAGATAGAATTCATATGCAAACACGTCTTGATGCTTTCAAGTGGCCAAAACAGTCCATTTCTGGAGGTTGGGAATGATTTGGGTTCAAAGGAAGAAACTCCCTCCTCTTATTGAATAGGACCATGAGAGCTCTAACACCCACCGAAATAATTAGATGTAAGTTCAGTTTAATGTGTCGTCCAAAGGAAAGCACATCCAACAATGGAGCGCTCCCCCAACACTCAGCGTCCCAATATGGGGCTTGAACATTCTGACTGAGCCAAACTGACAGTGGGAACATTGGCTGAGGTTTTCCTTCCCCTCCCCTCCTTACGCTGGAACGAGCCCAAATACAACCCCAGTTGGAAGGAAGTTTAATATTCAAGATAAAATCCACAGTCAATTACTAAAGCTTTCAGAAATTAAATCCGACCGTTTTCCCATTGTTTACCGATGATTCACCATCATTTCTGAACCCACTGTACATTATGCCTATTGTAGAGAGGAAACATTGATTCATGACCTTGGCCTTAACACTTTTCAACTGCACAAAACAAATTGCTAGCCAAGTTAATTTGGGGAAAATATAATCAAGAGACGCTTTATAGCTAAACAGAATAAAGGAATGAACCACAAGCTTTGTTAGCATCAATAGTCTGTACAGTTTGTGTTGCCAAACTGTGCTCCCTTTACCCAGAAGGTTGCATGAAGCACTTTAAAGCTTCCTTCTGACATGAAAGGAGCTATACCGTACAATGCAAACTGTTGTAGGTCATCGGTGAAGTTGAGATATGCAGTTTTAGGTTGATGTTGGTTTTAAAATGCATTTATGTACTGTCAATGTAAAATTAATTTGTCAGATTCACAAGGAAGCAAAATAAAATTGCCACTACGTTTTGCTGTTAATTAAATACAATCATAATCAAATTAAGCAGCCTCAAAAGATTACCAAGCTGATCCATTATTTTTTTTCAAAAAATACAGTAATTTAGTTCCAAGTACATTTAAATAGAATACTTTCTGTTTGGCAAAGTGATGTGTAAGAGTGTTTTTATGGAACTATGGTTGTTGCCAGACTAAGAGTCAACATGCAGTAATTAGATCAATTACAAGCCAATTCTTTGTTATAAAACACATGACTTGCAGGTAGTGTATTGATTTGCAACTGAAGTCTGTTTTTTAACAAACAAATCCAGGGACTTTACTGAACAGGAAAATTAAACAAGCTGCTTGCTCTATCCAATTCTGGAAAAAAAACACAGGAAAGTGAATGGTCCTCCAAGGAAACAAGAAGGTTGTCAAGTAACGACAAGAAATGTTTCATTGAAAAAACAAACACAAACGAGGTAACTTGAGGTGGAGGGTGGATGGAATTACTGTGGTACCAAATGAACGAGTGGCATCTTACAATTAATAATGGCAGCAGGGATTTCCATGAGACCAATGGACTGAACCTCTTTCCTTAGTTTAGTTGCTCAAATAATAGGGAGACCAATAATTTGGGGGGGATCGAACTAAATGGATTACTGAGTGAATTATTTACAACATAAACTTGGTTTTCTTGCAAACACCTTGCAAAGATTTGTGTTCAATGTCCTTCTCTCATGTGGTGTAGAGTAAGATGGATAAAAATCACTGAATAAAGTCTTTTTCTGGAAGGTTACACTTAAATTTGAAAAAAAAAATAACCTATTCTGCATACTGAAATAATAATAATGCTTATATTTGAGATACCACAAAATGCTTCACGACGTAATCTGTATCCAAACATTTGTCCTGCAGTGAATTTTTTTTTTTTTTTTGCACACTTTAATCTCAGAATAGCACTCACTGTTTACTGACTGCACAAAAGGAGACATCAATCAGGAATATAGGTTAATGTTTTCCTGGAGGTGCTGTGCTGCAACCTTAATATAGGTTGAAGTAAATGAAAGGAGCCTCAGTTGGGAACTTGGGCCCAAACCAAAGCTGTCAGATACAGAACATTTCATCAGCTACCTCAAGGGAAGGGCAGATAAAAGAAAACGTGCACATCAAGCTCAAGTCGTAGAGAGCAAATGGTGTTTCAGGTGTTAAGGCACAATATCAAATGCAAGATTATTATTGTAATGACTTTGCTCAGATTTGAAGACGTTCTCTTGATATTACATTTGTGTTTGTTCTATTCACTATATTTGGTAACATTTCAATGGATCAGTTTACGTAAGTTCCAGGGAAGTGTTTTACTAAAACATTTCTACATTAATAGCACAAGTGATATTCTCATGATAAAATAAATAAGAGAATCATGCAAAGATTCAATAAACCTATGAAGCTGTTGGTGGCTCAGTGGATAAATACTATACACGTCTTGAGGTGCTACTTAAACTGAAGGATCCCATGTTTAATTCACACTCTGTGCTTCCATAATATATAAGAATCTTTGCTTTTGATATCGTACTTTATCATGTCTTTGAGACATCTTAAGGCACTTCACAGAACACACTGTAAAGTGAATTGACTGTGTATTTTGTGGACAAAACTTTGATCAGATCGCTGTTGGGCAGCAACAGGAGCGCTATAAATTGGCCACAGCATCCCGATGACTGTCCAGCTAGGACCCTCCGACCTGTTTGGACGATGGTTTACAGGAGCCAAGTGAGAAGAATCCCTTAGGAACAAACCCTCAAAGGACTGACTCGATGGTGACATTCCACTACCAAGCACATCACCTTGGAGCTCCACCACAGCTCCAAAGAGACCACGATTACCTCCACCCCTCCCAAAAAGAAGGATAGTCCATATAAGTGCAGCAAACGATTAACAACACAGATCTTGGAGTGCGCTTCTTTCCTGCTCGGCCTCTCAGCTAGAGATGAGGGATAACACAGAAAGAGAGATAATAATCTTTAATTAATTATTCATTGTGAAGCCTGAAGAAAATATCTGGAGCTCAGACTGAGCAGAACATTAGCAAAGGCAATGAAACCAGTTATTAGTGACCACATTCAAGCCTTTTTTAAAGGCCTAATAAGACAAGATCAAGAACAAATGATAAACTCATTGCTGTGATCAAAGACAAGTGCGACCACAAAATACACAGCCAAATCACTTTGAGGTGTATATCCTGCGAAGCGCTACGATTAGTCTCGACGTGTTAAGCGCTGTATCAAATGCGAGGATTCATTATTATTATCGTACAAGCTGTGTCCCACTGTGAAATACAAATATGATTATCACTCATTAACATTTTAGTTCACCGCTCACCCCGAGAGGGAGAAAAAAAAACTTTGTTTTGCTCGGCTCATGTCAGCAGTCTTCTGTGAAACAGGATCTGAGTGAGGTAATCAAGTTTGAGAGTCCTGCCCATTGGCTTCACCGACAGGTATTGACATTGCAACATCCTCATCAGTATTCAAAGATACTTACAATTTATGGATGGATGGCCACTTATTCCCACTGCTATAAGCACAACTGGTGTGTGCTCACCGGGTGCCAGCAGCCCCTCGTTATGTAAATAATTATAAACGATTTATTCCTGCCCGCCCCCTCCCCACACACACCCATTACAGATTTCAAAGCTCTCCATGAACTGTCGCGCACCAGCACAGGATAACCAGGGATTAAAATTTGCTTTCATTAGCACGACCTGTCACCAGTAGTATCCTATGCCACGTTTAACACGAGTGCAGACTGAAGTACGGAATAAGGCACGTTCTTGAAACCAGATTTCACAATTGGCTCGCATTTTGCAAATTTAATGCACGCAATTCAATTAAAATTGTACTTAAAAAATGCTCAAAAAATCTGCTGAGAGTTCATCGCCCAGGCTTACACGTGAAGTGTCGAGTTGGGTTGAGGTGCTGGACAGTGACCAGCCACGGAGAGTGGATATCAAATGCTCAACTCACATTCATCCAAACAAATTACCCCAACGAACACTCTGAGGTCTCCAAGGCTTGACTCTTGCCGACGTGCGCTCTGATACTTTCTGGAATTAGGTAAGCATTATTATTATTATTAAGCAGGAGGGTGTAGTGTTGTCCCTCCAGGGAGAGAGTGCGCATTCGATTCTAACAATCTAACTCTGGGATTTCCACGTGTAGGTGGGATGCATGGAAATCTCAGCTCGGTTTGGATACTTTTTAAGCATGGTGATGGGTTTTTACATGCGTCAGACACCCAAAAAAATCCAAACAAATGTACCTTAACAGGTGCCACAAGGCAGACAGTAATATTGTTGACTTGCAGTGGTCTTGAAGGATGCAGTGCACTACTTCTAAAACATATAATTTAGCAAACATTTATTCACACATCAGTTTTGTCACTTTTTATAATTTAAATTAAAATAATGACTGCAGTTTGACAGGAACAGTAACAACTGTTTGCTTAAGTGCATCCTTTTCGGAGTACGTGCTGAAATTTTGATTGATGTGACAAGTTTGAAAGCCCTTCATATACCATGAAAAATGTTCTCTTCAAAACCTCAGTGCACAAAGTTTAATACAACACTTAGCACTGTGGTTGTCTAGAGACTGAATGTTTAATTCATAAATGCATACTAATTTCATATAAACACTTGGAAAAATAAACACTGCAGTACAATTTCGTGCAATCCAGTTACAGAAGCTGGCAGAAATCCACAAAGAGTTTGATAGCAGAATTAAAAGGGCCTAATTATGCATTACCCCGATCTCCAGTGGACAAACAATCCATAAAATGGATTGATGGATATTGCAAATGGCTGCCACGTCTGACAGTGAATTCCATTGATTCTGGAAAGATCAAACTGAAGGCAATTACTCAGAAATCATCGAGTTTTATAAGACCGGAATACGATGAACTTAGTTGTTGTTGAAAAGTTCAATATTATTTATTGACTTAAATTGCTATTTGAAAAGTGATTGCCCTTTCTACTCCACTAATTATCATGGCCTATCTATAAAATAGTAATCCTTGCATTTGATACAGCACCTACGTATCAAAGCACTTGGCAGGATTTTACTGTGAAGAGTACCGACTGGAGTTGTAAGGCTAACACAGCAGCTAATTTGTGCGTAGCAGTGTCCTGCAAATAGCCTTGAAGTGAATGACCCATTTTAATTGAAGGATTGCTTGCCAGGGTCCCGGGAGAAACTCCCTTCTCTTTTTGAATTGTCCATGGGATCTTTAACATCTACCTGAACAGGCAGACAGGACCTTGGTTAAACATCTCTTCCAAAAGTTTGACTCAAAACTTGAGATCAGTACATTGTTCAACAGACAAACCAAGTCATGTGGTAAGATAATGGATATGGACAGCTTAAATATTCACCTACAAAATTACATCTTTTAAAAAAATGTTAATAACACTTTACTTATTATGAACATGCCCTTAAGTAGCCTACATACAAACTGCTTGTCGAACAGTTGTGAATCACTTCCAAAAGATATCTGGATGTATCCGTAGTGGAACCATGACAAGAACAAAGTTCCCGTTAGCTATGCTTCTTATTTCTTCAAACCAATGTTCGACAAGTACCCTTTGGGCATGTAGACAAGTGTGCAGTGCAAGGCATTTGATTGATTTGATGCACAAAAAAAAGTTGAATTGAAGTTGACCTTCAAAAGAGCTTCAAAGAAAACTTAAATATGGGCTCCGGCCATTCTGAAGGGCCTTTGCTAATAACTGATGTAATAGCTAAGGTCTGTTGTCCTTTCATTGCTATGATCTTGGTAATGGGCTCCATTCGGACATCGACTTGCTCCCTCCCAGCTTTGTTGTATCACCCGTCAGATCCAAAATAAATTAGCTGGAGAGGTGTGAATATAGCAATTAACGAAAGATCATTATTATTGCAGAAACACCAAATATCACCATTTCTGCCACTGCACTGAAACTCAAAGACTTAAATTTTTATATGGACCTCATACCAATCTCAACGTAGAAAACAAAACTAACACCCACCCACTTCATACCATCATCCGAGTGCAGGCACAGTCCTAAAAGTACATTTCATGCTCCTCAACCCAACAGACGACATAGCTGCATAATTTTTTGATTTTCAAAACTCAGAGATTAGGAAACAGCAGCACAGTGGTGCTCAGGACTTTGTACAAACATGACCTCAGATTGAGGTTTTTGGTCATATTATTATCTGCATTCACAACAACCACTTGTATTTATATTGCGTCCTTCACGCAGGGTAGCGTCTCGGAGCGCTTCACAGACCCAACACGTAACATATAAACAAAGTTGGTCAGGTTTCCTGGCAGTATCAGCATGCAAACCCATTCTTATACATATTACTGTATGTGGGAATTGACAGAATCCATTTGCATTCTGAAAAGTAAATTGCAACAGGAACGGGAAAAAAATGCACAGAAAATTCTAGTTTGTTCCCTTCCGCAAACCTCATTTCTATTCCACAACTAGTATAATTTTCAATTTAAATGCATCCGGTGTATTCAGAAGCCATTTCTGTAATACGGTACTTGGCGGCTCTGGCATCGTGTTTAGATTACCACACACACACACACTGCACCATTCCTTCATATAATCTCTTCAAAAAATAATAAATTGGTCACTCAATACACGACTGTTTTTCGGACACCGCTGTGCGTAATAGGCTGCCGCATTTCGCCCACAAATTATAGTCAATCCACTTTACAATATATTCTGTGAAGCGCCTTGAGGTGTCTCAAAGCCGTGATAGGGTGCCATATCAAATGCAAGTATTTTTATTATTATTCCTGGACTGTTACTGGATAGTGTCAGCAATGGGAAACATTTCCCTTCCTAACAGTGTCTGAGGGCATTTGTACTATCCCAATGGCTAACTCACTACAGCCCTACTGCCTTTACCCATTCGACCAGTAGGTTACCTGTCAAAACATTTCTATTTAAGGTCACTAACTGGCTGGTGATAACCAGGTCTACATTTTCTTTTTCTTCACCACCTGGACCATTCGTGAGAAATCCATGTTGGCACTTAAGAGTCTCAATATTTTATGCAAATTGTGCAATGGTTATGACACAAAGCTAAATATATTTTAGCTACAACAGATGGAACAGTATAAAAGGTGGAGCATGCCTGGACAAACTGCATTTACATAAGCTTTTAGTTTAATTTAGACATACATTTCCTTAACCCTCTTAATCCTGAATTGTTTTTATGGCTTCGAAATGCTTTTTATTGTTAAGCAATTTGTTTTAGTCACAGGTACAAATCCTGGCGTGTATGGAATTAAATGATCTTAGCTATTCCTTATTCCTATTTCAAAGTGCACAATGGTGGACCATGAAAAATGTTTTGCTGCAAATCTCTAGTATTGGAATGTAAAAGTTGTAAGAGAGGTGAGTGGAAACATCAATTTCAAAAAAAATCACCAACTCCTTTCTTAAAAGTGCATAGTTTAGGCAACAAGCTGAACGCCAAGAAGGCAAAGGGGTTAAAAAAAGCAACCGTTATATTATCAAGAGGATCTTCGTAAGACGCCAAGGCTGCCGCCCAATAACATCTTGCATTTATATAGTGCTTCACGCTTCAAACTCTTGACTGGTGCTTGTCTTGTGGGTAAGCAAAAGACTGGTGCTAAGACAGCAATGCGTTTAAAATCATGCTAAAGAGATGGTGTTGGACAACAGGTCTGCCTCAATGCGTGTCATGTGCACCTATCTGACAAAGCAACGAGTCAGATTTAACGAGTACATCAAACCACCACTACCCAGGACACCGCCTAACCAACGTCTGGTGCAAGATTCCTGAGGACTCCACATGCTGCTTTGAAACCAGAAGGATTTGTGCACACCACTGTTTACCAGGGGCATTTTATTCCGGCTTACAGGCTGAAGATATGTTTTTACATTTGATTTTGAATAGAGAGCACAGCGGGTGCAAACCTTCTGTGGTGAAGGGGCGATAAAACTGGTCTTTAAGCATGACCTGAATCTACAAAGTGACTCTCTACTGCAATTTTTTGAAAATGAGCCCTTCAGTACCCACCATGACTTTGTACTTAAAAAACACTTTGCCCCCTAAGTGAAAATGTCACAAGGACCACCAAGTTACAGGTTATATCCTGCTCTGCGCTGAGTTAACCGAGCTCTGCTTGGATAGCACAACAGGCGCTGTCATTTGCCTCACTGCCTCTGACCTACAGAAAAGAAAAAAATCAGCTAAGGAGAAGGAAATCAGCAAGCATTTCCAAGCCTGCTCACGTTCAGGTGACCCCTGCCAGAAAATGCAGATGTATGGATGGCAAATAGGAACAGAATCAGCTCTGGGAGGAGGATGTCAAATGGCTCCTCAATGGTCTATGGATTCAACAGTACCAGAAAGCCACAGGTACAAATCCTGGTGTGTATGGAATTAGATGATCTTAGGTATTCCTTATTCTTGCTTCAAAGTGCACACTGGTGGACCTTGGGTGACAACAGGGTCAGGGTTAAGGCGATCAGCCACAATCTCCTGTGGCAAAAACACTCACAACACCAACACAGTCAATTCACTGGACAAGTATATTCTGTGAAGCGCTCTGAGACGTCCTGAAGATGTGAAAAGCACTATATCAAATGGAAGGATTACATTACTATTGTTATTAATGAGGACTAACGAGCACTTGGATGATGAATCGGAATGTTATCAGAGCCCTTGGAACTGCACATGGAAAGAAACTTCAGTTAAGAGGAAACAGACGTCAAATAAAAAGTTCAAATAAACGGCTTGGAAGCTTAGCTGGCGTCCG